>NC_079554.1:9963578-10602744 GCF_015846415.1 Triplophysa dalaica | reverse complement strand
ATGCATTGTTTTTAAAAGAGCTCATGTAACACGGCGGATAAAGCTTGGTGCTTCCAACGGCAAGATTGTACGTTTGATTCCAAGAGAACATACAGTTCAAACAATAAAACAATGTTTTTTTTTGAATGCACAGTAAAAGTGAAAAATGTAGAAATGAAAAGGGGTCATGAAATATTTCCCGTCTGAGGTCTTATGCTTTTTAAAATTGAATTTTGTATTTATTTTAGTTGATCCCAGTCTAGTGTTTTGTTTGTAGTAAGTGGTTTAATGTCTCTCTCTCTCTCTCTCTCTCTCTCTCTCTCCTCTCCTCTCTCTCCCTCTCCCTCTATCTCTCCCTCTCCCTCTATCTCTCCCTCTATCTCTCTCTCTCTCTCTCTCTCTCTCTCTCTCTCTCTCCCTCTCTCTCCCTCTCCCTCTCCCTCTCCCTCTCCCTCTCCCTCTCCTCCTCTCCTCTCTCCCTCTCTCCCTCTCCCTCTCCCTCTCCCTCTCCCTCTCCCTCTCTCTCTCTCTCTCTCTCTCTCTCTCTCATGTACTCACAGGACAAAACTGGAACTTTCCAAACTTGTCTGACAGGAAGTCCTTCCACATGGAGACCTCCTCACCTTCACACACCAGCACACATAAACAAGACTATGTGAGTCCTTCTAGTACACTCTAAACATCTTCATCACAACACAGTTTGTACACCTGAGAGGATTGAATCTAAAGAAGTGTGTCTGATCGGCAGGTCCAGCTGATGTCTGAGTGCAGCGGGAGTATTAAGAGCGTGAAGAGGGTGTCTATGATCCTGGATGATGAGGAGCACCAGGAAGAACACGGCCTCACTGATCTCACCACTGCAGAAAAGCAGTCAGGTACACTAAACCACTTACAACGCAGATCTCATGCAGAGGCGCACAACTTGTACCTCCTGTGAAACATTTAAAAGCATAAAAGCTTCAGCGAGCTTTATAATTAGCAAGTTAAATTAGTTTCAGCTTCATGTAGATGAAAGATACATGGATCGATATATAAAGGATATGATGGATGGAGAGGATACTGTATATGGATAAATACGATAGATGTAATTACTACTGAAGGACAGTACAGTGGATGGATTCATGGAAAAATATGATGGATGGAAAGAAAAATATGATGGATAAATAAGACTGATGGATGGATATTACGGATGGAAGGATATGATGGATAAATATGATGGATGGATAGATAGATAGATAGATAGATAGATAGATAGATAGATAGATAGATAGATAGATAGATAGATAGATAGATAGATAGATAGATAGATAGATAGATAGATAGATAGATAGATGATAGATAGATAGATGATAGATAGATAGATGGTAGATAGATAGATGGTAGATAGATAGATAGATAGATGATAGATAGATAGATGATAGATAGATAGATGGTAGATAGATAGATGGTAGATAGATAGATAGATAGATAGATAGATAGATAGATAGATAGATAGATAGATAGATAGATAGATAGATATATATATATGACAGATGGAAGCAAATGATGGACGGATGGATATGGTGGATGGATAAATATGATGGATAGATAAATATGACAGATGGATGGATATGACGGATGGATGAATGGATAAATATGACAGATGAATGGATATAATGGATAGATAAATACGATGGATGGATGAATATGATGGATGGATGGAAATGATGGATGGATGTATAAATACAGTATAGATGAATAAAGGTGATAGATTATAGATATGAGGGCTGGATGGATATTATGGATGGATGAATGGATAAATATGAACAATGGATGGATATGAATGATGGATAAATATGAGGGATGGATAAATATGATGGAGGGATGCATGGATAAATATGGCGGATGAATGGATATAATGGATTGATGGTTAAATACGATGGATGGATGAATATGACGGATGAATGGAAGTGATGGATGGATGTATAAATACAGTATAGATGAATAAAGGTGATAGATTATAAATATGACGGATGGATGGATATTACGGATGGATGAATGGATAAATATGATGGATGGATGGATATGACGGATGGATGAATGGATAAATATGACAGATGAATGGATATAATGGATAGATAAATACGATGGATGGATGAATATGATAGATGGATGGAAATGATGGATGGATGTATAAATACAGTATAGATGAATAAAGGTGATAGATTATAGATATAGGGCTGGATGGATATTATGGATGGATGAATGGATAAATATGAACGATGGATGGATATGAATGATGGATAAATATGAGGGATGGATGGATAAATATGACGGATTGATGGATATGAATGATGGATAAATATGAGGGATGGATGGATAAATATATCAGATCAATGGATATGATGGATAGATGTATAAAAACAGTGTAGAGGAATAAAGATGATAGTTATAAATATGATGGGTGGATGGATGGATAAATGAACAGATGGAAGAATTAATGGATTGATGGGTAAATATGATGGATTAATGGATAGATTAATGGAAAAATATGATGGATGAATAGACCGATGGGTATGATGGACAGATGAATGGATGGATATGATGGATAAATGGGTAAGTACGATGGAAGGATGGATGGATTGATTGATTAATGAATAAATATAATGGATGGAATAACTATTGTTTATACACGGAGGGAAAAAAACTGTGAATGAATGAATGAATTGATGAAGGGCTAATAACCTAAGAATTAAGTGATAGATTCATTCAGATTGATGGATGAATGTTTGGATAAAAACTGTGGATGGATGAATGGATAAAAGCGGTAAAATGAAAGAATGAAAACAAAATCAATATATTGATGGATGGAAACAGGATAAGGATAAATAGATGGATACATGGATGGATGGATATTTAAACTTCATGATAAATGTGTTTGACAGGAGTGATAGAGCGTTGGGAGCTGCTACAAGCACAAGCAGTGAGCAAAGAGCAGTGCAGCACCCGAGACCCACAGCAGCTGACCTCTGACCTGCATGACATCACTTCCTGGCTGGAGCGTGTCAGCCCTGAGCTGGAGAGACTCCAGAAGCCTGAGGTATCTGCCACTGTAGAGATGTTAGAAGCACGAGTCAAAGAGCTCAAAGTGAGTTTCACAGCATCCACTCACACTCCAAATATTCCTTTCACATTTACAAACATGACTGATTGGGTTTAAGTCTCTCAAGTTCACATCTTTTTATTTTGAAACGACACAGGAAATGCAGAAGACATTCGCACGTTATAAGACCATGATGCTGTCTCTGAACCTGGGTGGACGAGAACGGCAGCAGGGGCCGAGTGATGGAGCACAAAAGCTTCAGGAGGGTCTGCGCAGCATGAACCACCGCTGGACAGAGGCTTGTGCCGGTCTTGAGGGATGGGAGGGCAGTCTACGTGACACCTTAATGCGCTGTCAGGTAAGAGAACTGTGATTCATGAAGAACAGAAGACCAATGGTTAGAAAGGTGTCAGTTTGACCCGTTGTGATCCTTTGCGTTCATCCAGGAGTTTCATGAGACGGTGCACTCGCTGCTGTTGTGGCTGGCCCACGCTGAGAGCAGACGTTACACTGTAAACATGGAAGACACCTCTGTGAAGCTCTCTGAGCTTCAGGAACACAGGAACACTTTAAAGGTGAGTTCAAAACAACAAAAGCATTTCTTTACAGCCATAAATATTGATAGACTTTGACTGGATTTCTAGATACAATATTCAAGTTAGAGGGGCTTCATCTCGTGTGTTAAGAGCATTGTTATTCATACAGAGGATTCATAATTAGATGTACATTTTACAAGAGCATCAGACCACTTATAAATAGTGAATTTGTAATATGAAAGAGAAATGTTATTTCTCTGTAGCAGGATGTGAAGTTAGAATGTTTAACGTAACGTAACTGAGTTTACGGTAGAGTTAAAATATACAGGTGTGGAAAAAAATGAAGAAAACAATCCAAAATTATTTTCAGCATTATGTATACACTATTTCTAGGGGCAAATAAGTACAATTATCATTATGGTCTCATTCTGTAAACTTCTGACACCGTTTCTGCCAAATTCCAAATGATTGTTTTCAGAAAACGGGACAGTCTTGTCAAAATAATGTTTGCATACCTTAAATACTGCATAGTTCATATTCATTTTGAAACAACACAATACAAAATTGAACATATGATCGAATAAGCCAGATTTTTTTCACTATGATTTTTGCATTTTCGTAGTCTTTCACATTTCTGATAGGTGACTTTATATCATTTCTGAGATTTGTTGCTATTGAAGGTATAAGGGTATATTTTTTTATGTGTCTAAGATAAAATAGGCCGCTGCTTATATCAGCATTTAATAATAGTTTTTTCAAATCAAAAGTTGTATCTGTTAAAATTGGTCAATTCAAAATGAACTTACGTGAATAAAGAACCAGCATTGCTCACTGTTAGTTCATGCTTCCTTTTTATGTTAATAATTTTGAATGTTAACAAATTTAGACTGTTCATTCTTGATCATCGTATACAGTATTCACTGTATTTTCCCAACGGAGTGGCATCTAATGTATTGCTCCCCCTGGTGGCAGGTTCTGGCAGAGGAGCTGGAGGGCAAGCAGAAGCAGGTGAGCTCTCTGCAGGAGATCACCTCTAAACTGCTCCCAGACACCGGCGGTGAAGAAAGCGCTGAAGCCCGAGAAAAACTTCACGTCATAGGAAACAAACTCCGACTCCTGTCACGCCAGGTCAACCTGGATCTCCAGACTGTTCGGGAGAGATTGGTAAGAGCATTCTGCAAAAACCATTAACTACTTTGTACAACAAAGAGAAGAGAATTAAAAGGGCAGCTCCCACTTCTCAATGCTTTATGGGAGGCTATAAATTAATAGAGAAAAGCTTACAGTTTTATTAGAATCTTGAGGATTTATTCAAACGTTGATGGTTTTATGTCTGTAAGACGATTTCTCATCTCATCTCATGCAAATCGCTTCAGACCATTTTTTTTTTGTTACAATTAAATAGTGCGATGTTTTAACTATTTGTTTTCACACTTTATTTTACAGTACACGCATTTACAGTTTACATACCCAACAAAATACCCCTAATGTTATGTACTAACTGTAGAACAGGACTGTAAAGTGCCACTCAAAAACTGAATTTGATCTAACTTCTGTTTTTCTGTTTTGCTTTGTGTCCTGGTTAAACATTAACTTTTTGAATTGTAGCTGTAGCACAGATTTGTGTCTTTAAATTCTGAGCATAATAACCACATTACTCCCGATTTATAAACTCGTGGGATAACCTGGAAAACTCATCTGTTGTATGTTTACAGGAGTCCAAGACTGATGCTACTGGAGATGCAACATCCTCAGGACACTCTAGGTACACATAAGTTACCTATACATGAAGCAATGTTTTGTAAAAGAAACAAAATCGTGAGAACATACATTTTTTAGTTTATACGATTTCATACACGGCACTAAACCAAGGTCTTGTTTTCTGCTCCACTTCAGATCAGCGTCGCGTGAACAATCACCCCGGCGTTCGTTCTTCTATCGGGTCCTGCGAGCCGCTTTTCCTCTGCATATCCTCTTCCTCCTGCTGCTGGTTGTGGCCTGCATGGTCCCTCTTCCAGAGGATGACAACAGCTGTACGCTTTCCAACAATTTCGCCCGCTCTTTCCATCCCATGTTACGCTACACCAACGGCCCTCCACCGACATGAGCTGCCCGACTCCAAAGAGATCAATCATCAGTCCTGTTCTCATGAGTCAGCGTGTGGTGGAGTACCACAATATTTGTAATGATTCTATTTTTGTAATTGATTTTATACTATTTATTCCCCTTTCAAAGCCAGACTACTGAGACTCATTTCTGGTAGCTTGGATGTGATCCAAACTCTCTCTGTTCCTTTGCTTTTGTCAGAGACACTGAAAGATGTCAATTATTATAAGAGTTTAAATATTTAACTGATTTATGAATTTGGGTATTTTGGGAATTTTCTTTCTTTTGGCTCATCTGGGTTTCAAGGTGTAAAATGTAAAAATAACTGGAAAATATGGACATCCATACCACTTTGTCAACCCAACCGCATTTAATGGCGACATAATTGATGCCTGCTATTTAGGTATCGTCTCATTTTTTAATTCTTGCATACGATCGGATTTAGCTTGCCTACATTTATTTCCATGTTTGCATTCCAATTAAAATTCTTTTTTTTTTTTTTAAATAATGTCAGAAACACACAAGAAATGTTAATTTACCCTTGCGATTTATAAGCATATAAGTGTAAATATAAGTGCAAAGTAAAACAGACGTGTGTACAGAAAATGAATTTAAAACTTTGTCACCAATCAAGATTTATATTCCTTGTTTGAAAATAAACATTGTATCATTAAAAAATATACGAAGACTAGTATTTACTTACTAGATTAAACATTTTCTCGCCATAAAAAAAAACAAATTGCAGGCAGATGGCATAATGTTTATAAATACTTTCTAAAAACACTTGTGCGTTCATTAAAATGACATAACACTTATGTGCCCTTGTGTTACTTTTCCAGATGGGATACTCGTCCGTATAACTTCTAGCATGTACTTTTAAACCAACATTTTGGCCTGTAATAATATTTTCACTGCTCTCGAGGCAAGGTTTCAGAAATGTAACCATCAGAGCGTAATAGTACAAGAAGTTTTTCAATTTGTTGTGGTCCAGTTTAGAAATAAATCCGAAGCCTTTTCATAGAGAAACAGTCATCAGATTGTCATGTTAAACATTAAAGGAGTTGATTTGTCGCTAGAAAATATACAAATGTTTTTGTAAAAGGCATTTATGGCTGATAGAAAAAAGGCATTATACAAGTGAATTTGTTTCACTTGACAAGTTTTTGGCATCGAGTCTAGGTTTAGGTCCACACTGTAATTCACAATTCAGATTATTTGTTCAGCCCATATCTGGTGTAGCTACATTGGTTGCTAATGTAACAACAGTACGATGTAAACTAGTGTTCTACAACAAATGAAAGCAGTAAGCTGACTGCATGGAAACACAGGACAGAAAATTGTAGCTTGCTTTAAGTCCATCATTATATTGTTCATGCAAGCGGTGCTCCTTACAAGTTGCAAACACAGCTACAGGCGCTTTAGCACACACTTTATGACGTTACATACATTGTTTATTATAAAACCTGACAAATCGTACAGACACAACTTTTGAACGAAATCTGAACCACTCTAGTGGTTTGTAAAAATGTTGTGTGTCTACAAAAATAATGTCTTTGGGAGTTTTTCATCTGCTGGACCGAAAGCTCATGCTATCATTGGTGCGTTTCATCTTGTGAAATCTTAATCCTCTCTTTTTGCGTCGCTGTCTTTGTCCATCCTCCCAAAACTATAGCTCATCCTTCAGCACAGAGATAGAGCGAACAGGCAAACTGTGTGGACGACATGATTAATGTGCTATTTATTCAGCTTGTAATATGATGTGCACATACATTTTGGGCTGATAACTGCCTTTTTCCGATGAAGGAAGCTAAGGGGTCACAATACCTGCATAATAATGCATAAGTAACACTGTTTTTGAGTCTCACCAGATTACGGTCCCAATGTCTCTCCTTGCTGGGGAGAGGCAGCAGGGGTCTCCTGGGTACATTTGCCTTCTTTGGGAGCGGGGCCCATTCGAGAGACGGAGTGAGAGAGCCGTGAGCTGTGCATGATATGAGCATCCAGCATCTCCAAGAGAAGATCATACAGAGGAACGATCTTCTTCATCTTCATACAGTGGAGATGGTCCATGCCTTTATTACTACAGACAGTGCATATAATGTCAGTGGAAGGTTTTGCACTTAGACCTACAGAAATGAAACCATATAACACACTATCGAGACTTTAATAGAGACTAAAGAGATTTGTACCGTATGTTATGAATACACAACGTGTCGTTTACTTAATAAAATACAAAAATTACGCTAAAATGTCTGACAAACATTTCACTTAAAAAAACATTTAGTAACAAAACTGATTTTTGATTTTTTTATGAGGGCATGTACAGTATGTGCTTTTGGAAGTTTCACCATTTTTAGCCCGGTAATAGAGGATAACATTTAAAACAAAATGATTTGTTTGTGGTCCACTGAAAAAGTCATTAATAATAATATTAATAATAATAATAATATGCATTGTTTATATGTGACCCTGGACAACAAAACCAGTCTTATGGGTCAATTTTTCGAAATTGAGATTTTTACACAATCCAAAAGCTGAATAAATAAGCTTTCTGTTTATGAATGAGTTGTTAGAAAATGACAATATCTGGCAAAGATACCGTTTAAAACTCAGGAATCTGAGAGTGCAAAACAAATCAAAATATTGAGAAATTGGCCTTTGAAGTTGTTAATCAAGGTCACTGAAGTAGGCCATCCATTCACATTTTTTTTTTAAATATATTTAAGGTAGGAAATGTACAAAATATCTTCATAGAACATGATCTTTACTTAATATCCAAGTTATTTAGCATAAAATAAAAATTGATAATTCCGACCCACACAATGTATTTTTTGTCTTTTACTAAATATTTTCCGGTGCTAATTAAGACTTGTTTTGTGATCCAGGGTCACATATTATTATTATAAACAATAAATAATTATGAATAATAATAATGTGATTGTGTCTGTACCTGACGTGTCTTATATGGGACAGTAACATGAGTAGGTGAGCCAGGCGCGTGGAACGCTGCTGAAAACTCAGGCCGGTCTTTGAGATAGCCCACACCAGAGCATCCGTCACTGAATCCAGCATACACAGCAGCTTAGACCTGGTTTGCAGATCCTCTCCACCCTCAGACGAACTCAAACACATGTCTGCAATGACGCACGGACGCAGATGAAAGTCAGAAGGCACTAACATCCATAAGCGTTTGAAATAATAGAAAAATGTCCCATTCAAGAAACACAGTGAAACATCTGGAGATATCAAACACATGATGCTGGGGAGGCCTGGCGTGAAGAGATCAAGTATGACGGAAATCTAAAGTTCAGGGGAATCAGAGCAGGAAGAAATAGTTTCTGTAATCCGCTCAACACTAACCAGGTACTGCCTGTTACTGACATTAAACCTTTTTTATGAAATGGATAGTTGGGTTGGAACGCTCATCAAAGCAGGCATGTTGTCCCCATTAAGATTTTACAGCGTGCGTGAGCGTTGCTCTCGCTTGGCCATGCCAACACTCCCTACAATTGAAGTGAGGATGGTAGTAACCTTGTAAGAGAGTTACGAGCCTTTAGTGAAGCCTCTCAGATTTATTTTAGGTCTATGGAGGTGAGTCATGTTTTTAATTTATTCGTATTTTGGGGGGGTTGTCCTTTTGATGATAGAGATGGTACGGAAAACAGGAACTGATGAAGGCAAAGGCGACTTATATTTGAGCCAAATCAGTCTGTCATTGTGATCTCCGGTCAATTTGGACCAAAATGTCCAGGATGCTTTTTGCCAAACCAAGACCTTTACTTGAGAGTATCAATCATGTGACTGATTTATACGTGTTTATGGCTTGGTCGTAGTGTTCATGCCCTGTGGACGGTCCCCTACAGTATGAAGAAAAATGAAAATGGAAATGATTTGATCCCGTCATAAGCTGCCTGTGCATCTTTTCCCAAACGTTTTCCAATGAGAAAAACACTTACTAGAGTTGAGGAGGATCATGGCTTTGAGACACACATACTCCTCTCGCTGTAATTTCAGTTCTCTGAATCTGGATGTGGCTGCCAGGAGCATATCAAAGATCTCCACTAACCCCTGCACACAGCTGCTCTCATCCCTGCCAAAACAAAACGGCATGGATTAGTCCCGCAAATTAACTTCACCCCATCTAAAACATGAGACCGGCCCTTAATCTACAACCACGCTAGCTTCATTTCAAACCTGGCATACTTATAAAAGCAGGAAGGCTGAATTTTGTCCAGTATGTGGATAGTAAACCATAGCAATAGTGAACTTGAGATGCTGCAGTTGTGTCTTCGGCGGTGATGGTGTAAAAGCTTCAATAATACTTGTGGGAATGAAGTTTAAGCATCAAGACATTACTGATACTCTCCTTTAGCTTTAAACAAATCATATTTACAACCCAAGCTTTTCCGGATGCCCTGTGTGTGAGAAACATTACGTTTAACAGCTAAAGTAAATGTTATATCATTGGAGAGGAAACTTCAGGTATTAACTTTCTCCTAACGCTGCATTTTGTAGAATTTTCTTCGAGCAAATATATGAACAATCATAAGCTTATAATAATGATTTATAATTTGAGCAGTCAGGTCCAGTTTTGCAAAGAAATGGCAGGTGTATTTCAACACAAAGACAAGTTGTCACCTTTAAGGGATGGTAGGAAAAATATGAATGGTAGTCAAAGGTGCCCCAGGACTGTTTGCTTTCCCAAACTCCTCAACATTTCTTTATTTGTGTTCAACAGAACAAAAAATTACACAAGATGTCGGAGCCGATGGTCGAGCGGTTTGTGCTCCGACATAAGGCGCTGTTGCGTCCCAGGCGACCCGAGTTCGAATCCCATCTCGTGGTCCTTTCCCCGACCCCACCCCCTCTCTCTCATGCACTTCGCTTCCTGTCCTCTCCAAAATCACCAATAAAGGCAAAAAAAATAAATTACACAAGATATATTCCTACTATGGTACTCAATGGTGCCCCACAACTTTCTTCCAAATATCTTCTTTTGTGTTCAACCAGACAAAGAAATGTATACAGATTTGGAACAAGATGGTGAGTAAATCATGGCAGAATTTCCATTTTTAGGTGGACCATTCCTCTAAAATTTTACAAAAACATATTCCAGTTCTGTGACAATGTATGTACAATGTGTGATGTTTTTCTTTACGTTGTGTACATTTGAGAATTTTTTTATAAAACAGAAGGTTCCATCTACACAGTCAAATGCAAAAGTATTGATATCTCAAAACTTCTTAGAAGGCAGATAGAAGCTTAAAATTCCAAGATGACCTGCAATTTTGTGATTCAAACAGAGATAAAAAGACAAAAAAGAGGCGATAAAGAGACAAAAGTTACAGCTAAAGTATTATAAAAAAATTGGAACATTTGGATAAAATGTTAAAATGGACAAAATTCAGATTTCAACTTAATTTAAAACAAGACTTTAGTGTCTAAATAGATCTTAGTACGGTCTGAGACATTGCTGAGATCTCAAGACACATGAGATTTCCACCATCTGAAAATATGTGATGCTAGAAATTTCATAGAATTCCATCTAATTCATTACTGTCCTGAAGAAAAACAATGCGGGATATTAAAAAGATTTTACTTGTGCTTTTTCTTTCCTGTGGAAACCACTACACACACAGAGATGTTCTTCATACAGTACAGTATGATACATCACTGACATGAGCTAAGTCTGGTTAAGTCATTTCATGGCAACTGCAGGCAGAAAGCTGGCATGTGCTCTTTCTGCACCTTCTTGACTCAGGGGCCCAGATGGCTACAGTACAATGCATTCCTTATCTAAAACACAGCCAATCAAAATACAGAACATGTCTGGTGACAGATCAGATTTACAGCGCTGTCCAACAAAGAGGGAAACCACTCATGACTAGAACAGTTTTGTAGCTTTAGTCCAGTATAAAATTTGCAGAGCATCTGGATCTCTAAACTAATTTGTATCTCATATTACTAAAGGAACACACAGCATGTTAAGATGTACAAAAGGATAAGCGTGACGGTACTGGCGTTTCTCTAGTTCCCACCATGCTTCCTCAAACATGATGTGACAGTTCCGAGTCCATCCGGCCAAACTGGTGATGTTTTAATGGGCAGGTTTTCAACATCCATATTCAGTAAAGTATTGAACAGAAACAGCTGTTAGGAATTCCTCACAGTTCATTATAATCGTGTTAAGCGAGGAGGGGGTAAAGAGTACACATTACAATTTATATTACATTAGATTATTATATTTCATTTATCTAGCTTCATTTTGACGCCATAACCTGGTTCCGTTACGTCTATGATTTATTTTGCATCATAATTTTGTTATGCATGATTTGATTTTGAGGATGGACGCAAACTCTGCTTTTGATATGCTTTAAATGTGAAATACTTAAAAGTTATATACACTACTGTTCAAAAGTTTAAATTCACTTAACTGCCCAGTTATCAAAGATAATTGATTAAATGTTAAACCATGTTTAAAAAAATCTATTTAATATTGATTCAAAATTAAATCAATTGTTATTTGGTCAAATTTTTCATAGCATATAACTTTACTATTATGCTGCAATGTGAAAATAAATAAATAAAGACTGAGTATGCTAACTTTTTATCTTTGTGTATGTAAGGGTGTGTTCACATACGGGATGTGTGGTTCGATTAAAACAAACTCTGGTGCGTTTGCGGTGTTAGTCCGGTTTATTTGTGTGAGTGTGGACGCCACCAACCTAACCCTGGTTCGCACCAAACAAGCAGAGCGAAACCGATGAAAATATGGGCCTCGGTTCTGCTTTCAAACTAACTTCGACTTTATTCTCGTAACATTTCGACTTTATTCTCGTAACATTTCAACTTTATTCTCGTAACATTTCGACTTTATTCTCGTAACATTTCAACTTTATTCTCGTAACATTTCGACTTTATTCTCGTAATATTTCGACTTTATTCTCGTAATATTTCGACTTTATTCTCAAAATCTTTTTTTTTTTTACGTGGCACTAAACGCCTTTGTATTTTTACTAAGATAAATATCTGTCTATTACATTCACTAATATTAACATTGTAATGTTCTCATCTCACAAAATCAGGTAAAACTTAATTCAAAGTGAAAGCACTTTAAGAAATCAAATAAAATATCCTCTTTTGACTGATATAAAACAACAACAAGACAAAACACTGATTAAGAAAATGATTTTTGCAGTGGATCTAAAGCACACAAGAATAAACAGACAATTTAAGTATGAGGAGATGGATGTGCCTGTTCATAAATCAGGCCACTGGAGAGATAAACAGAATTAATTCTGCTTACCTGCTGAGACTGAGATCAGGAGAGAAAATGAGCTTTCCAGGGTGATTGACAGACCTCCACATTAGTCCCAACATCAAAACTTCCAACCAGCAGCATTCCAACAAATGCACCTGGTCAAAAAGACTGAGCTCCACAAATCCTGCACAAAACAACGACATCAAATCTCATACTCGATGAACACCAAGGGGCAGTTTCGTGGACAGAGCTTAAAACTAGTCCCAAACTCAAATAAATGTAAGAGCTGACTAAACAAAAAAACAACTTGCACTGACATCTTAAAATATATCAGTTTGTTTGTAAGGCATGTTTGTAAAAAATACTAAAGTTCTAATTTAACTAAGGGCTAGTCCTGGCTTAAGCGAAGCCCTGTCTGGGAAACCACCCCGTAAGTAAATTAACTTCTCTAAATCTACAACGTTCCATAAAACAAAGCATCATCGACATCCGAGGTAACTGGACTGAATACTCTGTTCTTAAAAATGAAACAAGTTCTTAATCGTTTCTTTTACACACACCTGGTATCTTCTTAGCCCAGGAAATCATGTGGACGAGCTCTTTGTCGGCCAGGTTAGTCAGGGACATCATGACATTGGCCTCAGTGAACGGTCTCTTCATGTCCTTCATCAGGTAGATCTCGGGCGGCTCTGCGTCGATGATGCGGGCTATTAGTTCCCCAGGGCTCAGCGGCATAGAAACAGCCTCGCTTTCACTGAGAGGACGTGGGATACTCTTAACCTCCTGAGATCTCGGGCCGCTGGCTCTGGTCCTGGCCGAGAATCGTACCAGTCGCTTCTGCTGGGCTCCTCTCTGTTGGTAGCTGCTACGATCTCGTCGTAATCCTATAAAAACATGATACAAGTATACAATTCACTTTAACAGGAAAACACAGAGTATATGTATTCCGATACCTAGTGTGCTCGCAAAGTGAAGGCTGCTCAAACCAAGTTAAAGGAAAAATAAAGAGTCTGTCATTTAGTAAAAGGCAAGATGACAGAATTTTCACCTTTAGGTGTTGTTCAGTGTAAAGAATGATGTGAAGGATTAACAGAAGAAAATATTATAGTGCACAGTTACAGTTTAAAGCAGTTTAAATACAGTTTAAAGCAGTTTAAAGCAGTTTAAATACAGTTTAAAGCAGTTTAAAGCAGTTTTCGTTGTTATCAGTGTTGGGTGTTACTAGTTACTAAGTAATTAGTTACTTTAATTGAATTACTTTTCCCTTGAAACAGTCAAGTAAGGGATTACTGTGATTCAATTACATAATTGTATGTTTTGTTTTTCAGACACCGATGTATCAGGACCCCCTTGAAAACGAGATGATGCATCTCAAGGGGTTTATCCAATAAATTCATCGGAATATATAATAACATTCACTTCTGATGTAATTTAAATAAAAACTGTGTAATATATTTAATGGTGGAAACGACATACAAATAAGTTTAACATTAAAATATATGCTAAGGTATCCTTCTCACATTTGTATACTTTGGTCAGTTAATAAGATACATTTATGTAGTTTTTATTATTTATTTGAATGAATTAAATAAGCCGTTTCGTGCTTATCCTTGAATCAATTCTAATCAATGTTGCTGTAGGATATAAAAAGTAATTAGTATAAGTAATTAAATACTTTTTGGAGAGAGTCATTTATAAAGTAATCAAATTACACTATTGACTATGTATTTAGTAACTAGTAATTCATTACCTTTACAAAGTAACTTACCCAACACTGGTTGTAAGCCCCCCTTTGTGTAGAGTGCATTGCTTTGTGGCCCCCCAAATAAAGACTTATAATCTTAAACTTATCATTTTAAATAACCCAAAAACATATTCGGTTATACAATGCTGGAACGTCAATCTTTTTGGATGTTGGTCTTACTTTTCTGATAATAACAAAGTCTATAAAGAATTCCATATTTCATGAAACGGCACAAAATCTGTGGCCCCTCTGGATCCACCTTGGGGCCCCTAGTTTGAGAACCACTGGTGTAAATAATTCAAAACAACCAAATCAACCAATGACAACAGACCTTGACCTTGGAGTGAAGCTGTGCTAGTACACTACTGTCTATCCTAATCCATTGCTGTTTCAGCGCAATGTCTCCAAAGCAACAAGGGCTTGATTCTAACAATAGTGGCTAGAGTGATCACTTATCTTTAGAGGACAAGCCCTTAAACATAATACCTAACATAATAAAAAAACACAATCCTTTTCAGTTTTTCTATTTGTTGTTTCAGAGTTGTTTAGGTGAAAGCCATCTTTGACCAATATCTACCTGAATAAATATCCAGGGCCAAACATCACATTGCCCTATCATGACAATCCATCTTCTCGGCATGATAGATGCCTAATATTGAGACACAGACTAAAGTCCATGATATTGGATAAAAGTCATCAAGGTTTGGCAAGGTCTGGTGTTGTATTTGGTAACTGTAAAAAGGCCTTTGTTAGAGAGAGAAAGAGAGAGCCTCACCACATTTCATCATTCCCACTTCATAGCACTTTCGGAGTCGGCAGGCCTGGCAGCTTTTTCGCCGGTTCTTATCAATGGTGCATTGGTTTGTTGCAGGGCAGATATAGTCATTGTGTCCTGAGAAAATGAATAAACCCAATGAGTAAAGACATATTTAGAAGACTTACTTTTATTTATTAAAACAATGTTTTGTGTAACAGCTAAGTAATATTGCATCAAGGCCACTTTTCCATCATCAGATGTGTAGTATAAAGTTAGCTTTAAATGGATGCAGAAAAACAAGACCAATCACTTCTTGAAAAGTATTATGTTTACAAACATTGTAAAAAAAGCTGGAGGAAAGAGATATACTGTAAAATAACAGTTTTCCTGTAAAATGACATGCTTTTCCCATTTTCTTATAAATTTGCGGTCTTTTACTGTAATTTTACATTTTCTAACAGTATTTCAAAAAACATTTTATGTGGAAAATATGTAAGCAACAACAAAAAAACAGGGACATTCTGTAAAATTACGCTTGTAAAATAAACATTCACCCCAACATAATAATTAACATCTAACTAGTCCCGTTACATAATTGTGGCATTATATCATGTTCTACCTTCTTCCTGGGAGAATATTTTGTAAAACTACAAAAAGAACACAATAAAGTACTCATAGAGAATGATACCTTGGATGCTCCTCTTGAAGAAAGCTTTGCAGCCCTCACAAGACCACACTCCATAATGGTACCCTGAGGCATAGTCGCTGCAGACAGCACAGTAGTGCATGTCAGCTTTACTTCTGAAGGATGCAGAGGGCTCCTCAGCATCAGCTGTCCTCTTCACCAGAGGTTTGCTGGAGATGACAGCGGACAAAAGCATTTAGCAACTTTCTTAAGTGGATGATTCTCACAAAATTTTTACACAAAATGATATTTGCATCAACAAATTCCTCTTACAGGCATTAAAACATCATATGTCATGTTAACACGTTTTTGAAATAGAAGACCATAAAAAATCGAATTACCGTAACGGCCTAAAACTTTCCATTTCATAGCATGTTTGGGAGAGAAAAAAGAGAGAAGCCACGATGTCCTTATCGATAGTGACATAAGAACACATGTTTATTTAAACACAGGCTTATTATGAAGAAATGTGCATTGTGATTAAATAGTACTCCGAATGAAGTTTAATTATAATTTTATATCAGTAAGTCACGTCAGTAGATCCGTTTTATTTTTTACATAGTATGAAATAAATGCGTTTTAAATTCATTGTTTTTTACTAGGGTAAACATACCTACACAAACACAAAGCTTAAAAATAAATAAAGAAGGAGTTGAAACATCTCCCTCCTGTAACAAGAACCATAGCAACTAGTTAAGTTCCAAATTGTCAGATGTTATAAGAAAACTCTCCTAAAAATGTGAAAGTGTAGCTTAGTCAAAGCACACAGAGCAGACATTTATCCTTGTCCAGTGACTCCTTCAGTTATATCTGAAAATGACCTATTAGTATTTTTATTGGCTTCCATATTTTTTAAATGTCTTGGGTCTATTCGCAAATTTATATCTTAGTTTTCTAGGGGGCACATTATTTAGTTCTCCAAGCCAAATTTCAAATGTGGGCCCAGATTCCTTTTTAGCCAGGAAGGATCATATATAATGAAACATATTGTGATTCATATTAATTTGCTTTTCCTACCGTATCCCCAAAAATGGCAATTTCTGGCTCAGATGTTAAAATGATTGTATATGCTTCTGAAAGAAATTCAAATATCTTCTTCCAGAATTGCAAATATTTTCATTTAAAAAATCATGTCCATAGACGGACATGTAACGGTAAAGAGATTTTTTGCAGAAATTGCAATAAAATACAAAAATAACTCATTCCTACACTAACATTATTCTTTGTGCAAGGTAGAGAACATTATTATGATAATTTTTTTGTGTTACTGACTCAAGTAGTATATTTCAAATCATAACTGCCATAATGTTCTAATGGTTTTATGAGAATGACCCAATTATTTATTCATTATTAGGTATTCATCTGGGGCTGTTAATGCAAGTATCACAATTATACATCCAAATTCGTATCCTTTTAGTACCCATTGTGATTGTAGTTAGGATCTCATTTTGAGCATTGAACTCATCCGATTAAAAATGAAAAAGAGTAATGATAAAAGGCCAGTACATTTAAAGCATGTGCACAAACGGATGTAATGTTATTACAAACATGTAAGACCTTTACATTTGAAAGGGTTTTAATTGGCTGTCAATGTTTTATAGCTAAAAGATTGTAAAATACATATCATCAATTTATCCACATACCTGTTTTCCTCTTCGGCGTGATCATGTGGCGTCAACTCAACCCAAGCTCCACTGGTCGGATGGTTTTGCTGAAGGCGTGTCTGTTGTTGATGCAATGCAAATGAAGAAACGTGACTATGTGTTGGCCAGAAGAGGGTGGGGCTTAGCGACTGGTGTACTGATGGGCAGTCAGAAAGGGGAGGCGCGCCGTAACCCAGCAGAGTGGGGCTGTAGAACGGCAGTGTGGTGAAATCATGGCCAAGTTCAGTGTAAGGTGATGGGATGCAGATGGGGTGGCTTTCCACTTGCAGGGATGGAGAGTTTGAGTTAAAGATGGGGGATAGGACATGACTTCCCAACCGGCTCGAGTCCACATCCTGCATATGCTGTACAGAGTTTTCTTCCTCGGGATACTCCGACATGATGATCGCAGTTACGCTCAAAGCTGTTGCATCATCAACAGGGGACTGTTGTTGTTTCTTATGTTTAATCCCTTAGTCATGGATATAGAATTGTAGATGCTGAAGTATTATATGGACTGTTGAATTTATCCAAAGGAATATCCAGTTTTAAAGGTTGACAACTGATGGAAAGGAAAAGAGTTTTTTATTCCATGTCAACAGTTCTTTCTTTAAAACACAAACATATTGAAATAAAGCAGTAAGGCCTTTGTGGGCAAACACAAGCATCAACAGGTAAAATCTGTTTGCAAAATAAACCCGTGTTGAAAGATTAAAATATTCATTTTCTATCAAGGTCTCATGAGTTAAGAGATTTCCAATATTAGATAAAACTCAAAGCAATGAAGCACAAGAGGTTTTGTTAGACTGTGATACTGCAGTCAAATCTAAAGTATGCTGTTAGGCGTAACAGAATGCAATCCAACACCTTCAGTTATGAATATACTCACCAGGGGTCTCATTTATAAAACTGTGCGTGACCCTTACTAAAAGTGTGCGTGCGCCCGCATGGCAAAAATAGCGTACAGTAAAATTATTCCGACATATAAAATTGTGCGTACGCACACCTGTAAGCAATATTCCCTTTATAGATCATAGATCACCTGCAAGTGTGCGTATGTGAATCAGCCTGATATCCCGCCCTCTACACGCCCATTTTAACCCATAAATAGTAAACGCAAAGCACCTTGTAAATACTGATTTGTATATTAATCAGACTGACATATGATGATTATGCACAGAATTTAAGGAAAATATATTTGAGTATTTATTAACACTGTGTTCTGAAGTTTATAGATCTTTTTTTTTTCTGATCCGAGTTGGATTTTACAACAAGGTCCATGAAACAACTATCACTCAATACAAGATCAAATAACTCGGATATGAGGTCAAATGAAATGTGTGTGAGGCAATATTGCTAATAATCGTTTCTATCACAACCATTTGTGTCGCCTGTTGTCTCCAGAATGTGCGTACGCATGGGTCAGAGTTTGCCTACAGGTGCACACATTCTCCCGTTAAGTTTGTTTATAATAGATCACAACCTTTGAGTGGAAAGTAGCGCAACGTTTATTAATGAGACCCCAGAACATTATTTCATACATATTAAGTTTCACCTCCACAGACCTCAAATGAATAAATCTTGAATAAATCCAATGTTGGAACTTAAATTCTAACGTTTGCATCTTATCTCTTCGTAGTTTTGCACTGGTTTGATGGCAGTAATGAAAATATACCCTGCTTATTATATATAGTAAATAAGATATAGGCACATTATATTTTTAATAATATGCCGTATATCCTTTTTTTACAATGCAAAATAAGTTGCATAAATCACAATCTCACATTTGTTTTTGGTATAATCACTCATGTAATAATTGTAACTAAACGGTCTATTTTGGAACAGCTGAAACACAGCTTTTGACCGATCATTAACCAGGATCAGATTTTTTATCATAAGGCTTTATAAACAAAATGAGCTATTATGGAGATCATTAATTGGGATGAAGCCACTTCTCAATTCCATCATCTCACTTTGTCTGGGTGACAAGATTTCATTTAAAACTACTGGATAATTCCTGAAGACTGTTGTATAAAGATAACGACCAGATTCATAACTGAATTTACACATATGTACAATCAAATAAAATAAAATCAATGATTTAATTTCATTTTCACAAACTTTCTTTGATGTTTTCTATAATAACATTTAAATCTAGATCAAACAACAGACCATTCATTTGGAAATGTTTTACCCAAAGTGACATGTGAATATCATCATGTGTTCCTTAGGAATTAAACCCATGACCTTGGTGTTGCTAGTGCCATGTTCTTCAAGCGATTTCATTACTTGAAATACGCTGAACTTGCACCTAAAGCTTCTCTGTAGGCTCTGCCTCTTTTTAAATGATGAGCAGAACCAAACCACTGTCAGCTGCAGTTAAATGCTTAGACAGGTAGTAAACACATACATATATATTTATACACATCAAAAACTGTTCCACAGAACTCTGCAGATTTTCCAAAATTATAGCACAGAATTAATAAAAAAGTCTGCAGATTCCGGCTTTGAAATGAAACTAACATTGTCATTTCTGTGAGTTGAGTCTATTTGTTATCAAAGTATTTCTCAGTAATACTGCTATATTGAGGGAAAATGTCAATAATTGCATTGCAGGATGATTTAAGGTGTGTCCCTAAATGTCCTGCTTGCGCTCTAAAAAATTTCAGTCAGGGGCTACAGCCCTCCTAGTAAAAAAAGTTAGTCTGGAGCACTGGAACCATGTCTTTGTGCTTCAGTGGTTCTTCAGAGGTTATTTAGGATGACCAAGATGCTGTAGAACTCCTGTAGAACCATACAGGGGCTTAACAGGTTCTTTATACGGAAGCGGTGCTGTATATTTCTTCATAGGTTCTACTGTATACAGCACCTCAGTCATCCCAAAGAACCGTTGAAGAACCACGGAAGCACCAATATATGGTTCTATATAGCACTTAAAGTGGTTCCCTATGATTACGAGCCAAAAACCATGTTTAGTCCTATACAGCACCTTTTATTCTATAGTGAAATAAATGTTGCATTATGGCCATTATAAGGACAAGACAAACATTTTAAACAGCTTTGTAGTGTCACCCCAGAGATGAAAGACAAAAATCACTGTCTCTCACGGCACAGCGCTGTGATAATGATATACATTTCTTCCTGAAAATAATCAAAAGTAATTGCGAACTAATCCACAAACCTGTAAACTGTTGTTGTAGATTTCACTTGACAGAAGAGCAGTTAGTGACGCTGTCTGTCTGGACTGCCAACGGTCGACCTTAGTCACCTACAGACTTTTGAACCTTTGTTTCAATGCAGACAGGCACATGGCCAAAACATACCCTGCACAGGGCACATTACTGCAGGACGAAAGAGAGGAGATCACATGAAGAAAAGAAAGTCCTCTGAAAAAACACAGAAAAGCAACATTTTGTTACCAATTAGTGTCACATTGTATGATGATAACTTAAGGCTTAAAATCTTGTTTTAAGGACAGGTATGAAAGAGCCACAGAGATGTAAATGATTTGATGCACCTAACAGGCAGTGAATGTTAAATGCTTATTAAGCATTAAATTGGCTAAACACAAGTAAAGTTTGATACTTGAACATAATTTCTTATCGGAGTTGTATTATAATATGACGCTTCTCATACAATATATGAAATTGCTAAAGGTCTTCCCTTCACTACGTCAAGAGAGAAGTAATATTAAAGGTGCTGTGTGTCATTTTTAGAAGGATCTATTGTCGGAAATGCAATATAATATACATAACTATGTCTTCAGAGGTGCATAAAGATCTTACATAATGATGCATTTTTAAGCCATCTTAGAATGAGCCATTTCTATCTACATACAACACAGGTCCACTTACATGGAATTCGACATGTTGTTTCTACAGAAGCCCTAAACGGACAAACTGTTCTAAAGAGCACATGTTTCATAAATGTGTCATCTCCTTCAGCAAAGAAGCGAAGACGTGAGGACATCTTAGTTCTTCGAAAGGGAGGGGTGGAGTGAGCCGTTGGTTGCAGTTTGCAACCTCACCACTAGATGCCACTAAATTTCATACACTGGACCCTTAAATGCACCATATGTGCAAAGTGCTTGAATAATGACTATAAGTGAAAACAAATGCATTCATAGCCGTTCACAAAACTGAATATTGTGAAGTTGCTCACAAAGCCACCAAACGTCACACTTTATCGAAACTGAACATGAAGTCCTGACGTAGTAATGACGAATCTGTTTTCCCATTGAAAACCTCATAAACTATTCCTCTCTACAGTAACGGTTTATTTGAGAGGAGGGTAAGAAAGACCACGACAAAGAGGAAGATACAAGGGGAGAGGTGGAGACTTCATACGGCGCCGCATCAATTCTCCACAGAGAGACAGTTTACCATGATGCAGCTCTTGAGGGAAAAAAGCACACGGCCACTAGCCAGCAATGCATACCAAACACAAAAGCCCAAGGCCATGGTATGATCTTACTCCCTTCTCTGGCGGGAAACGGATAAGGGAGAGAAGGCAAGACGGAAACCATGCCCTGTGCAGGAGTCCTGGGAACAGGAGGAAGACCACCTTTGGTCCTGATGCGAACCTTCGAGAGTATAAACCTTATATGTATGTGTTATATATAACCTCAACGGAAGTTGTAGGAGTAACATGCTCCACGCCAAATAAATCTAAATAGACAAGACAGGTAGTTTTGCTTTTATTAGAATATAGTCAATGTGTAAAATGACAATGGTGGGTTTAGGAGGGACACGAATTGTCGCAATACATCACAAAACAGGGTAGAGATACAGGTCAGTGAGTCTGGAGTGATGTTGGGCGCATTGATCTGACGCTGTTATTTTAAACAGGACAAGAATAAGCGGAACAGTTTTTTCAAGGCAAACAAACAACAACAAGCATGTCAGTTAAATGTAAAACTTTCTCAAATAACCTTGAGAGGAACTTCAATCTTTAATGGTGCATACATTTAAAAAGCAAGCACACCGAATGAAGTCAACAAAAAATAAATGCATGTATTTTAGCAGTTCTGTTTTTTATCTTTGATCTCTTTATTAAGTTATGTACCCATTAAAAAGAGACTTCAAGATAGAATAAACACCAAAAGAAGCATCTGGCTGGCATTCATACGTCATCCTCCTGATGTTTCAATGAACTCGACAAAACATAGATAATATTCATAGATGCTTTGTCACACACTAATGAAATCATACTTGTTTGAGAAGACTCTATCTATACTATATTTATTGCATTACGATGCAATGACATGAACGTGTTAAATAACATTAAACGTGATTATTTACAGTGACTTAATGTGACATTCTTCATAAAGTACATTAACATGTCAATATATCAACAGTCCACGTGTCATCCGAGATTAAATGTGTAAACGTTACATTATAATGCGATGTGGTTAAAGTTCCCCGACATACACTATAGCTAAGCATGTAAAGACAGGGAACCTACCTGTCGCAGTCGGCGTTTATAACCTCACAGGCAGCGTGCGCGCGTCTTGATTTCTGATTCGGAACCTAAGTATCCCAAACGAGAATTTGATCTCTTCCTTGTCACTTTAAATGTGGCGGAAGTCTCGTCTGAGGAGATACTGGCCAGAATAAAAGTAAAGTGTGTCAATCTCTGTAAACGCTGAATGATCAGATGTGAGAAAACCAGCCAAAGTCTGTTCTGCTCCCTCTGTCACTGAACGCTCGTACTTATTTGAGAGCGCGCACGTCATTGACCACGCCCCTTGAGCCACCGCCTCCAGCGTTATGCTGCTGAAGAACATTTGCAATTGAATTTAGATGCACTGGGTTATGTTAAGAAAAAAGTGTTTATTATTCAGTTAGTCTGTGCAATTCATTTACTGAGATTTCATTGGTATTTAAAAAAAGCATTTGTTTAACTTCGTATTTACCTAATTTACAGCTCCAGTTCACTAGAAACTATGGGTAACACTTTACAATTTGGGTCTATGTTAACATAAATTATGACATAAGCAGGTATTTATCTTATCTTATCTTTCCTACACATTAAAAGTAAAAAACACAACAAACTAACATTTACCCAAATAATTCAACTTACATAAAAAGTTGAATGATTACTGTTAAATATATTGTTCATTGATAGTTCATTACGTTAGGTAATGCATCAAATAATGTAAACAAATAAAGCTGTGATTGCAAGAACTTACTAATATAGGCCTTGTACATTTGTAGAGAAAAATGCTAATTTTACTAAAGAAAAACGTAATATATCACAGCTGGTATTACCTCTTTACAAATCCCATAGATGTTAAGTCAGCTTCCTGCGAGCCTTGCAAACTTGACCAAGCAACGTTTATCGAAACAATGATATAAAGAAGAGGGCAATTTCAGCACAATTGACTAACATGTTATCCAATAAAAATCAGTCCTGTCGTGTTATTTAGGTAATGCAACAAGGGGATGTTATTCTAACACGGCTGACCCTTTTAGTGCCGTTGTCCATTTTGGTAGGCTACTTTGTACAAAATGTAACTTGTTCAAGCTAAAAGCCAAAAACAATGCAGGTAGAAAATGCTTCAATTGAACGTCACTAGCAGTGCAAATGGAAGTTGAACAAATAAAGCATCTGTAGGAGCAGGTCTGATGTTGTTAGCCTATTTAAAGTCATAGTTTTTGGACCTCAGGTAATGGGAGTGAATGGTAGTAAATTGTGCCGTCTAACTAGGGCTAACAATGCCCTGTAATGGTTTTGTAAATGTGGCGAGGAAAAGCCATCTCCACAGGTAACCCAGATGAAATGCTGGGTTCTTTTCTGCCACTTTCTCTCTGCACCTGCATTCAGGATGTCAGATAAGCAGCCGTGTGGCCTGCTGGGATGATTGCACCTGTTACCCCGCATCATACGAAGCTCCTGCTTTTAGAGTTCAAGAAATACAGGTCTGGTGATTACCTGTACCTGTACAACCACAGGAGCCTAATTTATTTGTTTTGCCGCAAATTATGCATGATCACGAATAACAACCTCGCATGTTTAGATGTAAAACATTTCTGATAATTATAAGATTTATAGCAGACATTAAGGTTCGTACGGAGCCGGGTCGCCTAATAGATTATAAGATTGAAAATACATTCACAGTGCACCGCGCTCTATAAGTAATCTAGTGGAGAAGAACCTCAGGAGGGGTGTTTTATCCTCTTTCAGACTTCATTATTACTGCCAGAAATGGGTCCTGCTGATGAAATGAGACGAAAGAATAAGGCAAGAACAGAACAGGACTGGCTGAAGGAACAGAAATGTATCTAATCCAGGCAGGTCTGTTTTGATGATAATCACCATTCAATGAGAGGTGCCTGTTCCTTACTGAAGACTATTTCAATAAACACGGTCATGAACTTTTAGGAAAGGAGGAAAATGGAGTAAAAAAGAAAATTACTTTTATAATAGAACAAGGCAGGTCACATCTGTTGCCCTGAACGGAGGCTCTAAAGGAGGCAGGGCTTTCCTGACCCATAGACTTTGTTAGCTCAAGCTCACACGTTGGGAAAAACAATATTTACATGGATAGGTTTAGCTCACAAGTTCTATATTTATGCAAAAGATGGATACAACTTAAAGTGCATTCAGTGTTTGCAGTGATAAAATGGTATGTGGACTGAATGAACACTTTTGCACTGGAGGTGTAAACCTTTTTATTGGAATTGTTTTTGACAGTGTTCATGAGCCTTTATTACTGTTCAGAAAGGTATATGGCTCTTTTAATATACTGAGTGATAATTATCTCTCCGTTGTGCCAATAAGTTTATTTTTTTACAACCAATTTACTTTATTACTGTTACATAAGACATTTATTGTCAGGGGCATTTGTCAAAACGCGAGAAAGAATTTTAGCCAGCATGAAATGTACTTTATTGTTCCCTCTTCTTTTATCTTATTACTAATGTGAATGAAAGGGGGTTTAATGATGGACTTTGGATGATGAAAGATTCCACGTCACATCACACAAGTCAACCTGAATCCAAAATTGCTCTTTTCAATGACATTTTTTTTTTCATATAGAAAAATGAAATAACTTGCTATTTTATGGGCTACATTTTATATTGAGTCATAATTATCTCTCTACAGTGGCAATTAATGTTCATTCTTATAACCAATTTCCTGTAATCATTGTTACATAAGACTCAAGAAGACATATATTGCAGAGTCAGTAAAGTGCCAAAGTAACAAAAATGCCAGCGGGCAGAAAAATGCCTTCCTTAAATAAAAGCCCAACATGTGCCAAATCAACACAATAACATCAACAACTTCCTCTCTCACTTCTACAAAGCTTCATAGACTGACCTCCGATGCCCCTGTGGGTCAACTTGAACCCCTGGCATGACCCTGGCACCATCAGTCAGGTTTTAATTCCTCGTTCCAGAGGCCCTGTTTCACTGCACCAGTGTTCTCCACAGTTGTTTGTGGCACTGGGATCTTCCTCTTCTTAGAAAATCCATCGTTCTCTGGAAGCCAATACTTCTTCTTTTCTTTGTCAGCTGTTTTCCTGCTCCGGGGTTCTTGTGACCTGGGCAGTATAGATGGTGAAGATGAAATGATGGTGGGTTACAGACCTGTATAGAAGATTGCAGATTATGTCAGTTATAGAATTAAATCTATGTTTTCCAATCAAACAATAAAAATTTTCTAATTCATTTAGGGATTTTTCTTATAAAAAAGACTTGTGATATACAGTTATAATTTAATATTTAATCATTTGCAATTGAGCATCTTACAAAAAAAACATGCCCTAGATGCCACACATTATTCCCCATTCTTTTGTACTATTTAAGATAGTGAGATGCTTGATTTTGCTAAATAAACCCTGGCAGGATGACCATTACCACAAAATAACACAATTTATTTCATTCTTTATTTGTGATGCCTTAGCCAAACAAGTGCTGAATGCATTCGTCAATGTCACTACGGTACACTTTTATAAAAGGATAGTTGCTGTGCTTTCATGTCTTAAAATGAAAAATTAGGCTGTCTCTGTGGGCCAGACATTTTACTTCTACGACAGTAATGTAGAAACTTTTATGTGTGCATTCAGTTCTTAAAAGAAATAAAGAATTAATTATTTAAAAACCTCAGGAATATATGAGATGAAAGCACAATCGATCCATCAACTTAAATTGCCTGGTGAAAAACAATTATTATAAACTGCTAACATGCTGACTGAACGTTGACCATATTTTCAAAGGGAAAGATGCATCAGATTAAATCAATACTTTCTGGGAAAAATAAGGACTGCAAAGGCAACAGAATTATAGGTCTGTAACAGTCATTAATCCGTAGTTTAACCGCAGAACCCACCCAAATACTGCTTATCATTTTATACTACACTAGAGAAATTAGAAATGTGCTTAAAGTAAAATAGTTCACAAGGAGGGACAAAAGTAAAATGGAAAACATTGTAAATCCTTTCTCAGATGCATTCGGTGGAACATGGAAAGCAAAGAATGAGAGAGAAAATTTGGAGGGATTCAGTTCAGGCTCCGCCATCTCCGTAGATTTATAAGGATCCTTCTTTGGCAGACATTGTCAAAGCTCTCACAGGCCAGTTTAAACAGAGACTTGCTTACCTACAATATAAAAGAAATTCTGCTAGATCAGCTAGAGCGACAGAAATATACAGTATTTTTTCAGTGTAAAATTACAGGAGATAAGGATAATCATATTTATAATGTAATAATACATTGTTTGTCCCATTTGTATCTTAAATTTGCTGTCTTTTTCTGTAATTGTACATTTTTTTACCTCAAATAAACTGTAAAAATAAAATCTTGTAAAAAAATTCTGGGCGCAATAAATAAACTATAAAGTTATGTTTTTCCCCTGTAAAATAACATATTTTTCCTGCTTTTCTTGTAAATTTGCGGTCAAAAATAAATAAACGTCTGTAATAATTACAGTTTTTTTGGGCTACCCAGAAATAAAGTCATTAGAATCACAAATGTATTTGCTTCAGCAGTTCAGCAGTGGCAATGTTCAAAACGTGAAAAAAGCATTTTTAGTGAACTTATAAGGTAACAAAAATATTTTATTTTGTCACCAGGAAGAACTAGACTCAGGAATGTAATATTCACCAAAGTGTAATAAGTTTCTATTTAATGAGCATTTTATTTCTGCTATAACCAATAGCCCTATTATTCTCTATAACTATAAATGCCTTCATATTCTTCAAAAAACTTTGCCAGCAGTGGTTCATAGTGGGAGGAATTCTCCACAATAGACTGAAATAATTGAAATCGTGCTCTTTCCTGGTACAGAACACATTTTTTTTATAATACACCCAACTCCATCCATTCATTCTTTAAACACGCTAGGTTATGGGAGGGCTAAAGCATTTAAATCAATTCCTGTTGAATAGAATCAAGTCTCACCATGCATTTAGTTTCTCTTCAAATTCTGAGAAATATGAAAAATAGATGTGAATTCAATTTCATGTTGGCTTTAATGCATGTAGCTCAGTTTCAACTCAGCAACAATGATGTCAACAACTCCCTTTTCATGCACCATTTGATGAAACCATGACCAGCTATTTTGGCTATCCTCTTTCATACAGTCATCCAAGAATGTCATACAGATAATGAATGATTAAATGACTCTGTGCTGATACACTTATAACAGTAGAACTACACAGAGCATGACAATACATTTATGACACAAGCAAAATAGCATCAAACTGTGTCAAAGAAAATAATGAGTGTTGCTAACGGGGAAATTCGATGAATACATGAATAAGCAATATTGTGAACCATTAGTGGTCTCTCTGAGTAAAGCTGATTTATAGCCGAGCATGCTTCACATTCTCTGCTGGTACATGCTGTAATGTGGGAGTAATTCTGGACAACCAACAGCTAAATAAATACCTCATGAATAAATAAGTTATAAAATTGACTTTGCTTTGTCAATTCAAGGTTAAAATTTACTCACAGCAATGTTGAATAAGACAGTCAAGGATGATGCAGCAGTCCAGTATACAGACAATATTTCACGTGACCTTAAGATGTTGAACATTTTAAAAACACCCACATACTGTATATGTCAAACGCTGGGAGTGGAATTACAGACACTCAGTTTTTCAGTTGGGCTGGACTTTTTATCGTTGCATAATTATTATATGGTATAGTTCTTTGGTGATGTTGGCTGTTTTGGCTTTTTTTGGCTGTTTTGCAAGAATATTAAGGCAAAATCTCGTGAGACTTTTCTTATTTTGGGTGGCCGCTTGAATAACTTTGGATTTGTAATATAACTAGACAGTCTTCAATCATTATATCGTTAACACGTGCAATTATTGTACCACGATTATTGTATAACACTTTTTATATCATACCGATTTAATCTGGCTGTCTTTTATGACACTATCACTAAAGTGACACTTAAATGTAATTTGATTTATTTTGCTGTTGTGCCTTTAAAATTGCCCTATTCAAGTGCACGTCCAACATCATTTTTATTTCCCCATTAACAGCCTATTTCCAAAGCTGGCAGCACATGCTACATAAACTGTAAAGACCCTTATAAAATGATCAGGAGCATTGTAAAAATAAGCCATTTTACTACAACTGCCACTCACAGTAACACTGTTATTCTTTAGAACATTACATATCCAGCTATCTTCTTATTACCATAGCTGGGCAGGCTAAAACTCTACACACTGAATAGATTTGATCATGCTTAAATTGTCCTTTTATCAGTTGCTTTAAGAGTAGGCTAACTGGGGAAACACTGCCTGAAAAAAGGTTTAAAATTATATCATTTCTGTCACTGGGGTGGTACCCTTTTGTACCTTTAGGCGTATTATTGCACCCTTTCAAACCTCTTTTTGGACATTCACAGTGTTTATGACTAACCAAATGACACCGAATGTCTATTTAAATTCACGTTTTTCTGTTTTATTAAGAGTCAAGGGACTTGATTTAAAAGAAGGACACTAGTACATTGTAAAGAGTACATTTCTCAATATTGTTTTATTACTGCCTGACAGATTAAGTGGTTATAAAACAGTCTGTAGATGAATTGCCAGAAACTTTAAAAAGGCTTTAAAGTGCAGCTCTACCTGACGTCAGCTCAATATGATCCCACAGAAAGCAAGTAAAACCAACAGCAAACATGTACTGTATATTAGTGTCAGCTTCAGTCAGACAGTGATGTAAACTGCATGACAACATGACTGTAACTGAATAGTCAGACTGTCTTGACAGCGCAGTAAAGTGTGCTCTTATCAATCCACGTAAAAGTTTCTAGGCATTTTAAGAGTAAAAAAAAAACAATTAAACATAAATTACACTTTAGGCCAGGTTTCACAGACAAGGTTTAGCTGAATTTAAAATACCCTATAAAGATGCATTGCTGGTGTGCATCTCGAGACAAAAAATGGCACTGATATATTTTATAAGATATTTCTGTGCAGATAATACAGGTCATATATTCATTTAAGCCTGGTCTCTGAAACCGGGCCTAAAACTGTTCTTACGAACACATAATGAAAGCTGTAGGTTCTAATCTCGAGTGCGTGGATGAGCAGCTCAATAGCTCCCTCTCCTGACACAATCGCTAAATGTTCATAATGCACTGCTTCTGTAACGTCCATAAATATATCATTTTGCTTGTTTATCGTAGTCATGATGATTTGCACCAAACCCAAAATGTTCATTTGAATAAAGCCTTCAGTGGTTAAAATGTACACAGAAAACACATATTAAGAGTAGCAAAATTATGTGAGGTGTTATGTATTGTGAGAGATGTATTGTGATGTATTGTGACAATGTTAAACTTTTTTTGAGCCTACACATGATAACGCATGTTGGAACAAAAATGGCTGTAACGCATGAATTATTTGGAAAACAGACTTACGGTTGGTCTCGTTTGAAAAAAGAAAAGTAGCTGATTATTGCAAAAAATTAAAATCACACACACACAGACACACACACACACACACACACACACACACGCACACACACACACACACACACAAATGAAAGGTATGTTCTTAGGTTAATTGTAAAATAATAATTGTTTTCTTTGATAAACAAATACATTTAAAAAATATGGGTCGCAAAAGGATAGCTAAAAATCTAAGTAGACTCTTTATTAAAAAGAATCAATTACTCTCTCTAAATAAATTATTAAAAAAATACAGAAGAAATCTGTATTCTAGAGTCTCAGACCTTTCCAATTATATAGTTTGTCATGATTCGATTAAAAATTACATGCACAATATTGATGCAAACTTAGGTGTCCCGTATATGGAACGGCTGACAGTTAACAGGCTACATGTTTCCCATTTAAGCTTAATATATATTCATATTTTCTAAATAAATAAGCGCAAACCAAAATCCTCATTAGCATCATAAAACAGACATTAGGCCAAGGTGATGTATTCCTGTGCTCATTTGCTTTTGTCATTGTGATCATGTGATCAGGTGTAGTGTTTTGCCCTGACAATACTTACATCTTTCAAGGTTGTTGTGGGGTTTCCACTCTTTGACTTTTTCCACTTTATCCAAATTTAAATTGCATTTATTTAATCATTTACAATAGCACATTCCAGCTCACAGAGTTCTGGTCTAAGCATCACATGCAATCTATGGATGAACTGAAGAGGGCATTAGTACACAACAAATAACTAGATTCAGCTACAGCTGTTTTGCAATGTCTCATCGCGATCAGGTTTAAAATCTGGGATGTTTCCATAGGGACTCACTTCAGAGGAAAGCTGTTAGCAAATCATTTTGATGGACTTTTAGTCATTTGATCAACCCCACCCCTTTATTCATCATCATCAGTGTTTGTTCACCACAAAAAATCGGTCATAATTTACTCACCCTGTGACCCTCATGCCTTTCCAAACCCATATGACTTGTGTTTTGTGGAACACAGAGGGTATTTTTTCAAGTATACCCTGTTCATTTTTCCCTATAACGAAAGGGAATCGATATCGAATCATCGACATAAATGTGACCCATGAGTCATATGTTATGTTTTTCTTTATGTGAGGAACAGGCATGAATTTAAGTTATTATCGTACACCATGACATCTGTCTCGGCTCTCTTTGCTTCATTTAGAGGAGTACAGCGTTAGAAAGGTCACAGTGTCCATTTGAATAAACGATTCAATGAGTCATAATCAATGAATTGATGAATGATTCAGTGATTCAGAGAAAGACATTTCAAGGACTGATAATGAAGGACAACATTCAAATGCCTTCAGAAGTCTTCGAATAAAGACTTGGACCACTTTCACTCCATCCACTTTCTTCCATGATTTCTTCACCTCAGTACTTTCATTTTTGGGGAGCTATTCCTTTCATCAGTATGTGCTCTTCAGACCCGCTTTTGGAACCCAGCCACAAGCACACCATACATGCATAACCCTTCATTTCTATAATATCTAATGCCACAATGGTATAATCACCATTCGCTCACCTCAGGGGAAACAACGTTGCTCTGAAACAACCTGAGTAAAAAGAAGCTTCATCTGGGCCGTAGGGTGTTATCTGGCTCTTGTAGAGACAGGCCGAGCTGACGCGCGAGAGAGGGTGTGTCAGCACATTGCCTCCACGCCCTGCGCAGGGCCGGCACGCGTCGGCCTCGACCGCAGTCACTGTGCCCACGCTCGCAATTACACACAAAAAACACAGCCCTTGGGACATAAGCTGACTATAAGAGAAGCATCCTATCATTTTACATTGGATGCTATACAATACGTGACATTTAGAAAAATGCTATTGTTGATGGTTTTGATTGCGTGACACCACAGTTTCAGGCTTAATAAAAAGCACATGGCTACACAACGTGGCAAATCTGGCACTTTCAGTTTAACAAGTCTTTTTTTCCTGAGGCGTGACTCTGTCCACAATGCCAGGGATTGTTTAATTCTTAGTTATGGCACTCTGGTGTTGGTGCTACGGGTTCCATCGACACTGTAGACCTTGATGCTATACGTTAAGTCCTTCATCAACGTTGAAGGCTTATGCAAACTGTGAGTCTTGTCATACTTGAAGTATGTATGAAGCTCTTGATGCATGGAGGAGTGACGGTCTTATATGGCTTGAAATCTAATGATAAGCGAAGGTATGAAAGTAAAAGTTGCGTAAATGCCGTCTTCACTTTGTTTTCTAATCATTACTCTTAGTCACACTTTTAACTCAACCGCGGGCCAGGCATGCCGTTGCATGATTTCACCATTAGCATTTCTACAACACTCCACCCGAGAGGAATTGTTATTGCCTTAGAAGGGTATATCAAACTTCAGGTTGTTGCATAAGATCTGTGTTTTTCACCAGCCGAATATGAATTCCATGGCATCGATTGGGGTTGCATGTCCTTATCTAACATACAGCAGATTCTGAAGCATTAATGATTTAGTCATTTTACTCTATGGGGGTGGTGGCAGGCTAATGGTAAAGGGTCTTAGTTGCTAGTCGCTTAGTCACCAGAGGTGACCCTGTAACTGGAGACATACTGACATCACGATCCACCTCTCTTACGACTGCCCCCTTTAGCAAGGAGCTCTTGAGGGACTATCAATGCAATCTTTCAAATGCAAGTCGTTTTGGATGAAAAAGCATTTGCTAAATGGTACTGCAAACTAGCTGTGGGAGACATAAATGATTCAGTAGTTTCGTTCCTCAGTGCATGCCTCGCCAGCGCTGTTAAATGTCTTGTAAAGAATCTCCTGATGTTCAGGAATAAATGTACAAGAGGGTGGGTATAGAGAGGCAGAAGGTAAAAAAAAGACATTTTAAGTAATAGTTCACCCCAATAAGAAAACTTAGTCATCATTTACTCACCCTCTTGTCATTTCAATTCTGCATGACTTATATTTTGAGAAGATATTTTGAAGAAAGTTATAACTGGCAACCGTTCACTTGGGTTGGTTTTGTGTCCATACAATAGAAGTGAATGGATGCCAGTGGTGTTCGGTTACCAACTTTCTTCAAAATATCTTCTTTTGTGTTCTGCAGAAGAAAGAAAGCCATAAAGGTTTGATATGACAAGAGGCTGAGTAAACGATGACAGAATTTTCCTTTGTGGGTGAACTTTAGATTACTTTGGTTAGAAGTTATACATAAAATGCCTCATGGATGACAACATGTAAACCACTCTGTAAATATTTTGGTTAGACATACGACCAAAGGGATCACTATATAATACTTTATTGGATCTTGTTTTATATTGAATGCTTTATGTTACGTTGTAACACAGTTTCCTGTTTTCCTAATCTATCCTTTGTTTCGCTTTCTATTGAAAAGTGAGTTCCATACAAAATAAAGGATTATGAGCTGTGATTCTGTTAAATAGAGACCTACACCCTACACGGCATTGGTTTCCAACCAGGTGTTGCCCAATAAACATGCAACATAAAAAATATTCAAATATTGGTTTACATTTAGAAATATGACTTTTACAGGACACAGAGAAGATATTTTTGAAGAACGTTGGTTGCTGAAAATCAGCGTTACGCATTCAGTTCTATTCAACACAAACCCAATGCAAGTCAATGGGTACCGACATTGGGTCTTATTCACTAAGCATGTGTACGCACAAATTTGTGCATGACACCTGCGTACAAACGTTTTCACGAACAAATCATGATTTACAAAAACCCTAATATGGAGAAGGGCGTGTTTTATGCAAATGACTAAACTTGTGCACGCGAGTTTATGAGACCAATTGTTTGCCAACATTCTTCAAAATATCTTCTGTTCTGCAGTAGAAAGAAAGTCATACAGGATAGAAATAATTTGAGGGAAAGTAAATGATGAAACCTTCATTTCTGGTGGACTAACCCATTTGAAATGTAGACAAAGTCATTTTGAAGAAGTGTCCACCAAATGCATATCCATCTCACTTTTTGGGGTTATTACACTCAGCAACATGTAACCTATAGATCTCCATTTGTCGGTTTAACTGCTTGCAATCACCATGCCAACCGAAGCTTGACTAAGAGACTCGAATGTTCCTTTCAAGCATTAATCATCCAATTTAAGAAAAAAAGAAAAAAGGAACTTAACCCTGAATTATCTTAAATGGACTAACATAATTCGCCAGGCAAGGCTGTCAAACTTTCACTTTGAATACTCTCTCAACGGTGTCGTCATGGAAATGACCAAATATTTGGCCAATACTTGCCTAGGTTTGTAAATAAAAACACCGAGCCAAACGTCCTCACGCAGAGGATGAAAAATGCTCCGAGACATCCACAGATCGACACGCATGTTTACAAACCCTTTGGAATCAAAAGCAATTATAGAACTATGCAAGGAATATTTTTTGTGTGGCACTCCTTTTCCTATTCAAAACCGTGGTTTGTTAGAACGTATGTTTATGCTGTATCTCCTGAGGCTCTGTCAGACAAGCAGCCCACACACATACATTGCTTTAACGAAAAATCTTTCAAATAATTCCATTCATTCCAGATGGTTGACTGACAGCAGGTTATGAAAATTGTTTCATAGAATGTAACCGGTTACCAGATTGTGATGCTGGTTTCTCCACATCTTCGTTCAAAGTAGTGTTTTGGGTCAACCAGCATCTTCTTAAAAGCCATGCTGGTTCAAACAAGCTTCATAAGCCCTGGCTGGTGAACACTGACGCTAGCCACTAACCAGTTTGGACCAGCCGGAACTGGCTAATCTTTTCAGCGGAATCTTTTTAAATCTTAGTCTCAATACACCCCGCAGCCAAAGTCAAAAGCTTTGTGCAAGCTGCCATAAAACGCAATGACATCAACCGAGAGTTCCCACATCATAGTGTGAAAGTGATTTCATATGTTCCCATGGCACCACGATGTGGCAAGTCCCATGTCCCCTACGAGTCCACCGCCTCCCCAAGAATTCTGTTAAAATAGAGTAAAAATAGAGATATTAAATGAGCTAAACAGAAACACTGCTATCGACTGTGACATTGCTAACGCGAGCTACAAGCTCTCATTCTCAGACAGTGAGTCTGCGATCGGATTTGGGAAATGATAAATGATATGCGTTACTTGTCAGATGAAATCTGCCCATGTGTTTCTGTCATACACATGTGACTTTATATGCAGTCTTATCTTCGCTACGAACAATTCCATCTGTTTCGACTCCGAAAAATCATTCTCAGCATATGTCCTTGAAAATCACATCGCAAGATTTGTGCCGTATTATTCAATCTAAATAAGACTCATCCACAAATCAAAGTAAGTTTAATTCTGTTAAATCAAACTGTGAGAAACAAAGATACAGGGTTTGTATCCTGTGTACTCGTGTGATTAATTGCTTGATAAATGGGTTGTGTCAGGAGGAGGCGTGTTGAATCAGTTTATGGTCCGGCATAAGTGTTGTATTTCTCAGCAATAATGCTGTTAGATCCGTGAGCTGGCAAGCGAGGGTGGACATAGCCGTTTATTAAGAAGGTGAGAACATCTTACTGTCCATCACAACCCACTCAGAACTAAAAACATCAATCAAAGAGGGAAATGCATACATTGAAAATGTTTGTTATTTACATTTTATCTAGACTGAAAACCTTTATAATTGAACAGAATAAATCAACTCGATCCTTCCATTTAGTTGAGTATAATGGTGTCTTCCAAAACTTGTAGTTCACTGAAATTGATAATGTAGATTGAACTTACTGTAAATTGTAAGGTTGAATTGGCTTTGAGCTTCTTCAGTATACTTCATGATATTTTAATGTATATACAAGTATTGAAAGACTTTGTGACAGACTCAACCATGTCAACGATTAAATGAATTCGTTTTTTTACAGAAATAAACATGAAAATTCTAAATTTGACATGTATCTTTACCGTTGAGAAACATGATGTGTGGAAAAGGGGCCATGTTTACCGAAGCAAGTGCGATGAAGGGTGACTTGATTTTTACTGTAAAATAACATAAATTATGTGTTAAATGACTTAAAATCTCTATGAAATTTTGAAAACCAACTATTTAAATTATAAATCTTTGCCCAAAAAGAAATAATCAAAACAGTCAGATGTTCTTATGGGTATTCCTGACTGGATTTTAAAGGGGTGATATGACAGGGTAAAAAACGTAAATTAAAATTTCTTTAAGATGTAATGCGTATACACGATTTAAAAATGCATTTTTTTCCGCAAACCGTGCATATTTGTATCTTCTCTTCGCTCTGATAAGCAAGGTGTGCTATGATTGGGCAGTTAACCAGTGCGTGATGATTGGTCTAATACTGCAAGCTTGTGATGGAAATATAACGCCTCTTGCCATATTTGGAGCATGAGGTTCCGAAGGAATTGTACTGAAAGGTACACCCACCTTACTTGCATATACATTTGGACGGTCTTAGTCAAATCATACCAACAACTGACTTAGATTTGTGGGGGTGTGATTACACAATGTTTACGGCAGGTCTGGGTGAACATTCGCTTTTAGATAGAATGCATCTTTTGTTCAGATACATTATAGCAATTTTACGTGTCTAATACATACATGGGCAAGTTATAACACACCAAAGACACAGAAAAATATGTTTTTCTGCCGTATGACCCCTTTAACTAATAATCTTAGATTCGTTGCACTTTTTAGGTGCAGGCATTTTAAAGATTAGGAAGTTAAATAATTGAAGGATTTTAATTTATGGTTTGGGCTCAAAACCCCAAAGAAAACAAGATTACTTGATGTTTTAAGGATATAGTGATATAGTAATACTATAAAATGTATTTTTGCAAAGAGGAACTCCATAATGTTGTTTACAAATAGTGTACTTTTACAATACTATTTTTGTTAAGTCACTTATGATTTTTCATTTAATGCTCCTATAAAGTTTTAAAAGTCACTATTTCATATATTGCTGAAATAAAATGTCACCAATTTTCTCCCTAAGTAAAAGCAATTTGTAGAATTGGAAATTGATCTGAGGGGTCAATGGTAACGGGCCACCATCAATGGTTTTAAGACCAGTTAAAAGTGGGTATAAAATTTACTAGCTGTTGCAGGTTAAGTGCTGTGGCAAAGGTGACTTCAGTCACCACTAACAACGGCTTTTCAGGAAAGCAGCTATAACCATGAGCACAGAGAGGTCAAAGGGCAGGACATCTGTGAAAGCAGCTTCTGACCTCCATACCGGGCTTGCTAGAGACAATAAGATCATGTTTCTGACTGAACACACCATCACACCAAGACTGCTCTGCATCTGTCTTTTCTAGTCCTCCATTTGTGCTGATGTGACACTTTTTGTGCATGTATGTATCATACAGAAAAATCTCAAAAAAGAGACCGCAAAAACTAGACTAAAATACTAAAAACACTAGACTAAATGGCTTCGACTGATTTACGTGATTTTTTCAGCAGGTCAGAAGATGAATCATAAGGAAATTGATTTCTGTAGGTTTCAGCTTACAGTATTCAGTGGTGAGCTTCATCTTTATCCCTTCATGAAGTACACCCTTGCAAAGCCTAATCGTATTATTACACGCACGTTCAGTTCCAATACTCATTCATTGAAATAACTAGGATTTCAAGAATCTGACGTCAACATTAACTGTCAGAGAAAGCATCCAGGGAGTTTAAAGCATGTGTAAATTTGCCGTTAAATATACATTCAAGAAATATTTCAGGATTTAAATAGACCAAGATGGACAAATACAGCTCTATTTCAAAAACATTCCAGCCGTCCCAGACGAAAACCTGAGGAACGCTATTTCGTCTCTGCTATCACAGCTGTCCATCAACATTTTACAGGGAAGTCAACAACACACACACAATGTTGAAATTGTAGTGGATTGATTAAAGAAGAAATAAAAAGTGTGGTATGGTTACATTTTTTTTTGGTTTAAGGGTCAATGACAAATAAGAAAATGAAAGGTGGTGCGACCATATATTAATTTAAAATAATATACATTTAATGTATTTAGCACTGAGTATTTTTCCCCTCATATATAAGAAATTTAACATAAAATCATGCCAAAATATTTTATTAAGAATTTTATTGAGAAAATTAACATTTATTTCTCAGTTTTGTTCTCTGTTTGTATGTTCGGACGGTCGCACCACCTGACATTTTTGGTCTTTCAAACACCAAAACTCAAAAAATCTATTGAATTTCAATAAAATGAAAAGGGTTTCTTATGAAGGACATATTGTAGATCCATTTGATATATGACATGTATTTATTCAAATTCTTTTTAGGAAAATAATGAATTTGGACACAAAAAATACATGTCACGTCATTGACCCTTAAACAGTGTTTGATTGAGTGAAATTTGATTTATTTACATAGATAGTTTTATCCGACGCATGCGCCTGGCCTTTATCTTCCGTTCTGTGTTTTTTTATCAGTCTGGCTGGGTGGGAAAAAAATATAACTATTATTTGATTTTTAGTAATATTCATTTGTTTTAATATTGTATAGTACTTTTTTCTATATTAATTTGATTAAATAAATTATTTGTTGAATGGATCGTGTAACTTTGTCGCATTTAGGCGTTGCCAAGTAACGTTCTTCTAATGATTACCCAAAATAATACATACTTTTAACTTGTATGCTTATGTTATTTATTTTCCACAAAAGCATGCATAACTTCTGTGTTGTTGTTTCTAGACCGTCTACACAACTTGTAGTTTAGATGATGCAATAAGAGTTTAATAAACGAAAAACGAATAGCAAAAGCAAAGAAGTCAATTTTCCAGAGTTGGACATCACTTTTGGCCAGAATTATATGCGTATATTAAATTTTAATTGATTTACCTTCATGTCTGTTTTGTTTTGTATATAAATATATATTGGGTGGAATCATGTCATATGCCCCCAGTTAACCAGAGTCAGTACCAGGAATAACGTTTAATTCAATCACATGTACACCTTGAGCCTGGTGCCATGCTCTCTCTTGTCAGCTGAGGTCAGGTTCTCCTTCAGCTCCTGTCCTGAGAATTAGAGGTCACAACTGCTTCCTCTGGTAGGTTTAATCAATAGTGTGACCCTGTCTTCCCGGGGGTTGCCATGAAATCTTTAAGGCTGAACACAATCACCCCTTCCCCCAGATGAGAAACCTCTCACTGGAGGCGTGGGCTTGAGTTTATTCAAGACTTCCACCGCCTGTCAGATCTTATGGGATGTGTCTCGCTGTGTTGAACAAACAGATGTGTTTCCATGTCTATCATCAGGAGTAAATGAGCCATATGCTTATCTTGGCCTACAACCTGCCAAGTTGAAAACGCTTTTTGACGTACCTCGTTTCTGTTCCCTGCCCTCGTTTTTGATTGATAGCCACAGTCACTGTGAGTTGTGCCAGTTGAATCGTCTCCGACAGGGCCAAGGCTCCTGGGGAGCCAAAGGTCAAAGTTCGAGCTGGACTCCCCGCGCCGTCACACTTCAAGCGTGCATCTCAGAAGATCTGTGCAGCGGGAGAGGCCACATGTCATCCCATAAGGTCACCGTGAGACGGCACAGGCCATACGCGAACATTCCCTTCGTTTTGCACAGTTGTGATTTGTCTGTCCGTATCAGAGTCTCTCAGTCAACGTGCCTCAAAGTCAATACAGGATCCATCCTTAGCCTCCACTCAGTCTCTGATGTGGGCCGCATTCCCACCTGTCACGCTTAAAACAACGCTGATTTTATGACAATGACCGGACATCACAATGCATTTATTTATACAGGAATGGTCCACTTAAATATAAAAAGTCTGTCATTTTACTTTTTTTTTAATTTCTAAGCTTTTAAAAGGTGCAAAACCACTATAAAAATGTTTTAAGTCAACCACTTTGAACTGCAAATTTCTCTCTCTCACACATTCCGACTGCTTAGGTAACTTAGCATACAAATAATTCAACTATAATGGTACTTTGTGCCCTTTTTGAAGCAGTTAAGCTTATAAAGACATTTTAACTGGATAGGAAAGACCGGCATATCATTTCTTTTGTGTTTTATAGATGAGAGTCATATGTGTTTTTGACCACATTAAGGTATTTCTAGTTCATGAATGCACAACAAAATTGTTCTTTGAATAAAATTTTAACAAAAACATGACAGGTGTGATTGTAAATAGACAGCTGTTCGTCATCCCCACAGTCTCCCAGAGGCATGTGTAAATGGAAACGCAAGGGCTGATGGGATGACAGGCCCTGGATCTCCCATGTTTTGTTTTCCCAGTGCCTGGATTGGGGAAAGGGTCTGTGTGCAGGCCATAAGCCCACAGGAAACCAAGTTTCAGAAAAGGAGATCAGCAATCCCAACATTATGCAGTTAGCTGGCGTAGACCGTTGCACCAAACCAAATCCCACCACCAATAAGCTTCTTCTCAAAACAAGGCATCAACATATGACAGTGACCAACATTAAACTACTATAAAGTACTGAAGTATTGAGAATGCTATTTTGTGCTGTATATTTCTCTGTATGTATTTGTGCTGTGTGTCATATAATAAATAATGTATGATTCTTTGGCTGTATATATCAGTGTATATATTTGGATTTTATATAGCAGACCTATGTCACAGCAGCCAATAGATTTAAAGGAACAGAGTTGAGGACAATGTGGATTTGAGGGCAATATTCATGGGATAAAGGAAAGATGTCAGATGAATGTCAGGTATTGTAAGGGTGGATAAAGGGGTGACCAATGGACCATGAGGAGGTCAGTGGAACGTTGATCCATAGAGGTGGGGAGGGGCCATTACGCACACATCAGTGCCCATCCCTATACTGCCCAATCCGATCCTACTGGCACAGACAGCCTGAGAAACATTCAAAGAAAAGAAAAGGTATAACAATGCAAAAAAGACATGTTCTCCCGGGAGAGGACTGATGAGGTGTGAAAAAGCAAAGAGAGGTTGGCGAGGGTCAGTGCTTCAAAGGATTAAAGTTCTACCTTTTTACTTTCAAATGATATGACCACTAGGAGTGCACTTCATGAACCTTACTCAATTGAAACCAGGATAACAAAGTACTATGACTGTGCAATACATCAACACATAAAATAAGTCGTTGCAGGTGCTAACAAGCAAACGCAAGTTCAGATACTTTAACAATGACTCAAGGAACCCAAAAACGAAAGCTACACATCAGAAACCGGTAGGCTAATAAATAAAGTAGGAGTGCCATGGGGTCTGTCAAAAAGTCTAGAGAATAATTAAAAAAATGCTAAATTATCATCATCATCATCATTAAAAGAAAAATAACTCTAAAGAAAAAAAAGTAACAAAAGGCCTTATAATAATAATAATAAGGTTAAAATAAATAGATAAAAAATAGATTGAAAGAAATAAAATAAAGTTATTTTATATTAAATTGATTACAAAAGATAAATGCTAAATTTGTCAGAGTATTACAATAAAACTAAGTTTAGATTTGTTAATATAATTTTTTTCAGTGTATAAACTGGATGTTTATAAAATATAGATGCCGTTTAAACTTTAGGATGGGGACCCTCATGCAGAGGGATTATACATTTAATTACACCTATATATACAAACAAACACACACACACACACATATATATATATATATATATATATATATATATAAACAACATATAGGCTTTAGAATAATTCTCTGTTGTGTGTAAATTGTCAATTTACATTGACTTTAAAAATAACTCAGATCTATGCATTTCCTACTTTTAAATACTTTCAAGTTCACTTTGTTAATATAGGTTATATAGATGTTTTTAGAAACGGCAATATGATCATTGTATAACACTGTATAAAACATACTACAAAACGCAAATTATTGGTATTCAGTTATTGATCAGAGTAAAACAGTGAAGCAACTTTACTGTCTTCTCTATGATGGGATATCTATATGTGTCCCTCATACAGTGCCAATCCCATAGGGTGCAAAGGACCATTGACCACCTCCCTCCGCTGTCCACCAAAACAGAGTCATACAAGCTACATTGTACTGCATTGTGGCTAGATGACATCACCGACTGATTTATAACATTAGCCAAGAAAGAGATTCTTTGTGTTCACACAATAAGGCTCTAAATGTATGACACCCCATTAATTGGCACGCTCACTGTGTATGCATAGAAGGGCGGGTAATGATTAAACAGTGGCCAACCTCCATGCTTAATAATGCGTCAGGACTCACATGGATGTGCTCGAAAGGATGCACAATTTGTTGAGCACCTCTAGCTCGTGCTTTGTTAGTCATCATCAGCCTGAAATGTTGCCTGTACATGATTTTTTCAAGCTTTGGCAGAGTGACAGGCATTTTTGAGTGCTTTTGATGGCAAGCCCCAAGCCAAGCGTGCGCAAGCGTTCTTTAATTAAACTTGATTTCGACTTTTCCAGCGTCTCATAAGCAATCTTTAAATGTATACGTTAATTATTCTCTTATTAAAATCACGTTTGATGCCACTCGATATTTTTCGGTTTATGTTTCTGTGATGTAGGCCGACAGGGGGCAGCAGGAGGCAGCGTGGCTCTGACAGGAGTGCGCAGTTGACGCTCATGAAACCCAAAACCACTGCGCACGCCAACACGCTCCCATTTCAAACCTCCGACCTCTCCAACTTGGATTCACGTAATGATGCAGCTTCAGGCACTAAAATCTTATGCTTTGTATTATCTACACCCTCGTCAGGATTTCACGCGTTGTTGCCTGGACTGGCACAGCTAAAGCAATTCGTTTTCTCGCATTTTTCTCTCACATATAGGTATAAGCATTTAAGCAAAAGTATCTTTTATTAATAGATACAAAAAATGTAATGTTTCACGTCACAATATTTCCACTAAAGCTACTGTGTGCTCGACACACAGCAGGGCCAAATGCTTCCATCAGTGTTGGCAATCGCACCTCCATTTGGCCACTACACCTTCCTCCCTGCATCTTGGACGGGGTTATTACTAAAGAGTTGCACACGCTATTCTCGTCTTGCTCAGAAATCTAGTCACCCCACAATCTAGACACTAGTTTTCCAAAAGTCCTCCCAGTGACTGTTCAGCATGAAATCCCACCCAGTCCCGTCTTCCGGGCAATCCTGGGGTGCCAAATCCCTTCTTGCTCAGCCCAGCCCTGAGACCAGAAGACTTCATTCGCACCTTTTATGGGATCAACCCCTTATTTACACTGTTATTTATATAGGGATGCTTCCGGCCGATATAATTCTTCTTAGCAACTCAAACCGGTACGTGGTATCCCCTTTCCTCAGTGGAGCCAGAACGCTGCCCGGCAAAGTGAACGACGCTATGATGGCAAACATTCAAAATCCAACACAGGTTATGCTTGTGGCGCTGGCTGTTGAAAGAGTACCGTGACGCTAGCCAACTATCATACATTTTGGCAGGAAGGAGTACTTTCCTCCTCTAGTGTGTGATTGATGAAGATGTTCATCTCATTTAAGTCTATCAATGTGGTTAGTTACAAGTTGACTGTAATGTGGTGTGCCTCTGATGTACTGTAGTTGTTCTTCAGACACAATGCAGAAAAAGTCTTTCTGACAAGCATAAATATATGGACTTTATACCTTCCTGACATGATAAATACAACCTACTACACCTAAAATGCAGTTTACATGATTTATTTTTCTATTTTCTTAGCACAGCTTTTACACTTATTGTTGGCTCCTTACACAACAATCCTCTCTAATTTGTAAGTCACTTTTTATTGAATTTTAATTGATTATTTATAATATTGATTATTTATATCGTTCTAAATTATTCTTTATTTTATTGAATTGGTTATTTGTTATCAATTAAAGTATTTAGTGCGTCCTGTTTTTATTGCTTAATTATTTTTTTATTATTAATTTAAATTTAAACAAATTCTTAATGGTATCGTAAAAAAGATTCCTAAACAATGTAACACCTTCAATTTCTGGTCAGCAAACGTTTTTTGTGTTTTTATAACTAAATTTGGATAGCTTAATATGAAACAGATAGGAACGACACGAACCAGGACCATGAACTCATGTCACCTAAAGCGCTACTGCAAAACAAAAGATAGGCAACACGAATAAAATGAACATAGCGCTTTATACTCCATATAAAGAAACTAAGTGTATTACATGGCTTAGTGTACTATAGGTTCTAGTAAACTATATTAAATCACATCCCCTAACATCTGCTGCTTGGCTCAACAGAAAAGTATCTGCACATCGAAAAGTGCCATGGAGAAGATGTGAGTTGCGTTTCACTGGGGCATTTTACTTATTGTCAAAGTAAAAATTGAGACGGGTTCATTAGTCCTGACAGTCAGTGTCTCGTGGCGTTGAAATCTCCTCCACTCCTGCCACTCAGCCTCCTCACCACAGAGGTGCCACGCTCAGCAGACGCACATCCCTGACAACCTCCGCACACCCCTTTATCAAGTGTGAGCTGAGAAGCTGGCATCTGACACACAAGGAGACGTGAGGCGTTAATCATTCATTCTTTCCACACAGCCGATAATAGGTGTCTCAACTCCACACACATGCACAAAACACACACTTCTTCTTGGCGTCTTGCATACCCGCTGGTTTCGCACTGACTGCCACGAGACCGCTAGAGCAACTGTACCCATAGTAAAAGGAAAGGTGGGATGGCATGGAGGGGGGTCTACAAGAACAGCTGCAGTCGCAGGACAAACAGACGCTGGTGAATCCTGATCAAAACCAGAACTAAAAGAAAAGCCACAAATGACAACTGACAGAGCTGAGCTGCTGATATCTGATGCAGAGGAAACAAACACTTGTTTGGTTATTTTGGACAGTTTTCATTGCCGATCCCAATTCGTGCTCCACTTCTATCCACCACAACTTTACGTGTCAGTCAGATGTCTCTTCCTGTCTAAACAGGTGATTCCTAAGCAGTTTAAGCTGCAAAAAGCACCAGACCTTTTGACTAGACACACCATCTCTTCCAAGTAAAGTAATATTAGGTTATCCGTCACGACCTTTAATGCTCTAATATACTCCAATTCATCTCAGCCACAGAGAGGATCCATGCAACCACCTAATCCTAAAATGCCTTTCATGTCTGAAAAGCCAATTACAGGGGGCTGATTTGAAGACACACAGACATTTACAGCATCCCAGCCACCCGTATTGGTGACGGCGGCCTGGCCGAGCGTGGGAAACTGACATGAAAGGAAGCATTGGAGTAGGTCATGATTACGGAGTTGGATGTAAGTGAATCAGGGTTACGGGAAAAGTCTTTTCGTTGAACATCAGACGCGTTTTCGCATGCGCAAAATTACTAAACATTAACCACTAATATGCAGACAGGAAGACCATCAGACTGTGATTCAGACACACAATGGAGGTAGGGGTGGGTGAAGAGGTCTAGTGTCAGGAAATCTCTCTCATGGCTGAACTAGGACACAGAACATTGAGGCTGTATCAGAGACATATCAGAGACTGTAAGTCAGAAGGACTGCTTGTAATGCATATTGATTGATGTGAAAATTAACTTGCTCTAGCATCATGAAAAAATTGGCTAAAATATTTACCGTTTTCATATTATGTTTCATAACACCCTCATTTGCTGTTGTCTGGCCAAACAGATAGCTCCGCCCCAGAATGTTACTGTGTTGTGCTACACATTGTATTTTTAAAAATAAACTAAAGGAAAACTTTTATTTACTAACTTTCAGTCAAGAAGAGATGGACACATGTCTGAGTAAGTCAGTACTGTGTTATTTTAAACAGTTCAAAAGCCCCCCAAATCCCCCCAAAACTGATTTGTCTTAGTTTAGTGTTTTTTTTATTTAGTATTATTAGCTTTTATTTTTATATTGTAGTTTTTATATAATTATTTTTGGCTATTTTGTTATGCGCTTTTGTCAGTTTATAAACTAGAATTGCTATTTGTTGTTTTAGTAAGTTTTAGTTTGAATTCATTTAAAGTTACAAATTTAGTCAAATTATACTTTTTATTATTAAACAACATAACTATTTTAAGTTAGTTAACATTAATAACCTCAAGAAGAACTCAGTCATAGATATTTAAAATACAAAATGTCATATTATGGATGAGAAACCAAGGGCAAGGGGAGGTTACGAAAGAAAAGAAGTTTGATTGATTCGTGGCCAGGAGTCATTCCTGTCAAAAAGAGACAAAAAAAATAAGGAGGTATGAATATAGTGAATAGGAAATAGGAAGAATGATGTGAAATGAAAGAGAGTTCTTGACAGAACTGTAGAAGCCCTGAGGAGATCTCCATAAGCTACATGACATGCTCACTCAAAAATCTATTTTCTGTCATTATTTATTCACTCTCATCTCATTTAAAGCTGTATATGACATCTGTGTAACACAAAAGAAGATATTTTATTTATTTAGAAAAGGTTCATTCCATTAAGCGTCATTACTCCACTATAGCTGAACATAAATACATTTTGTCTGTGACATGAGCTGTTTGTAATACTTTTATGTTGTCTGTAAACACCAAACGCGAACAATTGCGTTCCACGCGCTTTATTAACCGCAGGAAAAGCTAGTTAACAATAGGTGTAAATGAGCTTTTGCGGGAATTTCTTGCTCAAGTTGAATTTTTTTGCATAAGACGCGATTGACATGCGGGAGTGTTGATTTTACAGCTAATGCACAACCTGACTGTATTTGTTAAATCTTTTCACAACTATGAAGCAGCCTCAAAAGAAACCCTAATAGGTTTCTATTTACATGTACATTTATCAGACGCTTTTATCCAAAGCGACTTACAATGCATTGTATTATACATTTGTTACTGACTGAGTGCAATCCCCTGGGATCGAACCTATGACCTTAGGATTGCTAGGTCCCATGCTCCAACCGCTGAGCCACAGGAAAGCTTGTTTCATATTCATTCAATTTTAAATCAAATCACATGTGATTGTGCCACAGCGTAGAAATGATAACAACTGGATTCAAGACTAAACTTGCTTTATAATGATGCTCCTCCAGCGCTGGGGGACACATTCTTCTTTGTGTGTTCATCTTTTAAAGAACAACCCATTCAAACGTCAGATTAAAATATCAGTCAGCAAAACTCTTGCATCTTCAGTCAATCAGCAGTCACAATGCATGAAAAACCTGAGGCTTCATCATTCGACAAGAGATGCTGGATTGTGTTTGCTCCCCATGCTTCATCACTGAGACAGCACACTGTTCTCTCTTCAGTTGGCAGTCATAGAATGTGTACGCGTGAGCCAAAAGGGTCAGCCCATGTTTCATTTTTGTTGTTACCATAGCATGGCACTGCTTGAGGAATCTGGTGGTTTTTGATGGATCATAGACAGGCCCGAACGGGAATTCGATAAAGCGGCCCTGCGACGATGTGTCATGCATTCTGACTTCTTTACAATGTTAAACGTGCGTCTTCTCATGCTTAACATTGTTGACTTGTCAAAAATGAGTTGGGTGTATTACGTAGTATTTCTGTGCTCTATACACTACCGCAACGATCGTACGGTTTCGGAATGTTTTTTCCGAACATATAAAACTGTTTCATTACAACTTCTTAGTCCCTTATTGGACAATTCTCCCAGAAAAACATGCGGAACGCCCAGAGCAGGAGCTTGTGAAGTCTTCACTTTTACTTGTATGCAGGAGAGAGAGAGAGCATACATTCGCGAAGTTGAGGTGTTTGTTTGTTCACTGCATTTGGGTTATGAATGTTGTATAAACGGTGGATATAACGCTGGATTTGGAGATTGTTTGAAACTAATATATGGAGCCGTCCCGGCGCTAAAAGATGCCGGACATGAAACGCATGCATTGAGTGAAACTGATGTCTGTGTTTTGTTGACAATGGGTGCGCATGTGCTTTGGTTTAGCCTACCCCTCCACCCGCACACGCGTATGTTTTCGGAAACAAACCGAATCTATCTTTTATAAATATGATCAAACTAAATACTCTTCCAAGATACGAAGTATGCAATACTACTCTATAGGTACTCAAGATTTATATGAGATTGGCAGAAACCCCGTGTGTTACGCTTGCTTTAAAAGCTCCACAAAACTGCCTGAATTCACACGTTTTGTGCGCTCCAGCACTTGTGTGTGTAATTGTGTTTAACTTTATGATTTCTGCAGCCAAGTGCAAAAAAGTGCAGTATTATCAGTGCCGGCAAACACGTTGGCCTCGAAATGGTAGGGAAAGAAGGATGGATTCCTTGGAGTTACATTGGCCTCCAATCTCTTTGAACATTTCATGAATAAATAATACAAAATAATGTGCCAATGATTCTGCAATTTCCGACCAAGTGTAACCGGAATGAACTGCACCGCTCCAAGCGAGCCTCCAACCGGGTTGGTCCGGCATGGGAGTCGGACGCTCTGACGAGGAGGCTAAAGACCGCAGTCTCTAGTGTCTGTCGCTAGAGCGTCCTTAAGACCAGGGAGTGAGGTTTACATACTGCACAGCACTTCACTAGCTTGCCTCTGTTACACAGTCAAGACTGCCCACTGAAACACATACAAGTATATAGAGAAGATGCTTTTTCTGGAAAATAAACAAACTGTGCTATATACTGTAGCATTAAAAAGTGGTTCATGGCTTGTAATCATGAATGGGAACCACTTTAAATGCTATACAGAACAATATTTTGGTGCCTTAGTGGTTCTTCAGAGGTTCTTTGGGATGACTAAGGTGCAATATAGAACCGCTGAAGAACATACAGGGCCTTAACAGGTTATTGGTGCAAAAATGGTGCACCTTGGTCACCCCAAAGAACCTCTGAAGAACCACTGAAGCACCAAAATGTAGTACTATATAGCATAGTGGTTCCCTATGATTACAAGCAAAGAACCACTTTTACTGCTATGTATAGAACCATTTTTTTAAGAGTGTGCTATTAATATTGCTAAACCAATTTCAAAGGTTTATGATCTATATGGAAAACAAATGCGTATCAGTTTCTGCCAATCATATATTAATTTTGAGTGTCTATAGAGTAGTATTGCATACGTTGTATCTTCAAAGCGTATTTAGGTTGATCAAATTTATAAAAGAGAGATTTTTCAACAAGTTGACCATGTTAAGCATGAGCCAACACGTTTAACAGTGTAAAAAAAGTGCATGACATAGCATGATACCCGATCTTTAAGTTTTCGTACTCCACAGAAATCATAAATTATTAAATTATACATTTATTTGTTCTAATTTTTATTTTATTTTTTATTTATGAAATACTTTACATCTCTTGTATATCTTATAGTTTGTGGAATGTAGCAGGCAATGTCTGCCTCCTAAAAGTCTGTTCAACCACAAAGTTTGCGTAAGTAAAACAAATACAGAACAGTACAGAAGGTGATGTCGGCACTAGTAAATGTTGTGCAGAATTTATAATGAATAATGACTATTTTAGAAGACTTATAAACAAAAAGTTAATTGGCCCTTCCATAGGCACATCACAAAAGAAACAAGTAAGCTTTCTACTTTTACGGTAGTAAATCTTCAGAAGTTTTCTCTAAAGAGACAAACCCTCACTCCCACCCACTATAGTTCTGAAACCAAAAACCAGGACCTGTGAGTACACAAACTGTCAGCTCTGAACGACCTCGCTCTTCTTTTGGACAACCCAGCTGGAGTAGGTCTACAGCAGAACCCCCACCGCCTGCCTCAGAACCCCGTCTCACAGGTTATTTGATAAAGTGATGAGGGCTGCTGCGAGCGGCTAGACGGGAACAGAGGATATTTTTAGAGTGTCAACATGGAACACATTCTAGAACAAGCTCCTCAGGGGCCTTCGCCATCCCAAAGAACATTAAATCACAGTCACCCGGTGGCCAAAGTAATGGTACTACCGTGAAAATGAGGCAATGAGATGCATGAGTACTATATTCAAATGGCAATTAAAAGTTTCAATAACTGACCATTAGTTTGGTATTAGAGAAGCTGTACTGTAACTGCATAAGAATGATAACTGCAATGGGGGAAGATTTTATTATAGGATTATTGAGATATATTTATATTGTTTGACTCATTTTCTAAGTTAAAAATATGATCAGCAGTACTTTTCGGAAAATTCTCAAACTAATCGAACTGCTTTTATAAACAAGTTGCGTAATAATTTCAATATCTCCTAATGGGGTCATCAGATATATTTAAATACAGTAAATGCAAAGCAGGCAGGAACAGGACAACCAGGCTGGGCTTCAGTGTAAATCACAGATCAAAGAGTTACTCCCAAGCTACTAACTTCTTTCCGTCTTCTGCACAAGACAGCTGCTGCCGCCCAGCCATGTTGTTAGCTCGATAGCAATGACATCTAAGAGAGCTAGAGAGAGAGAGAGAGAGAGAGAGATAGTGTGTGTTTCAGTACGGCGTGGTTTATTATGCTTCAAATATTACCCAGGGGGGTAAATACATTAAAAAGCAGGCGCCAATAGTGACTGGTTCAAGGTTGTGAACATGTCATCATAGATCGTGAAATCCATTCTGACACTTAATGTAAGATGAAATGAGTGATAAATACATATCATTTTTTTGGTCTAAATGGTTCCATAAAAAAACTTTAACATCCAAAGAACCTTTCTGCTTCACAAAAGGTTCTTTATAGAAAAAAAGTTATTGAGATTATAAAAAGGCAAAAAAGAGAGGGTTCCTTAAAGAAACTTTGACTGAATGGTTCTTTGTGGAACCAAAAATTGTTATTCAATGGGTGTGAACAACCTTAACAGCACCTTTATTTTTAAGAGTGTATATCCATAATTTGCATTAAAGTATCAAATATAAATAAAACGATCCTTATAAGAAAAAAGATCATGCAGGGTGAAAAAAATGTCTCTTGGTTGGATATGTCAATTGTTTGTCCTAAAGAGCAATGAGATTGAATTGAGGCACTTATCTCCCGTATAGCTTTAGAAGAGATCTCAACAATTTAAAATCAAGGCAAGGTCATTGAATTCATCAACAACCATTTGAATATGACATTAAAATAATCTTTGTATCTTTGCATCTAACTGCATGTTAATAATTAGTCTCTTTTTTCATGGTTTCCGGAGAAGCGTTTAAATCTATTCATACCCCAGATCTCCAGTAATCTCCCAGACTTTAAAAGAGAAGTAAAAATCCTTTCAGGTCTTATTTTTACAAATCCTTCATATGCAGATTCCATTTGAGTCAAAAACAAGCGAGTGGGTTTGAATTGTTTGCATTGCTTTCTTGCGAAACATTGTTTATTGGAAGGAATTTTCAGGCCTTTGATGCTTAACCACGCACCGCTATTTTTACACCAACACTTGTTCGCCTTCAACTAAGAGATATTGTTTTCACCCTGCGCATAAACACACATAAACACTAGTTGGCTTGGAATAGCGTGCTGCTTATCAACAGGAAGTCAGAGTTCCTACTATGGAAATGTCATTGTTTGACTCCTACAATAAACATTATGGGGCTTTCTGTAATCGGCTCTTGGGACTGAGGGGCTGGGAGCCGTTTCTGCACTCAGACAAGGAACTAAACAATCGAAAGAAATGAGCGATCTGTGAAACAAACCAACGTATTCACAAACAATGACTAGAAAAAACATACGAAAGAAAACTGCGCACTCAATCTATCACACTGACCAATAAGTAATCATGAGGTCAAGGTTTGACTGCTTTGCTCCGTCTGTTTAATCTTTAGTTTTTTCAAGCGATAAATAAATAGTAATTTCATTATATTGATGCTGTTCCAAAAGTACCATAGACAAAATCTATGCTTGAAAAACGCAAAAGTTGTATTGGAGGCCAAACTACACAACATGAACCGTGACAACACAAAGTGTTCTCTTTTCTAATCATTTGCCTCATGGCGACAATCAGAAAGTCTTGTCAGTGCATTAATCTGGTTACTGGGGTCTTTTCTGACAGCTTAAGCTCGGCTAAGTCTCATAACTCTCGTATCACATTTCCATATCAGAAGCAGTGGTATATCAACTCTGTAATTACTTTCAATCACATGCAAACACAACCGCACATTCTTCCCCTCAAGTTATTTCTCTGTGTATTTCCTTATCCCTGTCTTGATGTTATTATGTGAATCAGAACGAGTGGAATTTACAGGGAAGCTGCAGTTAAGCAGAAGCCACAGAGATTTATTTTCTATACAGACAGGTTGCTTTTCAACAGATAAACTGCATCCGCTTAAGCATTGAGGCGTAAAAAGTTCATTTTCATTTCATACATTAAAACTACTTAGGTTGTGCTGTAAATGTCGGATTGCTTTTGTGTCGCAAAATAGGTTTTAAATGCTGCTGTTTATTTAATAAATTGTTTGTTCTATTGTTTTATAGTTGCATGTATTTTACAATCACTCATCTATAAAATCACTCATAAGAAAGAAAAAACAATCACAGTGAAGATCTCTTTACTATCTTAACTGTTTATCCCAGACATAAATGACATTAAATAGAGAGCAAATGGAAACTTTTGCTTAGGTGCTCTTTAACTCAGATGAAGATAAAGACCCACAAATCAGATGAGATCTCAACATTGTTCAGTTTCACTGACAAAGCTTAGTTTAAGCCAGGACCATGCCTTAGCTAAATTAAGACATTTTAGTTGCTGTTAATAAAAAGCCTTTGAAATAACTTTACTGGTGTGCATCTAGAGACAAAACAAATGCACTTTCGTATTTTAAGACGTATTTCAAATATGCATTTTATTCTGTGAGTTTAGGCAAGGCAAGTTTATTAATATAGCACATTTCATACACAAGAGCAATTCAAAGTGCTTTACATGAAATGATTGACAAAGAGAAATAAGACGTATCTTTAAAATGCAAATGATTTAAGATCACAAATACATCTTTGGATTTGAATAAACAATAGAACAACAATACAATTGATTTAAAAAAAGTAGCCACTGTTGGTGAACATCTGATGTCTTCTGAAAGGAGATTCCAGCTACGGATGGCGTTATGGCTAGACACGGACTCGCCTTGTCTTGAGTTTAGCTAAGTTTACTTTAGTTGTTTATCCTTCAGCCTTATCTGTGAAACTGGGCAATAATGTATTTAAACAATTGTCTTATTTGTTTCTCCTGAGATGCAATTACTTAACCCACAAATGAAAATTCTGTCATCCTTTACTCACCTTCGAGCAGTTCCCTGTATAAATTTCTTTGTTCTGATGTACACAGAGAAAGATATTTGGAAGAATGCTTATAATCAAAAAGATTTCCAACTACCACAGTCGGAAAAATATAATGGTAGTCAAAAGTGCCCCATTCAAAATGTCTTCTTTTGTGTTCAACAGAAGTTAAAATTTGATAAAGTAATTTTTCCTACTATGGGATTCAATATTCTATTTGGTTATAACAAGCATTCTTCCAAATATCTTTTTCTGTGTTCATCAGAACAAAGTAATGTATACAGGTAACATCTCGAAGGTGGGGAAATGATTACAGAATTTAAATTTTTGGGTGAAGTATACGTTTACACATTACTAAAAACTTTATCAAATACCCAGAGTAACGAAAGAGCAACATCTGATCAATAAAATAGAACAGAACGTGCAGAATGTAGACCATTTTGGTTCAGTCCGGTTCATCTTGAGCCAAACCAACCGAGTTAACCTGGGCTAAGATTCCACCCAGTTGAATGACATTGTCTCAGATACAGAGGTCACTGTGAATGGAGTTACTGCAGCTTTTCTTCTGCACGGCTCCTCCCTTAACTCTGCAGTCAGACTCAAGGCGCAGTCTTACTCCACTTGGATCTCTGTCACTGATATTGGATACATCTGAAGCATCCTTGCAGTCTAGAGGTGCAGAGAATGGGAATAAAAACTGGACATCGGTGGCAGTCCAGTGCTGTAGATGGAATTATAGAGAGAGAGAGAGAGAGAGAAAGAGAGAGAAAGAGAAAGAGAGAGAGAGAAAGAAAGAAAGAAAGAGAGGCTTTTCTAGTAAGCTCAGAGAGAGAGAGAGAGAGAGAGAGAGAGAGAGAGAGAGAGAGAGAGAGAGAGAGTTGTTGATGTGTAGAGCACTGCACGCTGACCCAGAAATAGATTTATCTTTAGCACTGATCAATGGTCTCCAAATACAGAACAGGAGGTCATCCAGTTCAACATACAAAAGTCCTAAACACATCAGTTCAAAAATCTAAATGACATTAAAGTCGTTTTTATATTTACAAAGTGTTCAAAAGTGTACAGAACTTGATATTTTACATTTCATTTGGATAAAATTGTAAAATGACAAAACGTTTGTTCATTGTATTTATGGGACAGTATGACTATGATCAGATTAATTTGATTTCTGTAATTAGACCATTTTCTTAATTTTCTTTCCTTTTTTGTGGAGTGAATCATTACGTTACAAAATTAAGTATATTTGAAGTTAATTTGATTAAGTATACTTCAGGTGTATTTTGAAGTATGCTTCATTAGTATGTATTCCAATGTCCTAATTAATACTATTTGGGGCAAAACTGGGCTCTTTTATGGTTTATAAATGTTTGCACAGAGTTATTAACGTTTTGTTTTTGGTGTTATTTAGTTTGACTAATATATAAAATTAGCTTTATTTTTAGATTTTTCATTTTTGTAATATTTTTAGCAATTTTGATACATGATTTGTCATTTTGTTCTTTATTTGTTTATTTCTGCAATATAAAATGAATTAGTTTTTATTTTAGTTTTTGCTTATTATTATAATTTTAATGCCTTGAACTTACTTAAACATTCAATGCTTTTTTTATTTTAAGTTTTTCCAATCCTTTTTGGCCAATACTTGATTTGATTTCGATGAACAGAAACGTTTTCAAAGTTTGAATTTTAGTTAACTAAAATATCACTGTAAGTGTAACGGTAAAGTAATCTTTGAGGAAAATTATATCAATTATACCACTTTCGAGTACATACTAGTGTACAACTAGTTGTAATCCTCGTAAATTCTTTAATACATGAAAGTATTTTGAAGTATACTTTCAGTAAACCACTAGTTCAATGGTTTTTGTACTGCAATATTGTGAATTTAATACAATACATTTTTAAGTATATTTATAGTATATATATTTATATTTATATATATATATATATATATATATATATATTTAAGTATATTTATAGGCCTATTTTAAATACACCTCATGAAAAACAAAATGTAAGTGGGGTTTATAAAATCATAGTTTTACTATAAATCTTATGGTTAAACAACTGTATCAAAACCATGGTTAAGTTGTGGTATACCTTGATTTGAACTACAAATAAAATAAACAAAACATTTTTAATGTAATCCATGGATCCTTTTCAAAATGAGTGAATCTTTACTCACATCATTCACTAAAAAGAATCAGACTTTCAAATGAAAGAAGCCCATGTTTGATTGGCTATAAAGTCTGGGATATGTAGAAAAATGATGAAAGTCTTTGGATGAAAGTAAAGTGAAAGTGAGATCTCAACAGCTCAGAGTATTTGCCGGAGTCTTATCATAGTGTCTGTGAGAGATTAAGAGCCTGAGGTATCAAATCAGACACCTTGTCAGAAGAGAGATATCAGGTGCGTTTTGAGTGTGCCACGGAGTGCCAGACAGATTGGACAGACACAGGAAGGAAGGCAGCCGACCGTTGTTGTCAATTCCTCTTCCAGCCCCATTGAAACATCAGCTGCACTATTGTTGGCAGGCTTACAGCAGCATTTCTCATGACCTCAGCTTTCGTAGCAATTCTGCACTTGTTAAAATTGTGCGCGTCTGTTTTATAAAACACAAAGCTAAGTCGAAGCCAAATGACTTTACGTGCCTCTATAATAAGTCAGCGCCTACCCCTCCAGGCACTTTTTTTGCAATATCAGTGCGCTGCTGGATGGCAGTGCGTGGTGGTGACTTGCCATGGCCCCTGTGAGATCTACTCACATCTCATTGACCCAGTTGGATGGAGAGAGTTTGTTTGCTGAAGGAACAGACACATTAATAATTGAAGTAAAACATGGCATTGGAATCAGAAATCATAAAAGAGACAGCTTGAAACGAAAACGTTCTGTGTCAGATGGTGGTCCATATTTCTGCCAGTGGAGAACATTCGCAGGGGCATTCTGGATACCATTAACTCCACATGTTCAGCTGAAGATCAAAGAGCAGCATCCGTGCCAGCAAGGCATCTTGCCAGCATTCATGGTGACCTGCCAACCCCAGTTGTTCCTGCCATGCCCAGGTCTTGCGTGTTTCAACCTGACCTTTTGCATAACAACTTGCAGCTTCATGGAGAGGTCCCTCCCTCATGCCAACAATTCCCTTATAACCCCTGCGTGTCCTTACTATTAATGCATATGACGAATTGGTGCCCGTTTTCTGCCCAGGCTTGAAATGAGAGGAAAACATTGGCTCAAGAAATATTTGGTGGATCTTTCAGATAAAACTTTGACGAGTCAACCACTCCCCGAGCTTTTGTGGAGGCAGGTGCTGAAATACACAACATCTGCTTCAGGCGGCTCTGTTGTCCGGAGAAGCAGAACCCAACCCTACTGTGGCATTTGACCAACCCATTTAACTTCATCCTCCACACGGATAACGGCTGAGTTCTGTCCTCTCCAATGGACCAAATTCAATAAAGTAGGAAACAGCAAGGAAAAGCTGCATTGTGATTATGGAGGAGATTACACATGATATCTCCGCTCTAAGTCTGTGGTCAACTGCGGGTTTTTATACTTTTCTCTTTTCAAAGCTTTGTCAAGTATGTGACCTCATTCGGTTTGAAATAATTCTTTTGAAAGTTGACTTTACACAAAAGCTTCAGACAAGTCTGAACTGACATCGGAATGTGATATTACAAAATGAATCTATTACATTTGCTCATTAAACTTCATCTGGATGGAAAAAAAAATTATTTACAGTATAAAATAACATTTTAGAAAGATCTGCTAAAGAAAATCTTTTTTTTCAATCATCATTTTCAAACAAAACTGTTGTTATTAATCATTAAGAAGGTTTTTTCAGATAAACCATGTGATAACCATTTCCTTGTACATAACGTGGAGGCGAGGAGCATCTTGCCTACCGTGGCAATATCCCTCTTATACCAGAGTCATTTGCCACGTTTAAAACAAGTTAAAGTTGTTGGATTCCTTCAATTGGGGTGGCAAATAAGAGCCCGAATTTGTAAAAATGCTTTCTTTATTTTATTTTAATAAAATGTATTGCATTTAAATTTAGTTTCATATGCTATATCAATTCAAATTTAAGCTTAATAACATTTAGATTTTTTTTATCATTTTAATCAAACACTGGTGAAAAAAACATTTTTATTAATTTATTTACTATAGAGTAAAATACCCCAGACAAATTAATCCTAAATTCAGTCTTTTCTAAAATGGAGGCTGCCATCATGATGATTTCAAGATCAGGGTACATATTAATAAGTAAGTATTTATCCAAATTTCGATTAAAGTATGTAAAATCTGCAATTTATCAACATAAAAAAACAGCCACTTATAAAGTGTGACGCATGAAATTGTCAGAAATTGAGCTAACAGTAAGAAAAATAATAAGAAAGAATGTACTCACCATTCACCCTCGGATCAACCAGCACCTGCAATGACCTTTACACACAGGAAGTAATCCAAACAGATTTCCCCTTTTTTTAAAGGGGCAACATCCATTGTTGCAACATCAAAGACATAAATTTGGGAAACACCCAAATATTATTATTCTTAGATATTACATAAATATGTATTTCTAAAAACAATTTCATAAAATTAAATGTGTTAAATACAATCTGTATTCCCAATATAACCACTTTATTTGTGTTAAAAATGTCATATTATTGCCATTACATTCCATAATACCTCTCTCAGGTATGGCGGAAACATGCATATTTTGTTACAAATGAAATCTCTCAAACTCAATTAAATATGTATTTTAAAACAAAAATGTAACCATTAATAATTGTGTTTATCCAACAGATTACAAACATTCTATAATTCTTTGGTATTTAAAGTTTATTTTAACGGTTGTAAACACCACTTGCCACCATAAATTAAGATTGGCCCTGTTATTGATGTTTGCAGTCCGTTGTTTGACCCAACAGGTAAAAATGACCGGTAGCCTATTTTCGTCAGTTATGGATTGTTAGAATTAGAACTTTGCCTGCTATAATCCAACACAGAGATAGGACGGTAGGACTGGATTTATTTGAATACACTATCACAAATATTCTACATAATTATTGTGGGAGGGAGAGAGAGAGAGAGAGAGAGAGAGAGAGAGAGAGAGAGAGATGTGTGCCTGCGTGAAATATCTGTATGCGTCTCTGTAGCTGTGAGAATTCAGAAGGTTAAAAACAGTGATTACCCCTCGTTTCAGAAGAATAGGTCTATATAGCCATTCTTTAATGGATTAAAAAAGATTATTTATGAATCAAAGTCCCCGAAAAATGTTGACAACAAGTTTCGGTGCTGTTTCTGTGCGCACATCCTACCAATGTTTATAGTTGTGCATTAATTTAATGGTGATCCAACTGACTGGAACTACACGCACATTAAACAGTTTTAAAGCAAAGCTTAGAGCCAGTCAGAATAGAGTATTTAGACACACTATGGTATAAATTTATGATGTAATGATGTTATTCATAACATACTTATTGTTATATTATTAAGCCAATTGTTTGGGTCTGAGAGACAATATGACTTTGCATAACAATCTTCAAAACAAGAATTGTAAGGCTGATGCTTCATGAAATCATTAAGTTTTAGAAATAGAAAACTTTGGGTTCTGTGGGACTTAAAACATAAAAACACTCGACCTCAACAAACCATGAGGGTTAAAGGCATAGTTCACCCAAAAGCGCTCTTGTGTCATTTCAAACCTGTATGATTTTTTTCTGTGGAACACAAAATAAGATATATTGAAAAATGCATTGACAAAATAACAGACATATCCCAAAATATATTTTGTGTTCAACTGACGAAAAAGTCATACAGGTTTCAATGGCATGGTTTTTGAACTGTCCCTTGTTGTCTTCAAGATACAGACAATCCAAGCAAAGAGTCACAAAAATGAAGAAAAAAGTTCATTACAAACAGTGAAACCTCACCAAGAATGCATCAATGTCAGGAAGTCTCATTCTAGCACTATATCCGTGGGCAGTAAACACCTTTGGTTGTTTGAGACGTGAATTGTGAGTGTATATTTTGGAAATCTTCTTTTGATGTCTCTTGGACTTTTCTTTGTTTATACTTTGCCATGACAGTGGTCAACCCTTTTCCATCAGAGCAAAACACTTCCAAAATCAACAAAGTGTGTTCTTGAGGATTAGGCCGTTCTACTTGTACTCGTTTAACTTTCTACGTTTTGTTCTGAGCAGACTGGAATTTTCCAGCCACTAAAGAGCACGTTCCCCGCAATCCCATTTTTCAACATTAGTTAGTGTGTAATGTTGGTGTTAGAGCAAAAGCAATACCTGAAAAATGATAATGCTCAAAGTTCAGTGCAATGAGAGAGATATTGTCTTTAACAGAATTCGCTTTTCAAGAACTACAGGGAACCGCAGGATCGGACTACAGCCCTCTACTTCCGGGGTACATGATGTCACCATTCCGAGTGCTTTTAATAACCTCCGCCCACAGGAATATGCCAAAAAATGGGCGGGGCCTTCCTTAGAGAAGAAGAAGAGCCGCTGGAGTAGTGTTAGGTTATCAGAGATGTTTAAACATTTGACTGAGTTACGCGCTAAATTACTTTCACTTTCATCATTGTCCTACAGCTGGTAATAAGAATTTGGCTACACACATTCTAAAATAACCAACGGTCAAATAACAGTGCAACAAAGTTGAAAGTAGGGAAAGAAGTAGGCAGGAACCGGCAAACATTCAAACAAACTTCAATCAAAATAAACAAACAATAACACGGAAGTAAAGGCCGGCAGCCACCTCACGGTCGACTGTCGGCTCCAAGAACATAAACACTAACTTAACACATGTCCGGGCCCAGTCCTCTCTCGTCGTACATTCTGTCGCTCGTCCTTTTATGCTATCGATCTCCTCCATGAGAGATGCCTAGCCGGTGCCACGCATCATTCCCTCACGGATCTCATCCCGCCTTGCTCGTCACAAACAGCTTCCATGACTTTATTGTCGGCTGTAAAAGCTGTTCTGTGTAATACACTGAAGTGTGTGTGCGCTTACCTCTTAAACACTTCTATGAAACATCCTTTGAAGTCCTGCTTGCAGACTCCTAGTCAATCTACTTGTTTTATTATCCAACTCTTGTCCAATATAAAAAAGAAAAACTAAAGCTTCTGTTATTATTGTTAATTAATATAACCGGTCTGATGCCTTTCGGTCTGGTGTCATTCCCCTCGCCATATTAGGAAAACAATTTGCGATCTCTAACAAAGATTGACGTTTGCTCATGCAGTAGCAGACCTCCGTTACACTTCGATCGATCTGCATGTTTTTAACTGATGAAGTGAAGTTGACGCCATTGTTACTGTTTATTGCTAAAAGCCAAAGTTTATGAGCACACGTGAGAGGGGCACCGACCAATCACAACAGCCAGAGAAGCGGAAGCCAAACACGAAAGACCTGGTCAGCTTTACAAATCAGAGCGTTTCGGAAGGAGGGACTTTATATAGACTGAAAGAGATCCAGTCGTTTTGGTAGAAGCAATGAACAATAGAGTTAAAATATGTGAAATATAAAGCGTTTTTTTAAATTAGAAACATGAACATACATTGTTAAACACCCAAAAAACATCATCAAAGCCTCTAAAACAGCCAAAGACTGGGTCCTTTAAAGTAACAGTTCACCCGAAAATGAAAATTCTGTCATCATTTACTGTCCCTTGAGTTCCAAATCTGTATAAATTTTGTTGTTCCTATGAACACAGAGAAAGATGTTTGGTAGAACTTTTGTAACCACACACTTCTCCATTGACTAACATAGTAGGTAATATTACAATGTGGTCAAAAGTTCCCCAGAACTGTTTGTTTTCCTACATTCTTCAAAATATTATCGTCTTTGTGTTCAACAGAACAAAGACATTTATAAAGTCATTCTTCTTAATCAATGGTGGCCAATAAATATTTGGTAACAAGCATTTATCTTTCAGAAAAATACTTTTACATATTTGGAACTTGAGGGTAAGTAAATGAAGACAGAATGTTCTTCTTTTTAGAGAATCGGGTTAACTGTTCCTTTGCTACTGTTGTATTTACACAAACTGGACAGATGATATTGTATGTGTCTTTAATGTTCCACAGCCTCCACAAATTTATTCAGTGTTTTCGAAAAACAATAAGATGGATTTGAGCAGAATGAAAATATTTGAAACATTCTTACCACAGTCATCTTGAGCAATTGGATTTTCTAAGATCTTTCAAACATTATGTCAGAAATTCTTGATATTGTTGGGGTGGTGGCGCTTGCATGGGGGTTCATGACCTTTATCGTGCTGCCAAAGCCATACCCATGAGACTTTGCCACATAATCCATGCCTTATTGCTAGAATAAAGGCCCCTGGGTGGAGTTCATCTGCTTCGTCCCATATTTTGATATGGAGGTAATGTGGAATAAGCACACCAAAGATTGACACATATGATTTGGATGAAATTCATCAACGTGATGTGTATTTATTTATTTCTATGATAAAAACATATCAGTTATTAGTTTTATGTGAAATAGGCATCAATATGATTATTGGAATAAGTGTCATCAAGTGATATCTAGATTGGCATCAGAGATGGGGTCATTTCAGGGTTAATCACTATTGATAATGTTTAATAAACTCACTGTCTCCTATGAGAATTCAGTCTAGGGTCACCAATATCCACCACCTAGGTCACCAAAGATACTCAGTTTAAGGTCTTCAAGTTTATAACAGAATAAAAGTGATCTGTTTTATACACAATGGACCACAGATCAGTTTGACAATATTCTGTATTAGAACCTCCACAGGAAGACTCGGATTGAAAGTAGCATCAAGCTTCCTTTGTAAAGCCCTGGAAAAGAACAGGACATCTGTTCGGCACTACATTGAGATGGGCATGAATGCAATGAGCCCAGCAACTGGTTCACATGGACAAATATGCACTGCCCCGATGAATTGAGAACCAAAGTGGGAGGTTACAATCCAGGAGATAAAAAGCTTGTTAAACATCCCAACCCCCATTTTAACCACTGTTTTGTTACGAGCCATTGCTGGATTCAGGACAAAACAGTTGTTTGTTGTACCCCGACAGATTTAGTGCCAGCCTTACAACAGAACTTAAAGGGTATGATATTTCGAAATAAACCCTGTACCCACATTTTGAATGTTGGGTGTGCATGAAAATTGGACATTTTTTATTTGGGATGTTGTTGAATATCATTGCAACAGTTCTTATGGAATTGGCATAACGGTGTCGGCTTCATATACCATGGAAATACGAAGCCATACTCCCATGTGATGAGCAGGGTAATATTCTGCTCACCTGGGGTTAGGAGAACCTCACCAAATCCCACGCTCTTCAAAAGCCCAAAGCTTAAGCAGCAAGACAAATGAGTCAGAATGTTAGATGGAACCCACATGTGAACATGGTGAAATGCTTCTGTCCATCAATGGATAAGAAACAGCTGAGTCTCAGTTAAGATAAAAAATCTGAACACAGTGGTGACAGTTAATCTGTGGACATAAAGACTACAGAAACATTGTATAAAACCCACCTGCTTAATTGAGCCATTATAAACCCAGACAAAAGTCTGTGGATTGAGAGCCAAGGGTTGGCAGTCAAATGTCTCCATGGGCATTTCTCAAGTGTTAGCAAATACAAACGTTTCTCCCAAATGGGCGACATGAAGAGCCAAGAGGAATTGTTATTCGAAGCATAAGCTCCAAATTGGCCCATATATGGTTTCATAAGTGCATATCTCAATGCTGTAACTCCAAACATTTCATCTACAGATCGATTCCACCACGCTCGTCTTCTCTTCAAGGGTTAAACAAACGTGATTCAGCTTGAACAGTTTTGACATTTCGAAAGATCTTGCAGAAACCTGTCGAATACATGCTCTTGACTTTGAAGTGCCACTGCACTGTAATTAGACAAATGGACAATTTCTGGATGACTTTGAATGTGCAAATGAAGATTGGTGGAGTTTCTCTTGAAGACCAAAGACCTTACATCAGGCAGACGTTTGGAAACGGGCGTACCTTTCATTTCGGGTCACGACAGGCACAAAATGTTTATAAATGCATGTGGGTCGGACGTCCTTGATTGCTAAGAAACTCTACAGGAATGCGGTATCAGCTTTCAGACGCATGCAGTAGTCTTGTACAGGGGAAACATGAGGATATTTTATAGACTGCATCGCACATGGTTGTCACACATGCGTGTGGAAATTCTCTCCAACATGAAATAGACCCCCTTTTAATACACAGGGAATTACCTCAGAACAAAAGGGGATGACAGTCGACCCCCTAAAAAATTCTGTCATCATTTATTTACCATCTTGTGTTTGAATATCTATAATTATTTCTGTGGAACACACAGGATATTTTGCAAAAATGTTGCTGACTAAACAACGCTGCAACCCGTCGACTTCTATTGTGTGGACACAAAACCAATGAGAAGTCAATGGGTGCCACAGTTGTTTGGTTACCAACATTCTTCAAAATATCTTCAAACAGCTCACGCATGCACGTTCTTTGGTATATCAAAGCATCGCTAATATCACTTTAATGGAGTGTGCAAACAGTTTGTTCATTTATTTCATGTGTTTTCAGATCGAGCTCACAGCATGAAACATTTACCAATCTGGTTATAGATCCCAGTGGCACTGTCGCCAAGCACTCGGTGTTCTCATTACGAAAGTTTCTTGGGTTTTCCAATTTTGTTCTTTATCTTACAAGCGCTATATTCCCCCATTTTACTTCCATGACCAGAGTTCAATTACAGCATCAGAAACACCTACACCCAACACAACCGTATCCTCAGTGATGTGAAACATGACTCCTGTACTCCATCCCATTAGACTCGGTTACTTACGGACAAAACCATAACAAACTCACTGCATCATCATAAGTGTCCTCATAAAACATTCAGACCAGATGAAGCCACGAGAAAACCATCATCCATTGGTCGGCAAGCGGTCAGCCGAGAACAGGAGACCTGTTACCATTGGCTTTCTGTCTGTGACATCATCATTGGAATAAAGATTTCCTGTATTGATCTGGAGTTGTCCTCACCTCTGGCATTTGGAAGGATATTTTTTTTATCGGTAAAACGATATGATGAAATAAGACTTACCACAAACTCAGACTGTGCTCAGACAAACATCCGCTTCAGTACTAAACACGAGCACACAGTGGTTTTCTGGAGCACATTGTTATAAAATGCTTTAATAAATAGTTTGATTTATTTCTAAGAACAAACATAAATTCCACTAAATGAACCAAATAACTTTTTTCAGAGCAATTCTTCTGTACAAAAAATTACATTTTTTTCTATTAAAAAACAAAACAAACCCCACCCCCAGCTCCCTTCCGGACATTGAGTTTTGCTTGCTTGTCTACTTGTACTTGATTTTGAACCAATTGTTCGGAACAGTTTTTTTTGCATATAAAAACGAAAGCCGTCAAAATTAAACGTTTGACATTAAGATATAAAGAAATCAAATCATAGGCAGCCATTTCTGAGGTTATCCATTTTTTTTTTTAGTTGGTACCTCAGGCATAAAATCATTGCAGCAAAATTGTTCCCTTCATGACGTTTCAATCCAAACAACAGAAAACATGGACATCATTTGACATTTCGGCATCTTTACAAGCATCAAGCAGCACGAACCACCAGCACTTGCCAACAAATTGTGACGTTTTTTTTTTTTGATCGGCAAGAGAGGGCTGGTGTGAAAAAGGAACAGGGATTCTCAAGGAGGCGAACACACACGCCACAATACAGCACACAATCTTACACGTGTCTTGTAAAATAAAAACAAACCCAAGAACATAATGATCTTTGATTATATTTCTGTTCTGACTGAGGGACGCTGTATACATCTTACAAAACCTGCCATATCAACTGGCATAAATAAAAGGAATGGTGTAAAAAAATCAAAAACAGTAATAATCATAATAATTTCAATCATAATTATAATAATAATAAAAAAGTGACTTAAGTTATTAAATTCAAATATACACAGCGATTTATTATATACACATATTTACACAATTTTTGTCTTTGTTTAAACAAATACTTTGATGGTGATATGGGAGCTGCTCTCAAGACCAGCCTCTCCACTTTTGTAGTGATTAATGAGGTCTACCGCGCCGGTGAGACCCTGAAACCGAGGGGCTTGTCTGAAGGCACTTGCGACCGACTCAAAATACTGTTTTTAAAGACCATTCAGACAACAGAAATGAAAGAAAAACAAGGCCACTATATAGGCACTGTAGCCCTCCTCATGGACGACGAGCTCGGTAAGGCAGGCGTAGGAGAAGATGGACATTTGAATGGGGCGACGCAAGAACGGAGACCCCCAAAGCCATTGTTCACCGATGGGTGTGTCCCCATACGGGATCTGCCACAAAAATGGGCCACTCACAACAAAACAAAACCAGAACTGTTTGTAAACAACGAAAAGTCTTTATATGTTTTCTCTCTGGAGTTCCTCAGAGTTTCTCAGTGCTGCTCATAAATCCAGCAGTGACTTTCAAAAACAAAACGAGGCTCGCCTCGGCCTCCGTATAAAGAAATAGAACTTCTTTACATAAAAAAACACCAAGGAAATTTGCCACTTTACCATTCAGCCTCAAAATCTCAAATAAAAATAACAAATGGGAAAAAGTCTAGTTTCTGAGATGGCCTTGGTCTCTACATTCTGCTCGGTCTACTGGCGGAGCTCATAAGCAGTGCTCTCTGTGCTCTTGGCCGGCGCCGGCGGCGTTATTGACATTTTTACAGTTCTTGTCCTTTGGGATGAAGCCTGTCCAGTAGTCGGCTTTGAGGGACGAGCTGTCCACGCTGCTCCGCGTGGTGCAGATCAGCTCGCTGTTGGTCCGCGCTGCAGCCTTAGAGTACTTTTGGATGGGACGCTTGCCCCCCTCGGTTCTGCACCACTCCTCCACGAGCTCCAGCTCTTCCTCCTCCCTCTCCTCCTCGTCCTCCCCGCTGTTGCAGGGCCGATCCGGGGAACCCATGAGCTTGGCGCGCTCGTACTGCGTGTCCCGGTTGTCTTTGTGCTGCGGCCGCGTCACCGGCCGAAGTGGTTCCCATTGGTTGTTGACATTCTCCTCTATCGGGCCGTGCTCGCGCCTCTCGCGCTCTTTTCGCCGTTTGCGGGTCCACCACACGCAGACGATGACACAGAACACCCAGAGTACGCATAGGATCACACAAAGGACGGGCACCAGGTAGTCTACGTGAAAAGAAACCAGAGTCAGATGTGGATTTTTGCATTTGTGTCATGCAGTAAAAAAATCAAAAAAATGTAACTAGGAAAGACTGAAATAGGGATGAATCCCATACAAGTCAATATTATTTTCGTCTGTCATTAGATTTTTTTCATTACTTTTGTTGTAAGGCATAAGATTATAACACAAATTATAATAATAATACAAATTGTATCGCATAAGAGATTCCTCAAATAGTACTTTCCTATAAAAGTGGTGTAGAAAAAATTCTGATCAGACATTTAACACTGGTCCATCACTTAAAATACTGAAAATAATTATAGTTCAAATGAAATTATACAATTACAAACACTTTGCTAAATGCAGCAGTTGCAATCGTTTCACGCATCATTAAATGCAATTTTTGTCAAATCTCTTTTCATCACAGGTTTATGGCCCCCTGCCCACTACCGCTGGGTCCACCTAACCTGTCAGAACCTTCCTCCTGTGACTCACAAAGACAACTAAGCTGCACTAATTGGTGGAGACGGGGAACTGACTGTCGGTCGGGGGATGAGGGCTCTACTCACCCACTGTTTGGGCCATGACCGGCATCTCCACTTTGACCTCGATGACGGCGAGCATGACGGTGCTGTTGTGCCGTCTGGTCAGGGTGCCGACTATAGCGCTGGCTGCCTCCTGGATCTGACTGTGGTCCGGCTGCTCATCCTGTTGAAACGACTGCAAGACAAACATAGAATATATATGAGATAGGGATGGAACGGTTCATGAAAAAATCTGTATCGTTCAATTCACTTGTCAGGGTTCAAGACACGCGTGTATTGTTCGGTCCAGTCATGCGCAGCGCGACATGCTTTTTTAAGTATAATACGTGACTTTGGGCTTCTTTTCCTGTCAAGTCGTATTAAAAATCATGCGGGTTGCTGGGCTTACTAAAAAAAGGTTGCTTTTTGGGAGAACCTCTTTCTTCACACCCATGGTGGCGGTTTTCTTCAATGCATTGACTAACACTATCTGCTTACAGTTAGGCTTTTGGACTTCATGCGGTGTGGCACTGCGCAGACCTATTGGCCCATGACATCACAGGACTATGAGCCATCCGTAGCCTTCTACACACAAATCGCTCTAGTGGTACTGTCATGTGGTCCATTCTTTTAATTTGACGAATACGTGTCAGCTAGAATTAAAGGCCAAAAGTTGCAAACCTTTTTTTTTATAAATGAAAAGCCTGTTGAAATTTAAACCTCCCCTCTTGTTGTATCAGAATCTCACCTTTAGGTTTAATTTATGATTGTCCGTATCACAATGTGGAGTGTTAAAAGAGAAAAAACATTAACTACTGTATGTATACAGAATTGTACGAAAACCATGATCACAGAACCCTACCACGAACCAAACCGTGGATTTTGTGAACCGTTCCACCCCTTATATGAGATCATCTACATTAAAAGTTCTCAAACCAAGGGGAACATAGTAAATGTGTTCTCTCTGTGAACGGTTGTGCAAAATAACATGTTTTTGTTTTTACCAATACAATACTGATTTTCCTCTGTTACCGATAGTTTTTACTAAAGCAATTATTTGTAAATAAAATAAACATTTTCATTCACTTCCTTTTTTTCCATTACAACTGTACTCAAGCCGCATCAAAATGGCGTTTATTCATCATAAAAGCAAAGTGAAAGCAATTTTCATCAGAAAGTGATTGTTGATGCATAGCTTCAATTCATTCCTTCATGATTTCAAGAGTACTCAAGTTTTAAACATACAAAACATGTAGCTGTATAAAGCCACCGCCTACAGGTTCCATTTGAATGAGTCAGGACTGGCGTGTTAACCCAAAAGTCAGTAACTTGTTGAGACAGAGATTTCACTAATCTGAGCGAGTGGTAACGTTTATAGCACTATTTGTATTCAACACACAATATTGTATCTGACATGATGTAATTCAAAACTTTAGTGAAAGCATCGCAATATTGTTCCATTGTTAAGTTTGTGATTTACTTCAAAATGAGAGCGTTGATTCTTCACTTTTCTAATAGTGTAGTTTATTTCATTGTCTAAGCTTTCTTCCATTACTCAAAAGACAAAAGTGTATCCTAAAGCTACGTCTAAGTCTAAGACATGCTGGAGCCGGTTTCAGCGCTCTCTCAGCGCGTGTGGGTGGAGGGAATGCTGCAATGCAGTACGGCCCGCTGCTGGCCAGTCAACTGAATCTTATTACAACATAATGGGCTGGTTTGAAGAGTGGGACGGTTGGCATTGCTCTTGGCGTCCGGGCATTTCAAGGAACTCGCTGAGGAAATCAAATTTGCATCCATTAACAGATTTGTGCAATGGCTTTCTAGGACCCCTGTGGTTTTGACTTTCTTTTCCGGTGATAACCGATTTAAAGAGGCAAGCAGACCGCTGTGTGCAGGGTACAGATGCGTGTAGGATTCATGAATATAAAATGTGAGGGATAGAAAGCTCTCTCTAGGTGAGCTGTGTGTGGACGAATGCACAAAGCAGGAGTCGGACCATAAGCAGAATGTGTACTTACGATGGCGACTTCCACTGCGTCCTGGTTTTTGTAGGAGAGGTCGCAGAGGACCAACATGGCGTGATCTTTTGCAAGGCTACGCGTGGAGGGCATGTGCCTCAGCTCTGAGCAGACATTTTCCACTGTTGTTCCCTAGAACGCACAAGAGTAAAGAAATATTCCGGAAGAGCGTTACTATGGTAAATGGAATATGATGAAACACAACATCAGCTTTTTAGCGGTACCATGTAGTTTCTTTTACATAGAAAACTTTTTTTTAGAAACATGCTGATGTGTTTGTTTGATTCTAATGGGAAATAGACCAAAGTTACAAAAAGTAGAATACTCACTGTGGGTAGTTTGTCCCGGTTGAATATAAGGGTGATGCGAGCACAGCTCTTGTCCAGATACGCTGTGTTGGGCTCACATTTGGTTTGAATGGTTTTGGGGGCTTCAGGGCTGGAACAGAACCCCCATTGGTTGCAGGGGGGAGAGAGACAAGTAAGGAAGTTGTGCTCCAGGCATTCACGACCTCCCGGACAGGAGTGAAGCTCTCGCCCTGGCGTCCCTGGCAAGAGGCACGGCCGTCGCCCACACACCACCTGAGGTTCCACAAACACACATACATAAATAATAATAAATATGCACAAAGTTATTAAACCATTATTTGTTATCATAATGAAATAAACTCTTCAAAAATGACAATAACAAATTAAACCAAAATTTTGTCACGACTATAAACCCAAATAAATCAAAACCTTGTTACATTTCAGCATCTTTAATGTAGTCATGCATTGCATAGAATCTGTTAAAACGCACTCTTAGCATATTGTTTACCATTTTTTGACGTATGATTGTATAAATGTACCATGTATATTATAAATCATCCATTTTGAAATGTAGTTTTGTAATTAAAGCAACTAATAAGTCGGCGCAATTTTCTTTGTCTCTACAAAATGACAATTGAATATGTAAGCATATGCCCTCCAATCAAAAGCTTTGAAGATGATGAGAAATCAGTTGTGTACAAGCACGCACGCTTACCTTTGTGCAGTCCACTTTGCCGTTGACACACTGACATGTGTTGCATTCTTCCTCCCAACGACTGCCGTGCGGGAACTGGAGTCCAGCATAGTGACACGTCCTCCTAATGCCAATGACTGCGGCACAACACAAACAGAAACACCGTAAGATCAGCGCCAGCTCTAATTTAAGAGCAGAAATCTATCCCGTCTGGAATGATTTCGGTGACAAAGGTCAGGGCTCCTACACAGATGCTGCATGCCTGGCATTTCTTCGGCTCTTGAGAACCATATTTAGGTACCTCTTCAATATTGAAAAGAAACATTTTTCGACTATGTTTAATGAATTCACTTCTTTGGCTTCTTACACGTTTGGCATCGAGGTCCGGTACGGCCGGGTGGACACTCGCATCGAAAGGCGTTGATTTCGTCCACGCAGGTGGCGCCGTACGCGCAGGGCGATGACTGGCACTCGTCGATGTCTGGTGAAGTGAAAGAGAACATTTGCGTCAATGAAGCTGTCCCCTGCAGAACCGCCAAACTGTCGCTAAAGTTACAACCGATAAACATTTAAGCCTTTTCTCAAAGATGGATTCGTGTTCCCATGGCTGCACCTGGGAAAATGAGGCCGCGGAAATGCATGGAATCCTAAAAGACTATTTTCTATGTCAGAGCCATCAATGGAAAGAAGAGACAAGAGGAATTTTTCCACTGGTTGAATAATTTATCTCCTCTTTCTGTCGGTGGGTGAGGGCTAACCTTTGACCCCTGAGGAGGTCAAAGGGCACGGGATGCTCAGTAATCCTCCGCCACCTTTTTCCACATATCCATCCCCCTGAGATACTCACTGATTCGACAATCGGGTCCGGCGAATCCAGGGGCGCACTCGCAGCGGAACCAGTTCACCCCGTCCACGCAAATTCCCCCGTTGTAGCTGCGGGAAGATAAAAGAACAATTGGGTTAGTCGTGACGCGAGACCCAGAGTCCAATAAACATGCTCAAAAGAGGAAAAGGGGGAAGGGCACGGAGAGGAAAGACCGCAAGATAGAGACGAAAAAGGATGCAAGGGGGTTAAAAAGCCTCATTCCGTTTATCAATACCCAAACCTTTCAGATGCAAATACCGCCGCTGCCTCCTTGCTGGGACGCCCACCCCCTGCTCCCGCCCCACCTCCCAAATCCCTTGCTCTCAGGTCAGCGATAAAGAAAGGCAAAGGGACCAAGGAGGCTGGGAGAAAAAGAGCCTGCCCATCCCCTCCGCCCCGCACCACTGGGGGTTCTCTTCTAGGGCCATTGGCTCTATTGTGCTCCCCATTAAAACCAGCCCGGGGTCTCCTGAGCTGTCGGATTTAGGGGTGATATAGGGACATCTTCTCCTGTCTTTACAACCGGCGTCCCCCTTGAACCCCTCCCGCGTCCGCCTACCCCCTAGTGTATCCGCTCAGAGAGAATGGGGGTGATGCCGGCATAGAACAACAGGCAGAAAGCCACATTAGAAGGGTCATTCCAAGCTGTCTATGTTGTACAGCGAAGGGGAGGGACGGTACAGAAGAGACAACAGATTTACCAGCAGCCCTGGGCGGTATTGAGCAAATAAGAGAAGGGAACACTGTGGAGCCAAAGTATTATTCTTACCAGGGGTGAGGGTTGCAGTCATTGGTGTCTGCGAGGAATAAAAAGATAAAAAAAAGAAAAGAGAAACATGTCAGTCAGCATTAAACCTCTGCGTTTTGATCGTAAGTAAACAAACACTTTTATGGATGATGTCTGCATTCCAGCTGTGTGCAGACGGGAAGTGTGAATGGGCAAAATGACTCACTCTGAGTGCAGGTGGGTCCTTCCCAGCCGTCTTTACAGATGCAGGTGAACGTGTCGCCACCACCCACACACGTTCCTCCGTTCACGCAAGGACTGGAAGCACATGTGCTGTTCTTTGCTGAAGGAGATAGATGAGAAAAGATACAGAGAGTGAGACGGTCGGGAAAACCCGTAATCCAGTTTAAAGAAGAGAAAGTCTGCTCACCCGTGTTGCATGTGCTCCCACCCCATCCGGGTGGGCAGGAGCAGCGGAAACTGTCTCCGTGGTCATAACAGGTCCCTCCATTACTGCACGTGCTGGCATCACATTGACTTTCACCTGCACGTAAACATCGAAACGTTTGAAAGTCAATTCACACATGCAGCAAGTCCGTACTAGATATCAAAGGAAGGTATAAACTCACGCGAATGGCAGGTCTTGCCCTTCCATCCGTTGCCGCATTCACAGTAAAAGTCATTTACCAGGTCCACACAGTGGCCGCCGTTCTTACAGGGGCTCCGACCGCACTCGTTCACATCTGAGCGTGAGAAAGAAAGGTAAGAGAGACGGTATAGAGAAGTTCAAGAGGAGGGTGAAGGTGAGACACTCACTGAGCTCGCAGAGTTCTCCTTCCCAGCCGTCTGGACAGAAGCACTGGAAAGAACTGATCCCGTCGATGCAGGTACCTCCATTCTGACATGGGCTGTTCGCACAGTCATTGATATCTGTGTACGTGACATATAACATGAGATAAACTTTTATTATTCAACATCAAGATTTTACTACAAATATCATGGTTAAACCATGGTTACTATGGTAAATTTGTGGTTCCTATGTTTTTTTCAACAAATAAACCCAAACAACTATGGTTACTATAGTTAAACCATGTTGAATTTTTTGTAAGGGCTGCAACTTATCACCATTGTAATGACTTTGTTTTAAGTCGGTAGAACAAAAAATCAATTGAGAAAATATGAAATTTATGCATGTTTAATCATTAAAGTAAGAAAACAATACATCATTTTTAATCAGTTGTTAGCATAAATAAAATATCGTTGTGCATAAATTGTAAACCGTCATACGGTCAGAAACATATAACACGAAGCCGTAAAGAGATATGTATAAACAGAAAGGACGACTCACTCTCGTGGCAGTAGGTTCCGGTGAAGCCGGACTCACACGTGCAGGTGAAGTTGCCGCCGGGCTGGCTGATACATCGGCCATGAGGACCACAAACATTAGAATTGATCTGTCGAACACCCCCATCAGAGCTGTTACTCGCCACGGCAATCGTACAGCTGTCAATCACTAAGAAAACAAGCGGGAAATCAATCATTCACCCAATGACAAACAGATTCATACGCAACTTTTTTAAACCAATATCTTGCCAAAATATAGGGTATCTAAAAGTAAGCCAGTCTTTGTTGAGTAAAGGCTGTACCTTGGCAAGGGGCGGTCTTGCAGTGGTCCTTGCGGTTTTCACAGGTCTTGCCCTCGTAATCTTCAGGACAGGCGCAGTAGAAATCGCCGGGCAAGCCGTAGCATAATGCTTTATTCTGACACGGGTTCGACTCACAGGGGCTTGGGTGAGTCTCCAACTTAAAACAGTAAAAAACAAGAGAGAGATTGGGTGAGTGAATGAGTTAGGTCTTTGGTTTTTAAGTCCAATCCTCTTAAACTGTAGAGATAAACAGTCAGGTAAGCTGTGGAAGGCTCCCATAAGCATACAGCTAATGCAGAAGCACCATTATACTCACACAAGAGACCAATCAAAACAAACTGCAAAGCTAAATTTAGCTCATCCTTCCTCTCTTACTGAACATAGTCAACTGGGACGAGGAACACTTTTGCACATCTAGTTCTTCCTCTGCCTTGCCCTTGTTCTTTTAAATGTTAAACTTGTTAAACTTTGACTGGCATACAATGCTTAATTGTTTAGTAACAATGCTTCATATTAGATGTTACTAATGTATTTATTCCAAGATTTTCAGCACCAATATTCTAGTAAAACAGTTCAACTTTAAAGAAACCCTGAATTTCAGAAATTTCTACTGACTTTGGCTTTAAAAACAGCACGTGCTTGAGCTAAAGCAACAAGTTGGTGTGAAACCTGATGATCCATGATGAATAACATTTAGAATTCAAACTTTCCACACATAATGTAATTACTCACAATTTGTAATACCATGATACAAAATGTGGTGGTAGGAATTTTTTAGGGGAAAAACGCAATAAGTCATAATACATTATGTAAAACTTTCAAAAACTGCATAAATTGTGACAGTTCAGCTGACAATTTTGTTTAAATATTAAACTAATTTAACCAAAATAATTGTATTCTTACAATTACTATACAATTCATTTCAACCGCTCAAATTAAAGTGAGTTCCATGACCTCCTCAGTACCCCCCCTTTTCCCATCTTTCCTCACATATTCCTCTTTTGGCGAAACGACCTCTCTACAGTACACATCATCCCAGCTGCCATGTAAGGTGTTGGTTCCGACCGTAAGCAGTCTCTAGCTTTATGCTGGCCATGTCTGCTCAATTATTTAAAATACATAAAGACACTATATACTGGAAGCTAAAGAGCATATAGGTGGAAGCGTTGCAAGAGACCTGTAGACCAGTCTTTGATCATCATTTATTGGATCTACTTAATAGTGGTATCAAAAATCTACACCTTGTTTTTAGAAAAGCGAGTCTTGGTCTTGAGACTAAAAATGACCATTGGACCGCAGAGAGATGTTAAATTGACTGTTTGCATTCTAAAGCATCTAGATGAATCTGATCCTAACTAAAGCATCTAAGATTCTGAGTCAATATCAACATAATACTACACGGAAAACAGGCTTACAGATCAAAACCTTCCCCATATATACTCTACATTCTCCAAGACTGTAGACGTTACTGTCTTGTGTGGCATGCCAGGCATGAATATATCGTAAAAAAAAAATCAAGGCCTTCTTTTCCCGGGCTGAATTGTTGGCAGGCAGCCAGGACGCCAAGAGAAGTGTTGCCTCATTCACTACAGCTTATTTTTAGTCGGCATGGTAAACCGAGACTGGCTCAACACCAGTGTCCAGAACATCTATGGAAGTCCATCTTTAGCCTGCCGCTGGACTAACACTGGCTGCAGACCAGCGATAATGACCACAAGAAAAAATAACCTCTGCCCTCCTCCCAATCCCTACTCTAGTTACCGTGGCACACCTGTGGCCGAATAACAGGATTGATCTGCCCTACACCAGGGCTTTAAACACACATGCACGCTATGGCGAGGGAGGGTGGGGGGTTTGGTTAAAGACTGATTTAGTCATGACAATGAGCAATGAGGTGCAAGGAGAACATGAATGAAGGAGTGACACAGTAGTAAACCAACGGCTGAATTCTAGGAAAAATTTGGACTATAAATGGCTTTCCGAACAGGGCGTTTGCACACGAAATTTGAGCTACGGTGCTCATACCCACTGTCCTCTTCCTACACCATTAATTCCAAACCGAAGTACTCCAGAAGGTACTTCAGCAGGTCCAAGATGATCCTTGGAAAGGAATATCTTTCTGTATCGCTCTCTCTGTTTAATACAAACAATTTCTGACTCCAAAGATTGCGATTTTAAATACTGTGAAACAAAACTAAATTGTTATAAATATTTAATGCATTTAGCTCCTTTATGAGGAAATCTATTATGATATTGTTTGAAAGGATCGCAGGTCTTGTTTGTGTTCATGAAGAGATACACGATACCGAAAAGGCACACACGCTTCTGGATATATTTATATATACTATAAATAAAAGCCTAAGTCAACATCAACAAATCCAGGCGCAAAACATGCCCTTATTTTGAGGGGAAAAAATTAAAAAAGTAAAGATTCTTACCTCACAGAGCATCCCTTCGTAGTTTGCAGGGCATTCGCACACGAAGCTGTCTAAAATCACATGGCAACGGCCGCCGTTCTGGCATGGCTCGCTGGCACATTTGTTCCTCGAGACCTCGCAGTGTAAGCCCACAAAACCATGAGGACACTGACAGTGGTAACCTCCGTGCACCAGCTCCTGCAAAAACGATAAGCATTTAAAGGAACCTTTCACTCGGAGATGAAAATTCTGTCTATTTACTCGCCCTCAAGTTCTTCCAAACCTGTTTAATGCCTTTGTTCTGATGAACAAAGAGAAAGATATTTGAAAAAAGGCTTGTAACCAAACAGTTCTTGGCCACCATTGACTACCATAACAGTAAAATAATGTTCTTTTGACTACCATTGCAATTGTCCTACTATGGTAGTCAATGGTGGCCAGGAACTGTTTGGTTATAAGCATTCTTCAAAATATCTTTCTCCGTGTGTACAGATTTGGAACAACTCGAGGGCGAGTAAATAAAGCCAGAATTGTTATTATGGGGTAAACTGTCCCTTTAATAGCATAATCAAGAATCAATGCTAAAGAAGAATAAGAGCAGTTTCAGATGTTGAGATCTTGTACCTTGCATGTGGCTCCATTCTGGCACTGTCCATGGCAGCCGTTTAAATCTGCAGTCACGGGCGAAGTAAAGCAGACAATTAATCAATGGCTAAGTGGAAGAACAGCAGTCAAGAACAGCTGAAGATACAATTAACTGGCATTAGATGAGCTCTGTAAGTGTGCTGAAGGTGGAAAGGTTAGTTTAATCAACAAAACAAGGAAAGAGACCCAGCATGCAACAGTAGCCTAAGACAGTGTACAGAAGCCCACAGGGTATCAAGTGGCCGAGAAGGAAAACTGGTTGTGCTGAAAGATGGAGTAAGGAAGCGGAGAGTAGCATGAGAAGATACTGACTGATGTCACAGTTCTGTCCGGCCCATCCTTGAAAGCAGTCACAGTGATATCCACCAATCATGTTTTTGCAAGAGTGAGCTTTAACACAAGGCTTCCCCACACATTCATTTGCATCTGTGAAAGTCAGGGAGAGAGAGTTTTTGGTAGGTTCGGTTGATTTTCCAAGGGATGGGAGACCAAAGAAAGAAAGCAAGAGAGGGCCAGAGGAATCGGAGATCTTGTTTTGTAACCCCACCACCATTAAGCCCAATGAAAAGAGCGTTGGCTTGAAATTCTAACAGTCACACAGATGCCAGTTTGCTTCACTTCCGCGTGCTGATCGATTACAGCTAAACCCTGGACCTGCTCATCTCACCTTTATTAGCTGATGGGGGGTAAATATTGATAACCTCACAACACTGGTATTGGTACCAAAATCCCCAAATTGATATTTATAAATCCCCGCTGAATCCCACCCCCTTTGGTTGAACCCAGCAGGTGCCACGGCACTTCAAGGGACAACGGCCCTTACGACTTGCCATAACAAAAACTGGTGCTTATTAGGCGTTTAAAAATTCATCAGAGGCCCCTAGTGAGGTACGCTCCGCTCTCCAGCACACCTGTCCTCTGGGAAACATTACACCCCATAGCTCGGGCCTTGCTCTTGTGGATGAAACCCAAGCCGGAGGCTAAGGTTCGAAGCGTAAGACGAGCAGCCCGACTCCTGTTCCCACCCCACGCTTGTTTACAGGTCACAATCCACTTCCTTTCACATTCATCACTTCCCCTGACAAGAGCCGAGGACTATTACTAGCAGAAGGGCGATGGAAAAACAACACACCGATACTTTGGCGCCTGCAATGGGCTATCTGATCTAGTTGTTAAGCCAGGTCTAAGGTAATCCGGGCATGCTTCATATGCATATACTGTATAGTATATAACCAAAACATGCAGTGTTGACTTGTTTCAAGACACATAGCGTATTTATAACAAACACACAACATATCAACCATTTGGACGCACACTTGACCGTTTTTCAATAAACAGCAATTAAAAAATGAATATGAGTAGATGGAAGGAACATTAATACAGCGAGCGAGGATCTAAATCTTACCGATTTTACAAGTTTTCCCGACCCACTGAGGAGGACAGACGCACTCGAAGCCATTGGATAAATCGATACAAGTTCCACCTTGTGCACACGGGCTGGAGGCGCATTCATCCATGTCTACAATTAAATCAACAGAACACAAAAAAATCATGTCACACATTTACACTATATTACCTAATACTGTTACACATAAAAGTATACATTTTGTGAAAAAGCACTTGACTATTTGCAAAACGAAACAGCTTTCGTGAGGTCTACAAGAATGGATTTCCGTTACATCTACATAACATTCAAACTGGACAATTTTACACCCAGCCTTGGTGTGGGAGCTGTTCACCACCCACCACAAATACAAGATAGCTTATCAGACCTTCAACACCGGTTTAATATGATAAAAAGGCTCATTTATAAGATAAAGAGGAAAGAAAAGATAAAAATAAAGAATCTATAGTAGATTAAACAATATTGTTGATTTTAACTGGTATGCTAAGATTATCGATTATTGAACTTCATGTATTCATCCTACATGGGTTTCTCGTCTAAGAACATCAAACTGAGATTTTCTGCAAACTGTAGATAAGAACTCAACTATTACTGTATATAGCATTCGCGTGTTTCCTTGCAAACATGTAGCAAATCTGTTCAACGTTCGCAAAAACAAATGCGAAATAGGAGCATTTCCATCAAGTTCTTCATGCCGATGACAGTGTTGGAAACCTAGTAACCAACAGTAAATAAAACATGACTGGAAACAGTTACAACATATTTTTTGTGGAGACGTCGAATATTGTGGATATAATGTTCGCTATGTCAGAATTCGGTAAATGTGTTTCCATCTCCCATAATTCGCAATATCTCTTCTTTGCAGAAACCGCCTCAAGTAAGCGCGAAAACAAATAAATTTTTCGTCACAATGTACCGTTTCCATCACTGATCTCTGATGTGTGACATTTAACCGGTTTATTAGCAATAAACACTTTTCTAAGAAACTTCACTTAAAACTTTTATTATGATATGATACGTTTCATAATTTGTCTTCCACTATGTCGGTTCAGTTGTTTTGGAGGGCCATGCCTAACGTATCCGTAAACCCAGTATTAATATAAAAACAGCCAAAACAATGGTAAAGCCGATTATATTACCGGAGGGGAAAAACAAGAGTGTGTCAGGGTGTTTAATAGAGCAGTCTTTGGCGACCTGTATTATATCAAACTCTAATCGTGTTACAGGAGTAAAGACAGATTAGCTGCTATTACAGTCTATATCTCTACAGCTTCCAAACAGGCACAAAAACTGAGGAGCGTCCAAAATTTGGGAGAAACAGTGAAACAGAAACAGGTGATATTCCTCCCTCCTGTAGTCTTACACATATTGTATTGTTACAGATGAGTGGGGTGCGTAAAGGGTCAGACATGGAAGTGATGAAGAAAGAGGTGGGGAGGACCTTTATAGGGAAAATGGGTTGGGAAAGGGGTGTGCGGCTTTCCAAATTCCGGCAGGGGACCCTGTTGTTGCTATGACTATGGAAACACAGCCCCATATGTGTGGTGGAGGACGAGGGAGATGCAATGTGGAGGGATTAATAAATAGTGTGAGAAATATCCAAATAAAAAAAAACACTGGATGTGAGAAATACAGGCACATTTGCAACAGACGAATATTGAGCTCTGTTGTGCCAAAGCGGGACGGTTCATGTGCAGAGAGGAGTAGTCCAAAACACACTCTGTTCTGGATTTGTGAAGCCAAATGCTGGTTTAAAGTGAAGGCAGATTATGTAAATCCCCCGTCTCCATGATCGGTATCACCAGGGTATAATCCAGGCCCCTTTAAGAGTTCAGCTCTGTGCCATCCAAAGGGACCCCGCTGTGTTGCCAAAATCCAGGATTGGCTTTCCTTACACCTGACACATCTCAGCATGAGAACCGGGCGGGGGGCCGACCGGCCACTGCATCTGGACACATGTTGGTGGAAGGGGCCGAGGGGGGTGTGTGTGTTCTAGAAACTAGGTTTTCAGGCCACGTGGACTGGTTATGAGCAATGGCGGGGAAAATAAATGTTTTCAAACCTTTAGCACAGGTGGGACCCTCCCAGCCCGGTGGACACCGACACTCAAATCCTGAGGAGACTTCATGACACGTGCCTCCGTTTGCACAAGGGTTGGATACACAGGCATGCTCAGCTGCAAAAACACAATTGTATGTCAAATACAAACACATTTCTTACGAGAGAACCTTTCAAATTCAATTCTGTCATCATTTTTCTACCCTCATGTAATTTCTCCTCATGTATTTAGACTTGCTATTTTGAAACACAATAGAAGATATTTTAAGAAATGGTTTTGTGTCCATACAATGGAAGTCAATGGGGGGCCAATGTTGTTTAGTTACAAACTTTCATCAACACATCTCCTTTAGTGTTCTTCAAAAGAAAGAAAGTCATTCGGGTTTGAAATGACATGAGAGGGAGCAAATGATGACAAAAATGTTCATTTTTGGGGGAATTGTCGCTTTATTGCTCACCATTATGAGATAACCTAGACATTTCCATTAATGTTGCATCAAATAAATATGTAGCTCTTTCAATCCATCCTCATACTCTTACCTTTTTCACAGTTCTTTCCGGAGTACCCTTCAGGACAGGCACAGTTATATTCACCCGGCTCGGAGTTCATGCAGGTACCTCCGTTGACACAGGGGTGGTGCGTGCCACAGTAGTTCAGATCTACGAGAACACGAAAACTACGATGACTTCATATCAAACAAAGTGAATTTCGCTCATGGGCTATTTCTTGGAGCAATGCCACCCGAGTATCTCCCCCAAGAATCAAATTTTTACAGCTGTTAACATTTGCACTTCAGGTGCAAACAGGTGACAAACCACTGAGGGCTCCCAGCATGCCTTGTAAGGCGAGGCCGTGCACATAAAAGCTGGTGAATAAATAAAGAGGACCGTAGGCACCTCTCGGCTTCTTCTCATTCTTAACAACCTTCCAGGATGCACGCCGACCGACGGATCGGGTATCTGAGCTCCACTCCAATCACAACCGCTATATCCAGTGAGTGCATGTTTGCGCGTACACTATGTCACATGACACACTGTGCTGACATCGCAGCCAACAAATCAGCCCAGCGTAAGATGCCGTAATTCTGTTTAACACGATGATATGAATCCACCGCTCTGGCACCTCCACGGGCTTAGGCAATAACACGACCATCATTTATCCAGATCCGTTGCGGACCACTTTATGGGTCAATTCCAGGTTGACCTCCATTTTTCCAAAATAACTAGGTCAAATGCGGAGCGACGCTGCGAGACCCTTACCTTTATTGCACATAAGACCGCCCCAGTTTTTCTTGCAGGCGCACTGCCACGGAATGACGCATGTCCCGTGTACGCAGCCGGGGTGTGGCACACACTCGTCGCAGAACTGGCCCTGCCATCCGATGTTGCACCTGAAAAATAGAACAAGCATGCTATAACTTTAACGGCTGGAGCAACAAGCCCGTGACATCTTAATGACAGACAGTAACAAACATATAGCCTGCACATCGCCGAGCCGACACCTAATCTTAGGACGGGTAGGCATTCCGGGGTGACAAAGGTTAAGAACACTTTCACAACCGTGCGCCACTTCCCCCGCGGGCGGTTTAGTTGGCGCACGTAGAAATGCTGGTGATGGGTTAACTAATCATTGCTTTACAGCAGCGCTCCGCTATTCCAAGGACAGTGGTGTTCACTCCGCCACACCCCCCACCCAGCTGTCTTGTCATTTCTGAGCAGGCTATTTTAAGACAGCTTTCCTGCAGAAGAGGTATGGGCTGACTCCAGCTGCCGAGCGGAGAGACGCTGTCTGCATATCTTTATCTCGGTGTCTTGAAGAGAGAGAGAAAGCAAAACAGTGCAGAACTAACCCAGTACGTCTTCTCCAAAAAACCTGTACGTCTATTATTGAGGTGGTCCCATGGTATCAGATCAAAATAACGTTCTTTGCAATATACTATGCCCTTGTGTAGCTTACCCATAAAAAATGGGTTTTACAAAGTCCTTCCAGAAACACCATAGTACATGTCTAATAATGTTACGTTGTAGTTGATATGATTTGAAATGCAAACAATGCATTTATAACCAAGAAACACCACAATCTTTTAGCCTAGGACAATAAATTGAAAGAAAATTAGAGTAAAACATGTTTATACGAAGAATTTTGCGAATTAAATCTAGCTTTAGCTTATATTATATATAAAACCTCATAAATTCTCTGCATGGTGGCATCAATTCAACTACACTCAAATGAGATCTCAGGGCCAGCCCCTTTGGGCACAGATCTAGAGGCTATTTCAGAGGCTGTAATATTTACACCGGAGCTTACACAGCCTCGTGCTGCCCAGAAACAACCTTTGCTAGTATGAAAGAGCATGTAGGCAGTAGAGTGTGTGGGGAGAGTCTGAACCCTGCCTGTGCATGGGGGCGTTCAGCTCCGTCGAGCACTGCCAAACATAAGCATGCTCACTAACTCTCTGCAAAGAGAAAGTCACGTAGGATGCATTCACTATGTGTGCTAGGACATGTCCACTACAGCTATGGAAAACACCTTAGACCTCAAGCATTAGCAAAGTTCTGTTACTTTGTTTCACATTTGTTTACAGAGGCCACAAAAAAGATTTAGGTAGACCGAACGTGGAAAAAAATGAGGCTCAAGTTTTTCTTATCATTTTTTGTGGCCGATAATATCAGGATCGTCCGATGTAGGTTCAGTTTAGCGATCAGTTCAGTAGAATGACCAATCATTCGTTTTTTAAAGGAACAGTTCACCTACATAATGAAAAATCTGTCATCATTTACTCACCGGTAATGACAGAATTTTCATTTTGAAGTTGAACTATTCGGGACCCACTGGTGCCAGTATTGGTTAAATATGATGCAACACCTCATTCTCCAACCTCTTCCTTCCCCGGAACCATCAAGCAAGTGACGTCAGGGAAACGAATCACTGCATCCTGAAGAAGAGCGACGGTCACAGATGTCTACAAATTCTCCAACACTACTTATTGGCCTTTTTTACCCCCCCATCTTGGAGAATTTGGCTCTTCTACTGACTAAACCCAACAGATTTCAAAGAAGGTGAAATAAATTAAAGCATCTGCACTTTAAAAACAGTGTTGAACAGTTGGGATTTTTTTGGAGGGGATCCTGAGTGAATTGTTGTCAAAAGATTCCAGTCTCTCATCAACATCTACAGTGACTTCCTGGTTTACACCTCTTGATTCATTCTTTCCCTGCCATTAAAATAGGCATTCGAATCATTTGGCATGAAACAGAGATGTTTTAAGGCATTTCTCGTGCCAAATGCTAAGAGCTTTTCCTGTGGCAAAGCAGGCTGCGTTAAGCTACAGGAAGAGACTGAATGGGAAACGTCATGTAGGACCGTGAGGTGGATTCCCAGCTGAGGTCCAGCACAGGAAGTGTTACAGCTTCCTGAGACAGTCGGAGCAAAATCCAAACATTCCATTCGCTTTAATTATCATCTGATGATAACTCTGAGAGGCAGCATTTGAAACCCATGGCATGCTGGGACAGCACCAGAGCCTCTGCCAGGGAACGCTGCATTGGGTAACCATACAAATAGTTTAAACTTACATCCTGTAAGCAATAGTTTCTAACTAGATTTTTATATTTCAACATTTAGATTTGGGTTCTTCATCACAATAGCAGCTAGTGTTGTGGGTGTCAGCTAATGCATTTACATGCAGTTGCTAAGGCGTTTCTAGGCAATTGCTACGTGGTTGCTACGGTTTTCTAAGTGGTTGCCCAAGTCTCTAAAATGTGGTCCCTTGATATGTCTCCTCAACAGTCTATGCTATTTTATGGCCAGTTATAAAACAAAACTCAACAAGCTGCACAATTTCAGATATTACTATAGGTTTGATATCACAGTTAAAAAAACTTAAAGGGATAGTTCACCCAAATAACGATTCTGTCATTATTTACTCAACCAAGGGTTGTTCCAAACCGGTATACATTTCTTTGTTCTGCTGATCTCCAAGGAAGATATTTGGAAGAATGCCAGAAACCAAACAGATCATTTACCATCATAGTAGAGAAACTAATTACTATGGGAGTCAATGTGGATTAGATCTGTTTGGTTACTGACATTCTTCCAAATAGCCTCCTTTGTGCTTAGCAGAACAAAGAAATGTATAGATGTATACAGGTTATGACTAAGTATTCTTGCCTTAGCAGTTACCGCTTAATACAAAGTTCTATCAAACACTAAAGTCTAATTTGTTAATTTATTCACAACTTCAAAACCCTCCTGAGAAAACATAGCGTGATAAAGGAAAACACATAAAAACAGCTTGCACAAACAACGGCTTCGGTGCACTAATTACTTAATGTTGAGGTAAACAAATGAAAAGACCTTATCAGCATGAACACATTTGGCCCAACTGAAACTAAGGAGTCATCTTAGCCTGACCAACCGAGCATGAAATGATGCTCGAGCACTTACTTGCATTCTCCAGGTTCCATACAGCCTCCGTGAATGAGATTACAGCCCTGCTTGCAGATTGCTGAGGGAGGGCAGAGAGCAAGAGGGAGAGAGACAGAGGTCAGTCTTGTTTGTTTTTGTTGCCTTACAAGTGTGACAAGATAAATTCACTCTTCTCGCTGTGACAAGACAACTTTATGGCCCAAATCCACACACAGACATTTGCCCCTGGTATCCACCCCCAGTTCCACCCACTTACTCGTACCCTTGCTCTGTAGAATAGCAGATGGTGATTTAGTGCCTTTTAGATGATATATACACACATACACAGACAATGTTGGCACAGAGGTCTCTAGGTTGTTTAAAACGCACGTCCGAAGCAGTTAAAGACACCAAAACCCCACCATCACTTAAATTAATTGAGCTAATGGAAAGTGTGACTCCAGGAGGCTAGAGGTGTTGTTTACAACCCAATCTCACCTCTACGCAAAGGACCAAAGATCACGGGACTGTGAAAACACCTGATAGCAGCAGGTCCCTTTACAAGGTGGTAGAGTGCAAGAAAGAACAGGATTCTTCTCTCTGAATTTTTTATGCAAGTGCATTTCAGGCAGTTCCCTGGGAATCAATGCCTGGTGTTTTTAGCACTATGCTCTTTTAAGCTACAGAAAACGAAAGACGCTTGTAGGCATTAGCCAATTGGCGAATTTGATTCTAAAATGATTTAAATTATATTAGCAAGGACATCAGCATTGAGTGCAACATCACTTACCCGTCCTGCATTGCTCTCCCATCCAGCCTTCTAGACACACAATATTCCCGGATGGATCGCAGCGGAAGTGGCCGAAGTAATCATCGCGTGGCCGGCAAAGCTTGTTGCACTGACTGCCGTAGTAATTCTCGTCACATTTGACCCTGATGCGATACTCGATGTGGGCCGTGATACCAGGGTGCTGGATGGACTGCCACTGGTCTCCAGGGTTCACCATGCTGGCATGTATGGCACGTTCAATCAAATTCTCCTCACCTGCTTGGAAAAATGATAATAAATATTATATAATAATATTTATTAATAAATATATAATAATACATATATAATTATAATAAATATATAATAATAAACACAAATTATATTTCTTAGACAAGTCGATAACTAAACAACGGCGGTACCCATTTACTTCTATTCGATGGACACAAAACAAATACAAATCAATGGTTAATGCCGTTGTTCGATTACCAATATTTTTTCAAAATATCTTATTTGTGTTCTGCTCATACAGAAAGTCATACAGGTTTGAAATGAGAAAAGGGTGAGAAAAGGTTACATTCATTTTCATATTTGGGCGAATTTTCCCTTTAATGTGTGGAACTGGGGCCAGATTGTTAGCAGTGAAAAAACTATATTTCAAAGGCTTTTTGAGGCGAGACGTTGCATTCAAAAATGTACAAATTAAATAGCTCAAGGTTAAAACTACTTTAAGCAATTTGCACAAGCAAGCAACACCTACATAACCTTCAAAAAATGAACAAATCCAGTTCTTACAGTAAAGTGTCAGATCAGAGAGAAGACTGTAAGTATCAGTGCTGTTTCTAGGGAGATTTAGGCAAGAAGAAGCAACTGGTCTCCATATCTAACAAATTTCATCTTGGACTTGGATCCCATCCTATCCCAGATTACCAGGCCACAAACCCTCAACAAATGTCCCTCCTGCTAGCAAGAGCGGTTAGCGGCCACATTAACAGTTCCATTTTCCCAAGCTTTCCCAGCCCTCTGCAAAGAAAGCAATCTTTATCGCAATGGGATCGGAGACGGCGAACAATCGCGGTGGAAATGGGGGGCCTGCGATTTCCTCTGTCCTGACGCGTCGAGCGTCCACGTCTCTCACACAAGCAGAGCACATACACACGCCTTCCTCTCCGTCCTCTGACAATGTGGACCGAATTAAGCAACAAAAACAGAAATAGCCCTGGCGCTTCCAGATAAAGAACAATGGAGCAAGCTTTGCCGGGCTGTTCTGCCCAATGTCTAAACACCGGGCAGTCCAGAGCCCTTCCTGCAGAGTAAACACAATGCTACAGGACCTTTCCTGGGGATTGCGGGGACCTACAATGCACACGTACACATACCATCGGTAAAGCATGCAAGGTTATTGATAATGTTCAGTCTGTCTATTCTCTTAATGAGTCATAAACAACGGCCCAAATCTTAGAACACATTGGAACAAAACGAGGTTCAACAAGGGAAAGACATGAAGCCGTGCAGAGTAAACTTTAAGCTAAAAGCAAAACAGGGTAATCTTTTTTTTCTCTTGGGTGTCTGACTGACAGCAGGGGCGGCGTGGAGACGTGTCCGGTTTAAGAAAAGAGGTAGAGCAGCTTTGGGTGTTCACACAATGCATACTAAATGAAAAGCATCAAATAGAAAGAGGATGAGGTACCAGCAGATTTTTTAATTGTGTTCTTTGCCAATCGTGGCAGGAGTACAGACTGCAGATCACATCAGAAAGACCATGGCAACGTTCTCTCTCTATGTCAAGATCATTAACGTCTGGCACACCTCTCTACAATGGGAATGAGTGATAAATGAAGCCACTGTTTCGAACAGATCCTTGCCAAACCACTGAGAGCGAATCAATTGTGACTTTTGTCAACGACAATTTCTATTGTCATTTTTTAAATCTGACAATATATAGTATACAATAAGGTAAAGTTGGCAGGAAGCAAAAGTTTCGATGATCTTGAACGGCATTTGGAATTGGAAAAAATGTAGGGTAGGACTTTATCACTTCATTTGGGAATTGATTGAACTATTGGAAGTCTGGAATTGTTGGAACTGCCTGACCATTAGACAGTCAAAATAGTACAACCCTAACGCCAAAACAAGACATGACGAAAAAAGTTGTTGTCACGGAATATCTAACGAGGTAAAATAGGCCCCAAGTCACTCAAAATGCACTCTTGACAGGCAACCTCTATAGACAAGAGCATTACAAGGCACTTGGCTTACTGCGGTCAGTCAAGCAAGCGTCCCTTGGCCATTCTTTTAAGCTCAAGTGTACGCTAAAGCGAAAACGAAAAACAGGACGTAATGACTTCAAGCGGAATGAGAAGCTTTGTGTTTGCATCAGGAGTTTTACAGACGCTGGGATATACAGTTATTCCACCGATCACATCCTCAGATCAAAAGCTCTAGGTCTCTAATAGTTTGCCAGCGTTCACCTTTCTTTCGCATACGTAAAATTCCTCCTCCTGACCCCTTTATACCGACAATTCTTAAAACCAGACAAAGGCGCCGGGGGAAAACAGGATACAGCTGCGGAATTATGGTGCCCATGTTGATTCCCTAAGATCCTAATATGCTGAAACCTCAAAGGAAGCTCCCCCTAAAACCAGAAGTTGGTGAATAACAGTTTTGAGCTCTTACATTTAAGAGGCTTCACTCAGTTTGAAGAGTGAAAAATTAAATACATTGCAACCACAGGAACAGAATGAACCAACAATAATTGAAGTTCTGATCGCTTAAAGAGCTAAACAAGAAAACACCCCAAAGTAAGGTTCCGTAAAATTAAACACTGACAATTTCGCTGACAATGTGGCGTTTTCTGTAATTGCATGTATGACTTTGAGGTTTCAGATGAGGGCTTATTAAGAAATCTTGGTAGACACACATGCATAAGCACGCACACTAAAGCACAAGACACAAGAGTGTACTTGTTTTAGCGTTGAGCCTTAAAATACATGTTTGTGTGAAGTTCCTTATAAGCACTCTTAAGAATTCTCTGGAAGCACAGGTACAGTTTCCTTTGTGGGATAGCAACAACTAATATATCTGTCAGACATTAATTAGCTACCATTCAGTTTGTGACCAATATCCACTGGCAATCACGCCTCCAACGCTATATATCAGCAGGCACATAAGAACTGAAAACTTTGATTTTCAATGCCCACATCCAGGTCCCTAAATAACCCCATCCATGCCCAATAAAACCAACAGAGCAGAATATAAACTTCTGATAAATTTCAAACCCCCCACCCCCCTAAACGTATGACACGTCAACAGACTGGCATTAATGCTTTCATCTCAAACTCCATACTATGAAGTCGTCCACATGAGGCTCTAAAACTACAATGCTCAGTGCCCATCATAAGCATTAAATCCAACTCAGAGATGCTACAGCAGCCTACAGCAATGAATCATCTATGAAATAATGTGGAATAGACTCACTGTTCTGATTGGTGGTGTTGTCCCAGTCCCAGGCTTCCAAGATGAGTGTGTATGAACGCTGTAGGGGAGAAAAAAAGAGATTAATATTTTGGAGACTCAGAGAAAACATAGAGATAAAAAAACACGACATATTGGGGATCTCACAATATAACGATTAGGCAATAATCGAGATATTAAAAACTATAATGATCAATATTGTGTTAATTCTACAAACTCACTCAGTCTCTGCTTCCCTATATTCCTATTGTAAGTGTTATACCGTGACCAGACCACAAATACCAGAGGTTGCATTAACCGAAAATTCTTCATCATCGACATTTTTTTATACCAGTGACGGAAATATCTGAAGGCTATCCATCATTTTGACGGATTACAATGAAGGAAGTTTGTAATTCCCCTTTTTGTCGAGTTGGTAGCAGAACGTGATTGTATGGACGTGTACGTTTCCAATTCATTAGGCTACTAATAAACTCCTTGTCTATTCAGGGAAACCCAAGCGGGATCAGCGGAGACTCGCGGTGAGTAGCCGAGCCATATGAGCCAGGGGCGTGTAAACACTTCACAGTCTAATTTGTTTCGCAATAGTTTCAAAACAAACTTAAAATCTTATTGCACTTTTTATAATAACACTGCGATCTCTAACGTTGTTTGTGGATCTGATTCTTTAATTTTTCTTATTTGTCAAGCAACCCGCTCTTATAAAACTACGAATAAATAACACAAGTTACGCTCTCCGATTGAGTCACGTAATCAGACCCTCTTGTCGCGTGCTTTCATACACACAGGTGTTAACAAACCAGTGGTGCGATGTTTACATACTTTTTTCCTTTAGAGAGTCATTTTGGATAAACCTTAACTTTCAGTGAGCGAAAAAATGTCTGCGTCTTTTCTGTTCATGACCTAATAAAAGCTTAAAGTTACTTGTAAGTGAGTGAATGAATGATTACAAAACAGCGTGTACTGTCATTGTTACTGACTGGCTGTATGAACATTTGTCTGTAATAAGTATTTTATGTCTGACAAAAGAAACGTTAAATAAGTAAATGATGTCGGCTTTATTGGGTACTATACAGTAAGTTCAAAGAACGCGTACTTCGCGATGACGTCACAAACATGCTAATTAGCACAATGGTCAACATTTACCATAAAAAAATTATGACAGATTTATTACGAGCCTTTTGCGTCAAAATGACGGACAATGAAAAAGTCTTGCGCTACCTCTGTAAATACAATTATACACACAATAAGCTAAATTAAATTATTTGAAATTTGACCAATAAAATTATTTACTAGACATTTCAATAGATGTTGTTATTTTATTGTGTAGCCGTGAGAACCATGTAATGAAAATCTGATATCATGATCTGATAAGGATTTTTGGGCGATTGCTGCTGCTAGGATGTTTTGGGTTGTTGCTAAATGGCCGAATTTAAAAGATCACATCCTAAGTTCATTCTTATCGAATACAGTCGGTGTACAAACACTTTACAAAGTTAATGAAAGATGCGAAAGTTTAAACACAATCAATGCTGAACAAATCAATATTGTTTGGATAAAAGCAAAAATCTAACCCTGTTTCATGCATTCTGGCAATGAGTGCGCACATGCTTTAGTTCCACCCTCCCCCCCACGCGTCGTATGTTTTCGGAAATAATCGTCTTTTATAAATGTGATCAAACTAAAGATTCTACGGCTATTTGAAGGGTACGATACTATTCTGCAAGTACTCAAGATTAACATCAGATATGCTGAAATTGTCTGAGTTACTGCCACTTTAATGCTAAATAAATAAATGTAAAATGGCCAAGAGGCTTTAGAGTCCTCCCTCAATACAGCGGGGTTTACAAGAGTTGAGTTAAGTTACAACATGAGATTTTCTGCCACACCTTAGATGATCACCCTAAATTTGGAAACATTCTTGATACTCTTCTGACATCAGAGACGTGATCTACTAAATGTCACTTACAGTTCCAGCCTGACCAGGTCATTACAATCTTTCATCAAATCAATAAACAGGCCAGTAAAGCAGGGTAACTTATAACGTAAGATAAAATGACAAGAAGGGAGTAAATAAAAAGTAAAAATGTAAAGTGATTTGGAGTTGACAAGCTGAATTTGTAGTGTATCATGTATGAGCACCAATTTTATTGAACAGTTGACAAAACACGCTAGACAGAACAAATAAACACAATCTCCAAGTTCTATAAACACGATATCCAGAGGTGGAGTGAGAAAGGGGGCGGAGTCAGACAACGTGAACACAGTTCGGGGGGTGGTCCCGGGCCGGTCTGGTTTGCTGGATGCAGTCAGGGATTAGAAGCAGCACCATGTCTGTCTGGATGCACTGGGGTGGGTGTGGGGTCCGTTCTACTCTGCCGCAGCCACATATCAATGCAGACATACAACAGATGCGTCTTAAAAAGATGGATTATTTGACATGGACGTGGTTCATCCCACGACATGCTGCAAGGCTTCTGACCTCTCCTCCCATCCCCCAACACAGGGGGCTTCCACTGTGTTTATGTGTGCACGAGAGTATTAGTGGGGTCTCGTGGCATCTGTGTGGACGTTTGCACGTATCTACTTAAAGTGGGTGTGTGCACGCGTATCCGTACATGTGGATTTGGTCCAATGCTCCATCTCTAAATGAATGCCGGATTGATCCGGTTGGCTACGCTCTTGGGTATCAGAGACGAGCCATGTAACCAAACGGAGAAGTCAGAATGTCACGGTGTGCGTGAAAGACAGAAACACGGCAGTACGGGGACAGTCCTGTTCCCACACACTCGGTCTCTGATTAGGTGGATTATGTGACAGCTGCCCAAAGGGCTAGATGCGGATCAGGCCTAGTGGGGGAGGTGACCAGTGAACAAAGACCTCCATCTAAACCCTGTCACAGAGAGTCACCATTAACCTGAGTCTCGTGATGCTCCAAGGACATTCCTCCAGCCACACACATCGTCCTGTTCAGTGCAGACTCTATAACCTCCCCTAAAAACCGCAACAATTGCACACAAACGCGCACCCCAGCTCTCATGGAGATGCGCTTTGCAGTGGTAGCAAAGTATAACTCTGCGCTCCTTATCACGGACTACTTTTGCTGATAATGGGGATTATTTATAAAGGGGCCTGCAAACAAGGTCATGCAGGCTGCCTGGCACCAACATATTTACAGGCGGTTACGGGTCACACATTTTAAGTGCACCTCTTTCATGCCCACCAAAGCAATGTCCTTTAATACTCAACTAAAGGAAACCTTTAAGCGATCCCCTATTTGTTTTAGATTGGGTATCTTAGGGTTCACCCAAATTCAACTTCAGTTATTTATTTACTCTCATGTCATTCGAACCTGTATATGACTTTTCAGATATTTTGAGAAATGTCTCCGTGGTTTTGTGTCCATACAATGGATGTCAATGGGGACCAATGTGGTTTGGTAACCGACGTTCTTCAAAAAAAGATTTTGTGTTCGGCAAGCGGAAGAAAGTCATACAGGTTTAAATATCGCTTTAAAGTGATACTTCACACAAAAATGAAAAAATACAAATCTGTTATCATTTATTCACCTTCGAGTTGTTCCAAATGTGTATAAATTTCTTTGTTCCGATGAACCAAGAGAAAGATTTTTGGAATAACGCTTAAAACCAAACAGATCACAACACCCATTGACTCCCATAGTAGGAAAAATTACATTTTGAAGAATGTAGGACAGCAAACAGTTCTGGGGCACTTTCGACTACCATTGTTTTTTCCTACTATGGTAGTCAGTGGGTGTTGATATCTGTTTGGTTTTAAGCATTACTTTCTCTGTGCTCATCAGAACAAAGAAATGTATACGGATTTGGAACAACTCGAGGTGAGTAAATGAAGACAGAATTTTCGTTTTTGGTTGAAGTATCCCTTTAAGCATGTAAACAACCTGTGTGTGTGCGTTGTACAATAAGGTGGGTGTCTAGCTGGGTGGTGGCGGGAGTCACAGGTGCAGGTTCCCACAGTCAGTGGATGAAGCAGTTTAAAGAGGGGCAGGGCTGAAATTAAAGGGGGCTGTGGTGAGAGAGGCTGAGAATGACCCTGGAGACCTTTCATCAGGCTTCTCATCAGCTTCAAAAGGCTCCCACGCTGCAGGTTTAACTGGCGACGGTGCATACACGCAATCTACTGCAACGCTCTGACACATTCACACGCTCAATGTGATTGTTTTAGTATGCAACGGTTGTAACAATGTTAACTTTAGACAAGCGATCACATGACCGGACGATATCACGATCACCTTGCTAAGAGGGCAAAGTGTTTTCCACCAGCGCTATTGTTGTAGATGTCATGAACAAGTGATGTCCAGTTAAGGATGCCTCACCATGACGAACCATAAAGGTCATCGTGACTGTTAAGTGTGAGGTGAAGCGGTCAAAGAGTTTTCACACGCCTTATCTAAAGCACTTGCCCTTCCTCAAGGATAGAGAGCCAGCGAGACGGCAGAGAACTGGAAAACTGAACCTGGTTTACGGAAGAGAGACATGGAGCCAGTGTGAATATTGAAAAATAGGTCTCCGTTCCCCTGTGACTTTGGTGAGGGTAGTTCACTGCGTGCTCATTGCTTTTGAGAAAGGAACTTTGAAGAGACACCTGCCTAGAAGATTCTCTCCACACCCTCTCAGCCAACCGACATTTTACCAGGAGTTCATGTCTGCAGGTGAGCTTGGAGGCAAATGTAGAAAAACATGTTTGTGAGAAAGATGTTTGTGAGAAAGATGTTGAGGAAAAGCTAAATTCCAAATAATTTGCATCATAATGAAACGCTGCATTCAAACACATGCAAAACTCAGCTCTCAAAGTATCAACACACGACACGTCCCACAAGTTCTGCCACACACTTTGATTGATTGTCGTCAGGGGACCTGCAGGTCATTTATTCAGTTCACAGAAAGCAACGGGAACATATAATCTCCATTAATCTCATGCGACAATTCGAACCTTTGACTGACAGAGATTCGGGCTTAAAAGGGGATGGAGAGGCTGTGAACATCACTGACCACAACCTTCAATTACCACAAAATGTGAGACAACACCAGGTCAATTACAAACCACTGAATGGCTGTTTTGTATTATCAGGATGGTTGCCTGTTCATTCCTGTTGGTTTATGCATCAAAAGTGTCTTCAAGAATTCGCAACACAAAAAAAATGTATATGTTTGGAATGACTGGATAACTTAAATGTGATGTTGAAATTAAATCCAAATCAAAGTATTAATTCCTCAATTAACTAGATGGAAGTCGTATGGCAAACAAACAATTTGTACTGCCAGAAATTATATATATGATGATAAATTATGACCAATCGGAAAGCCAATGGGCAATTCCAAGCAAATGTCAAATGCCAATAATTTATTTATTTATCGAATAGTTAAATTAAATTTTGCATGGTCAGATAAGTCCTGCTTTCAGCATTGTCACACCCGTAACTGTACATATTCCTTATACATGGGCACATGAAATATTAAAATATAATAACAATTTTTTGAACGAGCCATCCCTTCTCCATATGTTGGTATTATTGCTTATGGTTTATGCATTATAATTCACCGAAATCCCACCAAGTATGTCATCTCTCAAAAACTATGTCCGTTTTTGTCACATCCATAACACATGTTTATTTCTCTTTTATTATAGAAAACTGCGCATAGACTGATATTCTTCTGATGTTCAGACTCTATCGACAGGGGTTCTGTAAAATATAAACATGTGTTTCAATATACTGATAACATATACGTTCTCTAAGAGTGTGTGTCACATCCACAATGCAAAATGTCACATCCATAACACTGAAATTTCCCCAATAAAAGAACACACACACATACATCAACTTATTATGACAATCGAACCACAGTACAAATTCAGCCGCTGTGTTCTGCCCCAGGGTCCCTTTGCATAGGTCTGATCACAAATGAGAGCACTTTGTTCTCACCGGTGCTCTAGGCGATCAACAGTGTGATGTCAACCACCCAACCCAACATGACAAGGTCATGTTTGTGTCAACCGAGTCTAGACTTGGTAGACTGAGGCTGTGGATTTTAGGGGGCGTTTGCAAGGTCCAGTCACCTCGTATCACACCCTCAGTGGTGGGAAGAAAAGGTTGAAAAGGCAGCTCTGTAATCAATCACTCACAAGAGAAAGGTGTCCTCTACTATATTATCAATACATAGAGGTCTGACCATCCTGCCGACAGGGGGTGACCAGGTCATTTCATCTTTGCTCTTTGTCTCTTTCTCTTTCTTTGACTGTCAGCCCTGCATCTATCTTCAATTCTACACAATCCACAAATCCATTTTTGTTGCAAGTGTCTGCTTTCTCACAAAAACAACAGCTCTCTGAAGATGATGACCTCGAGCATGCAGTCCAACTAAGTAAACCAAAGGAAAGAGCAAAGATTGCTCCTCAGAGTATGGTAATGACAGGGGACCAGGGTGGGAAGGGGACGGGAAGCGACGGGGCGCTTCAAAGAAAATGGCTAGCAAAATAGGTGGGCGAGACTCTGTGACAGGGGTCTTCAACTCCTTTTCTTTGAGAGCCAGATTTCAAAAGTCTAAATAGGATGCGGGCCAGTTTTTTACCATCTCCTCAATTATTCTGGTATTTAGAATTTCTGTTATTTATTGCGTTTTTATTCATTTTATACTGTTTTTGTTGCACACAAATATTGCATCCAGTATGTGTGCCTTTTCATGAGATTAAATCTAAAGGGATATTGTCTTTATCATTGCATTTTATATTCCTTAATGCGTTACTTTGCCTTTGAGAATTGCTGCTCATTTACTCACCCACGGTCCCCCAGTACATCCAAGATGTGGGTGGCATTGTTTTTTCAAGAAGTTATTTATGAAGATATTTGGTTGAATTAATGAAAGTTAAACCAATAAAATACAAATACGCTACTACATTAAACACAAAAGCAATCCCTGCCATGTGTGACGTTAATTTAGCGTTTTATAAAGCGAATCAATTGGTCTGTGCAGGAAACTGAACCATAGCATTCATGTGCCCCACGCACTAAGAAGGGCACATCCGTGGTGTACCCTTCCTGCAGTTAGCTTACTTTCAAGGGTACAAGACCCGTTCTAAAATCGCAACCTATCGCGTACGCAAACCAACTGCCTGTGGCTGTGGATTTACATTTACATTTATTAGTTTGGCAGATGCTTTTATCCAAAGCAACTTACAAGAAGGAGAGCATATACATATTTTGGAACACGCTGAACAGTACCGATAGTTTACAAAATTGATGATTATAATGTTGTAAATAACATTACGTTTCTTGGACAGACCGATCAAATCCTTATTTAAGACGTCAATCGTTATGAGCTGCGGGAATTACTTTTGTATTGAATGTAGTTTGGACTTTTAATGATATGGCGTCTCAGGAAGTGCATGTCTTAAAGCACACCGTTATCAAAGTCTCTCCACTTGGCCGCCAGTTGACTAGCCCTGCTCTATGATAACCCGGAAAAGCGGTGACATTTACCTTGAGGTCCCACCCTAACCCAGTCTGTACAAAAGGATAATTCTTTGTTTCTTGTTCAGAACATGATATACTGTATGAGAAAAAGACAACAACAAAAATCAAAAGGTATTTACAGAATTAGAACATGTATTGTATTTACTATCTGAGATGATGGTTTAGGTCATTCGTGACAATGACATAAGTTCATAACCAATGAGAGATGTACATTTTCTGTCACTCCCATAAGATTCAGTCAAGAACTCCACCTCAGATCACCCCTGCCTATTTCACACCAGAATCCGCAATACATCATCTACCATGTGTCTACAGACAAAGCCAGTGTCCTCTCCACACAATTCTAAATGACACGACTTGTTTCAACTCAATTCAATTGTCATTTTCCGCCAGACTTCCAGAGCACAAAAGCAGACAATAGCTTTGTTTAAGCGGCATTATGGTCCTGGGAAGACAGGAAGATGAAGCCTGATGTACATTCTGGGCCCTGGAGCCAGTAAACGATATTCTGTGCTCAGTCACCTCCCCTCTTTCAGCGTATTCTCACACTAGTGTTGAGTTCCTACAGACACAATACTAAAGCTGCATCACTGACTACAATGCTTCTAGTTAACCCCAGCAAACCCATGAGACACCATCATCAATAAAGCAAGACGGACAAGAGTTTGTTTATGTCCGTGTGACTGAAAGGCGATCGGGTTGCAGGTGTAAGATGCGGATTTATGCTTATCGCTGCAAACTTGGCCAGCGTAGGGCACGCTCAGAGTGAGCGTGTACATACACAGACTATTTAGCATTTGGCTGCCATGCCAACAAGATCATTAGCAATGACAATACAACAAACCCCTCCCCTCTGGGTCCCAATTTAACTGGAAGGGACGGATAGTGGGCACACATACACTCAAGAGTTACCTTACATTCAGAAATGCAAGCAAAGTACAAGCTATCTCAATCATGCTGATAACAAGTTTTCCAAGATACATACTAGATTTAAGGTGATGTAAAGGGTACTGAAACGATAACTTTGGGACAAAAGGTTTGCTTAGATTCAGATAACCAGCATCAACTTCAGGGCGAGATTAAAAACGGTCATATCCTTAAACGATAACAAAGAATGAATGCCAGACAGCTAAACACTTAAATTAGACTGTAAAATAAATAGTTTGCTCATTCTGAGTCAAATTCGGTTACTTTCTAGAATGAAACTAATCTATTACACATTTCTCAAGAGTGGTTTTAAAATAAGAAATTAAAATCGCAATGCCTCATTTTTCCCTAAAATATTGCAGCGTTTATCGTAAATAGTTCATCCATGTGGGTCATTATCTTTTTAAAAATCATGTGTCCTCGTAATCTTTAGTTCAAATCTGAAAATGCACTTCCATCCAGTAATGAATATCCATCTTCGATGACGCATGTCAGACGGCTTGGGCGGAGCATCTGTTAACCCCTCCCCTTCAACTGCCAATTCCATTTAAAATGCAACGGCTGTTTTTATCCATCCAATAAAATCACAGAGAAAGACGAAAGCCATGCCCACTATTTTTTCTCATTCAAAATTCCATTTCACTGAGAAATACGGGTAAATGTGTAAAAAAACGATCTCAACTCCCAGTTCACGGGGACTTTAAAGCATGTTATTGTCTCTGAAAACACTTGTAAGATAGACTTGCAAATATAAACTCAATTACAAATATTGTATATATAAGATATAGCCTTGAAAACAAATAACTATATATAATTATAATAAAAATAATTTGTGTATTTTAGCGAAATGCGTTAAACTAAAGATTGCGTCTACTTCTATGTGACGCACCCTTGATACAAATAAGGCAAAATATATCGATAACCACTATACAGAGCTGTGATAATTCATATCTTCTCAATTTCAGAGACTGTTTAACTGCGGCATTTGTAGAAACTGAAACTAGCATGGCTGCTTGGCAGCAACAGAAACAGGCTGTGAGAATGGAAGCTGCCATATCCCAATGGGCACAACTCACAGATCTCCCAAAGACGTTGGCCTGAATCAATTCTTGCAGCTCATTCCAACCAATGTATTACACGGTGGTCTGCTCATGCCTAGTAACAAGCTTTCAAAATGAATGTGTAACACATTAACCTTATCCGTGAAACTGTTTCACCTCATAACTACTATTACACTAGTGTTATGACCCCAACGTGGAATGACAATATTCCATAACGGTTGGCAGAGATCCATCCATTTGGCAAACGGCCCTTCAGTTGCTACAGTGAATCGTCCATTTGACACCCTAGACTGCTAGCTCATCATCAAACCATCTGACAACCCAGTTGTCTATCGGTCTGTCTTGTCCAGTCACAGCACTGATGAGGATTCCAGTGTCCGTATCTAGCTAAATGAGAGAGTCATCGCAAAGTAGATTCAGAGAATGTGTATACGATGAAAAACACAAAACATTTATATTTGCGTTTTTGAAAGATTTCACATACACATGACAGCGTTATCAAATCGATCTGCATTAACACGGATCTGGGAAATCGAATAAAAACGCATTTTAATGCATGCCAGGCCAGTGGATGGCGCTGTTGCACTATAAAGAAACACTATGTGCCTGCGCACATAAACATACCCTGTTTAAAGGTAAAAGCTCTTCAAATACACTTTGTCCGCGTGTATGCATGTTTATAGTTGGTGTATATAGATCCTATGTTGTGCAGTAAATCTACTTTTTGCTGGAGAAAGGATGTTCAACTAGGCAGTACAAACATGCAGCACGGAGGCAGCCATTATTGTTTAGGGAATACTCGCATCGTGTAAATGAACAGTTTTAAGGGTTTAGTTGAAAACGGTCTTGTGTAAACAGCCTCTCAGATAGATCTTACTGAAAATTCCTACTAGTGTTATAGTCAATCTTGTGTGTCTGCAATTTTAAAATAGCCAAGAATCCAAGAAACAGCCATCTGACTGAGAACAATCATTTTCAATTTGTTTTGCACATTTTGATATGTTCTTTCCTAACCAATAACCAATGTTAATTGAACATTGTAAGAACACTGAATTACAATTGTAATTAAACTAGAATGGCCAACTGTTAGTAACACATTTAAAATAGGAACAAATGTTTTATATACGTACATATACACATCATTTATGCATCTATTTGTAAACAGAAGCATAAAAACAACAGAAAACATTAGAACATCACATTATGCGTAGTATCTCTTCCGCTAGACATTGTGCTTCTGTTAAAGAAAGTGGTGTATGGTGAGTAGCAAACCTTTATTTAAACGTTTTATTAAAATATTTTTCTCGACCGTTGACTGTTAGCATTAAACCAAATTCTCACCATCAGTAAACAGATAAGATGATCTCCAGCCAACCCGTGATGTTAGGTTATTGCCACAATGACAGCATGCACTACATCTCCATTATAATCATTATCATTTCGAACAAGGTCAGAGGTCAAAAGGGAATTAAACTTGCTGAGCGCTAATGCACTTTAATTACTGCAGCACACCTGCTCACAATTCATTAGCCCGCCAGCTCGCTCAAGAAGATGAACATGCATTAGTTAAACACAATCACACACGTGACACATCCACGTATGCCAACATGGCAAAACAATCAGGCTCCCACTGAGCAAATTCAAAATCAAACGCTAAGAAGGGGAAAAACAACAGGGGCATGGTAATAAGGGCCACGGACTTGTGCACACACACTTCGAGTCATTAAAAGTGCTGCTCACGGTGATTTGTGAATTATTGTTGATGCAATGGAGGAACCAGGGTGCCAGGGAGGTAGAGCATCATGGGTTGTGATTTTGAAAACAATTAGTTGAACACTATAAACTAACAAAAGAAAGTCCTCTCTTTCACATACACATACACACACACACACACTTCTAGTGTTATTGGAAAGGGACCATCGGGGTTAAGCTCTCTAACTCCCACTTCTTTCACTGAAAGGACTCATGTTTTCTGACCCTTCCCAGGGGAGACATAATTGTATTAGGTGGTGCAATTATATTTGCATTTATATCCATGGCTGGTACATTTAACCTAATGGAAGCTCTTCCATTGGGCACCCAAGCATGCAAGCAGGCATGTATTTTTTCCTTTATGAGGGCAATGCTTCATTTTCTCAACATCTCAACATAGACAGGCACATCTAAAAGCACTACAATACTGGGCCATACTGTCTTGGGTACTCAGTTGAAGCACCAAACAAAAGCATAGTGCTTTTTCTTCACATCATTGCTTCAAATGGCAGGCCTATCCATTGTGATAACCCGACCATTGCAATCATGTCAGGTTTCTGACTTAATGAATAATACAATGCTCAAACAGAAAAACCCACTTTAGCGATAAACAGCATTTAGAAAAAGAACCTTTGCCCAAATGCAATCTCGAAGTAGGCTTTATTGTTTAAAACTGTGCACCATGTGGGAGTGATGGAGTAGGAGGTGCCTGACCAGCACACTTCACTAAGGTCCAAGCATCCTCTTTTTATATCAGATAACCTCACAATTGCTTTTCACAATCAAATGTGCGGTCGAAATTGTTAAGATTTAGGAGATGAAGAAAGTATCTTACAATCACATCATTCAGTTGCAAGAGGTTTTTTCCTCTGGCACATCGGTTCCACAGCTGGTCCATCCTCTCTGCTCCTAGAAAAACCTCAACAATGACTGCTGCATTGAGAAGAGGTCAAATGCCAGCTATATGGGTATTTTCTCGTGAAATGAAGGGAAGTGGAATAAAAAGCTGTGCTTTGCCCAGCGTCGCAAGAAAGAAAATGTTTATTGGGATGGCGGAACAAAAAGGTATTTTAGGGTCAGGAAGAGACAGAGTCTCGCATCAAACCGGAGATTCCTTTTTCCCCAACTTCCTGTTGAATCACCACAGCAGGTCTCTACTGAGCGGGAAAAATCAATACAAGCTCTTCCGGAAACATCACTGCAGATGATAGGGCATAGCACACTAAGTTGACTGGTTATTTGTGCCTATTGTTCCCCTTTTATAGTAATGGGTCAGGAAGATTGTTTGAGCATTTAACAACTAACTATATTCCAAAAAAATCTGTAAAAATAGGGCACAATATACTGTTTTAATATGAAGGCTGTATTTTGCACTGCATTAAATTACATTTTAGCATTAACGGAAATGTCTGTGAAATAAAGGATAAGTGTTCTCGTATTTTTCTGCCAGTACTTATCCTTTTTTTCAGTGTAGTTGACTATATATTTATGTTTATACATAAGGGCTAGACAATAATGATTTTTTGCTTTTTAATCACAATTACCTGATTCTGTCAGTTTGTAACTTCTTTCTTTCACTTCTGCATATTTTTTTCAAGTAATACATGTTAGGGCCGCACGATTACTAATCGTGATACGACTTAATCCTATTGTAATCGAGCTGGCTAGGATATGGAATCTGTCGATATTCTTTTGAATGCGTAGCTTGTCTGTGAAGCACGGCTCTGGGATCAGTAGGAAATACTGATCCAAAAGCAGTGCGAGTTTGAGTCGCTTACAATGTGCATTTGAAAAAGCAACACCCGTCAAACATGATCATTATAAATATACTTTATTCTCATTAAAATACCTGATGAGGCTTGATTAACAGTAATAAAAAGATGTCCACAGGCATTACCTTGATTCTAGAAAGCGTTTTGTTCTTCTTCTGCAGTACATATTTGGAGTTTCCGCACGAGATCGCCCTCTGGCTTTCGGATGCAGCAGCATTTTCAATACTTCACTCAAAAGCTGTGCATAAATCACGTGATATTTATCGTCGGTTTATCGTGACAGCCTATGTTATAATCTTCTACTGCTGAACATCTGCAACCCTTTTTTTAACACATGCTATCATCCGTATACTCCGCCTAAAAAAAAATTTGACCTTCATATTATGTGTTTTCTGCTTTCTATTTAAACTTTCATATCACGGCGATTATGCTCGATTACTTGAGGAGGGCAGAAATCATCATCGCAAATAAAATATGATTAATCGTGCAGCCCTAATAAATTTTATTTGTTTTGATATAGTTTGCAACAAATCCTTGCATTCAAATCTATTCCTCACCCTCAAAACACCACTACAAGCATTTTTTTTAGGTAAAAAAATTCAGATTTTTTTACACAAGTCCTGTGCATTCTGTTCCATTCAGTTGCGCTGGTATAGCTGCTATTTGCATTCTCCGTTTTGCATGCAAATAGCATCTAGTTAGTCAAACAACACAATTTTATGGTAATTCCTAACAAACTGCTGCTCAAATTAAGGAAGTGGAAAATGTGTGTGAACTTGTATGATCTCCTTAGCAAAGTGCGTTCTGCTTTCACACAAGTGATGGTTACATAGGTTTAGGGGTGGAGCTTCATTCCGTTTTTTAACCAATAACCATACAATTTTCAACAACTGTCATCGTATGAATTCATTCGAAATTACCACCTTGTACAATAGTTACCCTATCCTGTGAGATCAGTTTGGGTTCTTTCAGCTCCAAATTACAAAACTAATACTGTCCGGCCCACAACTTTGTGGCTTTCTCGCCTTCCCCACAAAAGCCGGTGACAACAACAAAAGATGGACAGCGCTTACGTGAACATGTTTAGGCCTTAGGGGACCAGCGATCTATAATCAACCCCAATCAGCAGCCACCTGCTCTGATGCTGAACCGGACAATTACTGCTTTCTGTTGACCGGAGATGTAGCCAGCTGTGACTGGCTAATTACACAGTCAATAGTGTAATCAGTCGTGAGGCTCTAGCACTTCTTTCCCAGGTGAGACGGGAACGAGTGGCTCCACTGAAAGACCAGTCAAGGGGGAAGGGAACTCGGAGGGCAATAGATAATTGTTTACTAAAGGCCCATGTAACCGTCTCCTAGCAACTACCCGGCAAGCTCCCAATCAGGTGTGGCTGACGCTGCCGTTTAGCCTTGAAGTGTAGTGGTCCTCCACTCTGACAGACGGTTACAGCTGCAGTCTCTATCGTCAACATTCTCTGCTCACCGGCAGGATCTCGTGTGGTTACTTTCTGTCACCCGCTTGTGCAGTGGAGCTGGCCAGCGACAGACATTAAACTGTAATGCAAAGCTCCATTACACAACTGCTGGGAACAGGTGAGAATCTTAACCCGTTGGCTCTATTAGTCGGTGTGAAGAATTGAGCTTGGGTATCCTAGTGGCAAAAACGGAATCCATTTCACATGAACACCAGTTGTAAACTTCAGAGGAAACTCTGAATTCGAGAAACAAATCAGACAAATAGGAAGAAGTAAATAAACAACCCCGCCGGCAGGTGGCGGACGCCATTCCCAAGACTGGGTGAGGTGCTTGATATCTTTTTACAATACTCCCCAGATGAGGTTTCACTGGGCACACATCAAAGAGATGACCGGATGCGGGAAGAGATTCCTCCGGGAATTTCATTAGCTTCCACGGGACGCTCAACTACTGCAAACACAGCACGCATTAGAAATTCAAACTCAATCTCAGGCTTACAGAGGGCATGCCGATCCTACAGGTCTAAAGCCACAAATCACATGAGTAAGTTATATATGGACACGTCGAAGTGGGATTTGAGGCAGTGGGGCAGAAGAGAGAGCAGGTGGACCGTTTAAGCTGGCTTTGATCAAACCGACCCAAGAGGGTCAGTGTGATAGCGGGTTACACATTAACTTAAACGGTTGTGTGTTGTGCGTGTGGGTGCCGGGGGGGTTGTAAAGGAAAGGTGTTTAATTGCCATAGGAGGGCTGCTTATGGGGTGTGCCATTAAACACAGGTGAGTGAGCCGCAGCTGACACTGGGCTGCAGTCCAAAACTGACAGTCAATACTATGCCAAATCTTTTTTTTGCGTGTGTGAGACTGAAGTGCATGAAACATCGCAGAGATGCGCAACCTGATATCAGCTTCGGTACTGCGCCAGTGTGTGTGGAGACACTTGATAATAGTTTCAGATATTAAAACAGCTTGTATTCGGTGCGGTTACGAGAAATCACCGCATTGACCATACAATAGTTACACCAATACATTTTACCCCATATGAATATGAAACCTTCTTTAACTATACTAACATGTATTTGCAGTTAAATCATAGTAACCACAAATCTACTAGTCTCACCACAATAACCATAATTTACTGTAATAAGACCACGGTTACTATTACTAAGGCACTCCATTCCATTCCATTTTCTGCCGCTTATCCGAACTACCTCGGGTAACGGGGAGCCTGTGCCTATCTCAGGAGTCATCGGGCATCAAGGCAGGATACACACTGGATGGAGTACTAAGGCACTCCTTTTAATATAATACTTTAAAACAATACGAAATAAATAGCTAAAACGAATCGATGGCTATATTTTGGCCGAAATTATATATTTTCAATAAAAATTCATGCAAATCAGTAATACATCCTATAGAACACGGGCTGCCATATTCTTCGGGAAAAATGTGAAAGATTCACCACAAACCAACAAATAGTTGCTGTGTTTCCCTGCCTAGTGAGCTTTCTACCCAGACAGCACTCTATGAAGACAGATATGTTGCCTATAAAATCGTTCAGTCAGGCAGCCCACTATGTTTGGAGATACAGCCAGAAAACTGGGATGCGTGTCACCTCAAATGCACCTTTACATCAGTCAATATGTTCTGTTTCAAACACGCGCATCTAGAATGATAACACAACATAATGGTTTTTATTTCTTTAACTCCTCACGTGGTCTGAAAAAAGATCCCAAGTTAAATGAACACAGTAGATAACACACCCACGATTTTATCCAAGCGCTTTCCAACCATGTCATCACCGTAACACTACACACTGACAGCTCAGAAGAAGACGCGCACTTACCGTCCAGGCGAACTGAAAGGGGATGACGATCTTGCCCGCGTCGCTTATTTTGTTGGGGTTCTTGGCATTTCTAAAAGAAAATATATTTCCACCGAGAACGCCAGTAGATCCAGTACCGAAGGTGCACTGCCCGGTTGTGCTGACTTCGGATTGGTACTCCTTCAGACATACTTTAAAGTAAGTGTCACAGTCGTCCCGCACGCAGCGCTTGTCTTGAGAGTTCCGTGTGCCGTCGCAACATTCCCCGTCCCACACTTCGCCGTTTAAATTTTCGACAGCAATCAGCTGCAGCTCAAAATAGCCAGAGGACTGGGACACCTAAAAATAACATAGAATAGAAAATAAAAAGGGAGCCGATAATGCTGGTTAACATAAAAAATGTGTTGCACCAATCCTAAATGCAGATAAGATGCAACGTTATTTGAGGCGATGTGTTGAACAAGCTGGGCTGATCGCGTGCGCTCGAGCATTTGAGTCTACAGTTCGCTAGTTTAATATCAGGTAAATGTCACGCAATTCATCTGCAAACTACGCGTGATGCTTAAGAAGATCCGAATTGTGTATATTAAAGATGCTCTTGACTTTGCACATTTTTAAATCACAGAAATGTCGCGTTTTAAGTTCAAATGTCTCACATCTCTTGACAGTCCAATTGCACGAGCACATGTGTCTTACAGCTGACGGCTGCGTAACAATTCAAATATCGAGCAGATTTCTGCTCTCGCCATGAATGCTTCTCAAATCATCAGCCCACACCCGTCAACTTTTCCCCTGCCGATCACTTCGATGACAATGAAATCAACCCGCGACACTAGAAACAATCAGCGCTCTCACCTTCGTCCATATCGTTAACAGCAGGCACGCCATCCGGAGCAAATTCCTAATCCTAATACAAGTCCACATGCCTCTGATTTAAACGTTATGAATAAAAGCGACAAGAGATGTGAAACGGCCGTTGACCGGCGACAGGATCCTCCGCTCCTGACATGCAAAGATTCACTAGCGTGGTGTGTTTGCGTGGTGATGGTCTGCGCTGATACTCTCTCTCCCTCCGTCAGATCACTTCACGGCAAATGATATGTTTCACGGCTACCCGCACGCCTGAGGAGATCTCGCGATTGACAGCCGAACGGACCAATCACGAAGCCCCCGTTTAGATTTGTGGCCAACGCCGCTGCTCGAGGGCGGAGTTTTCCCAAACTTACGCTGACACGCTGTGAAAGGTGCAATGTTTCGCCATCAATAATAAGAGATTTTTTTATTGCCTTTTAAGAAAAGCTTTGCTCATACAAAAATAAACAATTGCGTTTTGAACGAGCGGGTGCTCTGCAGATGAAATCGAAAACATCCCTTTGACCACATTTATTAGGCTACATGTAGCCAATGTGTGCAATATTCTCCCGTAAATAGTTGAGCGGTAATACAAAATTCAGAGCGCATGAAAAACGACGTTCTTATAAAATTAATGTTTGATTGATATGTGGACGACTACAATATAATACACTGTAGCGAAGTAGGATGATCCTGAGGAAAAGTGTCTGTCTACACTGCAGTCTTATGTGCTGGTGCGTGCTCAGCCTGCAAGTGTGATTTGCTCGGGTGAGAGCGCCCTCTACTGTACAGTTGTGCATTAACCGGAAACGAGTGCACTGTAAAACCATTGGAAACATTACTGCTAAACATTAAAATAATATCCTACTGTAAATTGACTAAAAATATAAATTAACTGATTTGAAATTTAATCTGAAAATAATTGAGATGTAGCCATAGGTACCTATTTATGTAGACGTTTCTGGGTGCATTTGTATTCCTGTATTATTTGTAACGCCGCTAGATGTGAGTTTTAAAGCTATTTGGTTTTAAAGGAGGTTTAAAATCTCCTCTGATTTACTTACAACACCCGACACCCTCTCACCTGGTGAAGGCCATGTCACTAGTCACAGCATAAATAAATGCACTGATAACTTAGGCAGCAAATGGACACAGCTGGGTGCAAATGGCTGGGAGACCTCGGAGAAGGTAGAAGAAGAAAGTGTGGGTGGATATAATGGATCTGTTGTGAAGAGGATGGGGGAAGGGGGAGTGGTGTACTGACGGACAGGGATGCTGGCGGCTCTGGTAGGCGTGTCTTGGTTGCCTCCCTCATTCATATTTCATTAGTTTTCCTTTGAGGCCTTGCATATAAACCTATAGCCGACGCATTGATTCTCTTTAATCATGATTCATGGCCTTGACCCACTTTAATGTCTTTCACGATCTGTTAGTTGCTCACTTCCTCTCATCACCGTGGACAGATCAGAAAATAAAGAATCCCCTGCTAACAAGATAAACCCATATGGTTAATGACAGCATTATTCAGCCAAGCGAAAACAGAATATTGGGGCATAAAACAAGCAACTTCTTTACATGCTGACAGGTTATAAATCAATTGTGTGGTTGCTTTTTGTATTGCTGCGCTCGGTTCTCTCGGCCCTATATTTGATGCATGACCTTATTACAGAAGCTTGTTTCCATAGCGATAGGCTTTCGATTTTACTGTAAAGCAAGCAGAGGAAATTAAATGTGATATAAAGAGATTTCCCAAAGGTGAGAAATAATTGATGGAAAATCACACGTCAAAGAGACATATGGCTGCTGGATGCTGTTTTCTTTGTCAGAACAGCATCTTTACTCTTCTTTGACGGGTATAGATAATCCGTAGGACTAGTTAGAATTTATCGCTTTAATACTCTACATTTTGGACTCAATGTTTCTTTTGCAGTGATCTAAGGTTAGACAACATCTTCCTGTTTACACAAATCAGAATTGAGAGGAAAGACATAATCTCATATCTTTCGACGAGACTACCCTTTAAAATAAGGTGCTACAAAAGGTTCATCACATGCTATGGAATAACTTTTTTTGGTTACCTCTGATCAGACCATTTCTTTTTTCTTTTTATAGTCTAAAGAACCTTTTTCCATTTCAAACAACGTTTAGGTAAAACGGAAAGGTTCATGTTTTAAAGGCTCCTTATGGAACCATTAAGCCAAAAATGGTTCTTCTAAGGTGTCATCAAGCACTTTTTAAAAAATAAAGGCATGGTTGCTAAAGTATTTCCATACAATTTGAAGCAAAACTTAGAGTGACTGCACTGTACAGGGATTACAGTTACAGAATACATTACAGTTAGATAAAAAAGTTGCAGTCTATTAGAATCCATACATTTAAAGGTGATTGCATGTGTAAAACACTTTATGGATGCCTGGAGCAGTTCTAAAACATTTGATTTTCACGTTTAAGCAAGAAAAGCCGGAAAGTACAGGTTTATGTTTTTTTCGTACATTTTTACTCCTTCCGGTCTGATAACCTGAAGCGTTTTACTCACTCAAAAATAACATATACAACGTATAATTCCTCAAAAATCATTCTTTGCAACGAAATTTTTTCATGTGTATATTGCCCTGCATGAGCACTGTCAGTCACAGACCATGAAGTTTTTATGTGTTTGTTTAAACCCATGTCAAACAAACACTGTTGTCATAATAATGTCACCATCTAGAACAAATGGGCTTCAATGGGACATTACAGTGGAATGGCTGCCAAGACAAATTTCTCATGTCACGAAACAGATTGTGATAACAACATCTTTAATAATAGCATTATATCTAATACAACTACTTTAAATCCTCCTTTATTTTTTTTTACGTATGAAAGCAATAATGAGGAAATGGCGTTGGTTGTGTTGAATGGAATCTCACTCTTCATGTTTTAAAAACGATGCTAAGAGTAAAGCCGTTGGCCGCATTCATTTAGACGGGAATGACAACTTTAGTAGTGTAGTGTGTCACATTACATAATAAGAATGCGTCTTTGTTACGGGATTACAAAACGTGTCCTCATTTGTGATATTTATCCTAAGTACTGTAACTAATTATAATTCAAGAAATGTTTTACATGTATTGGATTTACTGTATGTGTGTAAATAGTTTATCTGTGAGGTCACGCCCCTGTCAAGCACTCTGCGACCTCTTGCATCGTAAGAGTAGTGTGCATATTTGCAGTGATGCAGAACATGAGGGCATCCGACACCTGAAAGTGCTGCGACTCCCTAAACCCTGATCACTGATCTCAGATCAATCTTATTATCTCAGGAAGCATGACTTCCTCCTCTAAACGAGAGCAATGGATACTTTTTCTGTCTTTTGCTCATCTTCCGTCCGTGTGTGAAATCTGATTGTAAAAATATATGACGTTTTTTGATGTACGAACAAAACAACACTTCAGACATGACTCACGATAACAAATAGGTTGTTCAGAACAATAGATTGTCAATAGTTTTCAGAGGATCAGTATGTCAAGTAGTGTTCAAACTTCTTGTGGTTGGCTATAAGAATGCATGACACACCTCTTACCTCTAACCTAATCTTAAATTGGACTTTCAACAATGGAGCCAATTTATGTTGATATACAGTGATTTAATGGAGCCAATTTATGTTGATATACTCGATTTAATTTAGACCAATCCCACACATGTAAATTTCTAAAATAAACCATGCAACTTTCGCTCATTACTCTTTGATAAGTTTGCAATAGTTGCAGAAAGTCTGCACTGGTGTGCAGATTTTGTCGAAGGACATCAAAACACGTTTGACATTTCGAGTCGATTTTGTAAACATAGCACAACCTACAATGACACGTCACGTCAATGAGAGTCCATTCCATAACAACAACTGGAGTCATCTCCTGCACATCCATATTTTGTTTATGTGAGATTTGTATTTCTCTGTGAGTTTGTTGAGATCGGAAAGATTTGAAGTCTGGTACTGTGTGTGATATTTAATTATTTTTAGTGTACTGTACTGTAGATGCCCAGTTTATCTCTGTATCCCATTACCAAGTCGGCAAGTGTGATGTCTTGTTATTACATTTTTTTAAGATGGTGTATGTAGTGCATTCCAGCCTTAACTTGTCAAACATGTCCAAATTGAATCCACCCACCCATTAAAATTGAATAAAGAAAGATGAACCAAAGGAAAGACAGACATTATATATATTATAAATGTTGTGACCTGTTTAATTTATCTAATCAAACGCTACTCTGTACAAAATAATGGGCATGAGGTGGATGCACATTTAATTCATGCACATTTAGTTTCATAAAATACAGCAGTAATTATGCATCACTTATGTTAAAAATATAACAGTCCACTTGTGCATAATGAAAAGACTCTTCACCCTCTTTTCTTATAGCTCTCTGAAAAGAGCAAAGTGTAGGGACATGCCTTTGCCATTTGTGTTATAGATATAATACATCTGTGCTGAGGGTTGAGTGAGGATTCTTTTGTGCACACATTCAATCAAGAGGGCAAGCATGCCCCTTATTTGCATAATTTTAACATGTTGAAGAGGCCATTCTCAGTCCTCCATAGTCTATTCATTTTTATTGATCATATTTGAAAGTGTTTATGATTGTATCAGCATGTTTGTGAGACAGTGCAAATGTAATAATATGAATTACTCTTCAAAGTCGCATAATCATAAAAAAGCATTTTCAGTCTTGTCCATTGTCTACATGAACTGAAACGCAGTGTCACCCTCCACTTGAGAACTTATTTTGGTTATATTTGGACCGGGATATCCGTCCTGTTTATGACATCACAAACCGGACTGAAGTGGCTTAGGATTCTCATGAGAGCTGACCATATCAAACTCTAGATGCTTTAACTGCCCAAAAACAGCCACATTGACTCATCCAGGATATCCTACAACAGAGTCGGAATGGTGACTCCCCTGTTTGCTTGTTTTCTTTCTGGTTAATTCAAAACTGCACATCCGTCCACTGGTTCAAAGAGGGTTCAGGGATTACATGGCGAATCCTGTGGATTCAAAACTACTTTGTTCGCTTTTTACTATCTCCTCAGAAAAAGAAAGATGGAATTAGCAAACTTTGAAGGAGATTGCACAGCAGGAGAGTCGAGTCACTGAAGTCTCATAAATATCTACGATGTCTGCTGATAAGCAGAGGACCTTGTGTTCTCACAGCCAGTTCTCTGAATCACTCTAAATCAAAACGTTGGATCATTACTCTTACCCAAAAAGCACCGGAAAATGGCCTCTTCTCAAAACTGCAATGTTCAGGATGTGACTGCTGCTGGGCTGTGAAATGATGATAGAATGAAAATGAGATGCATAGATGACAGCATGTAAAGCAACTTACTATAATGATCGGCTGCCCATATATGCTCAAATTGTTGCGGTCCTTCCAAAACCTTGCATGTCCAAATCTGCTATTTTCAGGAAATGAAAACACATTGTAGTTTTTAAACGATGAAATATTGTGCTGTTGACAAGCCGTTTTTAACGTATTTTATTGGCTAGATATTTCCAAAAAACAGTGACAATAAAGGGAATCCCATTTGTAAAAATCATCAATTTCATGCTGGTAAATTTTGTCTTCGGTTATTCGCTTCTTCTACACATTTAGAATTTTAAGGGTAAATTGCTGACAAGAGGATTTACTGCCAAAAGTGGCTAAATAATGTTGAGATGTCATTACGTCATGATGTCATATCATGATGTCGCTAAACTGTCTGATTGCGAAGAAAATTGTAACACCGTGTGTACACCTGCCACTACTGGCGCAACGCGCTAAGATAATGGCTTGTTCTTAAAAGGTTTGTCGAGTCACGTTGCATCACATCCAGTGAGGACAATTTTTTTATTATAATGGGTTCTTATGCGTCTAAGTGTTTTATTTTGTCACATTGTGCCACGTCCGTTGTAGACACGGTATAAGAGTTTTTATTTAAAAATTTTTTTTTTAAATTGGGCTGTTAATTATTTGAAAAGAATTAACCAAGTAATCTTATTTCATAAAAGTAACAGTTATAAATATAACATTTATTTATCATGAGGCATAATGGAGACTACTTTGATTCTATTAAAAGTAATGATCGCTTTTCTGAAAAACAGACCGCCTTGGCCAAACAGTATATGTGACTGACAAATGTCCTCCAGTCTTTTTAATGAGACCCATACAGTGCCAGAGAAAATAATGTCATTTAGGGTAACAAGTTTGCTTTTCATAGTTTGAGTCACTTTTCAAATTTGTCGAAAGTTGTTAAAAGTTGCCAGATACATTTTAAAATGGTGCATTTGTTACTAGGTGCTTTATGGAAAAATGGGTTTGCACCTAATTGTGACCAAATTTCCACCGATGACATTGTGTTTATATCTCTTAATTTACACCTGAAATAAAATAAATGATTTTTAACATAATAGAGATTTCATGTTGAATAAAGAATAAATATTTATATCAGGCTTATTTCACGCAGACTATTTTACGAGGTGGCAAATTGGTATGATTTTGTGTGATGTCAACAGTAAAAAAAACTATTTAAGATAAAAGCAACAAAAAGCACTCCTAAATCTTACCATCAATGGCACAAGCAGAAACATGATTCATACAAACTGAGATTCATACAAATTAGCCACCATTTAAAAAAACAATAATTTATCTTGTGATTGCTCGTGAAATTGATTATAAATATTACTTTTATATGAAACACATATGGCTAGTCAATGCAAGTGGACAAAGCGTACTTTACCTAAAAGATAAAGAGACTCCTAACTAAAACTAATGCCATAAACGTATAATGTCCCCGTCAAAGAGATTCTCTACAGAGATCGGCTCGCAGCTCTCTAGTGCTGCACCACCGGTGAACCAAGACAATGACACCTGTTGACCAGGCTCATTTTTTTGACCATCAATTCCAGGTCAAAAGGATCCCAGGACAGAGTGGCGAGCCCTATCCAGTTTCTCTGCCCCCGTGTGCACACCAGTCCCCATTAGCATACAGATGGATAGTGTGCTGGAATCATATTGTGTGTCCCCCTCCTCTTTGTCTGCCAGTCATAACTCCAGAGGTGGGCACAATGCTCACTGCTCTTCAAAGGGCTGGTCACACCTGGGAGTGTTCTGAGAAAGGGAGTAGGCACCCATAGCCAGCCGCACAGATGGCCTCTCGCGCTAAAGCACAATGACCGAGCTGCATGAGGTCCATGTGTCCGATTACACGTAAAAGTGCTTGGCAAAACTCCTGAACGGATTTGGGAGCTGTGACGCTTGAGAAGACCTCATTACTATTTCATTACCAGTAGTGACATAGTGGAAATACATTGTGAGATGCAGTAGGGTTGCCCTGCACACATACATGCGTTTAGATATGACATGCCATATACATGGCACATTTTTTATTTGCTTTTCTCTGGACCGAGACAAGCCAAATGAGTAAAAGTTTGGAAAACTGAATGGAAGATGCAATGATGCTTAGCAGATGCTCCAAAAGTGCCAGACAGGAGGACTCGTTGAACAAAATCCTGAGGGGGTGTTTCATGACCTGTTGCCATCTCGTTCCCTGGCAACAAGTTCTTCTAGAACAGAACAGAACAGAAACTTTGTGGAATGCTGTGGGTGGGAAGTCAAGTCACGATTCATAAATACCCACCCCTTCCGAGAAACATTGCCTTCAGGTGTGGAACGATAACATCTGTACGCTCCGCTGTTCAGGAACTCTCCGTGTTGAGAGCATCACGCATATGAGCGTTACACAACCCCATAGTACTTACAGGAAAAAATCAAAAGTACTTGAGGGATACACTTCAGTGAGGGTGATCTGTTGCCCAAGGCTGTGGAAATGGTAGCCCTTATCTGTACCTAAAATCCAAAAAAGCAGCCGAGAGAAAAAAAACATGATTTACTACAGTGTGCACATACAGGTAGGTCACATTTAGAGAACCCTGCCCCGAGGGTTCGAATGAAATTCTCAAGAAAGTGAAAGTGATCCGGTCTCAGCAGCACAGTTTGGAAAATAACTTTGTGGCTGATTCACGGTCTGATTCACATATGCACAAAATAATCATGCTTGAAAATTGATGGATCCTGCAAGGAAAGACAACATTCAGAATTCATGCTACAGGCTACATGTTGAGAGGAAATAACAGACAGGTTGAGCAATCCCCTGAGACCTATAGTCTGGCTGTACATAGAATCCAAGCATTTGGGTTTGACAGCTCATGCTGAGTTTACTGGTAAAATGCAACTTCATCTGCACATGCTTCAACAAACTGCATACTTATCAGCTTCTGTGTGCGTTTGTTTCAATCTGCCATCTTATTTCTAAACATCTTTTTACTCAACATCAAGCATGAAAATTCCCAATGAGAAAAAAAAGAGAAATAACTGTCAAAATTATTCTTCATTTTCTTGATACATTTTTTCTGATTTTCTCTTTTCTTTAGAACGCAAGATATTTTAAAGAATGTGGGTAATGGAATTCTTATTTTGTTTTTTCATTTATAGGGTTTGGGAGACTTGAGGGAAAATTAATGATGTCAGAATTTGTTTTTAAGTGTTTATTTTACTTTTTTAACAATATGAAATATCGTATGAATTATTCTATTTAAATAAAATAATATATTAAACAATACAGGTGTTTTCAACCTTTTTGACTCCAAGGCCCCCCTCTGTATTCAACAATATTCAAAGCCACCCTTCCTGCTCACTAACCTCCAGTAAAATATTTCAAAGCTTGTTATTAACTGCAAGTGTTCAGTATAAAAATGGAATAATAATAATAAGTATGTTGTTTTTAGTTGTTCTAAAATTCATTTCAATGCTCATGTTGTCTAATGTTAAATTATTAGTCATCCTGAGGCCCCCTTGGAAGTCGGATGGGCCACCCTGTTGAGGACCACTGATATAAGATTGTGCACTTCAAAATAATTTTACTGTTTTATTTCACAGATTTACAGTAAAATAGTTTTCTGCAAATTTACAAGACAAGTGTAAAATAACATGGAAAACAACATGACGACAAAATGGTTGTTACCGTTTTTACAGGATGTGCATCAAAAATTTTCCTTACATAATTTTACAGTAAATGTTCCTTAGTGAATTTTAAAGGTGATGCCTGTGTTACTGTGACACATGTGATAGCAACTGACGATGACTTAAGCACTTAAAATAAGTTTAAATTGCATATGTGGCTTGCATCCGTGATATAACGTGTCAATGAAGCGTAACCGCCCTCGGACCCAAAACAGAAAACAACAGGTCTTAATTAATCACCTTTCTGCCTGGCGTGACAAAGCTCCCAGTGGATGTCTGGGTATTCCCCACTGAGGTACAGCTTTGTCAAACCACGCTTCAAATCAGCATGCTTGCTGCTTGGCTTCTAGCTTTTCTGGCAAAAACGAGATCATTTTGCTGGCTAGCAGTCAGAATGCACATTAAAGGGAGTTGGTAGTTGACATCAAGATGGGACAAGTTCACATAAACATGTACAACTGAACCATTAATGCATACAGCTCATATTATCTAAAGTGAATCTTATCAGCAGCGCTCCGTGTGCGGAGCAGGATGGGGGAGTGATGACAGATCTTGGCTTCAGGGAAATGGAATTGCCATTTCCTTCAGAGGACGGAAAGATCGGAACCTGCATGAAATTTAGAACCTGCCGCTCACCATGAGGTGAAACGATGACTTCATCACCTCCTAATCAAGAACATTTTGTTGTTACATTTTGATTTATGAAGCATTGACAGTTAGGGATAACAATAAGAGATAAGAGAATGAGATAACTTTAAGCCACCACCAAATATTGTGTAGTATAGGTTTATGTGAGGAAATAGGAAACTGTTTTGTGAAGAAAAGTGGGTATCATATGGAAAATAATGCGTAAGATAAAAAAAATCTGTAATAGTTTACAATAAGGTTTCATTTATTTAAATTAGTTAATGCATAAGCAAAACAATCACCAAAATATATTTTTATACAATTTATCTGTGGTGTTAATAACCACTGTTGTATATTATTTGTTTATTTGATTTGAGAAATATATTATGAAAAGTTGAAATGAAATTTTACCGTAGACAGAGTATTGTTCAATGCTAGTTTAATGTTATAATGTTTACAAATGCAACTTTAAAGTGTTAAGAAAAAATTGAACTAAGGTCAAATTAATTTGGAACGTGTTAAATTAGTATTTATGTATATCAGCTATGCTTATTGCTTATACAGTTGAAAGAAAAAGTATGTGAACCCTTTGGGCTTACTTGGATTTCTTCATAAATTGGTCATAAAATGTGTTCTGATCTTCATCTAAATCACAACAATAGAGAAACACAGTCTGCTTAAACTAATACCGCACAAGCATTATACGTTTTCATGTTTTTAGTGAACACAACTTGTAAACATTCATAGTGCAGGGTGGAAAAAGTACGTGAAACCCTAGAATAATGACTTCTCCAAGAGCTAATTGGAGCCAGGAGTCAGCCAACCTGGGGTCCAATCAATGTGATGAGATTGGATGTGTTGATTAAAGCTGGCCTGTCCAATAAAAAACACACACCAGTTTTGAGTTTGCTGTTCTGAAGAAGCGTTGTCTGATGTGAACCATGCCTCGCACAAAAGAGCTCTCAGAAGACCTACGATCAAGAATTGTTGACTTACATAAAGCTGGAAAGGGCTACAAAAGTATATCTAAAAGCCTTGATGTCCATGTGTCCACGGTAAGACAGATTGTTTACAAATGGAGAAAGTTCAGCACTGTTGCTACACTCCCTAGGCGTGGTCGTCCTGTAAAGATGACTGCAAGAGCACAGCGCAGAATGCTCAATGAGGTGAAGAAGAATCCTAGAGTGTCAGCTAAACACTTACAGAAATCTCTGGCACATGCTAACATTTTTGTTGACAAATCTACAATAAGGAAAACATTAAACAAGAATGGACTTCATGGGAGGACACCACGGAGGAAGCCACTGCTGTCCAAAAAAAACATTGCAGCACGTTTGAAGTTTGCAAAAGAGCACCTGGATATTCCACAGCACTACTGGCAAAACATTCTGTGGACAGATGAAACCAAAATTGAGTTGTTTGGAAAGAACACACAACGCTATGTGTGGAGAACAAAAGGCACAGCACACCAATATCAAAACCTCATCCCATCTGTGAAATATGGTGGAGGGGGCATCATGGTTTGGGGCTGCTTTGCTGCCTCAGGCCCTGGAAGGATTACTGTCATCGATGGAAAAATGAATTCCAAAGTTTATCAAGACATTTTGCAGGAAAACTTAAGACCATCTGTCCGCCAACTGAAGCTTAACAGAGGATGGGCGATGCAACAGGACAACGACCCAAAGCATAGAAGTAAATCAACAACAGAATGGCTTCAACAGAAGAAAATATGCCTTCTGGAGTGGCCCAGTCAGAGTCCTGACCTCAACCCGATTGAGATGCTGTGGCATGACCTCAAGAGAGCGATTCACACCAGACATCCCAAGAATATTGCTGAACTGAAACACTTTTGTAAAGAGGAATGGTCCAAAATTTCTCCTGACCGTTGTGCAGGTCTGATCTGCAACTATAGGAAACGTTTGGTTGAGGTTATTGCTGCCAAAGGAGGGTCAACCAGTTATTAAACCCAAAGGTTCACATACTTTTTCCACCCTGCACTATGAATGCTTACATGTTGTGTTCAATACAAACATGAAAACGTATAATGTTTGTGCGGTATTAGTTTAAGCAGACTGTGTTTCTCTATTGTTGTGACTTAGATGAAGATCAGAACACATTTTATGACCAATTTATGAAGAAATCCAAGTAAGCCCAAAGGGTTCACATACTTTTTCTTTCAACTGTATATGCCAATTCATATGCTAACTTCCATGCTAACTTAACACCATAGCCGCCAAAACGCGGCCAATTTAAGTAGGAGTGAACATTTTTAAATTTCAATAAAAAAAATATGCAAGAGCTTAACAATTCAGACTTAAATTCCCAAACATAGACCACAATGCATGGACATTTTTCATTCGAAAATGAAAATTCTGTCATCTTTTATTCACCTTCATGTCATTCAAAACCTGTATATGACTCTTTCTTCTGGAACACATATACAAAATATATTTTTTGTGCCCTGCAAGTGAAAGAAAATCATACAGGTTTGGAATGACATGAGGTTGAGTAAAGGATACGATCATTTTGACTTTTGGATGGACTGTATAAAATGTGCAGCTAAAAAAACATCATTAATGTCAAAACATTGAATGCACAGCAGTTATTCTAAGTCTGAATGTTATATTATAATAACAGTTCTGTGTCAGTTTAAAAGAGCAAGTCCACACTTAAACTCCGCTTTCTCCGAATTCCCGTTCAATGTTACCGGAAGTTCAACAGCCACAGTATACTAACAGGTGGACTATAATTTTGTCAAAATTATACAAAACTACACAATACATACTGACACCGATTTAAACTGCCAGCCTCAAGATAGCTACCCATCGGAAATGTTTGCGCAAAACAAAACCCAAGACAGCATTTTGCGCCAGACAAAACCAGAGCAAATTACGGGTTGGCGCAAAACACGAAGCAACACTGTCTCCCACTGTCTTGTTTAAACAGTAAAACAAGTCTCTCTCTGGAAACAAAACTGATGACAGGCCCTCCAAAAAACAAACATCTGGAATACTCAAGCCAATGAATACAGATCTACAATTCTGGTCCCACCATCACCATTTTAAGTTATATTAGCAAATGACTCGCTGTGAAACAACCATAGCATCTTTAGAAGATATGTTTGCTTTAGTCCATTACACCAAACTACAAGACAGGCCAAAAGCAGACTCAGTACTCAGTCGGTACAGCCGACAAATGAGCAATTGTTTTGAATCGATTATGAATTCAGTGTACGTACAATTCACAAGGCTTTTCTAGGTCATCTGAACAAAGCTAACGGTAAATCAAGCTACAGCGAACTCGCCGTATCTTCTACTCGACTCTGCCCCACAGATCACGCTCATTGTGTGCCTTGTTGTGAGGCGTGCTGTTGCTATAGCAAAGTCGTGGTAGTTGCACTTAGTTACTTAATTCTATTATTTGTGACCCCCTCACCCAACCACCTGTCCCTCCTCCACAATCCTCTGGCTGAACATCCGTCAGTAAGGCTGTCTAATGATTACCAATGTGGCCAAAAAGAGCAGAGAGAAAAACAAACATTACCTTGACAACTCAACTCCTTTCAAAGCTCTTCCAGAGACGCCTATAACGGAGAGCTCGACCCCTGGAGAAAGCCAGGATGAATTGTCTCTCATCTTAGATAAAAACATCACAGTTGTTCATGAATGCCAGGCTGTCAGCAAAAGTTGTTGAAATGTGTTGTGTAAGAGGAAAGAGAGGGCAAGAGGATCTCAATAAAACACATCTTTTATCATTGTCATTACATCATAATATTGCGTTTAATGTCATGTTGATTTCTGGCCGAACAATAAAAACCGAGACTCTGTAATCTAAGGCTTCAAACCTTTTTATTCATTTAAACTGAATGCAGATTAATGTAATACAGATGCACATGCAATATTTCACTTTTGAAATAAATATATTTTCAAATTTCAAAAGATACGTTTTTGCATATATATATTACATATTTGAAATATATATTTGCTTGAGGTGCCATTAAAAAAAATCAGTAAACAAAGGTTGTGAGATCAAAAATAAGAGATATAAAGACTTTAGTGAGTAAAAGAAACACCTCTGTAGGAATACTGAGTCGAGAAACCAAGTATTAGTAACAGTGGCACTGGACAATAAAACAACAAGAAATCATTATTTCGAAGAAACAAAGCCCTATCCTGAGATTAATGTACAAAACACTCCAAAAAGTTCAGAAACGTGATTTATAAGAAGTGATTCTTAAGACGACAACAGCATTATGATATGATCACAAAAACAATAACATTGACTATAACAAAACTAATGCATAATTAAATTTTGCATACTTCAGACAGAAATGAAACGAAAACAAGAAAAAGTTCTCCTAAACCCACCAACCACAATGATAAAGTGTATAAATCACTAGTTACCGAAAAGTACCTAAAAGTATCAGACTGAATCTGCTGTTATGATACTATAAATGTGACCGTTGTGAACTAGCATATTGACTATCTGCATTGATAACAAAGCCATAACACTCAATCACAATAAAATATAGACTAGAGTACAGTGAGAGGGAATGTTTTACAATAAGTTCATCTTAGAATACAGATTTTATGTGGTGGTGCTAAAGTTCGAGAACGAAACCGATAAAAAAATACAAAAAATGTGCAGTAAAAAACGTTATTTTTTTAACAGTTTTTCCACATATAATGTCAAAAAAACGGTAATTTAACAGAATGTTTCATTTTTTTTCAAGATTTTTGGAGTATTTTTTAGAATACGCTCAAAAGACATAAAATTACAGAAAACACCGCAAATTTACATGAAAAACGGGGAATACCTGTAATGTCACAAGGAAAAACTGTTATTTCACGGTTTGTTTCTAGCGCCCCAGCTGCCAGAAAATTTCAATTTTGTGTTTTTTTACAGTGTGTATTTGCGTACTTAAATATCATTCGCGAAATATTCTAGAAATATGAAAGACAACATGAATTGATATCCAGTGTAGATAAGAGTTCTGTGCAACAGAATCTGAACTGAACTACAATTGATGGCTCAGATGGCTTTTGCGTCCTATAGCATCAGTATAGTTTTTGTATACAATTGAAGGCGACTCATGCTAAATTGAATCATCTTTTGTAAATGAAGCAACTACTTGCAGGTATCTTGGAAAATACTGAGAGTATATCACTTATATTTGTGTGAGATGTATTTATAGTCGACAACTATATATTTCTAAACTGGATCAATATTACAAATGATTTTCAAGTAAGAAATTCAAGATTTTAGAATTCGACCACTGTTTGTTTTATGACTTCAGGAGGTACCAGTAACTCTTTCTGAAACTATTTCATAGCATAATGTGAAAAATTCAGTCGTTTTTTCAGCAAGCAAACACATGCAGTCCTAACATTAAATTCAATAATGTGTTCTGAAAGTCGATTATGGTGCAGCAGCTTTAAACTTGTAGGACTAGAATGTCACTCCTACATCTATATGTATTTCATAAACTGTGCAAAACATTTAGAATATCAACTTTAAGCAGCATTACAAAAATTATTGTCACTAACAATATTTTTTCAGCATTGTCCCTAACCCTGAATGTCACAAAACAAGGTAGCTCTGGACCTGAGATACACTATATGCAAGAACTTCATTTCCAGATTTTCAGCAAATGATTGTTTACTAGTGTTTAGTAGTGGCTGTCAAGTTCTCTCAGTTGGGTAGCTGCCTGTGTGTTGTCCACATATGATCACAATAGACTTAATACTATCTTTTTGCGAAATTGGTGGGAACATGTCGAGTGGTCTCGCTTTCTGGCCACCATGCGTGGCTTTGTTCGTAAATGATCCGAGAGATCTTCTCCCTAATCCTCTCAAAGTGAGATGGTATCAACACGGTCTTTCAAATCTTGCCCTCTCATGTTAAAGCACACTAGCTCACCATTACAAAGTCTTTAAGGGCCATGGTGTGATTTCAAAAAGATGCATCAAATGGTTGGTTGGAATACCTGACGTGTTAAAAACAAAGCATTCGGTTACACAAAACAAGCTCACAATGAGCCTCTTCAGTTCTATGGTAACCTGTCGGGATGTGTCAGCTCCCATGAAAAGTGGAAAATCCACAAATGTAGCTTACATATCAGAATAAAAAAAAGACAACAGCCAGAACCACAACAAACGGTGTAAGGAACTGAAAAAATAAACACTGTTAGTGAACACAGTATATAAAAAATGTACGACGATGGCTTTTAACTGTTATTAGACATTAGTGGAGATCTTGTACTTCGGTGACATGTTGTTGTGGAACCAGATGAAGCTAAAAATGACGCCCATTGTTTTGGGGATGCTCTCGTCGAAGGCGAAGGTCATCGCTTCGTGCAGCGGGACTTTGAACACTTCGATCAATTCTCCCTCCTGGGGTTTACCTCCTCCCTCTCCAACGCGATTCTCATCGGAAACCTCAACGTAAAACATCGTCTGCTTGGATCCGGTCACACCAACGCCTGACCTGTGGGGGAGGGACACAAGCGTTTCAAGTCATGACATATGACTTGACATATTTTTTCAACCTGTATCCAAAAACACATTTCAAATGCATGAAGCCTGAAAGTATGACGAGAGACATCTCGTACTTCAAACAACATAGCAGCATCTGCTTGGTACCACTGTGACTGAGGTGCCACCTCACCTGAGACACCGGCATGGCGATATCACCATGGAGATCTCCCTGACACTCAGAATGCATTACAGAGCTGGAAAGCCTCCATCGGCCCCATGACTTTCTAGTATGTTGAAATCAAACTATTCTGAAAATGATTTCTGAGCTCATGAAATATGGAAGAAAATTACAAGGCCCTAATGCAGGCTCAATATCAGAGTGATGGATGATGACCCAATGAGGCAAAAATGAAATCAATCAGTTTCTAGAATGAGTGTAAACTAACCACAATGGCTGCTCTACATCTGAGAAGTTGAATTTACAAAAAAATCTCTCATCTGTCACCGATGAAGAATAAGATCTTTATAGCCACTCACTTATGAGAGAGAAGACAAGATGGATGGCATATGAAGAATGTCCTCCGGAGGCACTTCAATAAGAATTTTGTTGTATTTCAACACTGAATGGTAAATTATTGTATTTCCTTTAAGGGAGATATTCATTCAAAAGTAACTCTGGTACTTTATTATTTTTTTGGTATTTACTTGCAACAAATGCTAAAAAAATAATTAAATTGAGGAGTTCATTTGCCAACAGATAACTATTTTTAAACATCATGTTTCTATTGTGTATCATGCTTTTATTGTGAATTGTGTTTTATCATGATTTAGGGTGCTAGTTATATTCGTTGTAATTTTTACTTAATCAAAACAACCCAACTGCAGTTTGATTGATATTACTTGGAATGCCCAAAAACATAATCTTTGGAACATTTTCAAAAAAGTAGTTATCAGGAGACAAGACACAAGACTGAGTTCACAAGAACAAGATGAGATTTTTAGACTTTTTTAAAGAAATCCTCAATGATGAAAAATTTATGAAAATAACATTTTATTAACATAAAATATATTTTATTCACCTTAAAACACAAAATTTATTCATTATAAAACCACATAGATGAATGCACATAGCAACGTGAAAGTTTATGCCTGATAGCAAATCAACACTTAGCACAAAAGAGTGTTCTAATGTCTTGAGTATAAATAAGATTTGCTTTTAAAAGAAAAACATTTTAGAACAAATTGGTTTTGTCATTTTTGGGGGGGGCTGCTACTTCTGTTTATCAAAATTAAAACTTTGAAAATGTATCGGTTTATTGAAATGAAATCAAATAAACAATAAAAGAAAATACATTTTATATAGCAACATAAATAAATGAAAAAATAACAAAAGCAAATATTAAAATAGCTAAAAAAGTAAAATAAATGAATCATTAAATTAACATAAAAACTAAAATTCTAAAAATAAAAGCTAATTTATTAATAAAACTAGAATAATGCTGGTTAGAATGTTCTGTACTATTTATATTTAATCTATAATAGGTTTAAAAAAAAAAAAAGATGCATCAATTTCCTTGACCATTTCCTGATTTCAACACATCATTTCTTAATTCTTAACGCATCACTTTGCCCTTTCTTCTCCACATCCCTTCCTACCCCTTCAAGCTACTTCATCTATCAACAAATTGAAAAAAGGAGAAAAACATCCACCATTTAACCCAATCATCCAAAAGTAGGTCATCCCCTCACTGTGCATTCCTCTGTGTCCCACCCAGCCCATAAAAGAAGCAGGTGCCTCATGAGGTGCACAGGTGTGTATGATGGCACATGGCGCAGGTGTGTGTCTGTGTGCATTTGGGAGGAAGGTGGGTTGTGACTCCATGTAGTATCTTAGCAAATCAGGATGGAAGTGATCCAGGTCACAACCAACTGCACAAAGCAGATGTTGCAGAGACTCTGGCAGGTGTGAGATGGCAGGAGTTTACGACAGCCTCCTCACTTCAGACTGATAAGAGCATAATGCAGCACTGTTTCTTTCTTAACGGATGAGATTGGAACACAATTTACACCTTGAATTCTTTATCTGAGGCTTTAGGGCAGGTAATGATGGGGGATTACTGGAGGGGTTAAATATTAAAATGAGAGAATCTGTAAAGAAACTGTTGAGATAAAAATGTATGCCAGTCCAGACAGAGGGCATAATACTAGATACAGATGTAAATCTTTCTAAATATTAAAAGATTGATTATAATTTGTGCTTGCGGTCCCAAAATATAACATAAATAAACAATTAAAAATCTCATTATCAGTTTCTTATCAGTGACAAAACGCTTGTGTTATTATTAGCTATTTTCACACATAAAACCTGTTAAATGCTTTCATGTTATCCACGGTTATTCACACATGCAACTACTAAAATAGCACTACAGTCTTTCTTTTCTCATTTATATGCTGGGATTTCAACAAATGTAAAAATGTTAAATAATCAACAGTACAAACTTACCTTAAGATCTTATACCTGATTACTTAAAAGAAAACTGTAGTCCATACTAAGATTAGTGGTAGACAAATATATCTGGTAGATATTTGGAATATATGGTAATATATTACATGCTACTAATAAAACATTTAAATTCATATATTTGATTCCTATTTAGCCATATTTGTATGTTTACTTTAATTGCATTTGTGTTATATCAGCCTCTTATCGGACAATCGGGAACCGTTTTTTTTTATTGGTATCGGCATACACTGTAAATAAATCTTGAAAAAAACTAATTTTCTGGCAGCTGGGGCGCCAGAAATAAACTTTAAAAAAGTGTAATCTGTAAAATTACATGTTTTCCCTGTTTTCTTTCAAATTTGCATGTTTTCTGTAATTATACATTTTTGTCTCTCTTTTTAAAAAATACAGAAAAAATCTCTAAGAATTTAAACAAGCTATAAAAAAACACATGATGGTTGTTATCTAACAATCAATTAGATTATGAGACTTTAGCCTGGGTTTTCACAGGGTATTTTTACAACGTTTACATGCTGATCAATAATGTTAGTGTTAAATTTAGGTAAAAACTTTACGGTTAATAGATTATCATAAATCTGGTCGAAAGGTTTGAGACATGTAACAAACAGTAAACGGACAGATACAAATGCTTAAATTTTGCTTCATGTTGATAACTGTTACGTGTCCATTTACCTTCTCTGCGTGTCTGCACTAGTGTTGTGTAAATAAGCAAGTGTTTTCCTCTTCATGCCGCACGTATTTGGCGACAGAGAAGCAGTGCGAGGAAAGGGTTCAAATGAAGCACGTTTGGGGCTAGATAAAGATATTAAGAGAATATAGCGGCAAAAGATCAATTACATAAATGTTTCTGAGAGTGCGTGTGATGTGATTCTCCGTTGTGTAGACACGGGGCTCAATTTAAACAACTAAAAGTTTTAAATGGTTTATTAGGTTATGTCTCGGGGGTCCGGATGGAACGAAGCAAAGGTCCGGATTGCGGTCTGCCAATTGAAGATGACTGATCTAAAATGTGTTTGTACGTTTAGTTGGCCACCAACCTGTACGACGTGATCTTTCTCAACTTGGTGACGGGCACGTCAAAGCCGCACTCTTCCAGTATCTCCTGCCGGGCAATCTCCTCCAAAGAGAGGTCAGGTTTGTCCACCAAGCCTGCACATAGCTCGTAGGTGACGCCTGCTGATGCCGGAGGTTGGTTAGGAGGGCTTGACGTCTCTTCGGTTGTATCCCCTGCTTGGCCCTCCTCTGGGACTTTGGGTTCTGTTGGTGTGGCATCTGCGGCCCCTTCTTCTGCTGGTTGCAGGGGCTTAGGTTTGCTCCGCTCCCATTCACTCATGTACACAGCTGTGGAGGGGTAACAAGTGTCACTCAAGGAAAGAAATATGAGGATACGTTTGAGCACATACCTGGAGCTATTTTGATGGATGAGGTCTTAAACACTGTAAACATAGGGAGAGCTTCAGTGCACTGGGACTCATGTAGGTACGAGGTGTTAGAACAAACTGTATGGTTTGTATTGGACTTGGCAATGGATCAGACATTTACTTGAATCGGTTTAATTTGTTATTATAATACAGACAGTTGTTGCACTGGGAATAATAATTATCCTTCCATTTGACAGACAGGGTTGTACATTTCTTGCATGCCCTACTTTAATCCATCAGTACAATAACATAAATTACACACCGTCGTAACCAAAGGCGACATGACAAGATAAAAGTGACATGTAATTTGTTTACATACACTTCAAAAGTGGGGACAGTTGTTACAAAAAACAACAGTCATTGGTGTATGGAGGATATTTTCCTTTGCACACAATTGCACCCACAATGCATTGCTTAGCTAAAGGGCATAACCCAAAGAACACAATACATCATAGGATTTTCCCTGTGGAACTTGAAGGAATATATTTAATTCAGAACTTCCATCTCTTCCTTTATAATGTTTAATATACATGAGATTGCCCATGGAGTTGGTGGTGCGACCCGGTACAGAATCGCAAAAATCAAGTGTAAATCAATGAAAATGTAAAAAGCCTTATTTTCTTATTTCTTATTCTGCTCTCGCGGTGTGAATAAAAAACAAGACTACTGGTTTACGATATGGTCACTTGACTTAACGCATAAGACTTTATGAATTATTACACTACATTTCAGTCTGCTTATTCCTATCCCTAAATTCTCTCATTTTTATCCTTTCATTTTTATGCGTTGTCTTTTCCTCTGCTATCCTTTATACTTCCAATCCCATTTGGAATTTTAAATTATGTTATTTAAAGTATATAATATCTGGACAAAAAGGCCTTTATGAGGCCAGATCAATATTCCCCAATGCACTTTAATACGAATGTAGTCAACTAATAAATGTGTTGATCTCACAGATTACAGTTCAAACACTACATACTATAATTCTCAAAGGTTAAGCCGGACATCAGTATATATGTAGGCTTTATCAACCTTTCCTTTTCCAAGCATTGTTTGAAGACTACAGAAGAAAACCGTGGAAAAAGAGCAAGGCGTCTCTTTTTCAATGCAAGGTTTTCCTTGCATTCTGAGAGGCAGGCTGTCGGCCTTGGCGAGCTTGTATAGAACAATAGTGTAACAGTGTAGCCAAAGCTTCAGTGAGAGTGCTGAAAAATGGACCATCAACATGAAAAATGCTCTATTATAAGAAAATCATTGTTTTTAAGTGCTGTGGATTATGTAGCGACCCGATCTACACGGAGGTCACAATATGCATTATTTCCTTTTTTTCATTTCATGTAATCTAAACACCGACCACTTCACAAAAAAATGGGTGGAGTTGCTCCGAGACGAAAGAAAAAACGTAACCAGGGCACAACAATATGTATTTTAGTCTGGCTCATTGAGTCTAGATGTTCACTTTGGATATTTGTATTATTTATAAAGGACCATATCCTTTTATCCAAAGCTTACTGCATAGTGTATTCAAAGCATTTTTTGAATCCGTAAATCCGAATAAAATCCACAATTCTGTGAATTCTGTGGTTTCCGAATGTACATTTAAATGTTTTACTTAATATTCCGGTCATGCTTACTTTTAAGACCTGACAAGTGAATAAAGTTTAAGAAATGTGAAGGAATATAGGAAAGAGAAAAATCTTACATGGACAACGCGCACAAACTTCTAAGCTGTTTTTTTACAGAAATATGTTCATCTGAACAGGACACACATAATTCTAGTCTGAATCCTGTTATTCTCAAACGAACATTTTGACATGGCAACACCCTCCTTCCAGCAGTCATAAAGTGGTAACTGATATCTTTTAGGTATCAGGTGGTGGTCAGAGGACACTGTTTTTAAAGCCTCTTCTTTAACCATGAAACAAATATCAGCAGGAAAATAAAGAACGGAAATCCTTCTTTCTTTTAGGCAGAAGAGGGATTAGGGTGTAACAAACACAAGACACTAAAAGTGGTAGCTCACCTCAAAATAAAAATGATGTCATCATTTATTCACACTCATGTCATTTCAAACCTGTATGACTTTCTTTTTTTCAGCTGAACACAATAGAAGATATTTTGAATAATGTTGTTAACTGGCACCCGTTCACTTGCATTGGTTTTGTGTCCATATGTAGAAGTGAATGGGTGCCGGTGCTGTCCGGTTCCCAACTTTCTTCAAAATATCTTCTTTTGTTTTCTGCAGAAAATATTTGTTAGATGTTTGCAAACCACAGGGACAAACAAAGGATGACTAATAGTATCAATTATGTTAAAAAATAAAAATATCATTGAGATTGAAGATCTTAGAAGGAGATATGAGGTTTCAGAAGGGCAGCAGCAAAATGCATAACACGTGTATATGTAAGTCTATATTTATGTATGTGTTCTTTTTTTCTTCCCCTACTATCAAGGTTTGTGGTTGCTGGAGGATTTGCAGCATAAGAATGTCATCGTATCTTGTAATCGACTGTTTATGACAATAAACTCCTGGACAATAGTACAAGAAGTGCAGAGCGTTACCTGGGCGGAACTGCTTGACCAGGATGAAACAGTGTGAGGTGGTGTTGAAAATCAGTACAGAGACACTGGAGAAAAGACAGAAAAGCAGTGAATTAGACGTTGAATTGAAACAGTTAGAGACACAGTTCCAGTTTGATCAGTAGTACAATGGAGTCATACTCTCCTGCTATTCAATCCGACTTGAGTAACAACAAAATTACTGAACCTACAACTGTACTCTCACTGGCTTTTCTCGAAAAGTGAACGTGAACATGTGTGTGTCTGTCTCTGTGTAAGTAAGTATATGAGAGAGATATTCAGGAAACGCCTGGACACCCTCACCCCATGAAGCCCCAACAATCACCCTGGATTAACACCTTGGCTGTTGTCTTGGCTTTTCACTTTATCTTGGTTTGAGAATGAACCTAAAGCCTTAAGAAGTGGGGAATAAATCCCTGTGTCTTAAAGATCTCTGTATAACAGGATTTATCCACTGGAGCGCACCCGGAAAGTCAGACATCAGTAGACTGAAGGTAAGCTAATCGCTCTATGTGGCAGGAGGTCCAAGGACAGAGTGTCTCTGTCCATCACTTTTACACTCCCACAAGTAACATCCTTTTCCCACCCTCATAAGCATGCACGCTCTGTTTACAACTGGTATTAACATATGTGTCAAGTGATCCGAAGAGAGGTAGCCCGGCAGGACTGATCGCATTTTCGTCTGATCACTTTTCAACTGGCATTACCATACCATACTCTATTGTGACATTTGTTTTGAGATTTTTGCAGGGTTGGTGACTTGTTTTTTGAAGTGTTTATCCATTACTATTACAAAGTTAATATCATATTTGACCCTGGACAACAAAACCAGTCTTTAGTAGCAAGAAACATTTTTAGAAATCACCAAAAATACAATGTAGGGGTAAAAATTCATTCTAAATATTCAAAATATCATTAGGATATTAAGTATAGATCATGTTCCATGAAGATATTTTATACATTTCCTACCATAAATGTATAAAAACTTTATTTTGGTGAGTGGATGGCCTGCTACAGTAACTCAGATTAACAATTTCAAAGCCGATTTTCTCAATATTTTGCTTTTTTGCACCCTCAGATTCCGGCTTTGTAAACTGTTGTTGTTCCGCCAGATAGTTTCCTATTTTAACAAACCACATATAAAAAGAAAGCTTATTTCTTCAACTTTCAAATGATGTCAAAATCTCCATTTAAAGAAATTGACCATTATGACTGGTTTTGTCGTCCATGGTCACATATGTTTATTTCTGGCATACGTACAGATTTTGCTACTGTATTACAAATTTTTAGGCGCAATGGTATTTGCACTATTCAATACGGTCACATGCACTTCTGATTGACTCTAAATCTCATTCAGGTGATCAAATACGGACCCCATCTATACCGGTATTTAGCCGTCCACTCGTGTTGGGATGTTAATACTAGGTGTAATGTAGTCAGTAAGTGTCAGTTTTGTCAACTGATACTATACATTCTGTAACACAATACGTTGTGTGCAATTGTTTCGATAGCAGCAGAGGGAGACTTTTCTTTGAGAGGGGAAAACGGATATGTATGTATGTCAGGAAGCCCTGCCCCGTCTTTCCCATGGTGAAAGCGTGCTACAGATTATCACACAGCCCGTGGCCTGGCGCGAAGCTGTTTGGGGTTTTTACCCAGGTATGTTCGCGTTTAGTTTGAGCACACTCTGAGTTTTCAGGGTCAAGAAACTAGATTGGTTTTGAGCAGGTTTCGTTGCCATGGTAACTTAAGCTACAAGGCTAACCTGCTCCGTAGCAGGTTTTCTTCTGGGTTAGAGATCGCAAACCAAAACTGGACCAATCAGCTCTGAGAAACTGACGTATATCTGATGTAGTGAAGCCAACCCCCTCGTATCTCTCGCTCCAAATTAAAAAAACTTAAATCTTTTGCTTCTAAGTGTTTATTCCTACCTTGCAAATGTTTTCAATTCATGACATGATACTCGCGAGAAGTCAATCAAACTGATGATGCTTTTCCATTTTCCGTGTGATTGGCTGTTTGCCGCACGTGTCACACTTTCAGGTGCACGCGCCTAACGGTCAAACCTGAGTTGACTGAGAAAGTTTATACCAAGCACTGTGCTACAGCTGAACCTGATCTAAACCAGGTTGGATTTGTCTGGTTTTGTCAACTCAAAACTAACTCTGCAACTCAGGTTAGGGTTAAAAAAAAGGAGATTGAATGTTCGCCCACTGCATGCCACAAAACGTGGAGATGTAGAATACATCGCTCTTGTGAAGCAGAAGCGTGTGGTGGACGGGGAAATGCATTTTGAACTATTGTTTGTTGATTTAATACATTTTTTACATCAAACTTTTTGTTCACTCTTTCATTTCTGTTCATAATGCAGACAAATTTCTGTTGGTTAGGGACTGCTAAATGTACATTGCCATAGATTAACCCATTGGATGTCTTCATGTTATATAAGAACAGTTCAAAAGAGCAATGTTGATAAATATTGTTTTATTCTGAATACAATATAAATCACATTGATAATAAAAGATGTCTGTACAGGCGTACCTGTTCAGCCAAAATCTCTTCAAAGCTGTTCATGTTCACTGCGGCGCCGTGCAAACTGTTCGCTCGAGTCACAAAAAATGTTGTGCATGCCGCCATGCGAAATGAGCTCGCGCTCACTCAAAGCGAACTTCGCGAACACCACGATGACGTCATATTTGACGCGTGCACCCAAGCGAATTAGCGGGTGCATAGAGTATAACCCAGCCTTAAAGAGGGATCGTTTTAGGGATTGCAGGCACGCTCCCGACACGAAGGCTGGAAGTTAATAATACCGCCTTCTAAGATAAATCACATTAAAAAAATGACGCAACAATTCATACCAATTTTACAACATGGCAAATTCACATGCATTCCTATGATCTTAATTGTATGTTTTAGCATGATTTGCTTCGCGATGGTGGGTAAGGCTAGGGATGGGGATTCAGTTTAGCTTTCTTACTATAGTCATACGTTTTCGTACACTTCACACCCTACAAATGCTGCAAATAAGCCACTTCGTAAAATTCTTAAAATTGGTTTCACATTCTGTCCAAATTCTGAAGCAACACAGCTTGTTTCATTCAATACCTCCAATTATTGTCAGAAATCATTTTGAATGGATTATTTTAACAAATTTTGTTTGCAAATATGTAATTTTGGTATTTGTTAGTTTACAACACGGTTCCATAATTTAACACCATAGACATGATATACAACTGCAATGGAGGCAAACGAGAATGCAGCAGTTTTGGCAAAATGTGTTGATGCAAACAACGAAATTTGTTGAAGGCTGCTCGGACACCCAACTAGCAACTAGTTTGGTGGAAAAGTCCATCAGGATTCACCATATTTTATTTGTCTGAATCCTGATTTAGAGGGTCCTGCTTCAGTTTCGGAGCCCCTCGTGCCGATCTGAGGACCCTCATCTCACTCTCCTCCTTTCCTCTCCACCCTTTCATCATTAGGAAGATGCTTTCAAGGGTCATACGTGTTGTCTGTCAGTGTCTACTCTTCTCTCTTTCTTCATTGTTGATGAGCTGTGGACTATTACAAACAGAGAATAGTTTGGGTCAAGCTTTGGAATTGTCTGATGGGTCAGCGCCTCAGCGAGCCTAGGCATGTTAGTTCTCTTCACTTCTCCACCCTGTCATGCAGAATCAGTCACATGCCATTAAGCCTGGTTGGTTCGCGTTGCAAGATGCAATGCAACGTGAGGGTCAAAAGGCCTTGTATGAAATTGTTGAAGTCACTTGCGTTACAGTGTAGTGAGTTGTATAATGAGATCGACTAGCTAATTTTACTCAATCATATAAAAGAAGATTTAATATGTTTTCTGGCGAGACTTTTAGCAGTGGTGCATTAAATAAGCATGATGTGCTTTGGCTGTTATTCAATCTGCAAGTTGGGTCTTTAATATACCGCTGCTACATCCACACACATTTAAATGAATGTTTGTGATTTTTAAGGGTGAATGAAATGTTGCCTAGGGAGTAAATTGAAATAGATTTAAGCTTAACTGAAAATAAAAGAAACTAAAACATATACAATAATTTGATCTTATATAGCAACATAAATAAATTCCAAAACACATGACACAATAACAAAAATAAACTAAAAAGAGAAGTAAAAATAACAGCCATTTTAAAATATGGATAAAATAGCATTAAAAACGTAAACAAAACTTAAATAGAAAGTGAATTCTGCAGTTGTGCTTGGAGGGTAAAAAGAAACAAAACCAAGAGGATCAACAAAATAAATAATTAACAATATTAAAAACTGATAAAATTGTATTAAACGTTTGCTTTATCTCCTCTGAACTTTTTGTTGTTCGGTGTATTTCCTTTAAATATTGAGTAAAACCCACATTCCTGATATGATGTTCTTTGTCTTAAACCAAGTTTAGTGCATTCTCAATTTTGTATCATACACCTCTTATTTTGATGGTTTCATTAAACCTTAGGGGGCATCAAAAGCAAATAATGTGTCCCTCCCAACATCACTTTTGGCTACTACTGTAAATACAAAAAGTGCACAAAGACACAACACTCATCAACTCTCTCAAGACCTCACAAAGACACCTTACATTTGACCTAAAGACTAGAAGACCTCACAAAGAAGTGCACTAATGCCTTCAGAAGATGCTCCTCTTAATGACTTTACCTTTCAACTTTAAACCCCCTCAACACACACACACACTACACTGCAAAATGGAAACACTTCACTGATAAACAAACTCCATCAATACACCAAGCAAAACAATGAGTCACAGTCAAATTATGATGTCAAAGACTTTAAAGTGTGTATTTAAACCAGGCCAAACAGTATGCCGTCTTCAAAAATGGGTTTAGTGTTCTTCCTTGTCCTTGTCAAGACATATTTTCCCCTTACCAGCTACGATAACAGCAAGCAAGTTTTATTTCCATCAAAAGCTTTCATTTGTTTCAATGAGGACAGTCAAATGACTTGATGCTGCACCCTTATTATGTTGTGCATGTTTAGAACAATGTTAGTGTAGGAAGTAAACAGGACGTAGGTTTTGTTTTGAGGATCATTTTTCGACATGGCCCACATGCTCCTCAATTCTTTTTATAAAATAAGTCAGAACACTTCAATGGCACTTCGTTCTGGTTCCACCAGACTTTCTCGTCGAGTTCTCCAGACAGCTTCTTCAGAAAAAGTAAAGTGTTCTGGAAATATTGACACGTTGTCCACAGAGGTACTTGATCCACATAGATTCAAACACATAGCTTTAATGAACCCTGTGTGAAAGGTCAGTGCAGATCTCTGGGTAGCAGTAGAAGACACTAGAGATACAAAGAGGCTGCTCTTACGAGTAATGACCCAAGGACCGCTTGGGTTGGGTGGAAAAGGTAGTGTGGGAAACGGGTGTGAAGTTTCACTGCTTTCACCATTAGGAATCAGTGAGTAAAACATGTGGATAGCTGGGAAAATAATTGCGTGAGGTATTTTCAAACACTTTAAAATAAAACTGTGTACATTTGAAGAAATAAAGAATCAGCCAGTGAGAGATAAAGATAAAACTGAGAAAGACAGATAGAAATATCAGAGCTCTATGCATATCTGTGAATGCAAAAGAAGTGAGAGAAGATCATGATGTTCACGCAATTTACTTTTGTCACACCATAGTGAGACATTGCTTGCTTTTATTCCTCAAAGGTTTATAGTCACCAATTGATTTACTCAATAGAGGAGACGTTTATAACTATGAGACAGTCTTCAGAAACATCTCTGTTAAGGCTTTATTAAATACCTGAACCTATTAAGAAAGCAGGTGTATAAAATAATATAAAAGTAAAAACAAATATGGAGTAGCAAGAAAATAGCTATTCAGTCAAAGTAACAAGAAAATAGCTATACATTCAAAATATGTTTGAGAGGGCTATGTGTAAATGAACATTGGGTATCTTGTAAGCTAGAAATAAACTATATTGTTAATGTTCATGATTTAAAATATATATTTTTGAAGAATAAAGAAACAAGCTTACCTATCATGGGTTTGCATAAAGTCCCACGACTTCTTTGTTCCATTCTGTGGAAAGCAAAAACGAAATATCCCGTAAATTATATGATTCACAGTATATGTAATAACATCAAATAATTCGCCTAACAAGGTCAAGAGAATCAAAAACACAGGTATAAAACAAAAGACCTTGCACTTTTGACGAAAGCATCCGAATACAGCCAGTAGAAAATATAGAGGCTGGTATAGAGGCTACTGTGAAAAGCAGAGTGAAATTGTATTATGTTGTTAATCACTAAAGCAAATGAATAGCAAAATGAAATTCTAAAGTTTCAAGTTTTCTTTTCAAATGTTTCATGTAAAAAAGCTTTAATGACAAACTATACCATTTCTAGTTCTGGACCATAAACGGGTAATACAGTTTAAAAAATGTAACTGCTAGTTACTAGGCAACCATACATCTCATCCATCCAAATTACAACGAAATGCAATTAGCCAAAGACTGTTCATCCATTTAAAGTGTGTTTATAAGGATATTATCCACCTTATTTTTGAATGTGGAAGTAAAAGATGTGACGTCCTTCCTTTTGTCTTGAGGCTTCCGTTTTACGGCTGGTGGAAAACAATGGAAGTGGTGTCACGGGAGCACGCTCAAAACACCATTAAAAACAGCTCTGGTGAATATTTTTCACACCCGCAATGTATTATACAGTGGGAGGATGAAGTGGCCTGTTATATCATATGAAGATATATTCAATTATTTCGTTTTTCTCTCTGAGTGGACGGGCCTTCGATGCGCAACTATTCAACTACAGAGACGTAAGATATCAGTAACTTACTTGCACAGTAGGATAGACGGTCGAAATTTGTACATGACATTGACCACAAATAAATTTGTGTTTTTAAACTAGATCTGAAAAATTATATCAAATTAATATAATAATAAGTATAATAATATAATATAATAAAATAATAAATAATAATATACATTATTATAATAATATAATGAAATATTATTAGCCCACTATTTTCATATTATTTATATAGTTGTGCTAAATATGTTTTGTTTGTATATAATCAATGATATATAATACTTTTTCTACATTAAGTGTCACTCTCACCATAAGTGCCTGCCTTTGAACGATGTTTATTAGTTATTGTAGTCAAGAAGGTAAATTGTGCAAAATAATGAATAATGGATGCAGATTATAGGGTGCGCGACATCCAGATTCAGCTCTGGTGCGTGGGTTAAGGTCAAAACAAATGTTTAGTAGATGTTTTTTGCATTTGTACCGGCTATTATGGCAACCTTTAACTGCACACATTAAACTTGAACCTAAGGGTTCAATTATAAATATTAACTAGCGAGTCAAAACAGCACACTTGTCTCACTCATAATACGACTGCCATTAGCTGTGGAGGCTCACAGGAAGTCTAAACACAAACAGCTCAAAGTCAGAAGTTGCGTGGTGGAGGTTTATCTTTTATACATAGTGCATACACACTACGGAGTGTCTCATATAACACTCCCTTGACATAAACCTCACAAGAGCATACATTTAGCCAAGGTGTCATATTGCATGTGTACCCTACTTGAAGGAGCTTATAGGCATATTCTACATACATAAACAAAACATCTTAATGTCTTACAAGCAGCTGAACACTTAAAAACTGTTCATCAATGCGGATGTAATGTAACATGCACGGTAAGACATCATGAGCTCTCTGCAGCTCTCTGTGTAATAATTACTGAATATGAAACGATCATTTCAATGAATCTGTATATCCAGAATATGCTTACCTTGTAAATTTTGCTCTCACTATTTGCCTCAACAGACTCAAGATGATCATTGCGTGTCATAAACGTGTATAGCTTTTATAATGAGAGGGGTTTGGGAGTTAGTCATCTTCTTTTCACGAGCATTCTTTGTGCTTACGCCTACGATATCTATTCATTGGATACAAAAATTGAATTCTAACATGACTATGTATTTGGAGAAAAGACACATTTAAAAATATCTTGTAGGTTGTCATGATACTTTGATCGCATCAGTGTGATACAACTCATTTAACCATCATGCACCACAGATAAATTAAAAATTAAGTAAATAAATAAATATGTATGTATGTATAAGGGCTGTTCAACGATTAATCAAGAGTTTGTGTTTACATAATAATATTTGTCTGCACTGTGCATATTTGTTTTGTTTTTATAAACATATACACGTATAAGGGCTTTCAAACATCAGGTTAAATGTTTGTGTTTACATAATATATGTCTGTGTATTGTGCATGTTCATTTTGTATTTATAAACACATACACGTAAATCTATCTATTTAAGAAAGATATTCAAATTAATAAACATTTAAATATAATTTCAATTATTGGTAAATCTAAATAAATAATCAAAACACTTCCTAAATATATATACACGTGTATGTGGAGGTCTGTAAGTTAACTTCTTTTGCACATAGCACCGGTGTTACAGGGGTTTAAAGCACAGGCCAAATAGTTGTAGCACAAGTCTACGTCTGTGCATGTCATCACATAAATAGACTGGTGACTGAAAAAGTACGTTATAAAAATGGATAAATTAGGGCCATATTATTTTTTGTTTTTACCAAAGTCCTTTTTAATTTTCGTAGTTCTGAATTTTCAATAGGGACACGTCGACTTCATAGTACAGCCGCTACTAGTCGACTCTGAAAAAAACAGTCGACTACACAGAAAAAATACAAATGTTGTGGTTCGATGTAATTTTACTGTGAATGTAATTTTAACGTTACATTAAAAAGTTTTAATCAAAATAATACTTAACAATTAAGTATTTAAAAAAATAACAGACTATGGGATTTTTTTACGTTTCTGAAGCGGAAGCACCAAAAAACGGTGTGGGAGTATTTTAATTTTAAAGGCGACAGAATAAGTTTTATGTAAACTGTGTAATGTCAAATTAGCATATAATAATTCAACCGGAGCCATATGCAATCGTATTCACCACAGGCATGTAGGTATTAGTTTAGGGGAGGCTAGTCGAGGAGGCAAGCAAATGGCCATCAGGTCGTTCACTTACGGTCACCGCCGGTGTGATCCTTTACGCTCTGACAAAATAACTGAGCTCCAATTAGCCAATTAAAGCTAAATCCATGACATGGGTAATTGGTGCATGTAGAAGACTGGTGAGCCATTTTCACCATAGCACTAGGGCAGCTGCTCTATGTCAAGAAAAAACAAGAACAGCAAGCTTGTCCTCAACACAATCTCATACAGGCCTGCAAAACTCGCTGTATTTCAGTCAGCGATGTTTTCACGTATTTACGAGAAGAGTTTGGCGTCACCAAGCTTTCAGATGCCAGGACTTTGGAGTTGTCCGATGAGAACTGGATGACCATAGAAAGGATGCTACCTGTACTGGACAGTCTCAAAAGTGCTACTTCTGAATTATGCAGTGAGGATAACGTGTCAGTTTCTATGGTGTTTCCCGTGAAAACTCCATAGATTGATAAACCAGAGGAGAAAATATTGATTAAAATTGTTATTTTGGTTTGTTTTTTTGCACATAAATTATTGTTGTCCCTTCACAAATATTCAACTGAGCCGATAAGAGAGGATGGACCAATTTAACAATGTCTTTATTACTTTTCTGTACGTTGACAACAAACATAACCATTATGTCTATTATGAGGCTTGGAAATCTTATTGATGTCACCTAAATATCTTATTTGTGCTGCTAAGATGCCGGGAGGTCTCAAAACATGTCTAACGTCATATGGGTGAGTGAAAAAATTCACACACATTACATTTTGGGATGAATTTACCCTTGAAATTTATTCGAAGCAGAGACCGATTATTTTGTCTGTATGTCGCACTTACTGTACAGCCCTGTGTTTTTAATATATGGCCTATAAATGACAGCAACAAAACAGTATGAAAGGAACAAAACGCAATAAATAACAGAAATACAAAATAACAGAACAATTGAGGATATGGTAAAAAACTGGCCCGCATCCTATTTTTACTTTTGGAATCTGGCCTCAAAAGAAGTTGAAGACACCTGATGTAACGCAACGCACACATTACAAACAACCATCCCCCCAAAAAATATCTATTGACAGCCCTAATATATATATATATATATATATGTATAATATTTATGATATTAAAATAGAATAAATCAAATGAGACTCTGGATCACAAAACCAGTCTTAAGTAGCACAGAAACATGTTTTGTAAAAGACAAAAATACATTGTACAAAATTATTGATTTTTCTTTTATGCCAAAAATCATTAGGATATTAAGTAAAGATCATGTTCCATGAAGATATTTCGTAAAATTCCTACATTAAATATATAAAGAAATATTTTTGTAAATGGATTTTTTTAAGACAGCAGTAGTGCCCCGATCAACAACTTCGAAAGCAATTTTATCAATATTTTGATATTTGCGCACTCTCAGATTCCTGAGTTTTAAACAGTTTTATATTAGCCAGATATTGTCCTATTCTAACAACTAATAAATCATTAGAATGCTTATTTATTCAGCCTTTAGATTGTGTAAAGATCTCAATTTCGAAAAATTGACCAATAAGACTGGTTTTGTTGTCCAGGGTCACAAATAATATTTATATACAACATTTTATAGAATGTAATCCAAAAAGATATATATTTACAATAGTACATTTCCAGGGTTCAGGATGCCAAGGGGTGAAGAAAGTAAGTTCAAAGATTGATAAACTGCTAACCAAATATGCCTATATTTTAAGTGCAGACAATTAAATAATCAAAGGCTTCATAACGCCTCTTAACAGCCATTGAGTCACTTCAAAATAATGCGGTTTTCCAGCTGAATAGTTAAAGTGTGACCTACCTAATCATAGTTGCGGGTCTGATCTGTTAATAAGAAGCAAGGCTCCATTAATGGAAACAGTCATCGGTTACCTGAGGCACCGGTGTAAAACGAGAATGTGGAAAGTGAACCTGCATACCAAGCGTGGTCAGCGGATCCGACGGGGTCATGTTTGCTTTGGGCAATGCCGCTTTTCGTGCTAATGACCTGTGTCTTTTGGCTCCAAAATGCGAGTGTTTTGGAGGGAAGACCAAGAAGCGGAACAAACTTCAGTCTCATTTCTGTGTATGGTGTCAGAGTTATTCCATTAAACCAAAAGGAGCTATTAAATGCTTGAATGGATCCTTATAATCTTCATGTGGTGCTTTTCTACATTCGTTCATGGTGTTTTGTCGAAGAACAATAACAAGACTTGTCAGGCAAGAGAATAAGGGGCATTTAAAGTAATAATAAAATGAAAATTTGCTCAACTGTTTGTCTCTTCATAAATGCAGAAGAGTTGCAATAGTTGGGTCACGGAAGAGGTGTGTGCTGGCTCCTCATTTAATCTTGTCAAGCGCTAGATCAAACATTGATACAAAAATATTTGTGTAGGCGTAAAATTCTTCATTTTCCCCCGTAGGGCAAGAAGAGTGGGGATAAAAAGTGCCTTTTCATGGCAAGTGTATACTTGAGTGCATGCTTGTGGAAACACACGTGTTAAGTAAAGTGGGCAGTATAATGTGTTAAAATGGAAACTTCCGGAAGGAAAGTGCTAAAGTAGGTCATGAAAAAAATTACAGTATATACAATATATTTACAAACATTTGCAGGAATTATTTTAGCGGTTCTCAGAAATCATTCATCAATGATGCCAAGAAGATGAGTTAAGACCCACAGTTTACTAGGAGGCGTGAAAATGTACATTCCATGCATGCAGACCAAAAAGTCCTAATCTGAACTATGGTATTAACTCAGCACCATCACTGCTTTAGCAACTAACGGGAGCGCAAAAAGGGAGAGGCCATGCATGTTCATACACAACAGACATGCAAGAATGACAAAGTGAAAGTACTTAAAACTAAGCACAAGAGAAAAATACATTCAGAGGCTATGATAATAAAAACACAATCAGACTAAATGTTATAATTGTGTGTTATCATGACAAGCTGTACACTAATACGTTTGAGGCGTATCACATATCATGTGTGTTTATTTCAGTGCCCATATTGACAGGTCATAGCATTCCCACTAAATGTGTGAGGTTTTGTGTCCCAGAAGCGACACGCAAAGTACAGTTCGGCGTGCCTATTATTGCTCTGCGTCTAATGCTGGACCCAAGTTTAAAACACAATATAAACCACATAAAGCACAATCAAATATAAGATCATTGTAGAGGAAAAAGGTTTTCCAGACCAGATGAGGGTGAAAAGTTAATAGGTCTGTGCGAAATTGAAGAAAAAGGCGATAGCATGCTAAAAGAAAAAAATTCTGTTGTACACTGTTATACTGTTGTATGAGGTCTAGCTATGACGTTTGCGTGATTTTTACATTAAAAAACATCAAAATCAAGAAGTAATACGCAATTTTCTACACCGATTTTGAGGGCAAACGATCGGTTTTAATGGCCGTTGATTGGATAGCAGTTTGTGTAGTTGGAGCCTTCTGTGAATTTGGTTCGAGACGTAACGTTAGGTTACACATTAGCACCATTCACAGTTTTCGCAGGGCATCAGTATTATCTGAAGACCTCCTGTGATTTATAAATGAGCTCCCCACATCAGTATATTATGTGACGCATGCGCAAGGGATGATTTTACTTAAATTTACTGACTTATTTCCCGGATGTGATAGCAAGGCTTTGCGTATAGTTTGTATATCCTATAGTTGTATGGTGTTTAAAGATATATGACTGTACTTGCAGCATTTGAGACCAGTGATCCTGAACCGGACAAAAGATCACCGTGATCGCGGGTCTCAAACGTTACCAGAGTTTCCATGATGAATAAACAAACGGGAGACTCCCGGTAACTTATGGATATCACCCAGCACTCGAAATAATATCAAAACACTTCAAAACAGCCTCCATGATACGCAAACGGTGGATAAAACCTTGAAAAACTATATATGAGCCCGTCAAATCACAGAGATGCCGATTCACACGGGCTTAATATCACAGACAACTATTGCTATTAATACAAATGACTAGAGGTCCTCAGGTAATACTAAACTAGTGCGAATGCAGTGCTCAGTGCACATCAAGTGATCTCTAACAAAGCTCACATAAGACTTCTGCGCCATTCCTATCAGATCCAATAATGAAGGCACAGTAGTACTGCTTTTTAAATTTAGTCATTCCACAAATCCAGTCTCGATCTTTTTCACGAAGGAATCCTCGGAGAAACGAAACGAGCGAAACGAAATGTTTTTCCCACAAGAGCTGGAACATCTTTAAACTTAAACTTTAACCCTGCATTACTAATGTCGGAATCCGAAGGAAGGTTTTTCATTGACTGTTTTCTTCCACAAGCAGGGGTTGGCACAATATTTTGCTATCTTTAACTGCATGCTTTTTTTATTGCTTGCACGCGGTATCTGGTTCCGCTCCACTGGTTCTGTATCGCGCGAACCAGTATGCGGGGCTAGAGAAGTTGTCGTTGATATTTTTTCTGTGGTGGCGGTGTTCAACCTACCAATGTCGTCATGAAGGGGCATTCGAGAACCTGCCGTTTGCTGGGCATGGTGTCAGTAACAGATGTAATCTCAGTAACAATGGCGTTTTCAGTTCTAACACCTACATCTGAATACGATTTCCTCTTATATAACAAAAGCTTGGGTTAAATTTGGAATTTGATTCATGCCTCCTTTAAATGATAACTGTATAACAAAAAGCATTGTCAACTGGTTTTGTCACAGACATTGGAAATTTTTCTATTGGCAAAACTTATGTAGCTTGCCTTTAACCTAGTTGTGTGTCCTATAGACAAAAGCAGGTTGTGTAGATTTTGAATAAATAGTCTAAATTTAAATGAAGGCATTTAAACCAGACTAATCACATTTTTATTTAGCTGTTTCAAGTCCAACTGGTATGGCATGTTGACTATGGCACATAATGATCTTGTTTATACAGGTGCCTGCCACCACACTGTAGTTTTCATTAATTTTGCACCGAAGATTTAAAGGTTGTTTTCACCTCCACTGAGCTTTCACAAACCATTAGAAGCATGCTGACGTATAAAGATGAATGTAGAGAATATATATATATATATATATGAAGAACAAGCATAGGCCTAGAATGAAGGTCCTTAAATATGATGCCTAAAACTTGTGCTTGTGCACAGTAACAATATGCCCACACCAGACACGACATTGCAACACATTAGAAGGAATCTTTTCCACTGTATTTTTGTTTTTTGTCCTTGTGATGTGATGTTGCGTCGGGTGTGTGGACACAGTGCAAGATTTATAAAAAGAAAAACTGTGAAATTGTTGAAATTTCTGATTGGTTAAACAACATGGCAGTTGAAATCTTTACTTGACTGACTATTCATGCTAGAACTAAATATAAATACATAAATATATATGTCAAATATTCACTTAAATTAGTTTAGAGTTTTTGTTTATACATCCATCATGGTTACTGTTCTGCCAATCTGAGTTTTAAACATTGACTATGAATTTCAGAGATTTTGCAAACCGCATCTTGTATAAATGGAGAAAGTAAAGTCAGAGATGAGGTATGCATCCTGTAGAACCAGACAGATCTATAGCAACAAAAAAACTGTGGCTTAAAACACAAATGCACAAAAAAATCTATTATGATTTAACCTACTTTTATGTAGAAGGTCATAACAAGATTCTGGTCTACTAATAATAACAATTAGTTTTAGATTAAAAACAATTCTCTCTAAGTTTCCTTACCAAAACTCATTAAACACTATTACAATGCACATGGTCTTGCAACTCACTGGCCCAAAATTCAGAAAAACTGAAGATATCAAAAAAAGAATCTTTTTCGGACCAGGTAGTGTTAAAGCTCATTATAGTTTTGTTATAAAAATAGTTCTTGATAAAGAAATTCTGAAAATACCCTAAAGATATTAACAGATATTTGACAGATTATTAAACAGTTATTATTTATCTTCTATAACTGCTATGTTATACAGTATGCATGCATTAGGCCAATTAAAATAAATGACATATGTATAACAAATAGAAATAATATAAACGTGCAATCAGAGTAAGCAAATGGATCTCTAGATCAGATTATAAATGTGACGAGTGTTATGATGGCGATCATGGAGTAAGTATTTCCACTGACTTTCTCTCATCTTCTCAAATGCATTACTTAATTAAAAGTGAGTGGCATGTCAAAATTGCAGATTTTGAACTATTGAACATTTGGATGTATCATTTGCGCTTTTACTCAACATAACATTACTTTCACTTGAATGGAGTGACATACTGTAAATTAAGATATACACGAGGATGCGCTTATTGTTCCTCGTCATGTCATTGTCCTTGACATACTGGCGAGAGATAGACAGTGAGTGCGTCACGCTCGCAAATATCTTTAAATCTATGATGATTTGCAGTTAATCCGCGGGTCACATGCATTCTGAACCATAGAGCACGATCCGTACGGATCACAGATCAACCGTAATCCTTTTCACCACTATTATCCTGGACTACAATATGGGTTATTAAAGAAGCATATGGACAGTGTATTCTGTAGAACCCATTGAGTGGCCTAAAGGCTGTTTGCTGGTTAAATTAATAGAAAGTTTCGAGAAATTCTGGTTGAATTAACCTTTCAGGGTTTGCCTGATAGGAGAACGGTTCCAGATTTTGTTGCACCTGTTAGTTATTGTATTTATGGATTTATCTTTGGTCATAGTACAGGGAAGTACATTGTAACGTACAGTCTCAAATGCCAAGGCAACATCCCTTTGGGTTGTGGCCAGAATTAAAATAAAAAAATCATCTGGTTCCAAATGTATAGCCCTAACCCATTACACTTCCCATTACAAGACTCCTTATTTCACTATATACATGCTTAAAGGGGTCCTACTGGATGGCTAGAACAAACATTATTGTGAGTATTTGGTGTAATACAGTGTGTTTATTTACAAGGTCTACATAAAAAAAAAACATTCGTTTTCACATACCGTATGATTTTTACATACGGAAAGTTACATTTCCACCACATGCTAGAGGTATTCGGCCAATAACAACGATGAGCTTTGTTAAAAATCGAGGCGTTTCAGAAAGGCGGGGCGCAGAGGAGCAACAGTTATGTTGTGTGTCGCAAACATAACTCCCTTTACCATTTTCGGATCATCGGCATTCAAAGCATATTGCAGCTGATAATGTCTCCTTTGCCAGCGAATTTGCCAGCAGAGCGTTACAGATAGGTAAGGTTTTATTTATAAAAATTATTATGTCTGTGTGCAACCGGGTGTTTATGTGCTGCACACACTCGGAGTTTGGAGTTGTGCTGTTTTGGACCAGTGTTGTAAATAAAACGTGATCACCGATTTTTCGAATTGTGTCCTCGTTTGTAAGACCCAACTAAGTAGTTTTTCATGAAACACACAGCGTCTCCACGACATGGCGGCAGCAATAACAACACTACAGCGGGAATAGACACGCCTTCTTTCTTTGAGTATAAGTTTTAGGCCGTGTGCTCCAATGCGTCACATGAATTGACATAGAAATGTGGAAGCGTGTTTTAACAAGGTATTTTAGGCGGGTTTGGATGATATCTCTTTTGGTTTGACACTTTAAGGGGACATTTCATGAAAAACAGACCTTTTCCATGTTTAAATGCTAAAATCGGGTTTCTTGTGCATCTGCCAACTCAGAAAGTGTAAAAAAAGACAAATCATTAACTTTTTTTATATGAGCCTATCTCTGCAAGCCTTTGAGAAAACGAGCGCTTCAGAAACCATGCTGTTACTGACGTAAATAGTCGTTCTTATTATAATATTTCTGCCCCTTGTTCTGAACGTGTCCAATCGCGCCGCTGCCATTGTTGTTTTCACATGTGTGAGGTTCCAACTAGTGGTCGACCGATTATCGAATTGGCCGATTATCGGCGTCGATATTAAGGATTTAGCCGATAATCGATATCGATCATTTTCAAAGCCGATTTGCCGATAAAGTCATTTAATTTTGAAATGCGCTTTTTGGCTCTGACGCAGCCAAGGATTTAGCGAGAGCAGTCGGAACACGTCACTCTAGGGGTTTGCCTAGAGTAATGCCTGCCCACTGCCCCTCTGATTTGTTGGGACTAAGTCACGAGTCCGGCCAATCAACACGGGAGGCTGCGGAACAGAAAGTCTTTTTTCACTGTTACACCGAAAGCGCTGCTTCGGGTTCATGCTCTATGAGGTAAAGCAGCATCAGACGTTGAAATTAATCTCAATCCACTGCACTGAAGATGCAAAACACTTCAATATAATAAGTGCCTGAATTTCGGAGCAGCTTTGCGGGTTTCCTGCAGGTTCCGCGGGATTTACGCATTATTATCATGTAGATATAATTCACATCCTCAGTATAACAATGATTTGCTCTGCAAGCGAGCAGCACACTGCACACGCGTTTCTTGTAATTGATCGAGCTGGCGTTTTGCACGTCACTTAAAATGACGCCATTTCAAAAATACAAGACATTTTAAAGCATAAAGAACTTGAATCGTCGGTCTTCAGTCAGAGCGCTCTCATGCTCATGTTATAGCTTCATGAAAATATTGCGGTCTTTTCAACAACATACACAATAAAGCTATGAAGGCAATTCAATTATTTACACTTAATATATAAATTCAAATTGTGCTAGTTAATCCAATGATTAGCATAATGATTAATTGAAAAGTATTGTATGCAATGTTAAAGTCATCAGAACATATTTTTTTCCATAAATAAATATAATTTGTTACATTCAATTTATTTTTTAATTTGTTGCTTGTTGTTTTTTACTGTGTTGCTTGTGGTTTACAAAATGTTCACAGAATTCTGCTGGGTGCTCCCTTCTTTCTTTTATTAGTATTAATATAAGTGTTATGATTAAGATTTCTCAGTCAGAATTAAAAATATTTCAAATGTTTCAGAGCATGCGTTCTTAATTTCTATATAAATTTACGTTTTTACACCATATATATATCGGTTCAAAATATCAGTTATCGGTCTAATTTGCATGGAAATAATCGGTATCGGCCTGAAAAACGCATATCGGTCGACCTCTAGTTCCAACCCCATGGCAAAAGTAGCAAAGCTTACAAACTGTTGTGTTGTTGGCTGCACAGAACAATGTTCCCAGACTCACGGGAGACAAGAGAGCGATGGATTTATATAGTTTTCAATGGAAATCATCCACACTGAGCGAGGCAAAGCTGTTTCTCGTTCGCTTACTGCACAGTCCCAGCTGAAAAGGGGGCGGAGACTAGCAGCTCTCTTGCATTTAAAGAGACACACACCAAAACAGCGAGTTTCTCCTCACATGCAAAAGTGGGAATGTAGCGCATGGTATATTAAAAGATCTGTGGTGTTTTTTTAGCTAAAACTTCACGAACACACTCTGTGGAACCCCAGAGACTTATTTAACATCTAGTGAAACCATTCGAACAACCTCTCCTTTAAATTTTTGCACTTTTACGTGTCTTATATATGCATGCACAACTTGTAACACACCAAAGATACAGGAAAACATGAAACGGTGTCATATGACTCCATTAATGTTTTGCTAGGATAAGAAAAAGACTAAGTATTTTTTTAACAAGAGCTGCAAGCAGCCCCATGGGGCCAGGCCCCCGAAGGCGCACCAAAAGTGTAGCGTAGAGCCAAGAGAGCAAAAATGGCATAAACAGAATGCACGTGAAAAACGGCCAGTTCAGGAAGAACAGGCAAGAGCGAAGCACAGACTCTGCACAAAAACACTCAACACGCTACACACTGGATTCGAACCCGAGACCTCAAAGACTCGATGACACCGGCCCATCAGGTTGCACCACTCAGCCACACACTCAGTTGCTGTCGGGCACTGTAGAAGCACAGAGCAAGAGCAGCACAGAACAGCATGAGTAAAGCAAAGCGGAAATAAAACACACGTGAGAAACAAATAGGTTATGAACAGTAGGTGAGAATGAAATCAAATTGGTGACTTCATCCACCTGTAGAACAAAGTCACTAGGTGGAATTCGAACACGCAACCTCTGAGACAGAAGGCTTGTGGTTCAGCAGAACGCGCCACTGAGCTAGCACAAAGTGTAAGAGATCCTGAGTACATCTGTTAGAGCTGCAAGTAGCCACACGAGTCATTCAAAGTATGTGCAGTACAGACCAAAAATAACAGAAGTTTAATTTACATGAAAAACAAGTAACTTAAGTGAGCATAAAGTCACGCCACACATTTCCTATATTAATGCAACACATGTCATGTTCATTAAAGTTACTTTATTATGAGACGCAAGGTGCATCCCAAATCGAGCACTTATGCACTATTCTACAAATATTCTACAAGTATAAATAGTGTGAGTAGTGATTCACATTGAACAGGCAACACAAAGCGCAGACTCTATAAGAAAACAAGGAATTCGTAGACACCTTTCAAAAACATTTCAAAGGTTACGACCAAATATAATCATTTTTCAAATACTCGACCCATTGGTGGCACTGTTCCCCATTTTGCCATGGACCCCCAGTCCTAAGTGTCAATGAAGCGTACAAAGTCTCGTTCCAATATATCGGCCGAGATACAGCCTCAAATACATTTTTTGGTCAACTTTGAAAAGTTTGCGACCTCATAACTCTTGAACAACAACGAAATTCGCAATTCTTTCGGAGCACGTCTGTGCAGCACAGTCCAAAATTAGTCTAAGCCATAATAATCGTTTTACCTTGATTATTTTGTTTTTCTGGCCAAAATTGACTGATTATGATTATTTTCGATTAATTGAACAGTCCTAATCCAAATCACCAAAAACTTGGCTTTAAAGCGGCAATCTGTAAACTTTTTGGTTAAAAAGTAAATGAAAAATATATTACAACTTAAAAAAAAAAAAAAAATATATATAACACATAACCCAAACTCATTTTAAGCCCTAAGTGGTTTGCCCCCTACAGGACTATTCACTGCGGCCGAGTGTGTGCTGGGTCCCTGTCCATGCACACAGATGGTGGGGGTGCCTCATTATCAGGGCCAATCTCTAGGTCAACAAGAAAAGCCTTTTGGGACCCTGGGAATCACGAGAGACATGGATTACAACACAGATTACAGGGAGTGCAAGAAGATGCAGGGCCTTGAAATTATTGTGCCCCCTCGGTCGTATTTGCAATAAAGGCTTATGAATGAAGAGGGATGGAGCGACAGGCCTTGTTCTTTTGCATGCTTAAAGTCTAATTATCATCAGCTTTCAGTTTATATTGCCGTGACCCTGACAGCTGCTGAGAATTCAATCGCAGTCACGCTGCCATTTACAATCAAGGCCTTTAATTCCCACTATGTGCTGTTCGACTTCCCAAGATTTAAAACCCTTATCACACACCATCCCCACCAGGCTATCATGTGCCAGATCCTACTGATATTTATAGTGGGCACTCTATGACTTTTATAGGACGTATTTGTGTACAGATATTAATTACAATATTACTTATAAATCATGCATCTTTTCCCTTAATATTTTTACTTTTTATCATCTAGGGCTGTTCAACGATTAATCGTGATTAATTACATCCAGAAAAAATGTTTGTGTTTTTATAACAGTCTGTGCAGAATGCATATTCATTTTGTATTTATAAACACATACACAAACCTGTATATATTTAAGAAAAATATAAAAATTGATAAATGTTTATAGTTTATTTAAATTATATATAAATACTTATATATACACTCGTGTAAGTAAATGTGTTTATAAATACAAAATAAATATGCACATTGCAGAGACAAAATTTATGTAAGCACAACATTTTATTTGGATGCGATTAATCATTGAATGTCATTCCACATATTTTTACTGTCAGTGCTCAAAATAGCACAGTTACCCCATCTTGACTTACAAAGGTTAATTGAGTCCTCAACCATACCCCTGCAATAACAATCCAGATCTCCAAAATAAACACTAAAACGTTGTTACATCGAAAAGTCACCTCAGTTTCTGAGCCCACCAATCACCAAAACAAAACAAAATTTCTGGGTAAACATCGTAACCCCATCTTTTACAAGAACACATGCTGATTCTCCAAACAACCATGGGGACTACCAGGGAAAACACGTGTCAACACAAGCATATAATAAATATATGGGTAGTTTCCTAAAACTTCATTTGTTTTCTTGTACGTGTATTCGGTAGAACTGTATCTCTGTGTTTCTACAGTCATGGTTTGCTCATCTTTTGCCTATTAAAATTTCAACATGTAAGGAGAGGGCAGACGTGTCAGCCACTTTAACCCAATTGAAAAGTCTTTGTGTTGCTTCTCATTCCTGCTCATGCGCTTCAGAGAACAGGGGTAGGAATGAAAGAGTTGGAAAACAGGGGGAGCTCAACCTCTGTGTCTCCATCTGCTTTCTCCGCTCCCTCCACCCCTCATCGACCCCACTCTCCTTCTGCTCCTGCAACCCACAGGTGTGAGTTTACCTCCCTAAATTACCCCCTCACGTACCCCCGCCCCCCAGGGTCTCACGCTGGGCTTAAGTAGTGCCAGTGAGCCTCAGGCTACAAGTTCCTGCTGCCTTTACAGAAACTGCCTACTGTTCTGGAGCCAAATAAAGGTCCTCAATTACACATTCATGGATTTGTCAAAAGTCCCGGTACTTCGGGACCAAGTCGGTATTTAAAAATAAAAAAGTTGCCGGTACCTCATTTCCTAAGACCCGGTAGCACCAACGTACCGGGTCAACCTGGTACTGATGCTTTGTCTGACAGGTTGTCAGTCTGAAACTTTTTATAGAGGTAATAAGATGTGATGAGTGGATAAGCGAGAGTCCGTCCACAAGAGATGCGCAGAGAAATACTTCAGATTAAAGTCATATCACAAAGAAAACAAACAGAGTTTTGTGGTGAAAGGTGGAAACATCCGGATTTATTTGAACAAGTTCAAGCGGAAAGTTTCAAATTCTGTTAGCGTTTGCATTATGAATGTTGTATCATATGTTAAGTTAAAGGTTACTAGGGCTGCAACTAACGATTATTTTAATAATCGATTAATCTGTAAATAATTTTTTCGATTAATCGATGAATCGGATAAAAAAAAACCACAAGAAAAGCAATAATTTCCAACCCTTTATTCAAAAACAGAACTAAAATCTTTAGAAAGTGCACAAGCATGTTACTCCTTGAACATCCCTGAGCTGTTATAAAAATAATAAAATCAAACAAAAATGGACTAACATAAAAAACATACACATGTATGCTTTACATCTGCCAAATATATAGACTTTTTTAAAATAAAAGTGCCACCTGAGCTGCCAGAACAATAAATAATTTATAAAAACTAAAGAACAATACAAATCAGAAAACTTAACAGGATTTGTTTGAATGTAAGAACTTGTTCTCTACACTACACTGCAGACAGACACTCGCAGATGCACACACTCGCAAACGCACACACTTTTGCAGACGCACACACTGACAAACACTGACACACACACACACTCTCTCTCAAATTCACTTGAAGCTTATTCATTCAATTACTACCATCATTGTAGTAAGTGCAAGCTTCATTTATACACCACATTTTAACAAAGCTTAAGATGACCAAGAGCTATAAAAGAACTTTAAAATTAAATTAAAAAGTACAACACACACAAATATATTTGTCAATAACAACCTATATGGGAGAAAGCACAGAATAGCCTATACACTGCAAAAATTGCTTTTCTAATTTAGTAGTTTTGTCCCGTTGTCAGTCCAAATTTAAAAAAAAATCTTATATCAAGAAACATGTACTAGACACATGAAAAAGCATAAGAAATTATGTCTTGTTTTCTGAAAAAACACGTCAAATTAAGTGATTGTTTGCTTAAAGCAAGAAAAATTATCTGCCAATGGGGTACAAAAATAATCTTAATGAGATATCATTTCAAACAGAAGTTTTAAGCATCAATTAATTTTCTTGTCTAGTAATCTTGATTTAAGATTTTTTAGATATTTGGACTGGAAATTAGACAAAATTACTAAGGAAGTTTTGCAGTGTAGCTATACATGACAACAGATTGATAAATGAATGGTCCAAAAAAGGCGAGTGAATAAAAACGTGTTTTTAGTCTTACAATGCAAAGCGCAAAGTTTTTAGTCTTACACCACCCCTGATTATACTGTTATTAACGAGCTAATGCTAACTTGTGATGCTTGTCAATCTGGATAACGAGTAAACATCCGCACCAGGGACATTACGTTCTTCACTTCGAAACGGAACAAAAGTAGGATTCTGTAGTGACTTAACCTGCTTTTGAACTCCCTTCCTCCTCATCACAGACTCAAACATGTTTGAGTTTCAGGTGCTGGATCATTGCCGCGTTGCTCCCGCCATGTCGCGTTTGCATATTCTGTAGTTAACAGTTTTTCTGTTTATTTAGTGTGAAATGCTCCCGCACCTATGATGACTTGGGTCGCGGGGATTTCTCTGCCTCCGTCATGTATCTTTCCTCCGCTCGTTTTTTAATTTTTGCTCCGCCCTGTATATGAGGCGCCGAACTCTGCTAGCATCAGTGCGCGAGAGAGACCGAGTGTGTTTACCTCGCTCCGCGCTCAAATAAAGTTTTTTTTTTAATAACCAAACGTCTCCGCATCGCGCGACACAACGAATCGATAATGAAATTCGTTGACAACTTTTTTACTAATCGATTTTTATCGATTTTATCGATTCGTTGTTGCAGCCCTAAAGGTTACAATAAAATAAACGTCCCTGTTTGCGTGTTAATTTGTTAGCGCCAATGCTAATCCAGTTAAGTGTCCTTATTAACCATTTAATGCTTTTATTACTTGTATAAATGCATTAAACTAACTGAGGTTTGTTTTAATATTGCATATGCAAGTTTGTTCAGTCAGTTGACTTACTGAAGTTTATTCTATTCGTCTTATACAGAAGCAGACTGAGGAGGATGTTCATCAGCATCAGCAGTGAGCACACAACAGTTTCAGCAACAATTAACTTGGAATTGCTTTTTATACATGTATATTAACAATGAGCTTTATTAATAAAAAAATTCAATTAGCATGTACTGGTGTTTTGCTTTGGTACCAAAATTGGTACCGAGAACCGTGGAATTTTACTGGTATTGGTACCGAATACTCAAATGTTGGTACCGTGACAACACTACACAGTCAGCTGATGGATGGCACAACACACTCGTGATATGGCTGTGTAATACATCACAGGCCTTTCTAAACTTACATTTTATTTCTAACAACACTGCTTTCACTAGGGAAAAATCATACATCAGAAAACGATAACAGTTAAAAAACATCATACATCAGAAAACATTAACAGTTAAAACACGACAGCACTGTGCTTTATAATCTTAAAACTGTAAATGATTTATGAACTTTTCAAAGTTCCACTCATCATTGTTCCAACACACAATTCACAATCTCACAGGAAAATGATCTAAGGGACACAAATACAATGCCGTGTATGGGTCTGAAAACCTCCTGCCGCAAAATGAGACTATGCCATGCAGTGAGAAAATGTTTTTTGGGCAGTCTCTTCCAGATTCTCACCATACAAAACAGACATCTGTAAGAGAGGATGTCAGCAGTTATGAAGGGCCACACAAGCTTATTGGGAAAATGACAGTGTTTTCATCATTTGATTTGTGGGATTGGAAACAGTCGCTAAATAAAAGGCTATATTGTGGCACACTTACCAAGATGAAAGGCCGACAAAGACTACTTTAGGCTCAAGAGCCTTTCTTTCTCATCTCCATGTGTTCTCATTGTTTTAGACTGTCTCTGTATAGCTTTCTGAAGAGAGGTGATCTACACCGAGGTTTAGAGGCTTTCATGGGAAGCGCACATTGGCGACTCTCACCTTTTCTTGCTCATTGGACTCCAATGCATTCATTACCTCTCTTCTCTATCGCGCACATCTGCCTCACGTAAATCCTATTTCCTGTGTCTATTGAGCGCGCACAGTGGCCTGGTGCTGGGGCGATGGCCGCCACACGTTTCCCATGGCCTCCTCGCCCTTCTGCTCAGTCCAGCGTCCCTGCCCCTATTGTTCCTCATCTGTTCTTCCCCACCCAGTGTACACTGTTGTCTGCCCACCAACCCCTGCTTTAATCCAACACCCCTCCTCTCCCCAATACACTCTCCTTTGATACCCCCTTTCCATAGCCAAAACCCCTGCTGCTAAAGCAGTAGCTTGGCAGCTGGAGCAGTTGACCATATTGGCTCAGCTGCTGGTTCACGGGATCCGAGTGATTAGAGAACAACACCAGGAGCCAACGCAGGTTAATTTTCATTATCCGACCACTTTACTAATTAATTAAGGCTTAATCCACTGGAGACCCCCAATGGGACAGCATTGACTTCCGTTGGACACAAAACCACAAGACATCTCAAAATATCGTATTAGTTTGACATAAGAATGTGTCATATTACTGTATATACATGTTTGGAACAACATGAGGGTGAATAAATGTCTTTAAGTCTTAGCATGTGCCATGTTTTGTCTGATCAGGCAGGGACATTTTGAAATAATGTGTTAAAGGACCAGAGTCTGGTGGTGAAGATACAAAAGAGGTGGTGTCCAGGTAAGAGGTGTATATTGGGTGGCGGTATTTGATGACAGAATGGTTTGGCAGTAGCCATCTAATGCTCCACGGTCCTGGCATGACTGTGTGGGTGGCAAAGTGCTGTGACTCAGTGATGCGGCTGTGGCTCAAAAATCAGATTTCTTTCAGGGAAGCAGAGCTTGAGGTGTGGGTGAAAAGATTCCACTTATCTTCTGTTTACCTGGAAAGGTGTCGGGTGTTTTTTTACCTGCACTTAACAGCACCACTTTTAAGCATTTAAGACCTCTTATGATCATTCATAATGGAAAAGTGGGGCCAAATGATTCTTTTCAACTTGCCTGAACAGAACTACCAACTATTTGTAATTATTATCATGATACATGTACATATATATATATATATATATATATATATATATATATATATATATATATATATATATATATATAGAAAAACTAGTTTAAACCATTTTCTATCTAATGGACCTGTGTTATATTCCTAACAAAAAACTAAAATGTTCAAATGAGCCTGGTAAACATCACAAAGTCCCTGTAGTCATATTTAATAATAAAGAAGTAGTCATTCCAATTTAGGTATCGTGTTAAATTTTTTATATTTTTTTCCCACTAGCCTGAATAAATAACGAGGCAACATGATTAAGGTTGTGTTTTATCAAGGGTGTTGTGAAATGGGACACACCGTGAAATCCCTTACCCGTACAATATGGTACTTAGTGAGAATCCCATGAGCATCTGGGCAGAATGCACAGTGCATTCCATCCATGCCCGCACAGAGCAGCGGATGTGGATGACTAAGTAAGACGCCTCAGTAAGGTAGACTGGGGGATTGCTTGTAAACTAAAGCAAAAGGAAGTACTACTACATTCTGAAAAATGCCCTAAGTGCAATGAACAGCTTGAGGAAAACAATCAAAGAGGAAACACATACAGGTGCCCTGGAAGAAAACAAAGGGATTTCAATCATGCCAGCACAACAGAAGGAAAAATGACGTAAACTGGGAAAGAAAATGGATGTGTGGACATATTTGCAACCTCTCAGCAGTTACATTGAAATGAGGGGGGAAATGCCAAGAGAATTATTAACAAACAGCTCAAAATGTGAATCATACCTGTAGGCAATCTGAACTGCAGTGCATATAGACATTACGCATATGTGCAGTCCCTTTCCTCATAGTTTCAGACAAAAGAGCGTTTTATTACTCCGTACAATATTGACAGCATCATGCTGTTAATTCTGAGCCAGCTGTGCTGTTATAACGCATGTGCTTGAGGCAAAGTGGATGCTTTCCCGTAGTAGCTTATTAGCGTTTTAAAGCTAAAATCAAAATACACGATTTCAGCACAAATGTCTTTGAAATACGTCGTTTGGTGCTACTGTATGCATACTTACTGAGCTCATATTGAAATATGAGACGCAATATTGGTCGGTGAAAGCAATGACAGAATGAATGGGGGTTGGGCTGCTGACAGCGAAATGATGAGGTGTGTGACCGTATCATTGACAGATAATACAAGTAAACTATAGCGACTCACCTGGTTATAATGCACCCTAAACGGTCTCAGATAATTCGAGTTGGTGCAAGGAACGACCTGAATATTATTGATCTGCTCCATGGCTTTGATATAGCTGCCCACGGGTACTTCTCACAGCAGATGGAACAGCGGCAGACTATGGGAGAATGAGAGGAAACGTCTACGGAAGCCTGCGAAGGGCAGAATAAAACCGTTTTGCGTTGTTGTAGTGAAAGCTCAACAGAGAGGACCATATAGGGAGCATCAACGTCTTTGTTAGTGAATGGTGGTAATGGGGAGATGATGTAATTCATTTACTTTTTCAGGTTAAATAACACCCGACTCACTCCTATTATCCAGATTTACCGCGCGCGCGCTTGACGCGCGAATGCAGGTGTGTTTGCCTCGTGCAGGCATTGCTTCAAGTTTACCTGAGCAGCCCTCGAGGCGTTGAATAAACCGCCAAATTTAATCGAAGTTTAATCCGTTTATCTTTCTTGAAATCACTTCACGCATTTAATACATTACATACAATGCTAGATTATGTAGTCAAACCCAAACATTACATACAGAATTGTTTAACATCTTATAAATTGCAAAATAGCTATTACATTACATTTAGGCATTTGGCAGACGCTTTTATCCAAAGCGACTTACATTGCTTTATCCTATACATTTTACATAGGTATTTGCAATCCCCTGGGATCGAACCCACAACCTGCGTTGTTAACGCAATGCTCTTACCACTGAGCTACAGGAAAGCTATTCACTTTTTAGATGGACATACAGAACGTGCTAAAATAAATATCGAACTTTGTGACGTCAAAATGCAGCACACTAATGTCTGTTTCACCAATTAAGGATGCTATCGTTTGAAAATAGTTATCTCATACATTTAGTTATTTTGACCTCACAAAAACTCCATTCTTATGTCTGGTTATCGGATAGCCTAGCAGCATTGGTTAAACCCGTAAGTCTAAACATGTGGTTTGAATGAAGTGTTGAAGAAACAGAATGTTGCATTTGAAGTAGATGTTTTAAGAATGTTTTTGTGTCATGATGGGTGCAGGTTTCTTATCTGACCATATGCCCCTCTCATGAAAAACAGCTGAAGGAACTAATGCTCTTCCTTGAAAAATATCTTTACTTATAGCCTAATTCTTCAATGGCTGGATCTTTGTGATAGTAAAAGTTGATTTAGGTCCTATTGATGTTCAATGCAATAATGTAATACCGCAGAGATGACTCATCAGAATAATGTCTTCTGACTGTATGAAAGAGAGCCGAAAATAGGCAAAAATGTCCCAGTTTTGTAATTCTGTGAGTCAAATGTGATGTCAAAAATCTAATGAAATCTTGTGATGCTGTGAAGTAACTTTTACATCACAGACAGTGCAAAACTGTCACCTCCATGTAGGGTGACAATGTATCTGCTCGTCTGTGATCACGCATCTTATTGCAGAAAGTAAACCATCTAGTTGGAGAGGGAAAGAATATTCATATTGATGGCCTGACATGATTTCAGAGACTACAGAAATAAAGCGATTTGCTAATTACTCTGGGACCTTTGTGACTGTCAGGTCAAGGTTACAGATGTAGAGAGCCTGAAAATTACTAGCAGTCTGTAGAATGATAAGAAATTATATATTTTATTTTTTGCTTTTATTGGGTTTGTGCAATCTTTATATTAAAAACCTTTGTTCATCCAAAATATACTGGGAAAAAATATACAACTATTAGAAGCATCAGGTCAAATTATGTGATACAACAAGACATAAATAAATAAAAATATAAGTTAAAAGTTTAAAAAAGTGTATTAAGTAAAAAAAACTATTTTTAACTGAAAATCAAAAACAAATGAAGACGTTTTAAATCAGAATAAGAATTCCAGTCATGGTATTATATTTACCTAAGATAATATTAATATTAATAATTATTTATAATAATTTCATAATAATTGAAAATATTTTAATGTTTTAATAAACTGTCGGAGCCCTTTTTCAGCATATACATGAAAACGCATGTTGGAACTAAAATGGCGGTAACTCATGAATTCTTTGGAATGCAGACTTATGGTAGGTCTCGCTGGAAAAAATAAAAGTAGCTGATTATTGGAACAACAAAAAAATCACACACACACAAAAAATGAAGGAACGTTCTTAGGTTTATTGAAAAATATTAATAAAAAAGTTTATGTTTTTCTTTGGGGGGGGGGCACGGTGGCTTAGTGGTTAGCACGTTCGCCTCACACCTCCAGGGTTGGGGGTTCGATTCCCGCTTCCGACTTGTGTGTGTGGAGTTTGCATGTTCTCCCCGTGCCTCGGGGGTTTCCTCCGGGTACTCCGGTTTCCTCCCCTGGTCCAAAGACATGCATGGTAGGTTGATTGGCATCTCTGAAAAAATTGTCCGTAGGGTGTGAGTGCGTGAGTGAATGAGTGAGTGTGTGTGCCCTGCGATGGGTTGGCACTCCATCCAGGGTGTATCCTACCTTGATGCCCGATGACTCCTGAGATAGGCGCAGGCTCCCCGTGACCCGAGGTAGTTCGGATAAGCGGTAGAAGATGGATGGATGATTTTCTTTGATTAAAAAGTACATTAAAAAAATATGGATCGCATAAGGATAACAAAAATCTAAGCACACTTTTTATAAACCCTACATAAATTATGATTCGATTAGAAATTACATGTACAATATTGATGCAAACCAAGGTGTCCCGTATACGGAACGGGTGACAGTATACAGGCTACGGGAAGCTTTTTTAAGAAACACAAATACACTAATTTAATGTCTGGTTGAACCTCTTTTGTACAAAAAATACTATATTTATTGTATTGAGCAGCCAAAATGTATTTAGTTCATACATTCTGGGCCTATTTTTTGTCTCACAGTAGCAATCAAACAAATAAACAGCAACAATAACTTCAGTCTTGGTTTAAAATATGTATTCTATGTAGTCCTGGTTTCTTTGTATAACTCCAGTGATTAATATGATGGAAATTGAATGCACAATATTCTCCACACCCTGTTCTCTCAATCACAGCGAACTCAAATTTCTCATACTTCTAATCATAGTTCTCAGAACTCTCCCACACAAACAGTTTCCGCCCCTTGGTTCCCGCCCTTCCAATCTTCTGTGAGTTTGTCTGGAAAGTACAAGTTCTCATTTGATCTGAATATTTTTTTTGATGAAGGCTTTGTGGATGTGGGTTGATAAGGTACCAAGGAAATGTAGTATGTTCCTTATGGATGCTGGGGTGTGCACCTTTTCCAGCATCTAATACTGAGCACAATAATCCAATCATCAGTGCTATCATAAAAGCACCATATTCATGCCAAAGCCAGAAGGTGTTGAAAGGGGTGGAGAACGTGTAACTCCCAGAATGGCCAATTTGGATGCTAAATTTGTGGAGAGAGAGTAATGCAATATACCAAAACCTCAACATGGCACTCCGTCTCAGACATTCTGTTGGTCCCAATCTCTTCGAGCCAGTTTCCTCCTAAGAGGGCCATGGAATCCCACCCTCCATACACTGGCAGGATATAACACTTTTGCTGGCTGATTTAAATCTAAATAAACATTGCCAGACAAAACAATGTGCGACTGGAATAGAAACAGCCCTTTTTCTTCACCCGGCCAATTGATATGGGTACATCGAACAAGGCTGCATTTTATGATAAGCGTATGGGCGGGGGAACATGAGACCTGAGGGTGGATAAATCTAGACATGCAGTGGTACTGGTGGCTTTTAGAATTGAAGAAAGTGGTTCAAATATAGTTCAAATTTAGCCTACATAATATCAATATTTAGTTATATAAGTTTAAATTAAATTAAACAGCTAACTAGTTATACAAAAGACATTATAACTCATTTGCAAGCACATACATGGGAATATCCTTTATTCATGTATTTCTTTACAAGCTGTTTATTCACCCAAAATACAAATTCTGTAATTGATTTACACTCATGTTGCTTAAAAACTGTATGACTCTTCTGTGAAACACAAACACAAAAGATGTTATTTTGGTTTTGTGTCCATACAGTGGAAGTCCAATGGGGTCCAATATTGATGGTTACCAAAATTCTTCCAAATATCTTTGTTTGTGTTCTGTTGAAGTCATACAGGTGTGTAATGACCTGAGGATGAGTAAATAATGCAAGAATTTTCATTTTTAGGTGAGCTACCCCTTTAAATGCTTCGCACCAATAGATGAAAAAGCCCTTTATTTAAACTGTGTACAGTATGTCTCCAAGTAAGTAGCTGAAGAAGTGTGTTGGCAAAACTCTGAGAACACAAGATAACTCAACAAGAGCCATGGCTCATTACCCAAGTCTATCTCTTAAAGTAGAATGGAAAATAGATACTGGATCACCCATTATTCCTTTCAGTCAACGCGAGCCCACTGTTACCCCCTGTATCTTATCAGACGATCTTTTTGGCTCGGGAGTCCCGAAAGAGTGCTAATCCTGCACCCATATGTGCACCTCAGGTCACTGTTGCCTGGACCATCCTTCACTCCGAATTACATTCTCTGCTACTACAACATAAGCCAGGCCACTGATGGCTCGACAGCACGGCATGGTCATGGAGCCTCACACTCCCCTTTTCTTACAACTGTCTTTCTCCATGTCTCCTCTACTGTCTGGTTACAGTTAGTTTATCAGGAAGGGTCAAGCATGGATTTGTCGTTACCGGCACTGGAAAAAGTTCAGGCTTATGGGAATGCACTTAGCTGAGGTGCCTGCTACCCTTCTGTTAGCATTCACATGGTGTTGAGTCATATGTTGCATCCACAACAAAATTGTGGTCTTGAAGGTCAGTTACTGCATAAGGCATTTTTATATTATTTATTTTTATTTTAAAAAGTATGCCTCCACTGTGAATGTTTTGCTTGCTGCCAATCTGATATGATAAATATGATTAAAAAAAGGTTTCACAAATCATTTGAGGTGACTCTTTTAAAGTAATTAGCATTTTTATATTTTATTTCATAAAAATAATTCCTTCACTGTTATCTTTTTATTTTATATTTACTTTCACTTACTATTTAAAAATTGTCCAGTGGTGAGTTGCTGTAACTTCTTAAAGTATGTTGAAATTGCTTGATTTATTTTGTTGAGTGAAGTAACATAAAAACATAAAAAAATTATAATTCAAATGACATTTAAAGCCCATTTGATTGTACCTAAAACTACTCAAAATACTGTTTAATTAAATTGTATGGCGACAAATCATTCTTGGAATGTGAAAATGCACTTTCAGAACATGTACTGTCACCATAAATTTAAAAGATTAAAAAAAAAGGGGTTGAGGTGCACGGCTTTGGGCGGGATAAGAAAGACCATTCCCTTTTACATCAAACGAGACCTCGTCCCTCCACCCTTTCCAGGTAGGGCCTAAATTAAGGCAACCTGATCCATGTGGAACTCGCCTCTCGTGAATGGTCCTTCAAAGTAGCAGGCCTCTCTTCCATCCAAGGCCTTTGTAATGGAATCCACCGCTGTTACTTCGCCCCTTGTATTTTCAGGCAGAGCTATAATTGTTTTTGTGGCCCCGAATGTGTTACCCAGACGGAGACCGAAGTCCCGCGTTCTACTTTTCAGTTTCTGGAAGAATTGTTGCTTTATTCAGACCACGTTTTGATCACAATACTGACATCTGTTTATATTAAAGAGTCATAAACTTGACTATATGACTGCAGTATGTCTGGTTAGATGGTGGAAAAGCAACAAAGTGGTGTGAGGGGCTGAAAGGTATTTTTAGAAGCGGAGTAGAAGGGCAGCAGACAAAAAGGGCAGCCGTCGATGTGGATTACAGGGCAACAGGGCTGACAAGCCAACTGAACCTTGATCTCTCTCAATTTACTAAGGGACAGCTGACCACCCCCTCATCTGCCAAGATGGTCTATTTTAAATGCCTCGAAGCTTAAATCCTATTGTTTTTATACAAGGCTTTGCATACTGGAGGCGGTGGGGCAGTTCGGCCCGAGATGCGAGGCTCTGTGTGTGTTTGTGATATGGCTTGTGCCTCTCATCACCATGGGAATGCACGTTCCCCTGCTAATTACTTGCTTGAATTGGCCCACAGAGACACTGTTAATGACACGTAACCTGATCTGAAAAACCTGAGACGCTCCGCAGAAGGCACAGCCTGTATATACAGAGCGAGGGGTTATGGCGGGTGGTGATGGGGCACATAGTGGAAAAGGTGACCAGAGAGAAACATACAAAAGCAACGTGTGTGACATAGTAAACCAACTGTGCAAACGCACAGGCATGTCATCTCTGTCTCTAATTCCACTGGCCATGATGTGTCTACAGTGGCATAACTTTGTTTTGAAAAGTGGTGGGGACGAATTGACAAAAACAATACTTTAATAAATGATAACTTGTTGGGAATATTTATCATATACAGTGGGCGGTCAGTCCATTGGCTACTACACTTTTTCACTCCAGCTCTCACAGTATGTGGTTCCCAAACTGTCATTAGGGTAAGTGGCTGTTGTGGTGCATTACACTTAAAAATAGTTTATTCCTATGACTAGAAATGTAACTTGGTCATTGGTTTACCAGTTTTTGTGCTTGGACACTGGATGCTAAAGCAAGCGCCGCGAGTGAGGATATTGCACGCATTGTCATACTTTCTGGAGTCGCGGCTCTCTGTCTTCCACAAATAAAACTTATGAGTGTGAGCAATGGTAGTCGGTGAGAAAGCGGCGCATCCTGCGTTTTCCACAAGCTTTGGATGTGACTGGCCCTTACACACCTTTTGCAAGCATTTCTTAATTTCTTCCAAAATGTGGTGGGGACATGTCCCACCCGTCCCGCCTGCAAATGACTACGTATGTCCAGTTTATGTGGGGGAAGGTGCTGGTCATAGTTGTGGTGGATGACTTTATGCAAGCGTGACGGGAGGATTAGACCTGCAGTTGCAGCTGTGAATAATGGCAGGCTAAGAATAATAATGACTGCTTTTGTCACGGCAGTGGTGCGGTAATGACATGCTCTGCTATAATTTACCACACTAGTTGTAAAACTGTATGCATGCAAAGGGACTGGAGCAGCAGAGAAGCCATAAAGATCAACAATGCGTGATGTTGCATCTAATGTGCATGAGGAAGCAAGGTTAAAAAAACACAACACAGGGGTGATTGACGGCCCCTAAACAAAACTGGTTACTACCAGAAATAGTCTGCTGGCTTCCACAGCGGTGCGGACGCGCAAAGCAAAATGAATGCACCGTATGTGCGTCGCGACCGTGTCGCTCCCTATTTGCTCACCTGGCGTGTGTTTACATTTAAAATAATGAACTTGTGCGCGCAAAAGACGCGAAATGTGAATCGCCCTTAAGCTTGAGCTCTGCAGCGTCACATTTAAAATATGCGAGCCCCTTTTGGCCCTCAGCAAAGCATTTTTACAGTGAAATTCTTGATAATTTTCCTATATATATTTAATATTATAGCTGTGGTGTGAGGCCTTTATTCTTATGGTTCTTGGTTTAAATATGCTTTTGATCTTGCATTACAATAATATTGTCTATTAAAGTAATAAGCAACAAAGTGCTTTACATTTATTATAAATAATATTATAATAAATAGTTCCAACAACAAAGATCTTAACTGTAGGTTGTTAACAACTGGCAAGCAATATAGCTGAATGTAGCAACTCTATATTAGTTATAATATAGAAGTAATATACAATATTAGGGTGTGTCAATATATGAATACTGGCAATAACCGAGATTTTTTTATTCTTAGATTATCAGCATTGTGTAAATTCTTTAAATAAATTCTTTAAAATAATTCAGCGCTAAAGTTTTAACTTAAGAGCCACAATGGTTACAACCCTTCTCTCTAATCCTTAAACTCAGACTATAAATGTGATTTGTTGACCAATAAAGGAGAAACACAAAATAAACTAAATGAAAGATTAATTTGACTGATAGCATCAAAGAAACAAGATATCATGAAATGATCATTGTCACAAATCATTGACCATGATAACGGTGAAGTGAAAATAAATCTGATATCGTGACAGTTAGGTATGAAAACAAAATACTGTAAAACAGGTTGAATCACAGACCAGCGTGCTGAAGCACACACTGAAGGTAATAGAGAGCATCCCTCCTAGCTCTGTGCTTGCATGTCATCGCATGGATCGTATTCTGAGAGAAATAGAGACAACTTTACATCATCACATTCATTATCAAAACTGAATGTGAATCACATGTAGAGATCATCTGGGTTATTCAGAGCCTCTGTGAATCACTACGGGGCAGAATTCATTATCAGTGTGAAGAAACAGTTTCACACCCTCATTGAACTACCAGCATTCATTTTCACCTCAGGCCAAAGAGAGCAAGACACCTGCAGTGACAAAACAAATCTCCATATTCTAAAAAGTGACATGAGGAAAAGTGAAGAATACAACAAGTATTTCTAGTTTACTATTAAAAGAATGCTGGTAGTGTTTTACACAGATGCTTGAATGTTTGTTTGACATTTTTTTCCTGTATGTCAACTATTCTTGTAAATTGATTTGTCACAGATGGTTTTACTGTAAACTATTAATCAGATGCACCCACTCATACAGACATACTGAGACGCCCTGATTCTAACCCATGTCAGTACACAACAGAGAACACAGTTATTCACTATTAACATTTCAGTAAACATGCCTTTTTTATTGAATTGATGCCATGTTTGCTTGCTGTATGAGGGATAAGCGCCACCGATTGGTCAGAGAAATGAACTGCATATTTTAACTCCTGATTATCTTTAAATTCTGAATTTATTGAACTAAAATCAGGTCAGAAGCAATACGCATACTACTACTTACTTATCTGCAGATCTCAATGATTCTCTAAATCAATTGTTCAAACAAAACCCATTTCCTGTATTCATAAATCCATCAAACAATTCTATTGTAGTCACACTTGCAAGGCCTTGAGACCTATTATCCAAAGCCCGAGCAGGTTTTTTGATTCCGCGTCCCTCCCATGGGTGCCAGGAGTACGTCAGTGGTCGTACGGCTGTAAATAAAGCCAGAGAGTTTCTGGTAACTCCCTCGAGGCTCCCTCTTTTCCTGTGCCACCCGCTTCAGAAGGGCAATATTATTCTGTCCCCGGGTCTGAAGAATGATTCCATTGTGCTGGAGGTAGAATGCGGCCTTCCTCCGAGCCCACTTTACTGCCGCCGTTCTTTATTTAAACAGCACTGCTTTTATCTCCCCCCAACTGTATGTGCTCCTGCTGTCACCAACCGGGCTCAGCCGGTTCTCGTATATGGGCCCTGATAAGGGTGGCGCTCCAAGCAAACAAGCTCCAGCACGGGGACCAGCAGGAAGCGTCCACAAAGAACAAGCTCTCGACAAGTTTGATTGTTTCCCATCACGATAACCGTAATTGTAGGGTACTTTATAGAACACGGGTGCCGTCATCATCCTGTTCGAATTGTACGTGCCTTTCATTGTTGCATTGTTCGAAACATTGCTGGATTGAAAGGTCACCAGGGAACGGTGAGCTAGGGATAAAGAAGTTATTAAGGAATTGTGAATTATATATCCCGTGGGGCACTTTTCAACGTGAAAAGTGTGTAAACAGTGAAAGGTTTATTTTATTGCATGGTTTGTCAGCTACGGACTGCGCACCAAACAAAATACGTCTTCACTTTGTTTGCCGAACGCTGATGTATTTGAGTCTTGCGGTTGAATTCGGAGCTTTTGTTTGCCCACGGTTTGTTTCCTGTATCACCACACCTGTGTGTGCCCAGAAATCAGTGAGGGGTCAGAATGCTTGCCCGTACATGCCAGCATTCTTCTATCAAATGGGCCACAGCTTTGGTAATCCTGAAGAAAATGACTTTGAAAAGGAAGGATCTGCCTGAATCAAAACACTCCCGCCTTTTGTCTCCATGTGGACTTGGTTCACGTGTGCCTCTAGTTAAAAGCTCCGATCACATTAACTTGATATAATAACAGTGTTTTTTTCACATGAGAACACACCGTTCCATGGACAGGCTGCCTATTTCAAAGACAGGGTTTGTTCTCCAAAGGTCACTTGCCATAGCCTATTGACACCATTCTGCCTGCGTTTTTGAGATTTTGGTCACAGCTCTCTTTAAGAGGAACCTAACGCCAGTCCCGTATATACAGTACCAGCCGACACCAGCATTTGAAGTGGAGTCAGCTTCCTCCCATGGGAGCTTTGATTCCACCGATTCCCTCCGACTGACATTAAAGTTGCGTATATACCTCAGTTCATTTCACCCCTTTCTCTCCTTCGTTCTTTTCTTCTCTCTTTATGTTTAATTGCCTCCCCGATGACAACAATCTCTTATATCGCCGCATTGTACTTTGGAGAGATTGTGTTACAGAAGAGATCATATTTCTGCTCAGCCTTACTGCAGCTCATTTATAACGTCCTTCTACTCGCTCCAAGATCTGCTGGCTTCACAGGCAACGGTGTGTGTGGCTCCAACCTCAGCTCCATCAAGCATGACAGTCGTATGATAAGCTGGAAAAAAAAGACCTAAGCCGTCATATGACAGGACTTGTTTAGAGTTCGCCCGAGCAGTCAGGAGGAAGCCCAACTATCCAGAATCCAAGAATGGGAAGCCTCCCGGATAAATACTGATTTCCCCCCACTGATTATGGAGAGAATGGAGACATGTACAGTTGGTTATGAGGCTACAGAATACATGAATAGAGAAGAATTTGCATTCTGAGTGCCATTGTTTGGGGGTGCGCTGGAGGTGCAGCTGGTTTATCCATGACGAGAGGAGCGAGCGTGGGCGACTAATGGGATGTGTTCCCTCATGTCGGTCCTGCCGCGAGAGAGAGGGAAGGAGGGCACCAGGCGAACAGTTTGCTTTAGAGCGGAACTCTTTTCAGAACGGATTAGCTAAAGGGAGCAAACAGGCCTGCGGTATATAGGCCATTGTGGCGCAAACCATAAGTGTTGTAACCTGGCAAAGGTATGCAAATGGAAACACTGAATAATCATTAACAATCTCATATGTGGATCACAGCGATGCATAAAGGTGGAAAAAATAAAAGATGCAAAATAAAAATTCTCACACGTGGGTTAATACATTAATTGAATACATGCGAGTTTAGTAGAGAAATCCTGAAATACTTGACGCATTCACAGGCTGAAGAGAAAAATGATGCTCAAAACAAATATGAAACAGTAGCAGCCCTAAAAAGATTCCCAGGCTTTGACTTGACACGAGTATTAAGAAATGTACATTGTAACTTTGCAGATGCCTAAATGTTTTATCACAATTTGATAAATTGTATCATATCAGATTTACGTCATGCACACTCATATGTGAATCAGCTAAATGAAAGAGTCAGTTCAGTGCAAACAAGGTTATTTTAAGTTCATCTGAGCTGTATATGGGCATAAAACTACAGTGAAATTACAGTAAAATAAAGTTAACTTTTAAATTGATTGAAATTATATATAGGGGAGACATTGATTTTATTAACACTATTTACTTGTGTATTTTTTGAGCTAAGAAAGGTATGTTTTTGTCTGCCTCTATGAACCATTGCTATAGTATAATGGCTCAGTTTTGTTATGTAGATTATCACATATGATATACAATCTATGTCTTGCAACACCTGCACAGATAACAGAAGACTTAAACCAACCTTTTCTGTTGATATAAGATACATATCATACACCCTTACGACAAGTAACAATTGTGCTATAGATAAAACCAAAAAAAGAATGGTTGATTTTCGTAAGGGCTGCTACAGAATTTGGCTATTTTTCAATTGTTTCATAAAACACCACATCAGGTTCATCCTTTTACAGAAATGTTTTGAGAGCCCAGAACATATAGGCTATACACATATAGACTAACATATAGGCTATACACAAGTGAAAACTGTTCCTGCTGAAGAAGCGAGCAGAAAGCATTTCTATTGGTTTGGCAATAGCGCCATCTGCCTGTGGTGTTTAAAAATCTGCTACAAATAACACTTCCGCTTTTTCTCATTTTTGAGCAAATATGGCTGTAGCTTTAATTAGATTCTACTTTATATGATAATTTAATAAATGACACTTGGCGATGGAACAAAACATTAGCTTTTTTCTACTGTATGTCATGGCGATTTTGTGACCAATGAAATTAATCAAACAAATATGCTAATCATGCAGTCTATCTGTCCTTCCGGTTTTCTTCCTACATCTGCCACGTTTTTCGATTTCAACATGGCGTCAGTCTACATTTTTAACAGACAAGTTATACAGCACATTAGACATTCATACAGTATACAACACATTCAAACATATTAAACAACGCCTGAATGTATATGACGTCATTGTTATAGTTCACACATCCTGGACCAGTGGAGCCCTAATATTAAACGTCACGAATATAGGCTATGCTGTCAATTTATGTGTTACCGGAAACATGTAAGACCCGTACATGTGCATTAAACATAGAGATTCTCCACCCAGTGTAAGCATCATCTAGTCTCCAAGTTTCCTGACTGAAACAAGAAGCCTTCCTGTCTGAGCAAACCGGATATCTTTTACTAAAAACATTATTGGAGAATAATGTCCTGAAATTTCATCCTGCCCATCAGATAATCCTATCATGCATGCACACATCAATGTTACGTCATTTTTTGCACTATAAAATCATCCTCTCTGTTCATACTGCTACAGGAGATGTTGTTAAACATTTAAACAGTATTTGTTTAATACTGGTAGTACAATCTGTGAGGGTATTGCGCTGTAAATGAATCCTATGTTTCTTTTATGCTGGTAGAACTATTTGACAGTATTTTGTTTTAGTAAACAGACACAATAGCAATGTTTTTTCTTCACTTTCTTACACATAGTAGGCTACTGTTTGCTCGACTGCTGCACAGAATGTTTTATCCTTGTAAAGGTTGGCATTGCTGCGCCTCAAGTGTATATTAGTTGAACATCATTTTATTTCCAAAAAGCCATATTAAAGAGACTTTAAGATATGGACCGCACTTTTTTTAGGAATCTGAGGCTGTATACCAGCTCGTGAACGCATGACGCCTGAGGCACATGAATGTACTCATCAGAATGAATAGAATCGTGGGATTTCAGTCACACCCATCTTCCTCTACTATCTCTTCCAGCATCCCCTGAGACTGGTACTACAGAGAAGTGTGCAGGTGTTTTATGTACACCAACATAAGCTTCATGCACAGTATTTTAAGGACATGTTTAAACTCAGTGTGCGGTGATTTTAGGCACCCAGAAATGTATGCCGCTTCCCATGCAAGCTGAAAATTGGAGCAGCGTTACATGTTTTTGTGTCGTTTTGGTGCTCAGGTGCAAGTGACAGGTGCACTCACGTTTTCCACATGGAATTAAAGCTTGTTGTGCTGCAGTAAAACAATACAGAAAAACGTAAAAACATCTTTGTTTGCTTATATTGTGTTCTCCTTTCTCATTATGCTATTCACTCAAGTGGGTTTATTAATGTGTTTATTTAAATAAATATTGCAACATACTCCTACATTTGGAAACAGGGGCACCAGATGGAAAAAGTCAATTTAATCTGGTTTTATAAGGAGGGTAAAATGGACAGTAAAAATTGGCAAACAGTAAAGATACTTTTCCTACAACATTTTATAATCTTGGTATATACCAATTTTAAAATTTACTAATATGTATTTACAATCAAACATGTGCTAGAAATAGTTAGATTGAATGGCTGTATTTGTATTAACCAACAATAACAAAGATATTTAAAATATTGCAAAATATTGCAAAAATATTTGTGATACGGAAGCAAGGCTTCAGTTGAAAAACTAAAGGGAATCTAAGGAGCAGCAGGCTCATTGTAAAACTTCTTATCCACACAGAAGTCATTGACATAAGAGCAAGTAACACCCACACTTTGTTGTAGGCTACTGTAATTTTACCCAGCCACCATGTGCATTCATGTGAAGTGTCAGAAGCGAAATTTTACACCACATTCAAGTTCTTTTTGATCCACTGAATCTTTTCTCTCTCTCTCTCTTTGTAGATGCTTAGAAAATTGTAAAAGAGAAAAAGACATTCTTAGTAATGCAGTTGACTTCTTTGTGAAATAGGAGTGTTGCTTTGATTGTTGAGATGAAAGACAAAGGTGTAGTTGGATATGGCACACAAAAATGCTTTCAGATGAGCAATAGTATTGTTTTCTGAATCTGACAAAAGAGAAGGATACCAAGTCTTGTAAGTAAGCCCTGATAATTCTGTCTTCATTTATTCACTCAGATTCCATTCAAAACCTGTGTATGACTTTCTCTTGTGGAACCAAAAGGAAGACATTTTAAAAAATGTCTTAGCGGTTTTGTCAATAGAAGTCAATGGCAGATGATGTTGTTTCTATCAACATTCTAAAATGTTTTGTCATGTGTGTTCCACAGAAGAAAGAATGTCATACAGGTCTGGAATGTGTGACGGTTTTGTGGGAAACCTGAGGGTGAATAAATTATATTTACTACCCCTTTGAACACATTATTCATATAAATAAATAGATCAAATAAACCGTGTTTCTCAACAAAACTAGGCTTTCACGCTTGAAATCGTTATTCCTGAGTTATTCTGCAGAATCCTGGGTTATCTTTTTTATGTTTCACACTGCTTACAATTGACCTGGGGTTAAGAGATCACCCAGGGTATTCATAACCTGCTGTTTCACAATGTACATCACAAAACTCTGGGTTAACATTCTTTTTTGCATATTTGCGGTGTCAACAGTCATGATTGGATAAATACTGCAGCGTCAAACTGACTGAATAAAAATAGCGTGTGGTCCCTAAAAGCGAATTCCTTGTTGTTCCGCATCCAGGGAAAATTGACGCCTCGCAAGTCCTAGGACGTTACTTACTCAAATAAATAAGAAACTCAAAATGAGTTTGACTGTTTTTACACTGCGCACAGAATTTCTTTGACTGTGAGTGCACAGCTTGTGAAATGAGGTAAGCGCTGTTCAGATTTTGATTGGGTGTTCCTTGCTAAGCGTCTGGTCGTATCATTCTACCCCAGCTTCGTTTCACACTGTAAATGTTGGTACGGCAATGCAGGGTTAACTCTTTAAAAGCAGGGTTAACCCTGCTTCGGAGCAGGTTTTCATAACCCCGGGGTAAATTGCGGGGATAACCCAGCTTCAAAATTACAAGTGTGAAACTTTCGTTTACTCAGGGTTAAAAGCAGGTTTACAGTGATGGTGACCCGGTTTTAGGTGCAGTGTGAAAAGCCCTTTTGTGTAACATTATCATTAGACAGCTAGTCAGCTCAGGGCTCACACGAGTGTCCAATAGCTAGTGTGAAATACGATTGAGACAGTTGACAGATTTGTGACTTGCTCGATCAGCCCGCTCCTCAGACCAATCTCTTCCTTTCTTTCCGTGTCTTCTTGTGCTTCAGGGGACAAATAGGCTACATACAGAAGTATGTCAATATACCCAACTTGAAAACACTCAGGTCATTTTTATAAGTAACAGTGAAGAATATGCATTCTGTCATGTGAAAATATTATTTTGCAATTTACTTATGCCATTTGATGATATCTGTATCTGAACACCATTTAGCCTTAAAACCTAAATGTTTCATTTGTTCTGTTTTTTTACATTATGTGCTATTGTAACAACTCCACCGCTGGCAGCCACGCCCGCTGCATCAGCACCCGCTCACGACCATCCCCGTTCCCTACACCTGATTTTTTAACTCACGGACTACACTTCCCATAATCCCTTGTACCTGATTATCTCCATGATTGCACTCATACCTGAACCTTATCCCCTGAACACTTAACATGCTATGTTGTATTATGATCTGTGCACTAGTTGGACAAATCTTTGTTACCCTTGGGTATTACCTGTTATTTGGATTTTACTTGGATGTTTACTCACCTGTGGATTACACTGATTGTTACAACTGTCTTCTGTTCACCGATAACCCTGCATAAACCCAAGTTTATATCAGCTCTCTGTGTGGCATCGTCCTTCAGCTGTGTATTGTTACGGCTATAGCTTGTCATTTTTTTCATTTGTTCTATTTACTGACTGCATGCAGCATAAAAACGGCTGTGGCGACCTCTGATAACGGGAGCAACCCGAAAGAAAGATAGTTCTTATTTACTGACTGTTTAGGCTACATGTCTTGTTAGAATGTTTGAACTTTATATATGTTAGGTCAATAATTTTTGCTGTGGTACCTAATTTTGGCTTTGGCATAATTAAGAAATTCTTGCAGAAGTTGTTTATTGTTTAGGGGCCATTAACATCTAAAACTTGTGGAAAACACAGGATGCAGGGCTTTCTCGCAATCTCCCGTTGCTCACACTCGTAAGTCATATTTGCAGAAGACAGACAGCGACGACTTCCAAAAAGCGGCCAGTATAAAAATGTGTGCATCATCCACACTTGCAGCGCTTGCTTGTGCATCCAGTGCTCAGCACAAAAAACGGTAAACAAATGAACAAGTGACATTTTTTGTCATCGGATTAAACTTGTAACAGCCGTGACCTTCCCCAAATGATTGTTTGGGAACCACAAACTGTGAGACCTGGAGAATCCAACGGCCTGCTCACTATATATGATAAATATTCCCAGAATACAAGATAACATGATGGGTCAAAAACAACGATAACAATAACTTTTATATTTTTTTGTGGCAAGGCCAGTGAAAATGTTGGCAGAGCAAGTAAAAATTTGAATCACTGCCAGGGCCAGATGAAAATCCTTAGGGTTGAGCCCTGCAGCTACAACACAAGTTTAATCAATAGTTTACCTTATTTGTTTCACAAAACATGCGGGGAAATGAACCCAGTGGCAGGCAGCTTGTACGGGTGACAAAAAAATGGGTATTTATTAACAAAACAAATACAAACAAAAGCCCACGATGGGGTAAAATAAATACAAACAGGATATAACGAGACGTAGACTGACTATAAAAAGACTGACATAAACAACACTTAAAATAAACTAGACTGAACACTGGACAACATTATGGACGACATGAACACGAGCATGAATAAGGTAAACCACAGGTAAGGATACAGTTAAGCACATCATACAGACACAGCGAGTGGAAACTTGAATACAAATGACTGAGACAGGACGATGAACCATGAGGTTCTATTTAAAGAGACAAAATCAACAAGAAAAAGCTGCAGGGGATAAACTAATTAATTAACACTAACTAGGAAACAAGAGACCGGGGACACTGACAAGACTAGAGAGAGAATATCGAAGACCGAAAGGGTCAAATGTCTCTCTCTACATAAAAAAGGGAATCCTGCCATGATTCTACCACAGGACCAATAAAGACATGACAAGATGAGGCAGAATCATGACAATTTGTTTAGCAGCTAGATAAATATATGATTCACATAAAAGTCAACTAGTAAAATAGTTCAGGGACGGATAATAGTGTCTGAAACCATATTAAATTGGTTTAATTGATTTAATCTTGCCTGCGGTACATGAACGATTCCCTTGCGATCATGAAGAGTAGCTTCTGCCACTTGCATTGTGATCAGTAAACCTTCGCTTCCAAATTAATCTTATTATTCCATATTTATTGTAAAATCTTTTCTATATACCTCCATGATATAATTAAGTCCCACTAGAGTGCTCCCGAACAAAATTGTGCGAAATGTGTGAAAAAACTCTGTGTTTGTCCGAGTAAGCGACAGTATTTAAGGGGGCAGGGCTAGGCGATATGTCAATTAATCTGAACAAAAGAGGGGACAAAAAAATCTGTGCAAAGAAAATAGCTTTATGACAACAAGATGAAAGAAACCACGTTTATAACAAAACAGATAAAAATGGTTCAAATTCAAAAAACAATCGTCAGTGATTTATACATGCTTAAAATGATCTACTGTAAAAACCCTCAAGCAGATCTATAAATATACGATATTTGACTTAAAATAGAGGACATTTGCTGGATGAGGTTAGCTCAACAAGGCACATATTAACAGATGTAAGAAATCTGTGAATTCTGCAGCATCCATTGACCTTTATACTTACTGCCTTTGCATTGGCGCCCTTTAGATTGCAGTAAATTTAAATGCTTTAACCCTCCATCATGCTGACTTCATGCACATCGAGCACATCCCCCAAACGCACATGCACACTACAAGGGGCATAATTGATTACTCATTAACATGCTGCTCTAATTAAATTAACATGATGGTTTCCCACCAATAATTCCTTTTATGTCAAATAAGCAACCTTGAAGGCCTTTATTTCATTATTTTGCCCAATTTGTGATTCCTGCAGATTCCAATTTCCCTAAAGGACTCAAAGGACTTTCCCTGAGGAACATAATTTGTTTTCAGAATTTCTCTCCTAGATTTATTATTTAGTTTCTTTAGATTTAATACTTCATTAAATTGTTCATCCAAAATACGAATTTCTCAAAATGTGCTCACACTCATGCTATCCCAGATGTATACGGTCCTCCTTTTTTCAGTGAAACTGGCAGGAGAAGACCACCTCGTGTTGTGCAGGTGGAAAGGATTGCGCTGATCTGTACGTCGCCATCACCCCGTTTAAAGACATGGATGGAGATTCACTGGCCATACAGCCTGCGGCTGGCTGCTTATCTAAGGTGACATAGCACATGCTGTAAGGTGACATCACGGGTTGACATCATGACTGACACATAACATCCTTTAATCTCACCGCAGGTCACGGTGTGGGAGTGACGGCCATTCCATCGTTCTCGTGTACTGGATAAAAACCAAGAAGACAGTGATGATGCTCGTTGATACGTTACCATTTTTCTGCTGAAACAGCATTGATTATTTAACCACCGTTGTAACCGTCGCTTTAATGCAGGATAACGTAGGACGGATGAAAATCTTTGTTTCGTGGTATAACACACAGGAAAATATTTGCCTTAAACAGATTTGAATGACCTGATCACTGGATATAAAATGCAATTATTCACAAATCCACTTTTTAGACGTGACCTTACAAAAGTGAAACAATTGTACACGTTTTCTAATCCTGCTTACATTAACCCAAATCCGTCTAAAAAGTGGATAACGCCAGTGGGACAAGATGGACAAGAACGAAGACATACACCACACAGACAAAACAGAACAAACTAGGGGCAGGGCTGACAATACAATGAAGGGATTGGGGTTGGACAATAAGAAAAACATCAACGGGAAGGGAGGGGGGGAATGGGTAGGAAACTGGGAGCGCTAAACTGGGGTAGGACGTGAGGAGGGGGCTTAGGAGGAGACGTGGGTTGCTTAGGGCGAAGCTGGGGCTTAGGACGGGCCGGACAGGAAGGGACAGACATGGCCCGGGATGACCGGGAAAAACAAGACTGGACAGGGCTCGGCCGCTGGACCGGACTGGGCGCCGGCCGCGGAACCGGACTGGGCGCCGGGTGGACAGGACTGGACGCCGGCTGAATCGCCGGCTGTATCTCGGGCAGAAGCACCGGCTGAAGCACCGGCTCGACTGCCGGCTGAAGCACCGGCTCGACTGCCGGCTGAAGCACCGGCTGAAACACTGGCTCGACTGCCGGCTGAAGCACCGGCTGGATTGCCGGCTGTAGCACAAGCTGAAGCACCAGCTGGACTGCCGGCTGAAGCACCGGCTGGACTTCCGGCTTGGACACTGGACTGGATGGAGGATTAGGAACGGCCGGAACTGGAACGCCCGGACCAGGAACTTCTTCGACCGACCCACCGAACATGGGATCGGCTGCGGAGAAGAAATGGGAGGGGTGAGTGGTTCAGACCCAGAGGAGTCGGACGGGGAGTCCCACGACTCCCTCCTTCCTCGTCTGCCGAGCAGGTTTGCCGTTGGTGGAGAGGGTATGGTGGACGGGACGGAAGGTGTGGATAGGCCCAGAGTCCAAAGCCGTAGGAGCCCATCCTCAGGGATAGTGGCCAGTCCCGCAGGGACATCCGCTGGGGAGGATAACCTGGACCACTCACGATCCAACAATACCTCGAGTTGGTCCACGAAGCCAAGATGTTTCACCTGCCGCATCTCGTTCGGTACAAGGGGTTCATCGAGACAGCTGTTAAAAACAACTTTCAGCTCGTTCTGGTTGAACCCCGAGGAGCGCGCTGTTGCAAGGAAGTCCATAGCGAACTCTTTAAGCGGAGTCCCCTTCTGTTTCAGACCGAACAAGACGTGGGCATGGTGGCTACGAAACGCCACGCTTGACTCGGTCGCCGCTGACTGCTGGGTTCTTTTTGGTCGGTTCATTCTGTCACGTCCGGGCGGACAGAACCCAAACGCATACAGTAGGGATGGGGTTAAACAATATTTATTAAGACACAAAACAATAAACCCACGATTGTGCAAAACAGAAACTAAATAATAAGTCCAAACACGAAGGGAAACAGGAACAAGGTAATCCAGGTGGTGGAGACACGAAGAAGCCAGTAACATCGACAATAGACAATATACATTAGACAATGAACCGATAAACAGTTAAGGAATGAGGGACATTAAATAAGGGGAAACTAATGAGGAGAGATGACAAAGAGATCGGGACGGGCAGGTGACAAGACTTAACAATGAGTGCAACTAGCGGGAAGAGGCACAGACAGGTGAGGGAGATAAAACACTAATGTGACGCCAGACAGAGAGACAAGAGGGCGGAGCTACAGGGTAGACACGCGGCGAAATGTCATAACAAACCGCCACATGTCCACACAAGACGCAACACACACACAAGACATGATATTGTCACGGCTCTGTCCCCAATGCCCGAATACTGATGACAGGAAAGACAGGACCGTGACAGGCGGAGGCTGGCAACTTTTGTTTTAAAAGTCTGGCGGGGAAATAGTTAAGGACAATCGCATTTTATTTTTTAGCTTTTGTCGGTTAAAAAAGACGCTGAAAATCTAAACCTGCAATCATGACTAAAAACAGCGTCTCGGCTAGCAGTAGCATATCGAGCCGATATTGTGTAGTATGATGTGATAATGTATGTTACATACTACAATAAATATCCCAAGTGAAGCAATTTAATAAATAAAATAAACAGGTACAATTTAATATTAAATTGTGACAAGAAACGTAAAGTGTTGTTGCACTATAGTTACACACACACTGAAGTTACTGACATTATCGTTACATTAAACGCTTAATTGCTTCACGAGCCCGATGAGATAAATCAATAAAGATTATGTATTTAAGATGTCCTAAACATTTCAGTAATGGTTTCCTTATTGTCAAATGTAAGACAACATTCAGGTTTGTGATGCTAAAATCAAAAAAATCTCTTACCGCTGCATCTTTAAACGATTCCTCCTCATCCAATTCAGTCGATACTTGATCTGACAAGCAGAAAGAGAAAAGACACCGGAGCAAGTCGATAAAATCGCTGAACAGAGACATCTTTAAACGCTAAATGTCGCTGAATAGTAATTCTATAAAAAAATAAATGCGCCATTCAGGCTTCACTAATCATAGGCTACTGAAGATGAAAAAACATATTATATGTCATTATTTATATCGATTGGCACTCATTCTATTATTCATATTTCTTATTTTTAGTTCTGTATGTATAATGACATAACTGTGTACTATGTATCACGTTGCTTTAAGATATAAACGAAAACACACATGATTATGTAATTGTCTTTAGCGCATGCGCGCTGTGTAGATGGAAACTGATGTTTTTACCCTCTGGCTTCTTCTCAACGGATATTTAAACAATATTAACAAAAACTGAGGTGAAATGTGTGAGGAAACTTTATTGACTGGTATTCACAATTTAGGAATTACGAGGTCAGGAAGCCACCGGAACTCCTGACATATCACCTCGTCATCATCTTTTGTGTGGTGTGACACCTGTCTTTCTAGGCGGAGCATTAGAACATCGCGTTGATTCAAGCGTGAGAAATAAAGACGTGAAGATTAATAAAAACAAAACATGAGCAAGAGAGTGAGAATTGTGCTCAATAAGGACAACCGAGATACTGCAAACATCAGCAAATCATGCTATAAACCTTCATTAACTACACACGACGAGCCTAAACCAGCTTCTAATAAACAGGTAACCAATATTAGCACATAAAGAGTGCATATAACGTGCCCTGCTGAACAATACAATTCAAACAGTTTTTCTGTTTACCATAAAACTGTCTTTATGGAGTGTGTTTTGGGTCATGTCCCAGTATGTGCTATTGCTTCCCATCCACCTGATGACATCCCAACAGTAGATAACAATATAATCCAATTATAAACATTAAATACATTAGAATTTCTTTTCAACTTCTTTTAAATTAAAATCTTCATCTTAGTGAGATCTTCTAAAATTGTTCTCTGTTTGTCTTTAACAGTGAAAAACAAAAGATGTGACCGAGGACATCAGCCCAGGCATCTGTCTTTGAACCTGAACTATTGAAGACTGCACAGAAACGCTCCCGACAACACTGGGCTTAACAAAACACACGAGAGTGTGACACGGATGCAGAGAAGACACGCTGGAGCCAACTTCAGCGAGCCTCCTTGGCCCAGTGTCTTTCCCAATCCGCCCAGCCATTGGGTGGGAGATATGCGCGTCCGAATGCAGCTGCGCAGACCGCCTGCGGTAAAGAGCAGATGTCTGTGTGCCTGAAATCTCTGTTGATGCTCCATGAGAGACCATGAGATAGACAAAATGACTATGGTAATTGAAGAGAAAACATATTTGCGACTGTTGACATCATGCAACAGATGCTGAACTTGGCAATCTGTTCGAGGAATTTAAGACATTCAGACGTGGGTACTGTATGTTTTTAAGCTGAAGAGTGATGATTCTGAGTCTCCTTACACCTGCATCACAATGGTTTTAACGTCACATTCACGCAGGAGGAGTTGACATCTACATTCCTGCACAAGACAAGAAAGTCTATAAAAATGTTTAACTTGTGTTGGCCTCAAGATGACCTGTTTGTCTTGCACAACCCTCATGAAAAATGTATGTTATGTTAAGTTTACCAGATATTGAAGCACTGTGGGACGTAAACAACTTCTCTTTGCTAGTACTCACTTCAGCTTTCATTTTCTGAAATATGTACAATTGTCCACATGTGCTGTCACATTGAAAACTGTAAATCCTTCCACTGCCAAATGATTTGTTTGTAACATTAGGATTGGTTAAAAACAGATTTTTTTAAATCTAGTTATAATGAAATAAAGATTTTGTTCCTGTAATTTTTATGTGTTCTGACAAGTGAGATCAATATTCAGGTCACATGCTCTCGGTCAGTGCATTTAACTGATTCTCTCGATATGTGAAATCACAAATCCTCACTTCTGTCCTGTGTTTAAGCAGTCGAAAATTGAAATTTACAGGACAATTGATAAGGATTTGATTATTTGTCAAACTGTAAGCATGTGCAGGATGGGTCAATTTCACACTTAAACGTCGCTGTTCATTTTGTTGAATGTTTTCAAACCCCAAAACCAGTGAGTGAGTGATTTCAGTCACAGCATCTCTTCAACTCATTATTCAGTACAGTATATCCATCATCATTTAGAGCTTTCACAACTATCACACAAACTTGATCTTGTTGATAAAATATGAATGAAGATCCTCACAAATTATTTTATGGATTAAAGCAGAAGAAAATCAGAGTTTTAATATCTGTTGGATTTCACAGGTGTTTTTTAGACATTCCTCATAAACAATCTTCATTTCACAATGCGTTATCATTATATTACATTCTTGACTCATTCCAGAGGTCTGTGCTCTTGGATACACATCTTTTACTTCCATATTAAATGAAGGATCTGATCTATATCCATCTCAACACATCAAGTGCTGAACAGTTTAGCTACAAACTGACAAGACGTCATCACGTTAATACATTTAAACAGTCCAAAAAATAAACTTGATCAAACATCTGAGGTTTCTGCAGGTCAACTGGCACTTGCAACACCGAGGTCATAGGTTGGATTCAAAGAGAATGGACATGAAATGTAAAACCCGGATGGATAAAACCATCTGTAAGATGTCTAAATGTCAATTAAATGATAAAAGTTCAAATGATGAATGTAATATAATAAATGAATTAGCTCTATAACTATAGATGGTTTCATCAGATACACAAAGTTAACTTTGGGTCTGTTTCAGATTATAATATACAATCTAATTAAGATTCATCTTATTTATTTGTATTAAATTCAATCAAAACTACAAAAAAAGTTATTGAATCTTTGTGGAGGTCTACCGGAAGTTTATGTAGTTGCTGCTAAAACATACACAGTAATAATTACATTTTTCAAACTGTTCACTTTTCATTTGATTAATTGTATGTAACCTTTAAAACATTAAAGAAAGAGAAGATGTGATCAAAATTAGAGGAAAATAATGGATTGTAACTATAGATTTTAATCATTTTATATATATGAAATATATTTATAGAAATAAGCTTTGGTAAAATGTTTTACATTTTTTTATCCATAATTTGACAATAATGAATATATGAAAGTTGAACACATATCTATACACATTTGATATAATAATAATAATACATCTCTTTGCAGTGTCCATTAACATATTTAGTCCCCTTGAACTTTAGATTAAATCACAGACTCTTGTGTTATACAGATGTTTCATCAGAATCTCAGAAAGAATAAGATTCAGGTATTGCTTTGATGAATAGGAACAAGTTTTATAAAACAAATTAAACAAACACAGCTGAGGCACTTCCTTTCCAAAGAATTTAGATGTTAAGAGACACAATACAGAACAAAAAAAATCTTCTTTACATAAGGATCATTACACATTTAAGTATGTCATTAAATGAAACAAACATACAGCAAAACAATGACTGTTTACCAATGACATGATCCTACTTGAACAAAATGTGTATTTCACAAGAAAAAAGAATGCATGCTTTTCTTTGTTAACTGTAAAATGATACACACACGTAGCAAGAATATTTTTTATTGACAAGTTGAGAAAATTAGTTTTTTGATCATCAAAGTACAAAATGTATTGTGATTCTGCTTTGTAAATGTCTGTAGAGTAAAAAGAAAGGAGCAGCAGTCACCGAGAGTATATGGACCAGTATATAATGTTGAAGAGTGTGTACGCTCCAGGGAAGATGAGCCATGAGTATTTGTCAATAGCATGTGTGTCTATAAATAAACTGCTGCGTGAAGGTCCTTGTTCATTATCCAAAACTAAATGCATCAGGAACTGATCCTTTGTGTCTCCTTTCAGCTCGGACATGCCGTAGTTCCCGGTGCTCATTACATCCATGTCACTGTAGCTGCTGTTGTACATCATCTGCCCCGGATGAACCATTCCACACGTACACGGCAACTGTAGCATCATCACATTACATCACATCACACACGACGTCATGGTGATAACTGATAACTGAAGAGTATGATCTTACCTTACTGCTTTGTGTCCTCTCTTTACGCTCCTGTAATGTGGACAGCTGCGTGCTCGATCACAGACATAATGACTAAGCTGACCCAAAGGTTAATTTCCACAGTTGATGTAAGACACTCGGGGCATGGAGAGCACTGGTGTAAAGCCTGCAAAGAAACTCAAGACGTCATAACAAATCTACAGCCCTTGAATCACTTACGGTGAAAAAAATCATTGTCAGTGTAAGAGAGGTTCAATTATATCACAAATGCATCCGGTTTGAATACTTTTTTCCTATTAAAGAATAGTATTTCACTAAAACTCATGAGCGAGGTGAATAGCGCCTCATGCAGTTTTCACGTCAAGCATTTGACATTAGGAACTGAAAGCAGATGGGCTGTGAGCAGTCTGTCAAAACACACAACATCTGCATCACAATTAATACAAAAGAAACGTCAAAGTCATTCTTAAAGGTAAGGTTCATCTAAAAATAACAAATCACTCGTCATTTATTCCTCCTTGTGTGGTTGTAAAACACAAAATAAGGTATTTTGAAGAGGCTAAGCAGTGTGTCACATCCATTATCCCATTTATCATGCACCTCCAGGCTGCCACAGTATTGTATACAGCTGTTGCCTGAAGAGGTTGCAGAAGTCTACAACAGGACAACACAGGAGGGAAAATATATTTCGGGCAGGACAGACGAGAGCATTTGAAATGGAACTGTATCAATTCGCAATGAGCTGAGGTTCAGATGGAGCCCTAAAGGTGTCTGACCGGTCTCATTCTGCTTCCTGATTTTACCCAAAGTTAAAGGGGCCCTTACACACATGGTTTCTGCCAATCTCATATTAATCTTGAGTACCTATAATGTAGTATTGCATACGTCGTATCTTCGAAGAGTATTTAGTTTGATCACATTTATAAAATATAGATACAGCTCTACGATTACTTCCAAAATCACACAGCGTGTGCGGGGCGGAGGGGTAGGCTGAACTAAAGCACATTGTCAACAAAACACAGACATCAGTTTCACTTACCGCATGCGGTTCATGAACTGCATCTTTTAGCGATGGGACCGCTCCATATATCAATTTCAAACGATCTCCAAATCCAGCGTTATATCCACCGTTTCATCACCCAAATGTAGTGAACAAACAAACATGCTCTCTCTCTCTCCTGCACACAAGTGAAAGTGATGTCTGCGCAAGGCCCTTCTCCTGGTCTCCATGCTCCTGCGTGATTTTCCGGGAGAATTGTCCTATAAGGGACTAAGAAAAAAATGGTTACAAATCGTTACAATATGTTAAAAAAAACGTTCCGAATCCTGTACGATCGCTGGTGGAGTGTATATAGCACAGAAATACTACGTAATACACCCAACTCGTTTTTTGACAAGTTGACCATGTTAAGCATGAGAAGACAGCACGTTTAACATTGTAAAGAATTCAGAATGCATGACACATCGTCGCAGCACCCCTTTAACCCTTACGAGCACAATAAATCAAAAATAAATGCAACGAAACTTCGTATTTGTTATTTTATACAGTTGTTCTTACTTAGTTTATATTCAAGTGTATATAGGCTATGAAATGTTTGCTTTTCACAGCTGTTAGGACATCGCAAAAGATAGAAATTAACAAGGAAAACACTTCACTTGATAGGATTTTTCCTTTATGTCAGCTGCATGTGCGGAACACTTGACAGGGAAGAAAAGGCAACATATTCTTGAGCAAATTCCTACCCAGCCTCTATTAAGGTAAATATATTCTCTTAATGCCCCTGTGAAACATGGATTGTGTGTTCCGACCTTGCGACCAAGTGTAAGGGAGAGAGACAGTTCAGAAACCGACGTGTTCGACTTCATTAAGCTCTGATCAGAATGATCTGAATATGACATCAATGTTCTGTGAGAGTGTTTTAAAAGCATATGTTCCGAGGGTTTCCATGATAAATAAACAAAGGGGAGACTCACGGAAACTTATTAAAACAGCCTCCATTATTCGCAAACAGTGTATAAAACCTGGAAAATTATATATGAGCCCACAAAAATTACAGAGATGGCGATTCGCACGGGCTTAAGATAACTGTCAACTTCTGCAATTAATACAACTGACAAGCGGTCCCCAGGTAATACTAATCTCGTGCTAAAAGTGCTTATGGCATGTCAAGCCATCTCATACAAAACAATAGTTACACAGAGAACAAAAATGTTTTGCTCACATAATATTGCTGCGCCATTCCTATCTGATCCAATATTGAAGGCAGCACTGCTTTTTAATTTTATACTCTCCACAAATTCAGTGTCAACCTGTGTCTTGTTCACTAAGGAATCCTTGGAGAAATGAAACAGACAAACGCTCCATGTTTTCCCACATGAGCTGGAACGTCTGGAACTTTAACCACCACATTCCTAATATCGAAATTCGAAAGAAGGTTATGCAGCGATTTATGCAACTCTATTCCTCCACAACCAGGGATGGCACAATATTTAGCTTTCTTTAACGGCATGTTTGTTTATTGCTTGCTCGCTCTATCTTTTCTGTCATGTGCGAACCAGTGGGCGGTGCTAGAGAAGTAGTCGTTGATACTTTTCTTCAGAGGTGGTGTTCAACCTATCAATGTCGTCATAGATAGGTGCATTCCAGAACCTGGCGTTCGCTGGGCCTATAACAGATGACATTGTGTGCCGTTCCCAATGTGGAGCTCTGCAATTTCACGAGCTCAGAGCATTCCCCCCTGTCCAGGGTGAGGGCTCCGAATCCCGCATTTGCCTGAACCCGGAACACTCCCCCCCCCTTTTTTGTCCTGCTGGAGACGAGGGGCTCCAGGTGAGGAGCCGGGGTGGTGGTGGGATGTTAGAGACTGAAGAGAGAGTGAAGGTAAGATGCCTTGACTATTTATAGGGACGCTCTCTCTCTCTCTTTGAAGTGATAGGTTGATTGTTGTGATTGCTGACAGCCGACCAGCCGAGTTCATTATCTGCTCCTGCTCCTCCCGAACTTAGTTTAGTAAAACACCATATTGAGAGACCGCTCTCGATAGGCAACGTCTCCAGTTACTGCCGTAACCTTGGTTCCCTGAGTAGCACGAACAAGAGATTTGCGTAGTCCGACGTGTTAACAACTGTGCAGGCGTTCTCTCGTAGATTCTGAGGTATGGCGTTAGAAATGGGAAAAAACGATGTGAGCTTGTAAACACAGCGGATAAAAAGATTACAGCTGCGCGAGCACACTGAAAACACTTGCGCGTAAAATTTGAGATTATGCACGTAAATCAACACTTGCCAGTGGAAATAACAAACACCTGAATCACAGGAGATCGCTCATGCACAGTATTGACTACACGCGCAAGTCATTTTGACTTTTGGCACTAAGGTGGCGGGACACTGCGATTTTGTGACAACAAATGCAATTGGCCCTGCTCTTTCTGGACTTCCCATTGTGATTGGCTGTTGCTGCCGTGTCAAGTCGATTACTGAAGAGGAGAGATGGCAGAGAATTGGGAAAAATAGGATCTAAGGAATTCCCATAAGGTTATATTTTATAGGTTGTCCCAAATGCAGTAAAACAAATGAGTGCAGTAAGGAGAATTACTAGAAACACTGGGTGAGTAAATAAATATATATTTCAATTTATATGGAAGCACTTCTGCTCTGCATTAAGCCATAGCAAATGTGCAGTGCCAGTGGTCACCATTTTGTAGATTAGTCAGGAATATAGACTTGTTAAATATGTTATAATATAAAGTTACATGTAATATTAGAATTTAACATTTTTCGCGTGCACATTTTACTATTCGCTAATCTACAAAGAGGTGACCACTGGTACTGCACCAGTTATTACTTAATGTGAATTCCTAGATCCTATTTTTCCCCAATTAAAAAATCCTTCTCTGCCATCTCTCCTTCTCTGTCTGACTTGAGGGCGGGAGTAACTGCCAATCACAACGGTTGTTCCAGAAAGGAGCAGGGCCAAATGCATTTGTTGTCACAAAATCGCAGTGTCCCGCCCCCCTTAGTACAAAGTCAAAATGAGTCGCGCGCGTGAAGAATCCCCCGATCTGCTTTAATTCGACGGTTTGTTATTTCTCATCGCATGTGTTGATTGAAGTGCACAATCTTGATTTTCGTGTTCGAATTAGAGATTTGCAATATCTATAGGTTTACATTTATGCCACAAGCGTTTTCAGTGTGCTCGTGCAGCTGTAATCTGCTTGCCTGCTGTGTTTACTAATTAGAAACTAGTTTTCTAACGCCATACTGAGGTATTGTCGCAATGCACCGTTTTTATACGGCCAAGGGCTCGTCTGTATTTGCAAACTGTTGCATGTCTTTCGACAATTTGCCAGTTTTTTTCACTGGCGTTATCCAATTAGACTTCAGTAAAGTGGTAAGGGAAAGAGTGTCTTCCGCTTCTCAGGGAACCGAAGATAAGACAGTAAACAGAGTTTTTCATGCACAAGGGTTTATTTTTATGCACAAAGGGTTTTCCATGCACAAGAGGGTATTTTTATGCACAAAGGTTTTTTTTTATAATGAACAAAGGGTTTTCCATGTACAAGAGGGTATTTTTATACACAAAGGGTGTTTTTTTCATGCACAAAGGGTTTTTCATGCACAAGGGGTTTTGATGTCGTGGTCAGATGATGGCAGTAGACAGGAGACAGTCAAACAGTCTCTAAACCTCATCATGGACGGATCTATTGAAGCGGTTGTGCTTGTTGACCCACAGATGTTTCAGTTTTGGATCGTGTAGGTATCGCTCATGCAGCTGCTGTCTTTCCAGTAACATCTTCTCTTTTCTTCTTTTCTTCTCGTCTCTTTTCCTGATCTTTTGCTCAACCCATTCGCAGAGAGAAGAAGAAGTCTTCAGTTGCTGAGTCTCTGTCTTGGGGCGACAGGAAGGATTGACATGGAACAATCTTGTCTTTCGATCCCTTGGTTTCTGAGGGGCAACGTCTGTTTCCATCTTTGAAGAAGAGGAATATGACTCCGAGTCGTTCTCATGTGTATCAGTGATGTCTTGAACCTTCTCCATCTGGATGGGAGGTACTGGCTTCTGGTCTTCACTGTCATTCTCCATCCAACACTTCCCTATAGCTTTCAGCGGTGGATGCTTTATCTCAGCCACCAGCGCTTTATTTTGGGAAGTCTTCATCTCACCGGGACCGATCGTCCTCCCAGTGTACTTCACATACTCATTTTCAATTTCAATATCTTCTAGGTCAAACAGTAAGGTGGATGAAGAACGTGGAAGGATTTGGATGCCATGATCTACTTGAATCATCAGATCCAGTTCCTCTGACGGCTGAAAGGGTGCAGAATTTGTTAGATACATTTACATTTAGGCATTTGGCAGACGCTTTTATCCAAAGCGATATACATTGCTTTATCCTATACATTTTACATAGGTTTTGCAAGCCCCTGTGATCGAACCCACAACCTGCCCTTACCACTGAGCTACAGGAAAGCAGATACATCACTTCATCTGATACCGCGGTTGGGTTTTCACAAACCAGCAGCGGTGCTTTCACAGATGGTAGTGTTTGTATCCGGCCAGCTGGTGCCACTGACTCTGGAAAGATCCTGTCACCCAGAGACGACTCCTCAATCGTAGGCAAGGGTTGGAAGTGTCGTGAGGTTCGGTAAAAACGTACTGGCTCCCCTGCTGATAGCTGAGGTCTGAACATAGGTCTGATCTTATCAGCGGGTAGAGTGGAGTTTGGAAGGACCCGGTTAAAAATCACTGGTCCGGCCGATGGCAGGGCATTAATTTCAGTGAATGGTGGAGTTGGAGGGTCAGATGCCTCTTTAACCAATATTGGCTCTGGCAATGATGGCATCTTTAGGAGACTGCTCATCTCTTTCTTCTCTTCATTCTCAGAACTTTTCTCATTTTCACTTGTGTCCTCTATCTCGTTACACTTGTCTGCACCACTCTGTAGAACATGATGAGATCAATAAGACAGTGATAGCAAATCTTTAAAAAAAAACGATTCCCCTCATAAGACGAGATTTTACGGTAATCGGTGTTTATACAGCAGGTGGCGCTGTTACACACCTTTGGGGAAAAGTACAGAATCGCAGAACCTAAAACGTATATTTCTTATCGGTTTTTAATTATTGTTCTGACTGTAAACTGGGCGGAATCTTTGACAAATAACGTTAATTATCTCAGCTGTTTAATCAAAGTGATGCATTTTTGAAGAAACCTACCCACATCTAAGTAGTAACAAAAAAATGAAGATAGAAGAATATGGGTTCCTTTGTTTAAAAGCAGAGACTCTGTTCTTTCATTTGACATATTATTTGTCCATATATTCTTTATGTACTGTGACCCATTAAAGTTAAGTGAAAATGTTAAAAAATGCTGGCGGAGGCTGGCAACTTTTGTTTTAAAAGTCTGGCGGGGAAATAGTTAAGGACAATCGCATTTTATTTTTTAGCTTTTGTCGGTTAAAAAAGACGCTGAAAATCTAAACCTGCAATCATGACTAAAAACAGCGTCTCGGCTAGCAGTAGCATATCGAGCCGATATTGTGTAGTATGATGTGATAATGTATGTTACATACTACAATAAATATCCCAAGTGAAGCAATTTAATAAATAAAATAAACAGGTACAATTTAATATTAAATTGTGACAAGAAACGTAAAGTGTTGTTGCACTTTAGTTACACACACTGAAGTTACTGACATTATCGTTACATTAAACGCTTAATTGCTTCACGAGCCCGATGAGATAAATCAATAAAGATTATGTATTTAAGATGTCCTAAACATTTCAGTAATGGTTTCCTTATTGTCAAATGTAAGACAACATTCAGGTTTGTGATGCTAAAATCAAATAAATCTCTTACCGCTGCATCTTTAAACGATTCCTCCTCATCCAATTCAGTCGATACTTGATCTGACAAGCAGAAAGAGAAAAGACACCGGAGCAAGTCGATAAAATCGCTGAACAGAGACATCTTTAAACGCTAAATGTCGAGAAGTAAACTTGAAGTCCGTTTATAACTCGCTAAAAACGTCTTCGTTCGAGTGCTGACGTTGGTCTATCATGTTGCTAGGTTACCTTTGGGACGATGTTTTTTTCGAACAATAACATTTGGCCCAAACCTAACTTATTTGACTCCGGAAGGAATCCGTTGAGTAGTTTTAATTTAATTTTATACATTTACAATAAAATATAATAAGAAAACAACTTATGACAAAAATAAATCAATACTGCTGTAAAAAAAAATAGTTGTAAACACGGCCAGGAAATTTGCTTCGAGCCAGAGTTATGTAAACTAGCCATGTGAAAAAATGATTTATAACATATATCCATAATAATAATAATGTTAATTATTCTATATAGTTTTATAGCATTTTTAAATAGTAATTCTATAAAAAAATAAATGCGCCATTCAGGCTTCACTAATCATACTGAAGATGAAAAAACATATTATATGTCATTATTTATATCCATTGGCACTCATTCTATTATTCATATTTTTATTTTTAGTTCTGTATGTATAATGACATAACTGTATACGAAAGTGTATTTTTCAAGTTGCTTTAATAAAAAAAAACATGATTATGTAATTGTCTTTAGCGCATGCGCGCTGTGAAGTTGGAAACTGATATTTTTACCCTCTGGCTTCTTCTCAACGGATATTTAAACCAAAAAATAAACTTGTAAGTTTCTGCAGGTCAACAGGCACTTGCAACAGCAAGGTCATAGGTTGGATTCAAAGAGAATGGACATGAAATGTAAAATAAAAAAGCATCTGTCAGATGTGTAAATGTCAATTAAATGATGTATGAATGTAATACAATAAATAAATTAGCTATATAACTATAGATCGTTTCATTAGATACACAAAGTTAACTTTGGGTCTGTGTCGGATTATAATATACAATTTAATTTAGATTCATATTGTTTATTTGTTTTAAATTCAATTAAAACTACTAATAAAACCAGTTATTTAATCTTTGTGGAGGTCTACAGGAAGTTTATGTAGTTGCCGCTAAAACATACAGAGTAATAATTACATTTCAAACTGTTCACTTTTCATTTGACAAATTGTAACCTTTAAAACATTGAAAACGTTAAAGAAAGAGAAGATGTGATAAAAATAAAAGGACAATAATGGATTGTAACTATGTATTTAATCATTGTGCATATATGGAATATATTTCTAAAAATAAGCTTTGATGAAATGTTTGACATTTTTTACTCATAATTTGACAATAATGATTATATGAAAGTTGAACACATATCTATACACATTTGATATAATAATAATAATACATCTCTTTGCAGTGTCCATTAACATATTTAGTCCCCTTGAACTTTAGATTAAATCACAGACTCTTGTGTTATACAGATGTTTCATCAGAATCTCAGAAAGAATAAGATTCAGGTATTGCTTTGATGAATAGGAACAAGTCTTATAAAACAAATTAAACAAACACAGCTGAGACACTTCCTTTCCAAAGAATTTGATGTTAACAGACACAATACAGAGCAAAGAAACACTTTCCATAAAGATCATTACACATTTAAGTCATTAAATGAAACAAACATACAGCAAAACAAACGTATCTATCCAGGACCAGATCACAATGATTGTTTACCAATGACATGATCCTACTTAACCAAAATGTGTTTTTCACACAAAAAAAGAATGCATGCTTTTCTTTGTTAACTGTAAAATGATACACACACGTAGCAAGAATAATTGTTATTGACAAGTTGAGAAAATTAGTTTTTTGATCATCACAGTGCAAAATGTATTGTGATTCTGCTTCGCAAATGTCTGTAGAGTAAAAAGAAAGGAGCAGCAGTCACCGAGAGTATATGGACCAGTATATAATGTTGAAGAGTGTGTACGCTCCAGGGAAGATGAGCCATGAGTATTTGTCAATAGCATGTGTGTACATAAATAAACTGCTGCGTGAAGGTCCTTGTTCATTATCCAAAACTAAATGCATCAGGAACTGATCCTTTGTGTCTCCTTTCAGCTCGGACATGCCGTAGTTCCCGGTGCTCATCACATCCATGTCACTGTAGCTGCTGTTGTACATCATCTGCCCCGGATGAACCATTCCACACGTACACGGCAACTGTAGCATCATCACATTACATCACATCACACACGACGTCATGGTGATAACTGATAACTGAAGAGTCTGATCTTACCTTACTGCTTTGTGTCCTCTCTTTACGCTCCTGTAATGTGGACAGCTGCGTGCTCGATCACAGACATAATGACTAAGCTGACCCAAAGGTTAATTTCCACAGTTGATGTAAGACACTCGGGGCATGGAGAGCACTGGTGTAAAGCCTGCAAAGAAACTCAAGACGTCATAACAAATCTACAGCCCTTGAATCACTTACGGTGAAAAAAATCATTGTCAGTGTAAGAGAGGTTCAATTATATCACAAATGCATCCGGTTTGAATACTTTTTTCCTATTAAAGAATAGTATTTCACTAAAACTCATGAGCGAGGTGAATAGCGCCTCATGCAGTTTTCACGTCAAGCATTTGACATTAGGAACTGAAAGCAGATGGGCTGTGAGAAGTCTGTCAAAACACACAACATCTGCATCACAATTAATACAAAAGAAACGTCAAAGTCATTCTTAAAGGTAAGGTTCATCTAAAAATAACAAATCACTCGTCATTTATTCCTCCTTGTGTGGTTGTAAAACACAAAATAAGGTATTTTGAAGAGGCTAAGCAGTGTGTCACATCCATTATCCCATTTATCATGCACCTCCAGGCTGCCACAGTATTGTATACAGCTGTTGCCTGAAGAGGTTGCAGAAGTCTACAACAGGACAACACAGGAGGGAAAATATATTTCGGGCAGGACAGACGAGAGCATTTGAAATGGAACTGTATCAATTCGCAATGAGCTGAGGTTCAGATGGAGCCCTAAAGGTGTCTGACCGGTCTCATTCTGCTTCCTGATTTTACCCAAAGTTAAAGGGGCCCTTACACACATGGTTTCTGCCAATCTCATATTAATCTTGAGTACCTATAATGTAGTATTGCATACGTCGTATCTTCGAAGAGTATTTAGTTTGATCACATTTATAAAATATAGATACAGCTCTACGATTACTTCCAAAATCACACAGCGTGTGCGGGGCGGAGGGGTAGGCTGAACTAAAGCACATTGTCAACAAAACACAGACATCAGTTTCACTTACCGCATGCGGTTCATGAACTGCATCTTTTAGCGATGGGACCGCTCCATATATCAATTTCAAACGATCTCCAAATCCAGCGTTATATCCACCGTTTCATCACCCAAATGTAGTGAACAAACAAACATGCTCTCTCTCTCTCCTGCACACAAGTGAAAGTGATGTCTGCGCAAGGCCCTTCTCCTGGTCTCCATGCTCCTGCGTGATTTTCCGGGAGAATTGTCCTATAAGGGACTAAGAAAAAAATGGTTACAAATCGTTACAATATGTTAAAAAAAACGTTCCGAATCCTGTACGATCGCTGGTGGAGTGTATATAGCACAGAAATACTACGTAATACACCCAACTCGTTTTTTGACAAGTTGACCATGTTAAGCATGAGAAGACAGCACGTTTAACATTGTAAAGAATTCAGAATGCATGACACATCGTCGCAGCACCCCTTTAACCCTTACGAGCACAATAAATCAAAAATAAATGCAACGAAACTTCGTATTTGTTATTTTATACAGTTGTTCTTACTTAGTTTATATTCAAGTGTATATAGGCTATGAAATGTTTGCTTTTCACAGCTGTTAGGACATCGCAAAAGATAGAAATTAACAAGGAAAACACTTCACTTGATAGGATTTTTCCTTTATGTCAGCTGCATGTGCGGAACACTTGACAGGGAAGAAAAGGCAACATATTCTTGAGCAAATTCCTACCCAGCCTCTATTAAGGTAAATATATTCTCTTAATGCCCCTGTGAAACATGGATTGTGTGTTCCGACCTTGCGACCAAGTGTAAGGGAGAGAGACAGTTCAGAAACCGACGTGTTCGACTTCATTAAGCTCTGATCAGAATGATCTGAATATGACATCAATGTTCTGTGAGAGTGTTTTAAAAGCATATGTTCCGAGGGTTTCCATGATAAATAAACAAAGGGGAGACTCACGGAAACTTATTAAAACAGCCTCCATTATTCGCAAACAGTGTATAAAACCTGGAAAATTATATATGAGCCCACAAAAATTACAGAGATGGCGATTCGCACGGGCTTAAGATAACTGTCAACTTCTGCAATTAATACAACTGACAAGCGGTCCCCAGGTAATACTAATCTCGTGCTAAAAGTGCTTATGGCATGTCAAGCCATCTCATACAAAACAATAGTTACACAGAGAACAAAAATGTTTTGCTCACATAATATTGCTGCGCCATTCCTATCTGATCCAATATTGAAGGCAGCACTGCTTTTTAATTTTATACTCTCCACAAATTCAGTGTCAACCTGTGTCTTGTTCACTAAGGAATCCTTGGAGAAATGAAACAGACAAACGCTCCATGTTTTCCCACATGAGCTGGAACGTCTGGAACTTTAACCACCACATTCCTAATATCGAAATTCGAAAGAAGGTTATGCAGCGATTTATGCAACTCTATTCCTCCACAACCAGGGATGGCACAATATTTAGCTTTCTTTAACGGCATGTTTGTTTATTGCTTGCTCGCTCTATCTTTTCTGTCATGTGCGAACCAGTGGGCGGTGCTAGAGAAGTAGTCGTTGATACTTTTCTTCAGAGGTGGTGTTCAACCTATCAATGTCGTCATAGATAGGTGCATTCCAGAACCTGGCGTTCGCTGGGCCTATAACAGATGACATTGTGTGCCGTTCCCAATGTGGAGCTCTGCAATTTCACGAGCTCAGAGCATTCCCCCCTGTCCAGGGTGAGGGCTCCGAATCCCGCATTTGCCTGAACCCGGAACACTCCCCCCCCCTTTTTTGTCCTGCTGGAGACGAGGGGCTCCAGGTGAGGAGCCGGGGTGGTGGTGGGATGTTAGAGACTGAAGAGAGAGTGAAGGTAAGATGCCTTGACTATTTATAGGGACGCTCTCTCTCTCTCTTTGAAGTGATAGGTTGATTGTTGTGATTGCTGACAGCCGACCAGCCGAGTTCATTATCTGCTCCTGCTCCTCCCGAACTTAGTTTAGTAAAACACCATATTGAGAGACCGCTCTCGATAGGCAACGTCTCCAGTTACTGCCGTAACCTTGGTTCCCTGAGTAGCACGAACAAGAGATTTGCGTAGTCCGACGTGTTAACAACTGTGCAGGCGTTCTCTCGTAGATTCTGAGGTATGGCGTTAGAAATGGGAAAAAACGATGTGAGCTTGTAAACACAGCGGATAAAAAGATTACAGCTGCGCGAGCACACTGAAAACACTTGCGCGTAAAATTTGAGATTATGCACGTAAATCAACACTTGCCAGTGGAAATAACAAACACCTGAATCACAGGAGATCGCTCATGCACAGTATTGACTACACGCGCAAGTCATTTTGACTTTTGGCACTAAGGTGGCGGGACACTGCGATTTTGTGACAACAAATGCAATTGGCCCTGCTCTTTCTGGACTTCCCATTGTGATTGGCTGTTGCTGCCGTGTCAAGTCGATTACTGAAGAGGAGAGATGGCAGAGAATTGGGAAAAATAGGATCTAAGGAATTCCCATAAGGTTATATTTTATAGGTTGTCCCAAATGCAGTAAAACAAATGAGTGCAGTAAGGAGAATTACTAGAAACACTGGGTGAGTAAATAAATATATATTTCAATTTATATGGAAGCACTTCTGCTCTGCATTAAGCCATAGCAAATGTGCAGTGCCAGTGGTCACCATTTTGTAGATTAGTCAGGAATATAGACTTGTTAAATATGTTATAATATAAAGTTACATGTAATATTAGAATTTAACATTTTTCGCGTGCACATTTTACTATTCGCTAATCTACAAAGAGGTGACCACTGGTACTGCACCAGTTATTACTTAATGTGAATTCCTAGATCCTATTTTTCCCCAATTAAAAAATCCTTCTCTGCCATCTCTCCTTCTCTGTCTGACTTGAGGGCGGGAGTAACTGCCAATCACAACGGTTGTTCCAGAAAGGAGCAGGGCCAAATGCATTTGTTGTCACAAAATCGCAGTGTCCCGCCCCCCTTAGTACAAAGTCAAAATGAGTCGCGCGCGTGAAGAATCCCCCGATCTGCTTTAATTCGACGGTTTGTTATTTCTCATCGCATGTGTTGATTGAAGTGCACAATCTTGATTTTCGTGTTCGAATTAGAGATTTGCAATATCTATAGGTTTACATTTATGCCACAAGCGTTTTCAGTGTGCTCGTGCAGCTGTAATCTGCTTGCCTGCTGTGTTTACTAATTAGAAACTAGTTTTCTAACGCCATACTGAGGTATTGTCGCAATGCACCGTTTTTATACGGCCAAGGGCTCGTCTGTATTTGCAAACTGTTGCATGTCTTTCGACAATTTGCCAGTTTTTTTCACTGGCGTTATCCAATTAGACTTAAGTAAAGTGGTAAGGGAAAGAGTGTCTTCCGCTTCTCAGGGAACCGAAGATAAGACAGTAAACAGAGTTTTTCATGCACAAGGGTTTATTTTTATGCACAAAGGGTTTTCCATGCACAAGAGGGTATTTTTATGCACAAAGGTTTTTTTTTATAATGAACAAAGGGTTTTCCATGTACAAGAGGGTATTTTTATACACAAAGGGTGTTTTTTTCATGCACAAAGGGTTTTTCATGCACAAGGGGTTTTGATGTCGTGATCAGATGATGGCAGTAGACAGGAGACAGTCAAACAGTCTCTAAACCTCATCATGGACGGATCTATTGAAGCGGTTGTGCTTGTTGACCCACAGATGTTTCAGTTTTGGATCGTGTAGGTATCGCTCATGCAGCTGCTGTCTTTCCAGTAACATCTTCTCTTTTCTTCTTTTCTTCTCGTCTCTTTTCCTGATCTTTTGCTCAACCCATTCGCAGAGAGAAGAAGAAGTCTTCAGTTGCTGAGTCTCTGTCTTGGGGCGACAGGAAGGATTGACATGGAACAATCTTGTCTTTCGATCCCTTGGTTTCTGAGGGGCAACGTCTGTTTCCATCTTTGAAGAAGAGGAATATGACTCCGAGTCGTTCTCATGTGTATCAGTGATGTCTTGAACCTTCTCCATCTGGATGGGAGGCACTGGCTTCTGGTCTTCACTGTCATTCTCCATCCAACACTTCCCTATAGCTTTCAGCGGTGGATGCTTTATCTCAGCCACCAGCGCTTTATTTTGGGAAGTCTTCATCTCACCGGGACCGATCGTCCTCCCAGTGTACTTCACATACTCATTTTCAATTTCAATATCTTCTAGGTCAAACAGTAAGGTGGATGAAGAACGTGGAAGGATTTGGATGCCATGATCTACTTGAATCATCAGATCCAGTTCCTCTGACGGCTGAAAGGGTGCAGAATTTGTTAGATACATTTACATTTAGGCATTTGGCAGACGCTTTTATCCAAAGCGATATACATTGCTTTATCCTATACATTTAACATAGGTTTTGCAAGCCCCTTTGATCGAACCCACAACCTGCCCTTACCACTGAGCTACAGGAAAGCAGATACATCACTTCATCTGATACCGCGGTTGGGTTTTCACAAACCAGCAGCGGTGCTTTCACAGATGGTAGTGTTTGTATCCGGCCAGCTGGTGCCACTGACTCTGGAAAGATCCTGTCACCCAGAGACGACTCCTCAATCGTAGGCAAGGGTTGGAAGTGTCGTGAGGTTCGGTAAAAACGTACTGGCTCCCCTGCTGATAGCTGAGGTCTGAACATAGGTCTGATCTTATCAGCGGGTAGAGTGGAGTTTGGAAGGACCCGGTTAAAAATCACTGGTCCGGCCGATGGCAGGGCATTAATTTCAGTGAATGGTGGAGTTGGAGGGTCAGATGCCTCTTTAACCAATATTGGCTCTGGCAATGATGGCATCTTTAGGAGACTGCTCATCTCTTTCTTCTCTTCATTCTCAGAACTTTTCTCATTTTCACTTGTGTCCTCTATCTCGTTACACTTGTCTGCACCACTCTGTAGAACATGATGAGATCAATAAGACAGTGATAGCAAATCTTTAAAAAAAAACGATTCCCCTCATAAGACGAGTTTTTACGGTAATCGGTGTTTATACAGCAGGTGGAGCTGTTACACACATTTGGGGAAAAGTACAGAATCGCAGAACCTAAAACGTATATTTCTTATCGGTTTTTAATTATTGTTCTGACTGTAAACTGGGCGGAATCTTTGACAAATAACGTTAATTATCTCAGCTGTTTAATCAAAGTGATGCATTTTTGAAGAAACCTACCCACATCTAAGTAGTAACAAAAAAATGAAGATAGAAGAATATGGGTTCCTTTGTTTAAAAGCAGAGACTCTGTTCTTTCATTTGACATATTGTTTGTCCATATATTCTTTATGTACTGTGACCCATTAAAGTTAAGTGAAAATGTTAAAAAATGCTGGCGGAGGCTGGCAACTTTTGTTTTAAAAGTCTGGCGGGGAAATAGTTAAGGACAATCGCATTTTATTTTTTAGCTTTTGTCGGTTAAAAAAGACGCTGAAAATCTAAACCTGCAATCATGACTAAAAACAGCGTCTCGGCTAGCAGTAGCATATCGAGCCGATATTGTGTAGTATGATGTGATAATGTATGTTACATACTACAATAAATATCCCAAGTGAAGCAATTTAATAAATAAAATAAACAGGTACAATTTAATATTAAATTGTGACAAGAAACGTAAAGTGTTGTTGCACTTTAGTTACACACACTGAAGTTACTGACATTATCGTTACATTAAACGCTTAATTGCTTCACGAGCCCGATGAGATAAATCAATAAAGAGTATGTATTTAAGATGTCCTAAACATTTCAGTAATGGTTTCCTTATTGTCAAATGTAAGACAACATTCAGGTTTGTGATGCTAAAATCAAATAAATCTCTTACCGCTGCATCTTTAAACGATTCCTCCTCATCCAATTCAGTCGATACTTGATCTGACAAGCAGAAAGAGAAAAGACACCGGAGCAAGTCGATAAAATCGCTGAACAGAGACATCTTTAAACGCTAAATGTCGAGAAGTAAACTTGAAGTCCGTTTATAACTCGCTAAAAACGTCTTCGTTCGAGTGCTGACGTTGGTCTATCATGTTGCTAGGTTACCTTTGGGACGATGTTTTTTTCGAACAATAACATTTGGCCCAAACCTAACTTATTTGACTCCGGAAGGAATCCGTTGAGTAGTTTTAATTTAATTTTATACATTTACAATAAAATATAATAAGAAAACAACTTATGACAAAAATAAATCAATACTGCTGTAAAAAAAAATAGTTGTAAACACGGCCAGGAAATTTGCTTCGAGCCAGAGTTATGTAAACTAGCCATGTGAAAAAATGATTTATAACATATATCCATAATAATAATAATGTTAATTATTCTATATAGTTTTATAGCATTTTTAAATAGTAATTCTATAAAAAAATAAATGCGCCATTCAGGCTTCACTAATCATACTGAAGATGAAAAAACATATTATATGTCATTATTTATATCCATTGGCACTCATTCTATTATTCATATTTTTATTTTTAGTTCTGTATGTATAATGACATAACTGTATACGAAAGTGTATTTTTCAAGTTGCTTTAATAAAAAAAAACATGATTATGTAATTGTCTTTAGCGCATGCGCGCTGTGAAGTTGGAAACTGATATTTTTACCCTCTGGCTTCTTCTCAACGGATATTTAAACCAAAAAATAAACTTGTAAGTTTCTGCAGGTCAACCGGCACTTGCAACAGCAAGGTCATAGGTTGGATTCAAAGAGAATGGACATGAAATGTAAAATAAAAAAGCATCTGTCAGATGCGTAAATGTCAATTAAATGATGTATGAATGTAATACAATAAATAAATTAGCTATATAACTATAGATCGTTTCATTAGATACACAAAGTTAACTTTGGGTCTGTGTCGGATTATAATATACAATTTAATTTAGATTCATATTGTTTATTTGTTTTAAATTCAATTAAAACTACTAATAAAACCAGTTATTTAATCTTTGTGGAGGTCTACAGGAAGTTTATGTAGTTGCCGCTAAAACATACAGAGTAATAATTACATTTCAAACTGTTCACTTTTCATTTGACAAATTGTAACCTTTAAAACATTGAAAACGTTAAAGAAAGAGAAGATGTGATAAAAATAAAAGGACAATAATGGATTGTAACTATGTATTTAATCATTGTGCATATTTGGAATATATTTCTAAAAATAAGCTTTGATGAAATGTTTGACATTTTTTACTCATAATTTGACAATAATGAATATATGAAAGTTGAACACATATCTATACACATTTGATATAATAATAATAATACATCTCTTTGCAGTGTCCATTAACATATTTAGTCCCCTTGAACTTTAGATTAAATCACAGACTCTTGTGTTATACAGATGTTTCATCAGAATCTCAGAAAGAACAAGATTCAGGTATTGCTTTGATGAATAGGAACAAGTCTTATAAAACAAATTAAACAAACACAGCTGAGACACTTCCTTTCCAAAGAATTTGATGTTAACAGACACAATACAGAGCAAAGAAACACTTTCCATAAAGATCATTACACATTTAAGTCATTAAATGAAACAAACATACAGCAAAACAAACGTATCTATCCAGGACCAGATCACAATGATTGTTTACCAATGACATGATCCTACTTAACCAAAATGTGTTTTTCACAAAAAAAAGAATGCATGCTTTTCTTTGTTAACTGTAAAATGATACACACACGTATCAAGAATATTTGTTATTGACAAGTTGAGAAAATTAGTTTTTTGATCATCACAGTACAAAATGTATTGTGATTCTGCTTCGCAAATGTCTGTAGAGTAAAAAGAAAGGAGCAGCAGTCACCGAGAGTATATGGACCAGTATATAATGTTGAAGAGTGTGTACGCTCCAGGGAAGATGAGCCATGAGTATTTGTCAATAGCATGTGTGTCTATAAATAAACTGCTGCGTGAAGGTCCTTGTTCATTATCCAAAACTAAATGCATCAGGAACTGATCCTTTGTGTCTCCTTTCAGCTCTGACATGCCGTAGTTCCCGGTGCTCATCACATCCATGTCACTGTAGCTGCTGTTGTACATCATCTGCCCCGGATGAACCATTCCACACGTACACGGCAACTGCAGCATCATCACATCACATCACACACGACGTCATGGTGATAACTGATAACTGAAGAGTCTGATCTTACCTTACTGCTTTGTGTCCTCTCTTTACGCTCCTGTAATGTGGACAGCTGCGTGCTCGATCACAGACATAATGACTAATCTGACCCAAAGGTTAATTTCCACATTTGATGTAAGACACTCGGGGCATGGAGGCGGTTTCCCCTGTGATGATGGTGGACACGGTGAGCACCGTGGTAATGCCTGCAAAGAAACTCAAGACGTCATAACAAATCTACAGCACTTGAATCACTTACGGTGAAAAAAATCATTGTCAGTGTAAGAGAGGTTCAATTATATCACTAAAACTCATGAGCGAGGTGAAGAACGGTGCTCGCCGTTTTCACGTCAAGCATTTAACATTAATCTGTTATCACAAACAATTGTTGTCAAACTGAAAGCAGATGGGCTGTGAACAGTCTGTCAAAACACACAACATCTGCATCACAATTATTACAAAAGAAACGTCAAAGTCATTCTTAAAGGTAAGGTTCATCTAAAAATAACAAATCACTCGTCATTTATTCCTCCTTGTGTGGTTGTAAAAAACAAAAGAATGTATTTTAAAAAATGTCTCATTGGTTTTGTGTGTTCTGTTCAATGGAAATCAATGGGGTTCGATGTTGTTTGAATATCAACGTTATTCAAAATATCCTCTGCAGAATTTTCATTTTGGGTGAACTTTATTCAATTCTGCTCGAATGCATTTGATTAAATTTGATGACCAGCTGTCCTTCATTGATCACATTGCAAAAACAATGCGGTCATGGCGATGTGCCTTATTCAACAATGGAAAGGTTAGACCCTATCTCACTGAGCAGGCCCTGAGCAACTACTTGTTCAGGCCCGCGTAATCTCAAGGTTGGACTTCTGCAATGCTCTCCTCTCTGGTCTTCCTATCAAACCACTCCAGCTGGTTGACTAAATGTAAATGATCAAACTAATACAAAGGAGGGTGACCCCTTTCTAAATCAAAGACTGTGCATTCTCTCCTGCAGTTTATTTATTTCATATTAATAGTAAGCGTTCCACACCAAACCATTTCCATTGATTCACACACATGAATCAAATAAAGTTTCACTGGCGTAACAAAAATTGATGTAAAACACATATTTGTTTATTTGCACCAAAAACAAAACAGATAATTGCACGTATCATAAGAATATTTAAAGGAAATTTTTACGATACACTTTACAACTTTCCCTATAAGTGTGTGGGTTTGATAAATCCACACACAGAAAACAATTGCAGATTTTTTCATAAATACCTCACAATGCATGTATATAAATCGATTTTACATTGTTAATAAATTTAATAAAATCAAATATAATGTCCCTTTTCCATTTCGAGCACAGACCAGACATGGAGTTCTTAAGGTTGTAAACACTTGGGGATCTTGTCAAAAAGAGGAATAAAGACACCGACAAATAAAGTGTTTGTGTATTGTGTATTATTTTTGTTGATCTACCACCACGTATAAACAGACGTTAAAAGCCACACAGTTTACCGTGAATGATTTAATTCATCATTTTCTTAGACAAGTGAATTGTCACCATTCACAATATGCACACATTTGTGCCTAAACTTATCCTTAATAATACAAGCCCAAAAACGGCTCCGTTACTCTCTCGTCTGCACACTGCTGACGTTATTGCGAACAGAATCGCAAGTGTAATGACGGGTCTTACTTACAACCCCTCATAGTCTCGAAACCGCCATCGGTCCTCTGAGGGAGAGACGAGCTCGCACCTCTGCCTGCACACACAGCTCTCCCTCTAACAGCTGGCCTCCGTTACACGTGAAGTGACAGATTTTTCATCTACAGCGGTGTTTTGTGGTTTGCATCGGTGGATCCTTTCGCTCAAAAGTGTCCGCCGTTCGAATTGTAATGTTGTTTAGCCATTTCTACGTCCTGCCTTCTTCTTCTTCTTCTTCTTCGCAGATAGGTTGCAGCTAGAAGGGATGCAGCTACGGCCGGAAGTGGTGAAACATCTCGCTATATAATTCCAATAAATTCCAATAACTACCCCATACGCCTACCCCAACCCTAAACATAACCATCCAAAAATACAAAATATAACTCAACTGTTTTTAGAGTGACGCAAATTATACGGTATTGGAGCGCGCGTGCCCAGTGGAGGTGTCTGTATCCCGTCTATTATGTAGAGAAACAAATATGTACAGCACTGAAATATGTAACGTGTTGATAACGTTCGTCTATGAACATTTGACACTACGACCTGTACAAATAAAACCAAATGATTGCTTCCATCGTGTTACGTATGATCTTTGACCTTACGTCCGTCCAGTACGTTAGGTGACGTGACCTGACGTGCTTCGGCTCGATCACACCTGCACTCTAGGCTTGAGGCGACGACTACATTGCTGTCGTATCAGAGTTGGCTTTAAAAGCTTTACCTGTGAATCCATTTGTGTGTGAGGGCTTCCAACGACGTCACCTGGTCATAAGACAAACACAACTCGGTGTATTTACCACGATCAATCTATACTTTGTTAAAGCACTGCTTGGTCTTCAGTTGGAGCGTTGCCATTGGCTGTTGGTTTGAATATTTAATGAGGGAGGTCTGTCACAGTTGTTCTTTAAAGATTTTCGTGTATAAATATCACTGTGCTTCGAGTTGCGTTTTGAACAATAGGGTGTATGATAAGGGCTCTGTGGGGCTCGTGTTCTCAACGTTAGACGTTCATTGAAGTTCGCCCCCTACCGTCGTCGAAAGTAGCAGCGCCGATGGGAGGTATAAATAGCAGGCGCGCGAGCTGTTGTATCGGCTGGGCCAGAGAGCGTCGCCTCGGCCAAGCCAACATGCTACTAGAGTCGCTAGCTGAGTGGCGCGCTATTGCACCTCTGACCCAGCCCCTGGTGCCGTCGGTACGCCGATGGGCATCAGGTTTTGCTTCCTGCTAGTGTACAAAAGACACAGATTACTGTTTAACCTATACTTTATTTAACCTATTCAACGACAAGCAGTGAAGCCGTCCCACACACCGGAAGTACATCGAATCCCCTGCTGTAGTCATTTATATAAGGAAACTCATTAATATAAAGAAAACTCGGTAAAAATCTGAGAAAAACGCCATACATCTCCCTCTCCGAACCACCAACCGAGACGCTCTAGAGGCTGCGGTCTTTCGCATCCTCGCTAGAGTTCCCGCCCGTCTCCCGTCCGGACCGACGTCGGTTCGAGGCCCGCGCAGAGCGGTACGAGAAGGAGCGGTTACTTATGCAGCTTGTGTTTTTGGAACAAAACGTAGGCAACATATGAAGAGATTGGTTACAAAATGACTTATCACATCAAGTTTTTCTTATCGTGCGTTCAACTGCAGTTGCTTTGTTTTGATTTAAGCCATATGACTTCAAGAAATAAGAGAATCGGGTTTACTGAATGAGCATTGAGCCCTACTCATAAAATGTCCTTCTCATGCATTCATTTTTTCTCTATTTCCTAAGAATATTTGTCATTCTTATTGCTCCTTTATTGCCTTTCTTCCCGTGCCTTGCTTAATGCCCATTTATTTACATCAATCTTAATGCAGTATACAAAGAGTTTAGTTCCAAAATGAAAACTCGGTTCTTTAAAACATTTCTAAAATCGTGTTTGTCATGATGTTTTTGGTGCGTTTTATTGTACTACATTTAAAGTTTCTAAATATATTACATTTTGTTCTTATATAAAAGCATACATTTTAGATAGTTATAGAAGTTCATGTACCTCTCTGATTTGAACAAAGGCTATGGGCCTCACAAGGTCGGCACCAAGCAGATATGGACCTCACATCTGCTTAGCATCTCACACACACACACACACACACACGCTTTTGAAGATACTAGTTGGTACCATTCACAGACGAACACAGTATACACTGTTGTATTGATTTACATACATGTTTGCTAAGCCAGGTGTAGTAAATGACAACGTGCTACAACATGCATTTCTTTTTAAGATGGATGTATGTGCATTTCTTTTTTAAGCTTTTAAAAGGTTTTGCCACAGTTAAATACTGATATATGGAGCTTGACATTTTACTGTGGAAGGTCAAAAAAGGATGGACAACCAAAAATAGGTGATGCCATGTGAAACCTGATTTAATTCTGGTCTAAACGGTGAGAACAATGTATAAAAGATGGAGTCAGATATGCACTGGTCAGACATCTTCAGATGAACTCTGTATGTCTCACTTTGACTTTTTCGAACAAATTAAAGATTGAAACCTTTGAAACTTGGCTTCTTGGGCTTAGTGATTTCCCTCAACATTTGATGATCGATTTCACCACAACAACTGCGCCTCCCTTCACCAGCTGGCCTCCGTTACATACTGTATACATCAGTTCAAGAAAGTTACTGCAAGAGTTAAGTGAAAAAGTGTGTGTGAAAAATAAGCTTTCTTCAAGCCAATAACCAAGATATTCATTTTAGCACATTAACGCATGTGAAAGCCAGAATGCAAAATAAACCTGTTTTTTAAGGCACTCACCAAGCAAAAGTGGTCTGAGATCAGCCTGTGTGCTTGAACCTAAAGATAAGCTTCACTCAACAGCTAAAAACACAAGTGTGAAACAGCGCCACCTAGTGGTGAAGGACGGTAATGGGAAAATTAAAATGAAGCGACATCGTATCAGATTATCGGTCAGTTTACGGGAAAGTAAAAGGCAGTGTAAAAAGAGATTTAAACTAATTATTGCGTTGTTTAATAACACTTTGTTAAAAGTGCTGCGCAAACAAATGTCATTGAATGTTGTAAGGTGTCGCATAAAGCGACTGTAAAACTGTCACCATTACATAATTATTAGAATGATTGACACGATGACGACCTCCAGCGGTAGAGGTCACACCTAGTGGTAAAAGACACCCGTTTGTTCCAATAAGAAGTCAAAATGAATTTATCTTGAGGCAATTAAAGAAAGTGAGGATTCAGTAAACCTTTTCACATGAACACCAACACGTGTTGCATCTGTGAAAGAGTAAAACAGGCATACTGTAGCTTCTAAACGTGATTTGTAATCTATGATCTAGCTTCGCTAGATATCGCAGGCCATGTTCACAATGAACAGAGAGTTAGTTTGCTTTTTCAGTACGTGTACATCCGGGTGCTGTTGATTTTATTGGTTAGGTGGTGAAAAGAATACCAAACACACCCGTATACAAGAAAATATCTTTATTTGGAGGCGTGCGCTTTTGTTATTAAAGCGCTATAGCCTGTGAAAACATTGGATTCAAAGTCATTAAATACAGCAGATTACCAAAAATGTCAATCCAGTGTTTTCTTCACTTTCTCGGGGAATGTTGAAGATTCACAAAAACATGAAGTCCACCTTTTCCCTCAAACCCGGTGTCACAAGGGCATCTTTAAAATCATAGATAGGTTTTCTAATCAACGCATCCCCATTATAATGCGCATTCCTGGTATTATCGTGCACGGTTCGCGTTATTTCAAACAAGCTTTTGTTTAAAATAGGAGAACCTTCTTTTTTGGATTTCACAAAGCCATCTGTCATGTCATTTATGAACCCTTTACGTCTCAACCCTTGGACTTGACATCCACTTTTTCTTTTCCAAAAGTGCTAATGGAAAGTCTCACCCTGCATTTAGAAGATCTTGTTGTACTCAAAAATAGGTTTTGATCTCATTTTGATTTTAACAAGACATCAACAATGGAAATCTGTAGTAAGCAACCGTTGTCATTGCATTAATAAACCATATAACAGTGACTGATGGGCTCACTTCGACAGCTCTGTTTGCTAGCAGCACATTGAGATCATCAATAATAAACATCACAAATGTGGAATCAGGATCGCTATCAAATCCATCCCTGGAAATCATTTGGGTTAATGTAAGCAGGATTAGAAAATGTGTACAATTGTTCTACTTTTGTGAGGTCACGTCTAAAAAGTGGATTTGTGAATAATTGCATTTCATATCCACTGATCAGGTCATTCAAATCAGTTTAAGGCAAATATTTTCCTGTGTGTAATACCACGAAACAAAGATTTTCATCCGTCCTACATTATCCTGCATTAAAGCGACGGTTGCACGGTTACAACGTAGTTAAATAATCAATGTTGTTTCAGCAGAAACAATGGTAACGGATCAGCAAGCATCATGGCTGTCTTCTTGGTTTTTATCCAGTACACGAGAACGATGGAATGGCCGTCACTCCCACAACCGTGACCTGCGGTGAGAATAAAGGATGTTATGTGTCAGTCATGATGTCAACCCGTGATGTCACCTTACAGCATGTGCTATGTCACCTTAAATAAGCAGCCAGCCGCAGGCTGTATGGCCAGTGAATCTCCATCCATGTCTTTAAACGGGGTGATGGCGACGTACAGATCAGCGTGATCCTTTCCACCTGCACAACACGAGGTGGTCTTCTCCTGCCAGTTTCACTGTCTGCAGTCAGGAGCCTGAAAGAAGTCCGTTGACTTTAAGTATTGGCCAAAAGTCATTGACGGCCGCTTTAAAGCCGTTACTCCAATAAATGGTCTCAAAATGCAAGTTTAGTGGGGTTCATTTTCCTCCGGCAACACAAATGGCAAAGGGATTGAGAAAGTCACACACCTGTTTGTGGGTCAATGCGCAAATCTCTTCCTCCATGGTAGCAGGCGACCCACTGACACCCTCTGGGTCCATACACATACCGTCTGGTATGTCTTCATCGGGCTCTGCCCAGGAAACCCCTCTACGGTCAGCTTAATTAAACACACACACGCGCACACACACACACACACACACACACACAGCCTGAAAAATAAATACAGTACAGACATCCAGTCTGGCTGTGGATGTGGTAAAAGAAGCAGTGATCCAGTGACCCGTCCAAAGTGTTGGAGATGTCCACCTGGTCAGAGTGATGAAGAACGCTCAGAATAAAGCGTATGCAGAGACACCTGTTTCCTCTCCATCACGGTCGGCGGCGGTTCCATTCCCATGGTACATGGACACGCTGGGGGAAACGTGGATATAATAAAATGAACTGCAATACATTACACTTTTATATCACTATACATTTAGCATAAAGCAAACGCTAATGCGCTGTTCTATTATAGAGTCTCCCACATAAATGGTACTTTTTACGAGTATATACCTGGAAAGAACCTCTCGGCTTATCTACTTCTCCATCACTGAAGCGAGCGTTGGGTTTCTCCTTGTCCAGCTGGGAAGCTGTTGTAATGGAGTGCATGACCCAGTGAACAAACGCAAAGCGCATTCCCCCCGCGATGACGTAACCGCCTGCTTTTCGCACCACAGAGTCAACAGGTTTCTCCCGGACAGTGAAAACACACAATGCCCTTCTCACAGGTGCTTGGATCTCATAAAATACTGACAAACTTTCTGATGCCTCACCTGTAGTGATACTCTCCTCACGACCAGACGGGACTCTCGCCGAATTCATTCTTTCCTTGGGGGCGTGCTCAGGGAAGCAGGAATGTCTTAAAAAAACAAGTGTGCTTTAGAAGTGTGTTTGTCAAACCGTTACACAACAGATTTATATTAGGTTAATTAGTATATCTAATATCGAAATTCGAAGGAAGGTTATGCAGCGGTTTATGCAACTCTATTCCTCCACAACTAGGGATGGCACAATATTTAGCTTTCTTTAAAGGCATGTTTGTTTATGGCTTGCTCGCTCTATCTATTCTGTCATGTGCGAACCAGTGGGCGGTGCTAGAGAAGTAGTCGTTGATACTTTTCTGCGGAGGTGGTGTTCAACCTATCAATGTCGTCATAGATAGGAGCATTCCAGAACCTGCTGTTCGCTGGGCCTGGTGTCAATAACAGATGACATTGTGTCCCGTTCCCAATGTGGAGCTCTGCAATATTGAGAGACCGCTCTCGATAGGCAACGTCTCCAGTTACTGCCGTAACCTTGGTTCCCTGAGTAGCGCCAACGAGAGATTTGCGTAGTCCGACCTGTTAACAACTGTGCAGGCGTTCTCTCGTAGATTCTGAGGTATGGCGTTAGAAATGGGAAAAAATTATGTGAGTTTGTAATCACAGCGGATAAGAAGATTACAGCTGCGCGAGCACACTGAAAACGCTTGCGCGTTAAATTTGAGATTATGCATGTAAATCAACACTTGCCAGTGGAAATAACAAACACCTGAATCACAGGAGATCGCTCATGCACAGTATTGACTACACGCACAAGTTATACTCTACGCATGTGCGAACTGGGATTCTTCGCACGCGCAAGTCATTTTGACTGGACTTCCCAATGTGATTGGCTGTTGCTGACTTCTCAAGTTGATTACTGAAGAGGAGAGATGGCAGAGAATTGGGAAAAATAGGATCTAAGGAATTCCCATAAGGTTATATTTTATAGGTTGTCCCAAATGCAGTAAAACAAATGAGTGCAGTAAGGAGAATTACTAGAAACACTGGGTGAGTAAATAAATATATATTTCAATTTATATGGAAGCACTTCTGCTCTGCATTAAGCCATAACAAATGTGCAGTGCCAGTGGTCACCATTTTGTAGATTAGCCAGTAATATAGACTTGTTAAATCTGTTATAATATAAAGTTACATATAATATTAGAATTTAACATTTTTCGCGTGCACATTTTACTATTCGCTAATCTACAAAGAGGTGACCACTGGTACTGCACCAGTTATTACTTAATGTGAATTCCTAGATCCTATTTTTCCCCAATTAAAAAATCCTTCTCTGCCATCTCTCCTTTTCTGTCATCGACTTAAGGGCCGGAGTAACTGCCAATCACAACGGTTGTTCCAGAAAGGAGCAGGGCCAAATGCATTTGTTGTCACAAAATCGCAGTGTCCCGCCCCCCTTAGTACAAAGTCAAAATGAGTCGCGCGCGTGAAGAATCCCCCGATCTACTTTAATTCGACGGTTTGTTATTTTCCCTCGCATGTGTTGATTGAAGTGCACAATCTTGATTATCGTGTTCGAATTAGATATTTGCAATATCTATATTTTCACATTTAACGCGCAAGCGTTTTCAGTGTGCTCGTGCAGCTGTAATCTGCTTGCCCGCTGTGTTTACACGCTCATGTAGTTTTGTCCAATTTCTAACGCCATACTGAGGTATTGTCGCAATGCATCGTATTTATACGGCCAAGTCTGTATTTGCAAACTGTTGCATGTCTTTCGAAAATTGGCCAATTTTTTTTCACTGGCGCTATCCAATTAGACTTCAGTAAAATGGTAAGGGAAAGAGTGTCTTCCGCTTCTCAGGGAATCGAAGATAAGACAGTAAACAGAGTCTTTTTCATGCACAAGGGTTTATTTTTATGCACAAAGGGTTTTCCATGTACAAGAGGGTATTTTTATGCACAAAGGTTTTTTTTTATCATGCACAAGGGTGTTTTTTTATGCACATAGGGTTTTTCATGCACAAAGGGTTTTGATGTCGTGGTCAGATGATGGCAGTAGACAGACGACAGTCAAACAGTCTCTAAACCTCATCATGGACGGATCTATTGAAGCGGTTGTGCTTGTTGACCCACAGATGTTTCAGATGCTTCTTTTCTTCTCTTCTCTTTTCTTGATCTTTTGCTCAACCCATTCGCGGAGAGCAACCAGTCCATTCCTCCTCTTACAAGTCTTCAGTTGCTGAGTCTATGTCTTGGGTCGACAGGAAGGATTGACATTGAACAATCTTGTCTTTCGATCCCTTGGTTTCTGAGGGGCAACGTCTGTTTCTATCTTTGAGGAAGAGGAATATGACTCTATATAGACACTATGAGTCGTTCTCATGTGTATCAGTGATGTCTTGAACCTTGTCCATCTGGATGGGAGGTACTGGCTTCTGGTCTTCACTGTCAGTCATTCTCCATCCAACACTTCCCTATAGCTTTCAGTGGTGGATGCTTTATCCCAGCCACCAGCGCTTTATGAAGTGAAGTCTTCATCTCACCGGGACCGATCGTCCTGCCAGTGTACTCCACAAACTGATTTTCAATTTCAATATCCTCTAGGTCAAACAGTAAGGTGGATGAATAACGTGGAAGGATTTGGATGCGATGATCTACTTGAATCATCAGTTCCTGTTCCTCTGACGGCTGAAAGGGTGCAGAACTTGTTAGATAAATTTACATTTAGGCATTTGGCAGACGCTTTTATCCAAAGCGATTTACATTGCTTTATCCTATACATTTTACATAGGTTTTGCAAGCCCCTTGGATCGAACCCACAACTTTGCATTGTTAACGCAATGCTCTTACCACTGAGCTACAGGAAGGCAGATACATCACTTCATCTGATACCGCGGTTGGGTTTTCACGAACCAGCAGCGGTGCTTTCACAGATGGTAGTGTTTGCATCCCGCCAGCTGGTGCCACTGACTCTGGAAAGATCCTGTCACCCAGAGACAACTCTTCAATCGTAGGCAGGGGTTCGAAGTGTCGTGAGGTTCGGTAAAAACGCACTGGCTCCCCTGCTGATAGCTGAGGTCTGAACATAGGTCTGATCTTATCAGCGGGTAGAGTGGAGGTTGGAAGGACCCGGTTAAACATCACTGGTCCGGCCGATGGCAGGGCTTTAATTTCAGTGAATGGTGGAGTTGGAGGGTCAGATGCCTCTTTAACCAATATTGGCTCTGGCAATGATGGCATCTTTTGGAGACTGCTCATCTCTTTCTTCTCTTCATTCTCAGAACTTTCCTCATTTTCACTTGTGTCCTCTATCTCGTTACACTTGTCTGCACCACTCTGTAGAACATGATGAGATCAATAAGACAGTGATAGCAAATCTTTAAAAAAAAACGATTCTCCGCATAAGACGAGTTTTTACGGTAATCGGTGTTTATACAGCAGGTGGCGCTGTTACACACATTTGGCGAAAAGTACAGAATCGCAGAACCTAAAACGTATATTTCTTATTGGTTTTTAATTATTGTTCTGAGTGTAAACTGGGCGGAATCTTTGACAAATAACGATAATTATCTCAGCTGTTTAATCAAAGTGATGCATTTTTGAAGAAACCTACCCACATCTAAGTAGTAACAAAAAAATGAAGATAGAAGAATATGTGTTCTTTTGTTTAAAAGCAGAGACTCTGTTCTTTCATTTGACATATTATTTGTCCATATATTCTTTATGTACTGTGAGCCATTAAAGTTAGGTGAAAATGTTAAAAAATGCTGGCGGAGGCTGGCAACTTTTGTTTTAAAAGTCTGGCGGGGAAATAGTTAAGGACAATCGCATTTTATTTTTTAGCTTTTGTCGGTTAAAAAAGACGCTGAAAATCTAAACCTGCAATCATGACTAAAAACAGCGTCTCGGCTAGCAGTAGCATATCGAGCCGATATTGTGTAGTATGATGTGATAATGTATGTTACATACTACAATAAATATCCCTAGTGAAGCAATTTAATAAATAAAATAAACAGGTACAATTTAATATTAAATTGTGACAAGAAACTTAAAGTGTTGTTGCACTATAGTTACACACACTGAAGTTACTGACATTATCGTTACATTAAACGCTTAATTGCTTCACGAGCCCGATGAGATAAATCAATAAAGATTATGTATTTAAGATGTCCTAAATGTAACACAGGTTAGAATCCTGCTATATGAGAAACAGAAAGAAAATAATATAATTTTCAAATAATTATAATTCTAACATATTGTAAAAAGGATTAAATAGAATGTTGCTTAAAGTCATTGCAGTTTAATATAATAAATAATAAAATGACTAAATGCTGAAATGATATATTCAGTTTAAACTGCGACTGCGCGTGACGTCATAGAAACGAGACGCGGGAGCAGTAAGACGCGAACGCATTTTGCTGATCGCGAGCGAGAGAAAAAATCCAAGATCAATCCAAGGCATATATCTAAATAATCCTTTCTAATATCTGTATAATATATATATATTATGCTGTAGACCTATTATTTGATTATATTGGGTTGTTTTTATAACGAGATTGCGATATTAACATTGACGATTTCTGATTCGAACCCCTGTAAATCCATGCGGTTATCAAACATATAATACACCCGGATTTGGTGAGTTTTTGAGTAATATTGTTCAATTTACTGAAAACTGGATGTTATATTTGTTTGTTGAAGGTTTTGAAATGTTTCTGAAGTGTTTAAAGTGTGAAATAGTTCAGAAGAAGTGTGAAAGGTGATAAAATATTCCATTTAAGCACTTAAATGTTATATTGTACAAATTGACATATTCTGGTATGTTATATATGTGATGACTAGTGGAAAAAGAGTATTTAAATACTATTTTCATATATATATATATATATATATATATATATATATATGGTTGATTGATGAATGTAAAGAGTATACATTGCGTTGTTCTAAAAGAAATGGTGTGCAAATGTGTATGATGCTTAAGATGCTGTTTGTGTGAACAGGTCAGGTTTTTTTGTGCGATTGGATGAACCCTTTGACATCGAGATGGCGAGCCTACCCACCCGAACCACAGTGATTTGAGAGAAACGCAAACGGAAGATTCCGGTAGTGCTTTCAACTAAACAGGTGGAATCCGTTTTTTTTTCATTGTACATTCTGATCGGAAGGATCAGATTCTTTTCCCGACGTGGATCCTTTTGCACTATTGACTTCAGTAAAGTGGTAAGGGAAAGAGTGTCTTCCGCTTCTCAGGGAACCGAAGATAAGACAGTAAACAGAGTCGTTTTTCATGCACAGGGGTTTATTTTTATGCACAGAGGGTTTTCCATGTACAAGAGGGTATTTTTATTCACAAAGGTTTTTTTTTATAATGAACAAAGGGTTTTCCATGTACAAGAGGGTATTTTTATACACAAAGGGTTTTTTTTCATGCACAAAGGGTTTTCCATGCACAAGGGGTTTTGATGTCGTGGTCAGATGATGGCAGTAGACAGGAGACAGTCAAACAGTCTCTAAACCTCATCATGGACGGATCTATTGAAGCGGTTGTGCTTGTTGACCCACAGATGTTTCAGTTTTGGATCGTGTAGGTATCGCTCATGCAGCTGCTGTCTTTCCAGTAACATCTTCTCTTTTCTTCTTTTCTTCTCGTCTCTTTTCCTGATCTTTTGCTCAACCCATTCGCGGAGAGAAGAGGAAGTCTTCAGTTGCTGAGTCTATGTCTTGGGTCGACAGGAAGGATTGACATGGAACAACCTTGTCTTTCGATCCCTTGGTTTCTGAGGGGCAACGTCTGTTTCCATCTTTGAGGAAGAGGGATATGACTCTGTGTCGTTCTCATGTGTATCAGTGATGTCTTGAACCTTGTCCATCTGGATGGGAGGCACTGGCTTCTGGTCTTCACTGTCATTCTCCATCCAACACTTCCCTATAGCTTTCAGATGCATTATCCCAACCACCAGCGCTTTATGATGTGAAGTCTTCATCTCACCGGGACCGATCGTCCTCCCAGTGTACTTCACATACTCATTTTCAATTTCAATATCCTCTAGGTCAAACAGTAAGGTGGATGAAGAACGTGGAAGGATTTGGATGCGATGATCTACTTGAATCATCAGTTCCTGTTCCTCTGACGGCTGAAAGGGTGCAGAACTTGTTAGATACATTTACATTTAGGCATTTGGCAAACGCTTATATCCAAAGCGATTTACATTGCTTTATCCTATACATTTTACATAGGTTTTGCAAGCCCTGTGATCGAACCCACAACCTTGCGTTGTTAACGCAATGCTCTTACCACTGAGCTACAGGAAGGCAGATACATCACTTCATCTGATACCGCGGTTGGGTTTTCACGAACCAGCAGCGGTGCTTTCACAGATGGTAGTGTTTGCATCCCGCCAGCTGGTGCCACTGACTCTGGAAAGATCCTGTCACCCAGAGACGACTCTTCAATCGTAGGCAGGGGTTGGAAGTGTCGTGAGGTTCGGTAAAAACGTACTGGCTCCCCTGCTGATAGCTGAGGTCTGAACATAGGTCTGATCTTATCAGCGGGTAGAGTGGAGGTTGGAAGGACCTGGTAAAACATCACTGGTCCGGCCGATGGCAGGGCTTTAATTTCAGTGAATGGTGGAGTTGGAGGGTCAGATGCCTCTTTAACCAATATTGGCTCTGGCAATGATGGCATCTTTAGGAGACTGCTCATCTCTTTCTTCTCTTCATTCTCAGAACTTTCCTCATTTTCACTTGTGTCCTCTATCTCGTTACACTTGTCTGCGCCACTCTGTAGAACATGATGAGATCAATAAGACAGTGATAGCAAATCTTTAAAAAAAACGATTCCCCTCATAAGACGAGTTTTTACGGTAATCGGTGTTTATACAGCAGGTGGAGCTGTTACACACCTTTGGGGAAAAGTACAGAATCGCAGAACCTAAAACGTATATTTCTTATCGGTTTTTAATGATTGTTCTGAGTGTAAACTGGGCGGAATCTTTGACAAATAACGTTAATTATCTCAGCTGTTTAATCAAAGTGATGCATTTTTGAAGAAACCTACCCACATCTAAGTAGTAACAAAAAAATGAAGATAGAAGAATATGGGTTCCTTTGTTTAAAAGCAGAGACTCTGTTCTTTCATTTGACATATTGTTTGTCCATATATTCTTTATGTACTGTGAGCCATTAAAGTTAAGTGAAAATGTTAAAAAGTGCTGGCGGAGGCTGGCAACTTTTGTTTTAAAAGTCTGGCGAGGAAATAGTTAAGGACAATCGCATTTTATTTTTTAGCTTTTGTCGGTTAAAAAAGACGCTGAAAATCTAAACCTGCAATCATGACTAAAAACAGCGTCTCGGCCAGCAGTAGCATATCGAGCCGATATTGTGTAGTATGATGTGATAATGTATGTTACATACTACAATAAATATCCCAAGTGAAGCAATTTAATAAATAAAATAAACAGGTACAATTTAATATTAAATTGTGACAAGAAACGTAAAGTGTTGTTGCACTTTAGTTACACACACTGAAGTTACTGACATTATCGTTACATTAAACGCTTAATTGCTTCACGAGCCCGATGAGATAAATCAATAAAGATTATGTATTTAAGATGTCCTAAACATTTCAGTAATGGTTTCCTTATTGTCAAATGTAAGACAACATTCAGGTTTGTGATGCTAAAATCAAATAAATCTCTTACCGCTGCATCTTTAAACGATTCCTCCTCATCCAATTCAGTCGATACTTGATCTGACAAGCAGAAAGAGAAAAGACACCGGAGCAAGTCGATAAAATCGCTGAACAGAGACATCTTTAAACGCTAAATGTCGAGAAGTAAACTTGAAGTCCGTTTATAACTCGCTAAAAACGTCTTCGTTCGAGTGCTGACGTTGGTCTATCATGTTGCTAGGTTACCTTTGGGACGATGTTTTTTTCGAACAATAACATTTGGCCCAAACCTAACTTATTTGACTCCGGAAGGAATCCGTTGAGTAGTTTTAATTGAATTGTATACATTTACAATAAAATATAATAAGAAAACAACTTATGACAAAAATAAATCAATACTGCTGTAAAAAAAAATAGTTGTAAACACGGCCAGGAAATTTGCTTCGAGCCAGAGTTATGTAAACTAGCCATGTGAAAAAATGATTTATAATATATATCCATAATAATAATAATGTTAATTATTCTATAGTTTTATAGCATTTTTAAATAGTAATTCTATAAAAAAATAAATGCGCCATTCAGGCTTCACTAATCATACTGAAGATGAAAAAACATATTATATGTCATTATTTATATCCATTGGCACTCATTCTATTATTCATATTTTTTATTTTTAGTTCTGTATGTATAATGACATAACTGTATACGAAAGTGTATTTTTCAAGTTGCTTTAATAAAAAAAACATGATTATGTAATTGTCTTTAGCGCATGCGCGCTGTGAAGTTGGAAACTGATATTTTTACCCTCTGGCTTCTTCTCAACGGATATTTAAACCAAAAGATAAACTTGTAAGTTTCTGCAGGTCAACAGGCACTTGCAACAGCAAGGTCATAGGTTGGATTCAAAGAGAATGGACATGAAATGTAAAATAAAAAAGCATCTGTCAGATGTGTAAATGTCAATTAAATGATGTATGAATGTAATACAATAAATAAATTAGCTATATAACTATAGATCGTTTCATTAGATACACAAAGTTAACTTTGGGTCTGTGTCGGATTATAATATACAATTTAATTTAGATTCATATTGTTTATTTGTATTAAATTCAATTAAAACTACTAATAAAACCAGTTATTTAATCTTTGTGGAGGTCTACCGGAAGTTTATGTAGTTGCCGCTAAAACATACACAGTAATAATTACATTTCAAACTGTTCACTTTTCATTTGACAAATTGTAACCTTTAAAACATTGAAAACGTTAAAGAAAGAGAAGATGTGATAAAAATAAAAGGACAATAATGGATTGTAACTATGTATTTAATCATTGTGCATATATGGAATATATTTTTAAAAATAAGCTTTGATGAAATGTTTGACATTTTTTACTCATAATTTGACAATAATGATTATATGAAAGTTGAACACATATCTATACACATTTGATATAATAATAATAATACATCTCTTTGCAGTGTCCATTAACATATTTAGTCCCCTTGAACTTTAGATTAAATCACAGACTCTTGTGTTATACAGATGTTTCATCAGAATCTCAGAAAGAATAAGATTCAGGTATTGCTTTGATGAATAGGAACAAGTTTTATAAAACAAATTAAACAAACACAGCTGAGGCACTTCCTTTCCAAAGAATTTGATGTTAACAGACACAATACAGAGCAAAAAGAAACACTTTCCATAAAGATCATTACACATTTAAGTCATTAAATGAAACAAACATACAGCAAAACAAACGTATCTATCCAGGGGCCCGTTCTTCGTACGTCGCTTATTACATCCGAGATCAAATGACACATCCGAGATGATATCATCCTGCTAATCATGATCCGGCTAATTGGGTTCTTCGAAAACACCTGCCGGATATGATTAGTATCACTGGATTGAGTTACCTGAGATAATTGCGCGTTCATGCGCTTGTTTAAAAGGGGATATGTATCGATAGTAGAAACGATAGCAGAACAAGAGCTTTTAATAGAAGGTTATGCCGAATTTGAAAATTTAATTAAAACACCAGGGAACACCTCAAAGTCTGCAAAAGCCAGGAGAGAGGGCTGGCAAAAAGTAGCAGACAAATTAAATGCGTAAGTGTTCCATGTTAGATGTTTCTATCACTTTCTACTGTATGTATTTTTTTTTATTTCATAAACTTTGATCTTTTATGTCAGAGCCACCACGGGAGTCACTAGATCATGGGAACAAGTAAAAGTGAAGTACAAAAATATTCTACAAAATGGTATCCTTTACTTCTTATACAGTCCTTATTTTAAAAAGCCACTTTTTTCCTCTTAAAAGCCACTGTTAAATGATATGTTTGTCTATAACAGCCACCAAGAAAAAGGCTGAAAGAAAAAAAACAGGTGGTGGTCCTGCACCCCCACAATATACCCCAGCAGAAGAGCTGGCCCTTGGGTTGAATTCAAACCGACCCATTGTGGAGGGCATCCCTGGGGGCAGCTCTTCCTTAGACCCAAAGCCAGGGACCAGTAGCAGCCACACCTTCATTACTGGTAGGCTAAGTGAGCTTTCATTTCTCTTAGTACACTGTAAAATGGTTTGTTGCTGCATTAAAAGTATAATCCAAATGGCTGGTACAGTCATTTGAAATGTTTGTGAAAGTGAAAACTTCTAAACTTTTAGTTCATATAAAATATGTTGCCATGAGTTATTAATCACAATTTCGTTTAGTGTAGTAAATTGTAATGACATTATCCCCCCCCTCTTTTGTGCAGTTTTAGATAATACACCAACACTTTTACCTGTTCCCAAGCAAGTGGTGGCTGAAGCATATGCAGTAAGTTGTGTTTTTTTAACTTTTACATCACAAGGAAAGAGTGCAACACTTTGTAATACCCATTTATTTCCATTGCACAGGACAGTGAAGAAACCCTCTCAGATTGTCCTTTGGAAGAACCTGTAAGTGCATAAATAACTTTACCCTCATTTGTATATACTTGTGTACCTATTCTTTCTATCTGCAACATGAGTTGCAGGAGTCCGAACCTAGAGAAAAGCCTACAGAAAAGCATCCAGAACAGTCTGCACAAAGAACTGCTGACACAGAGGTGGGGCAGTGTTGTACTTTTACTTTTGTTGCATGAGGCATGTTCTGACCCTTTTTTTCACGAAATTACACAGGGTGACATCCGTAGCCTATATAAACGGCATCTTAAACACAAAATTGAGTATTTTGAGTTGAAAAAAGAGAAATTAAGAGGAGAAATAGAACTCGACAACTTGAAGAAGAGAAAAATTGCACTGGAGATAGAGTTGCTTCAAAAGGACCTTCAGAGTAAGTGCTAATACACTATTTCAAACATAGTAGTATTTCTGACTTAACATAACTTTCTCTTATTGCAGGCAAAAGATGACTCGCTGGCTTTTCTTTATAAAGAATATTTTAAATAAAACTCAAGGAACGAAGCATATTTGTCTTGTCTTTTATTATATTGAAAAATGGTGTTCTACAATTCTGTCACGTGCAGCTCTGCCACTAGGTTGGTCCAAGTGCACTGGCTGGACGTCATCATCAGGCTGCACCCCCACCACAGGGGTCTTTTCCTTTCTGATGGTGGCAATGTTATGCAATATGGCACATGCAACAATTATGTCACAGGCCCTGTCAGGTGCAACCCTCAGACTTTTCAGACACTGAAATCTTCCCTTTAGTTGCCCAAAGGTCATTTCAATGCGTGCCCTTGTCCTGGCTAGAGCTGCATTGTAACGGGTTTGAGGTCCAGGGTTTGGCTCAGGGAAGGGCGTCATAAAATACTGCCTGCAGGCATAGCCCCTGTCTCCAAGCAGGATCCCGTCAAAATCCCCTGTATAATGGAAAAATGCAGTTCTGTTAGGCTCAGCATAATGCTGTGTATAATACTGTGAGCTTGAAATGTATGTTCCCTTACCACGTTCAAATAATGTGCATAAATGTGACTCTCTGAAAATTCTTGAGTCATGCACTGATCCTGGCCATTTTGCTTCAACATTGGTGATATGGAACATAGAGTCACACACCATCTAAGAGATTTTAGTCAGTCAACTGCATACTTTTTGATTTCATTACTTTTGTTTCAAGTAATATATTACTAATCAGGAATATTATAAATTGTAATCGTAATTTACCTGCACATTTACACTGTGAAATCCCTTTCGGTTCACAAAATCCCCCTCATTGGGGCCTGGTGGGGCCTTGATGGGGACGTGTGTGCAGTCTATGGCACCAATCACGTTAGGGAAGCCTGAAGGACACATACTGTTAGTCATACTTATTGGTATGGTCATGATTGCATGTCATTAACAATTATAAATGTACCTGCAATAGCAAAAAAATTCTGTTTTACAACCTGTGGTCTTAAATGGCTTGGAAATACCACAAAAAACCCTAAAAACTGCTTGAGCGCCAGGTAAACTTTGCGAATGGCACGACAGACAGCACTTTTCCCCAAGTTCTCTGCATCTCCAATAGTGTAAAGGAACGTGCCACTCGCAAAGAATCTCAGGCCAATGCACACAGTCTGTGCTGTTGTTAAAGCCCGGCTCCTCCGTGTTGAACACGTAATGTGTGGTTCCAACAAATGAATGATGTAAATAACACCCTCACGAGAAAATCGGTATCTCTCAACAATGACGCTATCGCGCTGCGCTAAAGGATCCTGTCTATCCCGCAATACGCGATTAATTCGAAAAGCTCTTCGAATTATTCTTGCACCTTCCGCAACAGGTTGCTGTCGTACAAATGGACAAGACATGTCTGCGAAAGACTTCCCATATCACCTCCGCTTATAAAGCCGCGATCTAATCCTGTTTACATGAAGTAAGCCTGCTCGCGAGCAGGTTCAAGCTTACGGACCTGTTGCTATGACAGCAAGTCCAGGATGAGCTTCGAAGAACCAAACAATCCAAGATCATGCCAAATCGTCAACAATCAAATCCAGCTAACCGAGTTAGCGACGTACGAAGAACGGGCCCCAGGACCAGATCACAATGATTGTTTACCAATGACATGATCCTACTTAACCAAAATGTGTTTTTCACAAAAAAAAGAATGCATGCTTTTCTTTGTTAACTGTAAAATGATACACACACGTATCAAGAATATTTGTTATTGACAAGTTGAGAAAATTAGTTTTTTGATCATCACAGTACAAAATGTATTGTGATTCTGCTTCGCAAATGTCTGTAGAGTAAAAAGAAAGGAGCAGCAGTCACCGAGAGTATATGGACCAGTATATAATGTTGAAGAGTGTGTACGCTCCAGGGAAGATGAGCCATGAGTATTTGTCAATAGCATGTGTGTCTATAAATAAACTGCTGCGTGAAGGTCCTTGTTCATTATCCAAAACTAAATGCATCAGGAACTGATCCTTTGTGTCTCCTTTCAGCTCTGACATGCCGTAGTTCCCGGTGCTCATCACATCCATGTCACTGTAGCTGCTGTTGTACATCATCTGCCCCGGATGAACCATTCCACACGTACACGGCAACTGCAGCATCATCACATCACATCACACACGACGTCATGGTGATAACTGATAACTGAAGAGTCTGATCTTACCTTACTGCTTTGTGTCCTCTCTTTACGCTCCTGTAATGTGGACAGCTGCGTGCTCGATCACAGACATAATGACTAATCTGACCCAAAGGTTAATTTCCACATTTGATGTAAGACACTCGGGGCATGGAGGCGGTTTCCCCTGTGATGATGGTGGACACGGTGAGCACCGTGGTAATGCCTGCAAAGAAACTCAAGACGTCATAACAAATCTACAGCACTTGAATCACTTACGGTGAAAAAAATCATTGTCAGTGTAAGAGAGGTTCAATTATATCACTAAAACTCATGAGCGAGGTGAAGAACGGTGCTCGCCGTTTTCACGTCAAGCATTTAACATTAATCTGTTATCACAAACAATTGTTGTCAAACTGAAAGCAGATGGGCTGTGAACAGTCTGTCAAAACACACAACATCTGCATCACAATTATTACAAAAGAAACGTCAAAGTCATTCTTAAAGGTAAGGTTCATCTAAAAATAACAAATCACTCGTCATTTATTCCTCCTTGTGTGGTTGTAAAAAACAAAAGAATGTATTTTAAAAAATGTCTCATTGGTTTTGTGTGTTCTGTTCAATGGAAATCAATGGGGTTCGATGTTGTTTGAATATCAACGTTATTCAAAATATCCTCTGCAGAATTTTCATTTTGGGTGAACTTTATTCAATTCTGCTCGAATGCATTTGATTAAATTTGATGACCAGCTGTCCTTCATTGATCACATTGCAAAAACAATGCGGTCATGGCGATGTGCCTTATTCAACAATGGAAAGGTTAGACCCTATCTCACTGAGCAGGCCCTGAGCAACTACTTGTTCAGGCCCGCGTAATCTCAAGGTTGGACTTCTGCAATGCTCTCCTCTCTGGTCTTCCTATCAAACCACTCCAGCTGGTTGACTAAATGTAAATGATCAAACTAATACAAAGGAGGGTGACCCCTTTCTAAATCAAAGACTGTGCATTCTCTCCTGCAGTTTATTTATTTCATATTAATAGTAAGCGTTCCACACCAAACCATTTCCATTGATTCACACACATGAATCAAATAAAGTTTCACTGGCGTAACAAAAATTGATGTAAAACACATATTTGTTTATTTGCACCAAAAACAAAACAGATAATTGCACGTATCATAAGAATATTTAAAGGAAATTTTTACGATACACTTTACAACTTTCCCTATAAGTGTGTGGGTTTGATAAATCCACACACAGAAAACAATTGCAGATTTTTTCATAAATACCTCACAATGCATGTATATAAATCGATTTTACATTGTTAATAAATTTAATAAAATCAAATATAATGTCCCTTTTCCATTTCGAGCACAGACCAGACATGGAGTTCTTAAGGTTGTAAACACTTGGGGATCTTGTCAAAAAGAGGAATAAAGACACCGACAAATAAAGTGTTTGTGTATTGTGTATTATTTTTGTTGATCTACCACCACGTATAAACAGACGTTAAAAGCCACACAGTTTACCGTGAATGATTTAATTCATCATTTTCTTAGACAAGTGAATTGTCACCATTCACAATATGCACACATTTGTGCCTAAACTTATCCTTAATAATACAAGCCCAAAAACGGCTCCGTTACTCTCTCGTCTGCACACTGCTGACGTTATTGCGAACAGAATCACAAGTGTAATGACGGGTCTTACTTACAACCCCTCATAGTCTCGAAACCGCCATCGGTCCTCTGAGGGAGAGACGAGCTCGCACCTCTGCCTGCACACACAGCTCTCCCTCTAACAGCTGGCCTCCGTTACACGTGAAGTGACAGATTTTTCATCTACAGCGGTGTTTTGTGGTTTGCATCGGTGGATCCTTTCGCTCAAAAGTGTCCGCCGTTCGAATTGTAATGTTGTTTAGCCATTTCTACGTCCTGCCTTCTTCTTCTTCTTCTTCTTCGCAGATAGGTTGCAGCTAGAAGGGATGCAGCTACGGCCGGAAGTGGTGAAACATCTCGCTATATAATTCCAATAAATTCCAATAACTACCCCATACGCCTACCCCAACCCTAAACATAACCATCCAAAAATACAAAATATAACTCAACTGTTTTTAGAGTGACGCAAATTATACGGTATTGGAGCGCGCGTGCCCAGTGGAGGTGTCTGTATCCCGTCTATTATGTAGAGAAACAAATATGTACAGCACTGAAATATGTAACGTGTTGATAACGTTCGTCTATGAACATTTGACACTACGACCTGTACAAATAAAACCAAATGATTGCTTCCATCGTGTTACGTATGATCTTTGACCTTACGTCCGTCCAGTACGTTAGGTGACGTGACCTGACGTGCTTCGGCTCGATCACACCTGCACTCTAGGCTTGAGGCGACGACTACATTGCTGTCGTATCAGAGTTGGCTTTAAAAGCTTTACCTGTGAATCCATTTGTGTGTGAGGGCTTCCAACGACGTCACCTGGTCATAAGACAAACACAACTCGGTGTATTTACCACGATCAATCTATACTTTGTTAAAGCACTGCTTGGTCTTCAGTTGGAGCGTTGCCATTGGCTGTTGGTTTGAATATTTAATGAGGGAGGTCTGTCACAGTTGTTCTTTAAAGATTTTCGTGTATAAATATCACTGTGCTTCGAGTTGCGTTTTGAACAATAGGGTGTATGATAAGGGCTCTGTGGGGCTCGTGTTCTCAACGTTAGACGTTCATTGAAGTTCGCCCCCTACCGTCGTCGAAAGTAGCAGCGCCGATGGGAGGTATAAATAGCAGGCGCGCGAGCTGTTGTATCGGCTGGGCCAGAGAGCGTCGCCTCGGCCAAGCCAACATGCTACTAGAGTCGCTAGCTGAGTGGCGCGCTATTGCACCTCTGACCCAGCCCCTGGTGCCGTCGGTACGCCGATGGGCATCAGGTTTTGCTTCCTGCTAGTGTACAAAAGACACAGATTACTGTTTAACCTATACTTTATTTAACCTATTCAACGACAAGCAGTGAAGCCGTCCCACACACCGGAAGTACATCGAATCCCCTGCTGTAGTCATTTATATAAGGAAACTCATTAATATAAAGAAAACTCGGTAAAAATCTGAGAAAAACGCCATACATCTCCCTCTCCGAACCACCAACCGAGACGCTCTAGAGGCTGCGGTCTTTCGCATCCTCGCTAGAGTTCCCGCCCGTCTCCCGTCCGGACCGACGTCGGTTCGAGGCCCGCGCAGAGCGGTACGAGAAGGAGCGGTTACTTATGCAGCTTGTGTTTTTGGAACAAAACGTAGGCAACATATGAAGAGATTGGTTACAAAATGACTTATCACATCAAGTTTTTCTTATCGTGCGTTCAACTGCAGTTGCTTTGTTTTGATTTAAGCCATATGACTTCAAGAAATAAGAGAATCGGGTTTACTGAATGAGCATTGAGCCCTACTCATAAAATGTCCTTCTCATGCATTCATTTTTTCTCTATTTCCTAAGAATATTTGTCATTCTTATTGCTCCTTTATTGCCTTTCTTCCCGTGCCTTGCTTAATGCCCATTTATTTACATCAATCTTAATGCAGTATACAAAGAGTTTAGTTCCAAAATGAAAACTCGGTTCTTTAAAACATTTCTAAAATCGTGTTTGTCATGATGTTTTTGGTGCGTTTTATTGTACTACATTTAAAGTTTCTAAATATATTACATTTTGTTCTTATATAAAAGCATACATTTTAGATAGTTATAGAAGTTCATGTACCTCTCTGATTTGAACAAAGGCTATGGGCCTCACAAGGTCGGCACCAAGCAGATATGGACCTCACATCTGCTTAGCATCTCACACACACACACACACACACACGCTTTTGAAGATACTAGTTGGTACCATTCACAGACGAACACAGTATACACTGTTGTATTGATTTACATACATGTTTGCTAAGCCAGGTGTAGTAAATGACAACGTGCTACAACATGCATTTCTTTTTAAGATGGATGTATGTGCATTTCTTTTTTAAGCTTTTAAAAGGTTTTGCCACAGTTAAATACTGATATATGGAGCTTGACATTTTACTGTGGAAGGTCAAAAAAGGATGGACAACCAAAAATAGGTGATGCCATGTGAAACCTGATTTAATTCTGGTCTAAACGGTGAGAACAATGTATAAAAGATGGAGTCAGATATGCACTGGTCAGACATCTTCAGATGAACTCTGTATGTCTCACTTTGACTTTTTCGAACAAATTAAAGATTGAAACCTTTGAAACTTGGCTTCTTGGGCTTAGTGATTTCCCTCAACATTTGATGATCGATTTCACCACAACAACTGCGCCTCCCTTCACCAGCTGGCCTCCGTTACATACTGTATACATCAGTTCAAGAAAGTTACTGCAAGAGTTAAGTGAAAAAGTGTGTGTGAAAAATAAGCTTTCTTCAAGCCAATAACCAAGATATTCATTTTAGCACATTAACGCATGTGAAAGCCAGAATGCAAAATAAACCTGTTTTTTAAGGCACTCACCAAGCAAAAGTGGTCTGAGATCAGCCTGTGTGCTTGAACCTAAAGATAAGCTTCACTCAACAGCTAAAAACACAAGTGTGAAACAGCGCCACCTAGTGGTGAAGGACGGTAATGGGAAAATTAAAATGAAGCGACATCGTATCAGATTATCGGTCAGTTTACGGGAAAGTAAAAGGCAGTGTAAAAAGAGATTTAAACTAATTATTGCGTTGTTTAATAACACTTTGTTAAAAGTGCTGCGCAAACAAATGTCATTGAATGTTGTAAGGTGTCGCATAAAGCGACTGTAAAACTGTCACCATTACATAATTATTAGAATGATTGACACGATGACGACCTCCAGCGGTAGAGGTCACACCTAGTGGTAAAAGACACCCGTTTGTTCCAATAAGAAGTCAAAATGAATTTATCTTGAGGCAATTAAAGAAAGTGAGGATTCAGTAAACCTTTTCACATGAACACCAACACGTGTTGCATCTGTGAAAGAGTAAAACAGGCATACTGTAGCTTCTAAACGTGATTTGTAATCTATGATCTAGCTTCGCTAGATATCGCAGGCCATGTTCACAATGAACAGAGAGTTAGTTTGCTTTTTCAGTACGTGTACATCCGGGTGCTGTTGATTTTATTGGTTAGGTGGTGAAAAGAATACCAAACACACCCGTATACAAGAAAATATCTTTATTTGGAGGCGTGCGCTTTTGTTATTAAAGCGCTATAGCCTGTGAAAACATTGGATTCAAAGTCATTAAATACAGCAGATTACCAAAAATGTCAATCCAGTGTTTTCTTCACTTTCTCGGGGAATGTTGAAGATTCACAAAAACATGAAGTCCACCTTTTCCCTCAAACCCGGTGTCACAAGGGCATCTTTAAAATCATAGATAGGTTTTCTAATCAACGCATCCCCATTATAATGCGCATTCCTGGTATTATCGTGCACGGTTCGCGTTATTTCAAACAAGCTTTTGTTTAAAATAGGAGAACCTTCTTTTTTGGATTTCACAAAGCCATCTGTCATGTCATTTATGAACCCTTTACGTCTCAACCCTTGGACTTGACATCCACTTTTTCTTTTCCAAAAGTGCTAATGGAAAGTCTCACCCTGCATTTAGAAGATCTTGTTGTACTCAAAAATAGGTTTTGATCTCATTTTGATTTTAACAAGACATCAACAATGGAAATCTGTAGTAAGCAACCGTTGTCATTGCATTAATAAACCATATAACAGTGACTGATGGGCTCACTTCGACAGCTCTGTTTGCTAGCAGCACATTGAGATCATCAATAATAAACATCACAAATGTGGAATCAGGATCGCTATCAAATCCATCCCTGGAAATCATTTGGGTTAATGTAAGCAGGATTAGAAAATGTGTACAATTGTTCTACTTTTGTGAGGTCACGTCTAAAAAGTGGATTTGTGAATAATTGCATTTCATATCCACTGATCAGGTCATTCAAATCAGTTTAAGGCAAATATTTTCCTGTGTGTAATACCACGAAACAAAGATTTTCATCCGTCCTACATTATCCTGCATTAAAGCGACGGTTGCACGGTTACAACGTAGTTAAATAATCAATGTTGTTTCAGCAGAAACAATGGTAACGGATCAGCAAGCATCATGGCTGTCTTCTTGGTTTTTATCCAGTACACGAGAACGATGGAATGGCCGTCACTCCCACAACCGTGACCTGCGGTGAGAATAAAGGATGTTATGTGTCAGTCATGATGTCAACCCGTGATGTCACCTTACAGCATGTGCTATGTCACCTTAAATAAGCAGCCAGCCGCAGGCTGTATGGCCAGTGAATCTCCATCCATGTCTTTAAACGGGGTGATGGCGACGTACAGATCAGCGTGATCCTTTCCACCTGCACAACACGAGGTGGTCTTCTCCTGCCAGTTTCACTGTCTGCAGTCAGGAGCCTGAAAGAAGTCCGTTGACTTTAAGTATTGGCCAAAAGTCATTGACGGCCGCTTTAAAGCCGTTACTCCAATAAATGGTCTCAAAATGCAAGTTTAGTGGGGTTCATTTTCCTCCGGCAACACAAATGGCAAAGGGATTGAGAAAGTCACACACCTGTTTGTGGGTCAATGCGCAAATCTCTTCCTCCATGGTAGCAGGCGACCCACTGACACCCTCTGGGTCCATACACATACCGTCTGGTATGTCTTCATCGGGCTCTGCCCAGGAAACCCCTCTACGGTCAGCTTAATTAAACACACACACGCGCACACACACACACACACACACACACACAGCCTGAAAAATAAATACAGTACAGACATCCAGTCTGGCTGTGGATGTGGTAAAAGAAGCAGTGATCCAGTGACCCGTCCAAAGTGTTGGAGATGTCCACCTGGTCAGAGTGATGAAGAACGCTCAGAATAAAGCGTATGCAGAGACACCTGTTTCCTCTCCATCACGGTCGGCGGCGGTTCCATTCCCATGGTACATGGACACGCTGGGGGAAACGTGGATATAATAAAATGAACTGCAATACATTACACTTTTATATCACTATACATTTAGCATAAAGCAAACGCTAATGCGCTGTTCTATTATAGAGTCTCCCACATAAATGGTACTTTTTACGAGTATATACCTGGAAAGAACCTCTCGGCTTATCTACTTCTCCATCACTGAAGCGAGCGTTGGGTTTCTCCTTGTCCAGCTGGGAAGCTGTTGTAATGGAGTGCATGACCCAGTGAACAAACGCAAAGCGCATTCCCCCCGCGATGACGTAACCGCCTGCTTTTCGCACCACAGAGTCAACAGGTTTCTCCCGGACAGTGAAAACACACAATGCCCTTCTCACAGGTGCTTGGATCTCATAAAATACTGACAAACTTTCTGATGCCTCACCTGTAGTGATACTCTCCTCACGACCAGACGGGACTCTCGCCGAATTCATTCTTTCCTTGGGGGCGTGCTCAGGGAAGCAGGAATGTCTTAAAAAAACAAGTGTGCTTTAGAAGTGTGTTTGTCAAACCGTTACACAACAGATTTATATTAGGTTAATTAGTATATCTAATATCGAAATTCGAAGGAAGGTTATGCAGCGGTTTATGCAACTCTATTCCTCCACAACCAGGGATGGCACAATATTTAGCTTTCTTTAAAGGCATGTTTGTTTATGGCTTGCTCGCTCTATCTATTCTGTCATGTGCGAACCAGTGGGCGGTGCTAGAGAAGTAGTCGTTGATACTTTTCTGCGGAGGTGGTGTTCAACCTATCAATGTCGTCATAGATAGGAGCATTCCAGAACCTGCTGTTCGCTGGGCCTGGTGTCAATAACAGATGACATTGTGTCCCGTTCCCAATGTGGAGCTCTGCAATATTGAGAGACCGCTCTCGATAGGCAACGTCTCCAGTTACTGCCGTAACCTTGGTTCCCTGAGTAGCGCCAACGAGAGATTTGCGTAGTCCGACCTGTTAACAACTGTGCAGGCGTTCTCTCGTAGATTCTGAGGTATGGCGTTAGAAATGGGAAAAAATTATGTGAGCTTGTAATCACAGCGGATAAGAAGATTACAGCTGCGCGAGCACACTGAAAACGCTTGCGCGTAAAATTTGAGATTATGCATGTAAATCAACACTTGCCAGTGGAAATAACAAACACCTGAATCACAGGAGATCGCTCACGCACAGTATTGACTACACGCACAAGTTATACTCTACGCATGTGCGAACTGGGATTCTTCGCACGCGCAAGTCATTTTGACTGGACTTCCCAATGTGATTGGCTGTTGCTGACTTCTCAAGTTGATTACTGAAGAGGAGAGATGGCAGAGAATTGGGAAAAATAGGATCTAAGGAATTCCCATAAGGTTATATTTTATAGGTTGTCCCAAATGCAGTAAAACAAATGAGTGCAGTAAGGAGAATTACTAGAAACACTGGGTGAGTAAATAAATATATATTTCAATTTATATGGAAGCACTTCCGCTCTGCATTAAGCCATAGCAAATGTGCAGTGCCAGTGGTCACCATTTTGTAGATTAGCCAGTAATATAGACTTGTTAAATCTGTTATAATATAAAGTTACATATAATATTAGAATTTAACATTTTTCGCGTGCACATTTTACTATTCGCTAATCTACAAAGAGGTGACCACTGGTACTGCACCAGTTATTACTTAATGTGAATTCCTAGATCCTATTTTTCCCCAATTAAAAAATCCTTCTCTGCCATCTCTCCTTTTCTGTCATCGACTTAAGGGCCGGAGTAACTGCCAATCACAACGGTTGTTCCAGAAAGGAGCAGGGCCAAATGCATTTGTTGTCACAAAATCGCAGTGTCCCGCCCCCCTTAGTACAAAGTCAAAATGAGTCGCGCGCGTGAAGAATCCCCCGATCTACTTTAATTCGACGGTTTGTTATTTTCCCTCGCATGTGTTGATTGAAGTGCACAATCTTGATTATCGTGTTCGAATTAGATATTTGCAATATCTATATTTTCACATTTAACGCGCAAGCGTTTTCAGTGTGCTCGTGCAGCTGTAATCTGCTTGCCCGCTGTGTTTACACGCTCATGTAGTTTTGTCCAATTTCTAACGCCATACTGAGGTATTGTCGCAATGCATCGTATTTATACGGCCAAGTCTGTATTTGCAAACTGTTGCATGTCTTTCGAAAATTGGCCAATTTATTTTCACTGGCGTTATCCAATTAGACTTCAGTAAAATGGTAAGGGAAAGAGTGTCTTCCGCTTCTCAGGGAATCGAAGATAAGACAGTAAACAGAGTCTTTTTCATGCACAAGGGTTTATTTTTATGCACAAAGGGTTTTCCATGTACAAGAGGGTATTTTTATGCACAAAGGTTTTTTTTTATCATGCACAAGGGTTTTTTTTTTATGCACAAAGGGTTTTTCATGCACAAAGGGTTTTGATGTCGTGGTCAGATGATGGCAGTAGACAGACGACAGTCAAACAGTCTCTAAACCTCATCATGGACGGATCTATTGAAGCGGTTGTGCTTGTTGACCCACAGATGTTTCAGTTTTGGATCGTGTAGGTATCGCTCATGCAGCTGCTGTCTTTCCAGTAACATCTTCTCTTTTCTTCTTTTCTTCTCTTCTCTTTTCTTGATCTTTTGCTCAACCCATTCGCGGAGAGCAACCAGTCCATTCCTCCTCTTACAAGTCTTCAGTTGCTGAGTCTATGTCTTGGGTCGACAGGAAGGATTGACATTGAACAATCTTGTCTTTCGATCCCTTGGTTTCTGAGGGGCAACGTCTGTTTCTATCTTTGAGGAAGAGGAATATGACTCTATATAGACACTATGAGTCGCTCTCATGTGTATCAGTGATGTCTTGAACCTTGTCCATCTGGATGGGAGGTACTGGCTTCTGGTCTTCACTGTCATTCATTCTCCATCCAACACTTCCCTATAGCTTTCAGTGGTGGATGCTTTATCCCAGCCACCAGCGCTTTATGAAGTGAAGTCTTCATCTCACCGGGACCGATCGTCCTGCCAGTGTACTCCACAAACTGATTTTCAATTTCAATATCCTCTAGGTCAAACAGTAAGGTGGATGAATAACGTGGAAGGATTTGGATGCGATGATCTACTTGAATCATCAGTTCCTGTTCCTCTGACGGCTGAAAGGGTGCAGAACTTGTTAGATAAATTTACATTTAGGCATTTGGCAGACGCTTTTATCCAAAGCGATTTACATTGCTTTATCCTATACATTTTACATAGGTTTTGCAAGCCCCTTGGATCGAACCCACAACCTTGCATTGTTAACGCAATGCTCTTACCACTGAGCTACAGGAAGGCAGATACATCACTTCATCTGATACCGCGGTTGGGTTTTCACGAACCAGCAGCGGTGCTTTCACAGATGGTAGTGTTTGCATCCCGCCAGGTGGTGCCACTGACTCTGGAAAGATCCTGTCACCCAGAGACAACTCTTCAATCGTAGGCAGGGGTTCGAAGTGTCGTGAGGTTCGGTAAAAACGTACTGGCTCCCCTGCTGATAGCTGAGGTCTGAACATAGGTCTGATCTTATCAGCGGGTAGAGTGGAGGTTGGAAGGACCCGGTTAAACATCACTGGTCCGGCCGATGGCAGGGCTTTAATTTCAGTGAATGGTGGAGTTGGAGGGTCAGATGCCTCTTTAACCAATATTGGCTCTGGCAATGATGGCATCTTTTGGAGACTGCTCATCTCTTTCTTCTCTTCATTCTCAGAACTTTCCTCATTTTCACTTGTGTCCTCTATCTCGTTACACTTGTCTGCACCACTCTGTAGAACATGATGAGATCAATAAGACAGTGATAGCAAATCTTTAAAAAAAACGATTCTCCGCATAAGACGAGTTTTTACGGTAATCGGTGTTTATACAGCAGGTGGCGCTGTTACACACATTTGGGGAAAAGTACAGAATCGCAGAACCTAAAACGTATATTTCTTATTGGTTTTTAATTATTGTTCTGAGTGTAAACTGGGCGGAATCTTTGACAAATAACGATAATTATCTCAGCTGTTTAATCAAAGTGATGCATTTTTGAAGAAACCTACCCACATCTAAGTAGTAACAAAAAAATGAAGATAGAAGAATATGTGTTCTTTTGTTTAAAAGCAGAGACTCTGTTCTTTCATTTGACATATTATTTGTCCATATATTCTTTATGTACTGTGAGCCATTAAAGTTAGGTGAAAATGTTAAAAAATGCTGGCGGAGGCTGGCAACTTTTGTTTTAAAAGTCTGGCGGGGAAATAGTTAAGGACAATCGCATTTTATTTTTTAGCTTTTGTCGGTTAAAAAAGACGCTGAAAATCTAAACCTGCAATCATGACTAAAAACAGCGTCTCGGCTAGCAGTAGCATATCGAGCCGATATTGTGTAGTATGATGTGATAATGTATGTTACATACTACAATAAATATCCCTAGTGAAGCAATTTAATAAATAAAATAAACAGGTACAATTTAATATTAAATTGTGACAAGAAACGTAAAGTGTTGTTGCACTTTAGTTACACACACTGAAGTTACTGACATTATCGTTACATTAAACGCTTAATTGCTTCACGAGCCCGATGAGATAAATCAATAAAGATTATGTATTTAAGATGTCCTAAATGTAACACAGGTTAGAATCCTGCTATATGAGAAACAGAAAGAAAATAATATAATTTTCAAATAATTATAATTCTAACATATTGTAAAAAGGATTAAATAGAATGTTGCTTAAAGTCATTGCAGTTTAATATAATAAATAATAAAATGACTAAATGCTGAAATGATATATTCAGTTTAAACTGCGACTGCGCGTGACGTCATAGAAACGAGACGCGGGAGCAGTAAGACGCGAACGCATTTTGCTGATCGCGAGCGAGAGAAAAAATCCAAGATCAATCCAAGGCATATATCTAAATAATCCTTTCTAATATCTGTATAATATATATATATTATGCTGTAGACCTATTATTTGATTATATTGGGTTGTTTTTATAACGAGATTGCGATATTAACATTGACGATTTCTGATTCGAACCCCTGTAAATCCATGCGGTTATCAAACATATAATACACCCGGATTTGGTGAGTTTTTGAGTAATATTGTTCAATTTACTGAAAACTGGATGTTATATTTGTTTGTTGAAGGTTTTGAAATGTTTCTGAAGTGTTTAAAGTGTGAAATAGTTCAGAAGAAGTGTGAAAGGTGATAAAATATTCCATTTAAGCACTTAAATGTTATATTGTACAAATTGACATATTCTGGTATGTTATATATGTGATGACTAGTGGAAAAAGAGTATTTAAATACTATTTTCATATATATATATATATATATATATATATATATATGGTTGATTGATGAATGTAAAGAGTATACATTGCGTTGTTCTAAAAGAAATGGTGTGCAAATGTGTATGATGCTTAAGATGCTGTTTGTGTGAACAGGTCAGGTTTTTTTGTGCGATTGGATGAACCCTTTGACATCGAGATGGCGAGCCTACCCACCCGAACCACAGTGATTTGAGAGAAACGCAAACGGAAGATTCCGGTAGTGCTTTCAACTAAACAGGTGGAATCCGTTTTTTTTTCATTGTACATTCTGATCGGAAGGATCAGATTCTTTTCCCGACGTGGATCCTTTTGCACTATTGACTTCAGTAAAGTGGTAAGGGAAAGAGTGTCTTCCGCTTCTCAGGGAACCGAAGATAAGACAGTAAACAGAGTCGTTTTTCATGCACAGGGGTTTATTTTTATGCACAGAGGGTTTTCCATGTACAAGAGGGTATTTTTATTCACAAAGGTTTTTTTTTATAATGAACAAAGGGTTTTCCATGTACAAGAGGGTATTTTTATACACAAAGGTTTTTTTTTCATGCACAAAGGGTTTTCCATGCACAAGGGGTTTTGATGTCGTGATCAGATGATGGCAGTAGACAGGAGACAGTCAAACAGTCTCTAAACCTCATCATGGACGGATCTATTGAAGCGGTTGTGCTTGTTGACCCACAGATGTTTCAGTTTTGGATCGTGTAGGTATCGCTCATGCAGCTGCTGTCTTTCCAGTAACATCTTCTCTTTTCTTCTCGTCTCTTTTCCTGATCTTTTGCTCAACCCATTCGCGGAGAGAAGAGGAAGTCTTCAGTTGCTGAGTCTATGTCTTGGGTCGACAGGAAGGATTGACATGGAACAACCTTGTCTTTCGATCCCTTGGTTTCTGAGGGGCAACGTCTGTTTCCATCTTTGAGGAAGAGGGATATGACTCTGTGTCGTTCTCATGTGTATCAGTGATGTCTTGAACCTTGTCCATCTGGATGGGAGGTACTGGCTTCTGGTCTTCACTGTCATTCTCCATCCAACACTTCCCTATAGCTTTCAGATGCATTATCCCAACCACCAGCGCTTTATGATGTGAAGTCTTCATCTCACCGGGACCGATCGTCCTCCCAGTGTACTTCACATACTCATTTTCAATTTCAATATCCTCTAGGTCAAACAGTAAGGTGGATGAAGAACGTGGAAGGATTTGGATGCGATGATCTACTTGAATCATCAGTTCCTGTTCCTCTGACGGCTGAAAGGGTGCAGAACTTGTTAGATACATTTACATTTAGGCATTTGGCAAACGCTTATATCCAAAGCGATTTACATTGCTTTATCCTATACATTTTACATAGGTTTTGCAAGCCCTGTGATCGAACCCACAACCTTGCGTTGTTAACGCAATGCTCTTACCACTGAGCTACAGGAAGGCAGATACATCACTTCATCTGATACCGCGGTTGGGTTTTCACGAACCAGCAGCGGTGCTTTCACAGATGGTAGTGTTTGCATCCCGCCAGCTGGTGCCACTGACTCTGGAAAGATCCTGTCACCCAGAGACGACTCTTCAATCGTAGGCAAGGGTTGGAAGTGTCGTGAGGTTCGGTAAAAACGTACTGGCTCCCCTGCTGATAGCTGAGGTCTGAACATAGGTCTGATCTTATCAGCGGGTAGAGTGGAGGTTGGAAGGACCTGGTAAAACATCACTGGTCCGGCCGATGGCAGGGCTTTAATTTCAGTGAATGGTGGAGTTGGAGGGTCAGATGCCTCTTTAACCAATATTGGCTCTGGCAATGATGGCATCTTTAGGAGACTGCTCATCTCTTTCTTCTCTTCATTCTCAGAACTTTTCTCGTTTTCACTTGTGTCCTCCATCTCGTTACACTTGTCTGCGCCACTCTGTAGAACATGATGAGATCAATAAGACAGTGATAGCAAATCTTTAAAAAAAACGATTCCCCTCATAAGACGAGTTTTTACGGTAATCGGTGTTTATACAGCAGGTGGCGCTGTTACACACCTTTGGGGAAAAGTACAGAATCGCAGAACCTAAAACGTATATTTCTTATCGGTTTTTAATGATTGTTCTGAGTGTAAACTGGGCGGAATCTTTGACAAATAACGTTAATTATCTCAGCTGTTTATTCAAAGTGATGCATTTTTGAAGAAACCTACCCACATCTAAGTAGAAACAAAAAAATGAAGATAGAAGAATATGTGTTCTTTTGTTTAAAAGCAGAGACTCTGTTCTTTCATTTGACATATTGTTTGTCCATATATTCTTTATGTACTGCGAGCCATTAAAGTTAGGTGAAAATGTTAAAAAATGCTGGCGGAGGCTGGCAACTTTTGTTTTAAAAGTCTGGCGGGGAAAGAGTTAAGGACAATCGTATTTGATTTTTTTATTTTTTGTCGGTTAAAAAAGACGCTGAAAATCTAAACCTGCAATCATGACTAAAAACAGCGTCTCTGCTAGCAGTAGCATATCGAGCCGATATTGTGTAGTATGATGTGATAATGTATGTTACATACTACAATAAATATCCCAAGTGAAGCAATTTAATAAATAAAATAAACAGGTACAATTTAATATTAAATTGTGACAAGAAACGTAAAGTGTTGTTGCACTATAGTTACACACACTGAAGTTACTGACATTATCGTTACATTAAACGCTTAATTGCTTCACGAGCCCGATGAGATAAATCAATAAAGATTATGTATTTAAGATGTCCTAAACATTTCAGTAATGGTTTCCTTATTGTCAAATGTAAGACAACATTCAGGTTTGTGATGCTAAAATCAAATAAATCTCTTACCGCTGCATCTTTAAACGATTCCTCCTCATCCAATTCAGTCGATACTTGATCTGACAAGCAGAAAGAGAAAAGACACCGGAGCAAGTCGATAAAGTCGCTGAACAGAGACATCTTTAAACGCTGAATGTCGAAAAGTAAACTTGAAGTCCGTTTATAACTCGCTAAAAACGTCTTCGTTCGAGTGCTGACGTTGGTCTGTCATGTTGCTAGGTTACCTTTGGGACGATGTTTTTTTCGAACAATAACATTTGGCCCAAACCTAACTTATTTGACTCCGGAAGGAATCCGTTGAGTAGTTTTAATTTAATTGTATACATTTACAATAAAATATAATAAGAAAACAACTTATGACAAAAATAAATCAATACTGCTGTAAAATAAATAAATATTTGTAATCAAACACGGCCAGGAAATTAGCTTCGAGGCAAAGTTATGTAAACTAGCCATGTGAAAAAAGGATTTATAATTTATATCCATAATAATAATAATGTTAATTATTTTATATAGTTTTATAGCATTTTTAAATAGTAATTCTATAAAAAAATATATGCGCCATTCAGGCTTCACTAATCATAGGCTACTGAAGATGAAAAAACATATTATATGTCATTATTTATATCCATTGGCACTCATTCTATTATTCATATTTTTTATTTTTAGTTCTGTATGTATAATGACATAACTGTATACGAAAGTGTATTTTTCAAGTTGCTTTAATAAATAAAAAAACATGATTATGTAATTGTCTTTAGCGCATGCGCGCTGTGACGTTGAAAACTGATATTTTTACCCTCTGGCTTCTTCTCAACGGATATTTAAACCAAAAAATAAACTTGTAAGTTTCTGCAGGTCAACAGGCACTTGCAACAGCAAGGTCATAGGTTGGATTCAAAGAGAATGGACATGAAATGTAAAATATAAACGCATCTGTCAGATGCGTAAATGTCAATTAAATGATGTATGAATGTAATACAATAAATAAATTAGCTATATAACTATAGATCGTTTCATTAGATACACAAAGTTAACTTTGGGTCTGTGTCGGATTATAATATACAATTTAATTTAGATTCATATTGTTTATTTGTATTAAATTCAATTAAAACTACTAATAAAACCAGTTATTTAATCTTTGTGGAGGTCTACCGGAAGTTTATGTAGTTCCTGCTAAAACATACACAGTAATAATTACATTTCAAACTGTTCACTTTTCATTTGACAAATTGTAACCTTTAAAACATTGAAAACGTTAAAGAAAGAGAAGATGTGATAAAAATAAAAGGACAATAATGGATTGTAACTATGTATTTAATCATTGTGCATATATGGAATATATTTTTAAAAATAAGCTTTGATAAAATGTTTGACATTTTTTACTCATAATTTGACAATAATGATTATATGAAAGTTGAACACATATCTATACACATTTGATATAATAATAATAATACATCTCTTTGCAGTGTCCATTAACATATTTAGTCCCCTTGAACTTTAGATTAAATCACAGACTCTTGTGTTATACAGATGTTTCATCAGAATCTCAGAAAGAATAAGATTCAGGTATTGCTTTGATGAATAGGAACAAGTTTTATAAAACAAATTAAACAAACACAGCTGAGGCACTTCCTTTCCAAAGAATTTAGATGTTAAGAGACACAATACAGAGCAAAAAAACTCCTCTTTACATAAGGATCATTACACATTAAAGTATGTCATTAAATGAAACAAACATACAGCAAAACAATGACTGTTTACCAATGACATGATCCTACTTAACCAAAATGTGTTTTTCACAAAAAAAAGAATGCATGCTTTTCTTTGTTAACTGTAAAATGATACACACACGTATCAAGAATATTTGTTATTGACAAGTTGAGAAAATTAGTTTTTTGATCATCACAGTACAAAATGTATTGTGATTCTGCTTCGCAAATGTCTGTAGAGTAAAAAGAAAGGAGCAGCAGTCACCGAGAGTATATGGACCAGTATATAATGTTGAAGAGTGTGTACGCTCCAGGGAAGATGAGCCATGAGTATTTGTCAATAGCATGTGTGTCTATAAATAAACTGCTGCGTGAAGGTCCTTGTTCATTATCCAAAACTAAATGCATCAGGAACTGATCCTTTGTGTCTCCTTTCAGCTCTGACATGCCGTAGTTCCCGGTGCTCATCACATCCATGTCACTGTAGCTGCTGTTGTACATCATCTGCCCCGGATGAACCATTCCACACGTACACGGCAACTGCAGCATCATCAGATTACATCACATCACAAACGACGTCATGGTGATAACTGATAACTGAAGCGTCTGATCTTACCTTACTGCTTTGTGTCCTCTCTTTACGCTCCTGTAATGTGGACAGCTGCGTGCTCGATCACAGACATAATGACTAATCTGACCCAAAGGTTAATTTCCACATTTGATGTAAGACACTCGGGGCATGGAGGCGGTTTCCCCTGTGATGATGGTGGACACGGTGAGCACCGTGGTAATGCCTGCAAAGAAACTCAAGACGTCATAACAAATCTACAGCACTTGAATCACTTACGGTGAAAAAAATCATTGTCAGTGTAAGAGAGGTTCAATTATATCACTAAAACTCATGAGCGAGGTGAAGAACGGTTCTCACCATTTTCACGTCAAGCATTTAACATTAATCTGTTATCACAAACAATTGATGTCAAACTGAAAGCAGATGGGCTGTGAACAGTCTGTCAAAACACACAACATCTGCATCACAATTATTACAAAAGAAACGTCAAAGTCATTCTTAAAGGTAAGGTTCATCTAAAAATAACAAATCACTCGTCATTTATTCCTCCTTGTGTGGTTGTAAAAAACAAAAGAATGTATTTTAAAAAATGTCTCATTGGTTTTGTGTGTTCTGTTCAATGGAAATCAATGGGGTTCGATGTTGTTTGAATATCAACGTTAGTCAAAATATCCTCTGCAGAATTTTTATTTTTGGGTGAACTTTTTTCAATTCTGTGTGAATTCATTTGATTACATTTGATGACCAGCTGTCCTTCATTGATCACATTGCGAAAACAATGCGGTCATGGCGATGTGCCTTATTCAACAATGGAAAGGTTAGACCCTATCTCACTGAGCAGGCCCTGAGCAACTACTTGTTCAGGCCCTTGTAATCTTAAGGTTGGACTTCTGCAATGCTGCAATGTAAGCGTTCCACACCAAACCATTTCCATTGCAACCCTATGATTCACACACATGAATCAAATAAAGTTTCACTGGCGTAACAAAAATTGATGTAAAACACATATTTGTTTATTTGCACCAAAAACAAAACAGATAATTGCACATATCATAAGAATATTTAAAGGAAATTTTTACGATACACTTTACAACTTTCCCTATAAGTGTGTGGGTTTGATAAATCCACACACAGAAAACAATTGCAGATTTTTTCATAAATACCTCACAATGCATGTATATAAATCGATTTTACATTGTTAATAAATTTAATAAAATAAAATATAATGTCCCTTTTCCATTTCGAGCACAGACCAGACATGGAGTTCTTAAGGTTGTAAACACTTGGGGATCTTGTCAAAAAGAGGAATAAAGACACCGACAAATAAAGTGTTTGTGTATTGTGTATTGTGTATTATTTTTGTTGATCTACCACCACGTATAAACAGACATTAAAAGCCACACAGTTTACCGTGAATGATTTAATTCATCATTTTCTTAGACAAGTGAATTGTCACCATTCACAATATGCACACATTTGTGCCTAAACTTATCCTTAATAATACAAGCCCAAAAACGGCTCCGTTACTCTCTCGTCTGCACACTGCTGACGTTATTGCGAACAGAATCACAAGTGTAATGACGGGTCTTACTTACAACCCCTCATAGTCTCGAAACCGCCATCGGTCCTCTGAGGGAGAGACGAGCTCGCACCTCTGCCTGCACACACAGCTCTCCCTCTAACAGCTGGCCTCCGTTACACGTGAAGTGACAGATTTTTCATCTACAGCGGTGTTTTGTGGTTTGCATCGGTGGATCCTTTCGCTCAAAAGTGTCCGCCGTTCGAATTGTAATGTTGTTTAGCCATTTCTACGTCCTGCCTTCTTCTTCTTCTTCTTCGCAGATAGGTTGCAGCTAGAAGGGATGCAGCTACGGCCGGAAGTGGTGAAACATCTCGCTATATAATTCCAATAAATTCCAATAACTACCCCATACGCCTACCCCAACCCTAAACATAACCATCCAAAAATACAAAATATAACTCAACTGTTTTTAGAGTGACGCAAATTATACGGTATTGGAGCGCGCGTGCCCAGTGGAGGTGTCTGTATCCCGTCTATTATGTAGAGAAACAAATATGTACAGCACTGAAATATGTAACGTGTTGATAACGTTCGTCTATGAACATTTGACACTACGACCTGTACAAATAAAACCAAATGATTGCTTCCATCGTGTTACGTATGATCTTTGACCTTACGTCCGTCCAGTAGGTGACGTGACGTGACGTGCTTCGGCTCGATCACACCTGCACTCTAGGCTTGAGGCGACGACTACATTGCTGTCGTATCAGAGTTGGCTTTAAAAGCTTTACCTGTGAATCCATTTGTGTGTGAGGGCTTCCAACGACGTCACCTGGTCATAAGACAAACACAACTCGGTGTATTTACCACGATCAATCTATACTTTGTTAAAGCACTGCTTGGTCTTCAGTTGGAGCGTTGCCATTGGCTGTTGGTTTGAATATTTAATGAGGGAGGTCTGTCACAGTTGTTCTTAATAGATTTTCGTCTATAAATATCACTGTGTTTCGAGTTGCGTTTTGAACAATAGGGTGTATGATAAGGGCTCTGTGGGGCTCGTGTTCTCAACGTTAGACGTTCATTGAAGTTCGCCCCCTACCGTCGTCGAAAGTAGCAGCGCCGATGGGAGGTATAAATAGCAGGCGCGCGAGCTGTTGTATCGGCTGGGCCAGAGAGCGTCGCCTCGGCCAAGCCAACATGCTACTAGAGTCGCTAGCTGAGTGGCGCGCTATTGCACCTCTGACCCAGCCCCTGGTGCCGTCGGTACGCCGATGGGCATCAGGTTTTGCTTCCTGCTAGTGTACAAAAGACACAGATTACTGTTTAACCTATACTTTATTTAACCTATTCAACGGCAAGCAGTGAAGCCGTCCACACACCGGAAGTACATCGAATCCCCTGCTGTAGTCATTTATATAAGGAAACTCATTAATATAAAGAAAACTCGGTAAAAATCTGAGAAAAACGCCACACATCTCCCTCTCCGACCCACCAACCGAGACGCTCTAGAGGCTGCGGTCTTTCGCATCCTCGCTAGAGTTCCCGCCCGTCTCCCGTCCGGACCGACGTCGGTTCGAGGCCCGCGCAGAGCGGTGCGACAAGGAGCGGTTACGTGTGCAGCTTGTGTTAAGAGATTGGTTACAAAATGACTTATCACATCAAGTTTTCTTATCGTGCGTTCAACTGCAGTTGCTTTGTTTTGATTTAAGCCATATGACTTCAAGAAATAAGAGAATCGGGTTTACTGAATGAGCATTGAGCCCTACTCATAAAGAGCCCTACTCAAAAAATGTCCTTCTCATGCATTTCTTTTTTCTCTATTTCCTAAGAATATTTGTCATTTTTATTTCTCCTTTATTGCCTTTCTTCCCGTGCCTTGCTTAATGCCCATTTATTTACATCAATCAGTGCCTTAATGCAGTATACGAAGAGTTTAGTTCCAAAATGAAAACTCGGTTCTTTAAAACATTTCTAAAATCGTGTTTGTCATGATGTTTTTGGTGCGTTTTATTGTACTACATTTAAAGTTTCTAAATATATTACATTTTGTTCTTATATAAAAGCATACATTTAAGAAGTTCATGTACCTCTCTGGTTTGAACAAAGGCTATGGGCCTCACAAGGTCGGGCACCAAGCAGATATGGACCTCACATCTGCTTAGCATCACACACACACACACACACGCTTTTGAAGACACTAGTTGGTACCAGTCACAGACGAACACAGTATACACTATTGTATTGATTTAAGCACATGTTTACCCTTTAAATACACTAAACACTAAGCCAGGTGCAGTAAATGACAACGTGCAACAAAGTGCCTTTCTTTTTTAGAAAAAAATGGTGAAGTTTTAAAATACTTTAACATATTGACATATGTCAAGAAAAACTTAAAATCTCTATGGTTCTGGTGTCTCTTGTGACAAAATATCAGCAAGTTACGAGAACCAATGAGATTGGAAGTGTTGACATGCCGCCATAATTTAACATTCACTGACTGCTTTACCTAAAAAATTATTCTTTGTGTCCTGATTGCTTTTTTATATGTGTATGTGTAGACCTTCAACATAGTGGACAGCATAAAATAATATAAAATGAAAGCAACTTTATTGATCTGCAATTTCTAATTTCACTTTTTGGTAAACTAATGCTTTAAACCAGGCCTACATCTGTTCTTAAAGACACAGTCAACAACTATTTTTGCATTAAATATATTTATATTGAACATCAACTTAATTTAATCTAAATATACTCTAATATAGGTTTTATCATATTATAAGTTTATTTGTAGAAGGATACAATTTAGGGGGTTATATCTCTTCTATGTTTAATAATATTTCAGTTGTTTTAGCTATTTTAGTGTACATTAAAATCCCCAAAACAATCTATCCTATTAATTCTTTTTATTTTTGTTTAGAAGTTAGGCTAAAAACAAGTGGGGTAATTTGCACAAAAGGTTGTTGTTATCAATGTAGATTTTGGATAGCGTCTGTTTTGTAACTGCAGAGATCCTCAGGAGAATTACTGTAAGATCATAAGCGAAATATTCAGAACTGCCTTAAAAAATTAAAGTAAAATCCCTTCCAAAATATTTAAGGGATTCTTAAAAGCAGGACAAAGAAGGTACAATACCAGCTACAAAATGAGATGGACAGATGTGTCTATCTGTCTGTCTGTCTAACATGGATGTTGTCTAACATGGATGTTGTAAAGGAGATTTTCTTATTCATGGAGAGGATAATGCCATCATCCACAACTTATCTTAGATCTTATATGGACATCCAGGATATTTGTTGCTGAGCTAACTGTTTTTTTCTCAGAATGTACCGAATTATTGATTTGTCCACTCTTAATGTTTCAACTATCTAGCTAAAGGATTTGTTTTGTAAAAGCTCAGTTCCACGTGCATGGAGATCTCCCTGAACAGTTTAATATTGGTTCACTGCAACAGCTTTCAAATGCAAACATCACACTTAAAATACATATCAGAATTCATTAGTAAAAAGCCCAGACCTGTCCATAAAACAGCTTTTGATCACACTGTCCAATTAATTGTGGGCCCTTGTGGGGGGGGGGGGGTTATGTTCCTGAACACTTCAGCCAATTTTAGTAGAAATACACAATAAATAAATCTCGCTTAATGTTCACAACAAAAATGTAACTTAAATAAATTTGGTAAACAGCTTGAATAACAAAACATCTGCCTCTTTCCAAATATTTATGGACCTAACTGTATGTTAATGTAGACCTAAACTATCTGCATTTTTTCACTTTACTAGCCACTAAAATGCATGCCTTCAAAACCTTTTTCTTTTTGTATAAGGAGGAAATTAACAGTGTCCACAGGGTGGTGCTGTTCCCTAAAGTGAAGCTTGCATACTCCTCTGTGTAATGCATGAACGTCCTCAGAAAAAATGGTCTGGGTCAGTGGCTAGGAAACCCCCTACTCTGCAAACATCCATTTTCTCTGCTATTGTAAAGAAACAGATTTATTTTAGTTTTCTTAACTCAGCAGACAAGACAGGACAAACAAAATGAATCGGCTAACTGTGTCTGCTATGATGCAACAGTGAATTTGGAAGAGGACTGTGACCATAGCAGCATTTATAGGTACATGAATAAAATTATAATTTTTACTTCATTTAGTGAACTAGTGCTGACATTTCTCCCAAATAGTTTTTTGCATTTATTTGCAGAAAATCCTAATAAATATACTAACAGTATGTCTAAAGTCCCACTGCATCCGCTAATTTTCATTTAAAACTTATCTTTAAGCATTAAATTAGCAGATGTAAAGTTTTTTTCCATAATAATAAAATAATTAATAGTAATAATTTTCTGTCTATCTTTCACATTGTTGTTGGGTGACTTTGTCATTCTTAAGGTTTGCTTCTGTTACAATTAAATAGACACTGGAATTGTCAAAATACATGCAGAAAAGCTGATTTTCTCTCATCCTATTTTTTGTGACTATTTTATTTATTCACTTATTTGCAAGTCAGTAGATCTTTGATCTTAAGGAGGTTGGGAACTTATTGTGCATATAAAAATAAAATTTGATTTAACCCGAAATCCCATGCAGTACTTTTGGGGTATTTGAACATGCAACCTTTTGCTAATATCTTATATCCTTACCCTATATCACCCTCATAATGTAACAGAATTTGCAGCACTCATCCATTTATGGAGTTACAAAACGGCTTGTTATGGCTAAGCAAAAAGCACTGCTTATTAAAGAGATCCTTCACCCTAAAATGTAAATTCTGTAATCATTTAATCACCTTCAAATTGTTCCAAATGTGTATAAATGTCTTTGTTCTGATGAACACAGAGAAAGATATTTGGAAGAATGCTTATAACCAGACAGATCTTGCACCCCATTGACTCCCATAGATGGATAAATAACTTTATAATTTTTTGTTCTGTTGAACATAAAGGAAGACATTTTGAAAAATGTAGGACAGCAAACAGTTATTGGGCACTTTGACTACCTTTTGTTTTTTTCCTACAAAGGTAGTCAACAGGGGGACATCTTTCTTGCATTAAGCATTCTTCCAAATATCTTTCTCTGTGTTCTAGGGATGGGCAAAAACAATTTATGAATCGTTTTTAAAATGCAGTCGATCCACTATCGATTCTCAAAAGAATAGGAAAAGTAAATTGATTTCTTTTCATTTTATCGCAAGCACTGAACATTCATTAACGCACATGTTATTGCTACTACTATAGACTAGATATCACATTTTCCTTTTTCAACGGGTGGATGTTACCTAAGGGACTCAGGGATCATTTCGTTCATTAATTGCTTAATTAACTTGGTGGATGCGGGTGTGTCTTCGAATTTAACATAACCTTCACATAAAAGGCAGCGGTATATGATTGCAGCCTTGTAAATAATCTGATATTTACTGATCTTTTTTTATAAAAGTCTATAGAGTGGCGTAAATTTGTTTTTAAAAGTGGTGGGGACAAAGACGACAAAAACAACATTTCAATAAATTGATTCTGTAATAACTTGTTGGGAATATTTATCATATAGCGGGTGGTCCGTCCATTGGCTACTCGTTTCTTGACTCCAGCTCTCGCCGTATGTGTGGCTTCCAAACTGTCATTTAGGGTAGGTCACTTGGCTGACGCGGTGAATTACTCTTTTAACAATTTATTCCTATGACTAAAAATGTCACTTGTTCATTGTTTTACGTGTTTTTTTGCACGACACTGGTGAACTATCCCCTTAACAATATAATAACAATTCACCAGGTGATACACAGTGGCTCCTTGTTAAACAAAATAGTCCTCCTGGAGAAACAAAGCTAACAAAGCCATCAGTTGTCACCAAGAGTGTCTGTTTGTTCAAAAAACGTTATAAACATCACAAAATGAGTGTCTGGGTGGAGTGATACTTCAACATACAAACTTACTGTGCATCCTTTAAAACACGACAACATCCTCGATGGTGTGCTTTTAAAGTTATTAGATATTGGAAGCCCTTGAATATTTCACAGTGAGACCGTTCCATACCGTGCGGCTGCTAGAAGCCTCTCAGCCCTCCTTCAGCGATCATCAGTGGGAGATCTCTCCAGCTGAGATCCAGAGAAGGAGCTCTGCCTTAAACACAGTTACTGTGCTGTACATCCCCACCGCTATCTGTAAATCACAGTGGGATCTGCAATGTCCTATAAACAAATACAGGATTGTGTTTACGGCATCCTACTGTACACTGCATCCTACTGCACAAAACCGCACTATGACACCATCAGTTCTGTGTTTTTGGGGTCTGCACACATTTCTACACACATGGATTCAAAATCTTAAAATAGGTGAATTTAAACTCATCCCCAGCAGCATTTTTAATACAATTGCCACCCAGCACAAGCATTTTTGACCATTTTCAAATAGATTTGATGTCTCTTAAAATACTTCCTTCTTTAAATATATAAATATATTAACATACAATATATCGAATGAAAGAGTAGATCCTCTGCTTTTAACAAACCAAAACCACATATTATTAGGGCAAATTTTCTTCTTACTTCTTACCAATTTATTTCCGTTTAACTATTATTCTATCATCTCAGAAAATATCTTGACAAAATTCACTGAAATTATGGCTAAAGAAAAATCATAACCCCCTCAAAAAGGTCAGGGCTACATGTAACTGATGCTGGTGACATCTCTCACTTTGAAGTCTGTCTCCTGAAAAGTCCAAGTCTCTATCTTTAATAGAAAGCATTTTGGGGGCTGGGGTACAATTTTGGCAGCACCTTTCACAATCATACCTCCCCCCTCCAATCTCAAGGTCGCAAAGTCAGAGATATATGGCGTTTATTCAGACCCAAATTCACGCATATGATTTAAGCACGCAGAACAGTTCCACGAACGTAAACACACCCACGCTAATTTTTTGTTGTTGACAGACAGACAGACACACAGAGTTATTGGTTTATGAAATAAATGCGGAACATATAAGTTTGGAGCTTTTTTTAAACTTGTGAAGGATGCTGCAGTTCCGATGAAGGCTGGTAGTTCAAAAGGGGGAACGAAAAAGTAAGGGTTTTTGCAAGAGATTTGGAGACTCGCTGTGATGGAACAACAAGCTTATTTTCATACCGAAAACGACGGGAGGGGATTTAGACCTGGAGCAGTGAGTTAAGGTAGATGGGCGAATATGCTGTTATCGTTCTGAAGACCAGTGTCAGAGATTTAAACTTGATGCGGGCAGCAACTAGCAGCCAGTGAAGTAAAATCAGAAGGGGTGTTACATGGGTTGTTTTATATAGATTGAAAACTAGACGTGCAGCTGCATTCTGGATCATTTGCAAGGGCTTGACTGCATTGGTTGGAAGGTCGGCCAGTAGAGAATTGCAGTAGTCCACATACCTGCAAGGTGAACAGTAAGGTGGTGTTCAATTGATGGCTGGGCCGGTATAACCAGCAGTTCTGTCTTGGAGAGGTTGAGTTGTGGCGGGGCAAAGAGGAGATACAAACATGCACGGTACGTGGAAAATACAGCGTTTTTTATCCTTAAATCATGTATACACATTGGATTACATCTAAAACAAACCATAATATTCGTCACATCAGCAATTTAATTAATAGACAATGTGTTGAATGGGCTCTGTAACGTTGTGTCATTTATATTAAGTCACTTCGTCGATTTGTTTACTGGCAACGCAAAATAATACTGGCTAGACATACTTTTAACTAGCTAATATAATTAACTTTTTTTGTTTGTTATCAGAAATAATCTTCAGGGATTCTTTCCGGATGCGAAGAATATTGGTAACCGAACCGCAGTGGTACCCATTCAACTCTATTGCATGAACACAAAACCAATGCAAGTCAACTGTTACAACCACTGTTCGCTTACCAACATTCTTCAACATATCTTATATTGTGTTCTGCAGAGCGAAGAAAGTCATACGGGTTTGAAATGACATGAGGGTGAGAAAATGATGACAGAATTTTCATTTTTGGGTGATCCCAAAGTGCAGGGTTCAAGCTCCTATGTGCACATAGACTGGCATGTACCAAATAACACTGTACAGAGTTCCTCCTCCTCACAATCATCAGTCTTTATATATCGATGATTGCCTCTTTTACTTGAAGGCGTGACTTCTGTTTCTATAGTGGCCATATTAAGTGTTGGATTTGCTCCAATTCATAGTAATAGAACTGTGGCATCTTGTTAATATCTATAATCAACGAGGAACACCAAGATTTCAAATAACCTTATAAAGAACTACTACTTACTTGCTTGTGACAGCCCTACTAAAATTCAATGTACGGAAAGTAAGATTGTAATGTTCGATTAGCATTTGTTCCACTGAAGGGAAACATACAAAAGGCATTGATCAAAGCCTAATAATCTGAACAAATGGCAATAATTAAAGTCAGACAAATGCCACTATACATCACATGTCTTTGTCTATTCTTGGAAGGATGTGGGTACACATCTTACTTACACACCATTGAAAAGGGACATACGTTCTTACTCTGGCAGGTTGACAACATTATGACAATACAGTCAGCTCAGCCACAGTCAGGCATCAAAGAGAGCTGGACCTGTATGCTGTTTACAAAGTGCCATTAAAGTTTCTTACAGTTCAATACGTTGTAATCCTGATCTAATGAAATGAGGGAGCCGTTCATTTGCTTGCTCTAATGTGGGTGGGCATCCTTGACATGCACCTTTAATTAAAAGTACAACTTAAAGTCTGAAGATTAAATGGTGTGCTTGATTAAACAATGAAAATCATTACATTGCAATGGCAGAAGAGCTATTGGCATCAGTCAGTCGTACTGATTGCACTTGATGTGGGTTTGCTTAATAACCACTTGATGACAAGGGGTTTCAAAACCTGTGTGTGGGAAATACTGGTTGTGTGGTTGGTGGGTTTGGTCAGCGTCTGGTCTTGAAGAGTCTGCAATTAATTCTGGCCAAGACATACCCACATTCACAGCGTATGACAGGTTTTTTTGAATGTGCTATTCATTTTTGGTAATTTGACAGATGCTTTTAAATACATTTGTGCATGCAATCTTATTATTTTACCACACCAACAATTCTATAAACCTATAATACAATAGCGGTTAAACTGACCAGTTTAATAAAGGATGAGTCATCTGGTGACACGTGTTTAGACTCCACCCTAGTTGCCTAAGGGGCTGTGTCCAACCAGGTGTTTCTGCCGCCGTACGGTGTGTTTTTTCAATTGTTTATAATGGAAACACTTGCTTACATTCTTTTTCGCAGGCTCAGCGTATCATAGTAACTAACGCGCCCGCAACCAGCGTTTTCAGCCACGTAAAAGCACATTGGTGGATCTGGGGCCTAAGGTTCCTGCTAAGAGGACAATAGAAAATTAATCTCAACAAATTCATAATTCAAAAGCAAAATCTGACAGCCACAGCCAGCACGATGGATTCAGACATTTGACTTTACAGTAAAATGGTTCTGTGCCCTTTGAACTATGAATGTGATTATAAAATATTAATCTAAAATATTCCATTTGGGATTTTAGGCATTCTTATTGTGTTGTTGGAAAAATCTGAATGAAGTAGTCTACAAGTTGAGCTACAGCAATAATGCCAAAAATAATGCCACAGTAAAACAACGAGAGAGCATGAGATCTGCAAAAATACTGTATGTAAAATGTAATAAAATCTTTGAACCCCCTTTTAAGGACCTACATGTGAACGTGAGGATGGAACCTTTAAGTGCAATGAACAAATCGAGCAAAATTTTGTCAATAATGTAGACACTGTTTTGTACATATCAACAAATATACAATAACCTTATTTTGTTTTCATTTTCCTTTTACTTTAAACTATACAGTATATGTAGCAATACCCTGTTTTAGCAATACATTCTTGCAGCATCACAATGGTTGACCCTTTTACCTTTCTGAAGGTGTGATTCCAGAATGTATTAAAATATATCAATTCATAATTAATTCTACCTCATGTTGTTCAAAACCTGTATCAAACTGTACAAAATAAGATATTGTGAGAAATGTCTCTGTGGTTTTGTGTCCATACACAGGGGACTAGTCAATAGGGACCAGTGTTGTTTGGTTATCAATATTCTTTCTTTTGTGTTCTGCAGAAGAAAGAAAGTCATATAGGTTTGGCATGGCAAAAGGGTGAGTAAATGATGAATTAATAAGAAATTGTTAGATCAGATAGTCAACCTCGTCTCGGTTGCATCTGCATGTGGGTGTAATCATTAGGTAGTGATGGATGTGCTGTATGTACTCTATGTCTCCAGGAAGACTGTGAATGCCTTGCACTTCCATCTTTGGATAATTAGCATCGCTGACATTGTTCCCGCCTGCCGTGATAATCTGAGGGCCTTATTAGAATGAGTGTTTACAGAGTGTGCTTGCAGACCGGGGTTTTGCTAGTTTGCCTCTATCCCCCCGCCCCCCCCCATTGTCCAGTCTGACGCCTGGCCACAAAGCCAGTCCTCATGTCCTCATTGTTGAAGAACAACCGGCCGACACAGCCATCAGCAGGCAGCAGGCAGATGGCCCTATTCAGCAAGCTCACACAATACCAATATTTGACAACCTTAAACGAAACAAAAAGGTGAAATTATGTCTCAGCCATATACTTATAAATAAGGTTCAATAATATATTTATTAAGTATAAAAAATCGTAATAATAATAATTAATAATACAACTAATACAGAAGAGTAAATAAAACTAAATTAAACGTACAGTATATAGGAATATAAAAAAATTGACAAAAGCATCAAATAACAAAATAGCTCAAATGAACATAAACAGAAAATATAATTTCAAATATCTTTTCAAAAATTTAAATGATTATTTTCCAATATTAAAAATAGTTTAAAAAATAAAATAAATCGGAAAACAAAACTATAATAACAATAGGGCTTTGTTCATATACAGCATGCCGTATAAGTTATTAAAAGACATATTTATATTAAATTTTGGTGTAATATCAAACTGTGACTGTCAAAATGATTTGCAGCATCTGGGTTACCATGTGTCTTGTTTTCTGATGTTGTTCTCTGGGAATTTCAGCCCTTGGACTGGCAAATCAGAATCAAGTATTCCAGAGCCATGTGTAATAATCCTTGTTGGCTAGTCGGCTAGCTTCAGGATGATGCCCACACATCAGGGCTCTTACATATGGTCTAAATATGTTCTATTGTATAATTACAGGTCAATTCAGCTTTTTGTACCACTTTATCATGAATAAAGAAAATTTTGTCCAACATAGGAACAGAAGAATGGAGACATAAAGAAAGACGAAGGAGCTCCAACATCTGTTTTTCCAACTCCGTGTAACACTAGCGTCAGCATTCCTGACAAACTTTTGATGGAGAAATGCCTTCATTATTTCAACAAGGCACCTGCTCTAATTAAACACACTTGGTCGAGCAAAGGCTCCATCAAATTGAATTAGTTATGCTAAATTTGTTTTGTTTGGAGCCGACACAGTCAGTTGACCATCAAAGCATTTAATATGTCTATCAGTCTAGACTAATCTAATTGTATTTGAGCTCGCTCATGCACAATAAAATAAACAATAGGCCGAGTGGGATCTGAAAGAGTTTCTGGCTTTTATGCGTGTTATAGCACTTTGAAACTATATGAAAGCTGATCAATCACAACTGACATCACTTAGTCATGGGTAGAGATTGCTGGAAGTCAAGAGTGTGTTTAATTTGCTCTGTAATGCTTATCTATCTTGGCAAAGTATTATTTTGATAACTTACTGTGAACAGCCATTATTACATTAACAATTCTCAAACGTTGATTTTAAAACAAAACTCAAGGCCTTTAATCTTTCCAAGTTAATTCAATAGTGACCACTAGAATCTGGCAGCTAATGAAAGTTGGTGTGCAACTTGGTTGCTGCATGTCTGGTATTGTGGAATTCACATGCTGAATAAGTTGAAATGAACTACATCTTTAACACTGTTCATCACAAAAAAGTTTAAAATGTCAAACGTCAAGATTTTTTCCTTTACGTTTCAATCAGCACAAACATGACTTCACACACAATCTGAAAGCATTCATGTTCCCTGCTGCTCCCTCCACAGAAGTGATTTCAGTCAAGTACTCATGAATGGAGTAAAAGTCACGCAGATGGAGAGATAGCAGGTGCTTTTGCTCACCCCTGGCCTCTCTCCTGCGGTGCTCTCCTCTTTGAGGATTCCAGCACTTAAAAGAGCAGCTGTCGTATTTCACCCAAGCACTTCCTCACAATCTCCTGCTTCACTTTACAAACCTGCAGCATGATCTAAGTAGATAGTAGTGATAATCTCTGTCGATTCATTCTTTAACACCAATTCTCTTGATCCTCAATGTAAAAAATCCAATGTATCAAAATTGCAACACTTGTTATAGCAGTTAACCTTTGGTGTTGAACCTCCGAGTAAGTCACAGAACAGGGTCATTGGTGACCATAACCAATAATGTTTTGGTTTCATTTTGACTTGAAGTAGTTAACTTAAAATATTTTTTATTCACAAAATGAGATGTGAAAATGGTAACATTTCATAATGATGGTAATATTCTGAAAAAGTATCAGGCGGGGGTAAAATGATAATGACAGTTTAGTCGTCTATCATACTAGAAAGGCTAGGTTATTAGTTTACTAAAACTTTTTTTTAATTGTTCCTTCAATTCAAATATAATATCAGTCTAAATATTACTTGAAAATTTTCAACTAAATGATAAAACGAAAAAAATGTTGCCTTAGCAATAAACTAAAAGAAGTTGAGGTACTGAAATTATCAACTGAAATATGTCAATTTAATATATAGCAATATAAAAATAGGTAAAACATGATGAAAGTGCATCATATTCTGTAGAATTTAAAAAGGAACATGAAAAAGTATAAAAATAAAAGCATGTATTGTAAACACTGGTCCAGAAGCACTCCTCACATATAATTAAATCTTTAATATATTAATTTAATATTGTAAATGATCTGGTGGTTGTTTTTGGTTGGTATAAAATGAGTCAACATCTTCAGACATAATGCAGATTATTAAATGTACATTATATTATGTCTGTTCATCACTCAAACTTTTAATGCTTCATCTTATTCTAGTAGTCTTTTCCAGTTTTTAATACCAGCATACTGGTTAAAAAGGACAGAGACATAATCTTTTGAAGTGAGTTTACCCTTTAAACACCAAGAATGTTAGTAAATAAATTAAACTAAAAAATGGTTTTATTAAACTTTCTCCTGACTACAGCCAACCACCAAACTTCCCTTCCTCAAATGTGCTTGTGTGGTTTTGTTGTGTAATTTGTATGCATTCGCGAGGCCTAATTCCTCAGCAGCAGATGAGAGGGTTTTGAGGTCCAGCATTAGCTCTGTAATAAGACTCCACTCAAAGCAAATAACAGTCACTGAGACCTGCTCGGCCACTTCAAAGAGACCACATTTATTCAGCTCGCCAAAGCGAGAGAACACACTTGGACCAGAATGCGTAAACATTTGTCATGGGCTACTGTGGTCTGTGATTTTGCATGTCATAACTCGAGGTGTAATTTAAACCTGATGGATTTCCCTTCATTGCAATGACACTTATAATTGTCTTCGCTTCTGCTTGTTAATATTCATCACTGCTCTGATCAGGTTCACAAGTATTTGACAATGTAAGTAGGCTTGTCCCAACCCATCAACTATTTCGTTCCAAAAGCTGGATGCTCCCACCATGTCTATAACCAGACTGCATCTGAACCAGACTGGCTTGTCGCAATGACACCCATGAGAACAGAGATTGTGTTTGATTTAGTGAAGTGGATCAACAGAAAGGCCGGAAAATGGATAGGAATTGAAAAAATGCATGTTAGTGTCCAGATTATTTCACAGTTGACATATCTTGATTTTATTTCCAGTAATGTTCATGTCATTCACACACAGCAGAGGTTCACAACAGGGGTTCATTCAGTTACAACAAACCAGTAGTGCAGGGGAACATTTAATGAATACTGGACACATTCTATTCTATTTTGTTTTATTTTCCACTGGGTGTTCCTGTGAAAAGCGTGTGAAAACCCTTAAAAATTGCAGACTACCGACACCCACAAATGTAGATACATAATTATTGACACTAAGAGATGAATTCAACAAATTTGATGTCTGGTATAACGCTGATTATGTATGAATGTACATACCAAATGAATGTAGAGTTATTAAAATGATTTGCAATTAAAACTAGGAAAAGGACTTTGACAGATGATTAGTTTACTTGGCACTTGTGACAATTGTTAGTGGCATTCTCCAGCTTTAGAGAAACTGCATCTTTCGGCAAGACTGTGTTGTTTTATGAGTGTGAATATTTAGTGGCATGTGGAAAGCTATAAATATGAAAAAAAAAATCTGTAAATCAGATTCAGCTCATTGCAGAACCACCCCATAAATATATGCTTGGTATGTTTAAACAAATTACAAATTGACAGATTCTTAGTTCTCAACAGCATTTATTTTGCATATTATGATAGGTAATAGTAAAGGTTTCACAATAAAAGCTCCATTATAAGATGAATAGAAACTATTTTCTACGGATAAACATCGCAATATTGTGGCAGTTTGTGTGTGCAGCACAGATATGAGCAGGCGTTAAATTGGGATTTGATATGTGGCGGAGCTCTGTGGGGGATTTTGAGGGGTGCGTATACGAAGCTTATAATTATCTTATTAATTGACAAACTGTAGAATATAAATTGAGCGAGCCCTCTGCTATAATGATACAATTCAGAAATTAAAAATCATTCTAAATGCGAGCAATGTACAAAGCTACATGTGATAAGAACAAAATCTTTACGTATAGGCCTGTGCCCTATTTAAATTGACATTGTATTACCATTTATTAACGTACACGGAATTGAATGTACGACCTGTGTATTTCCAGCACTTTTCTGTCAAAACCTCATAAAACATTCACAATGATTGAGATTTACTTGTGCATCGTTGCTACCAAAAACCATGAACAAACTACTTAAAATGCTTGAAATGGATTGAAATGACGTAATTTGGAAGTCGATCGTTTCTTCACCAACAGCTCATTATGTGAATTGAAATGTGAAAAAAATCAACAGTGCGCACAGGACGAGAAGTGGCGACACGCAAACAGGCAGTGCGTTGCTGGGCACTGCAGCAAGGAAACACAAGCGCGTGCAGACATTTGGTTACAAATAGCTCTGCTTTCCCGTGATTATCTATATAAGTGACCATCAGACTATGTGCCCCGGCCCTATTTAACCCTTGGATATGAGTATGCTTTTTGAGCAGTTCCTTGACATTTCACTACACGAATAGGTGTCTAGTAGTTTATCTGTGACAAAAGCACGCTTATCGACTGTCTGCTGAATACACTACTAGTGTTGGACGTGGAAGTTCTCATGGTGGAAGATCCTACATTGTATTGCCTGTGCACTTTTCCACACCAGCAAATGTTAATGCAAATGCGACTGAAATGGTCGCAGTGTAGAGCCCTGTGCACTCAGATTTGTTATGTTGCAGTCGTCATTGACTTGTTTTGACATCTGGCAGTTTTGAAAAAAATCAATCAAAACAACAACAACGGCGTAGCTTGATGATGCTTTTAAGGAACATGGAATAATGGGATCAGTTCTCTTCAACTCCACCGCTGATGGCCATCAATATAATGGCCGGATATGACATCATTGACAGGCGACTACACAGCCCCGTGTCACTGCTTAGAATGGCAATTTTCTCACAATTTACAAGTAGTTGGAAACACTTGAGATTTTGTAAGTACTCAGCTAAACAAATCATATAACACTGGCCTAGTGGCTTTTGGATATTTTACTGAAAATTTTTACAAACAATAACTTTAAGGCATGCTTTTTTGGGGGGTTAAATAAAGCCGCAAACACCAGTAAAATGATGAGCACAAACCTTTGTAAATTGCATTTCGAGAATCATTTGAATAGTCTTCACCCATAAAGTTTGTGTCTGAAGAAGAAACTCCTAAAAATGCATATGCAAATTTTCACTGCATGTCTTTAGCAATGACCAACAGTAGTTTTTTTACGCCATAAGAGGCCTTTGTAAGCAGTATATCAGGCCCTTGATCTCATGTGAATATAAACATATAAAATACATTTTTAGATGTAAAATGTTTTATTTGAGCAAATGAAATGTGTGATGCCCCTTTAAAAAAATATATACAATAGTATCTATACAGCAGACAGACCTGTTATGCTCGGCTGTCCATAAACAGAGCAGTGAACCACGGAACTGCATTATCTAATGTCCTAAGTGAAATGTGACGATATCAAGCTTAAGACAAGGAGACAGACAAAATGGAAAGTGATAAGGGTTGGCTACAACTGACAATGTTTATTAAATCAAAGTAAAATAGACACCCAGAGATGCTTCTGAAAGTTAATCCAGACTGAAAAGAAACGGAGTCAGAAAGGCTTTAGGACAGGTTCTAGATTTATTGCATTAAGCAATTCAAAGCACACAATTTTTCCTGCTCTCAAAGTTGACGTATGAGTGGTTTCTCAAAGCGGCGCGTGCTCTTGATCAGTCCCGCTTCCCCTCAGCCTACCGTCATGTAACCTCAGTTGTTCTCTTCCCTCTCGCTTTCCTTGCTTTTGATACATCTCTGCCATCACAGTCATCTAAATGCTCTGAATCCCTTTTTCTTCAAAGACAGACTCTTCTTTCATGAGTCTCGCTAAACGGCAGATCTCGACTCACTCGAGTGTCTCTCTGAAAAAGAGAGATTGATGAGCTTCCCCAAACCCTCACACACATTTTAATATTTTGCTCCGAAAGCACGGGAATATTAATTTAAATAGAAATGTATCATGTTGTCCGAGTCATAATTAAGAAATATTAAGAAATAAAGGTATTAAAAAAGGCAGATGCTATCGTTAACAATGAAGTGCAGAAGACAGCTTCAACAATACAACTCATTCTTATGTCAGCAATTAAATGTCTATTTTAAGCCACAATGACTGCTCTCCCAGAAGGGAATAAAATGATTTCCTGTCATTCGAAACATTATATTTCCTGAATATTGCACATTGTGACTCACAGCATTCGAAGACTTCATATGGGTTGCACACAGATGCACAAAAACTGCAATTAGTCCTGACTGGGAAAATTATTCTCGTATAAGTGTCAAGGCCTCCTGCTCAAGTGTATTGACAGAACCAGCCAATCAACAGACCCAGGGAAGGACCTACAACAACACAGAAGACGCAACTACACATTACACAAGGAACCGGCTCTATAACACATAAAACTCTTTCTTAGCATACCCATTAACAGGACTGTATCTTGTGCGCTCTCTCTCTCTCTCTCTCTCTCTCTGCGTGTATGTGTGTGTTTCATCAAAGTTAATAGACCTTATTTAGCCTGATGCCATGATGATTTTAAAAATGAGGCTTAAAGGGATAGAAGTCAAGAGCAATGAATTACACTGGTTTGATTTGAATCAGAATCGCAATAAGTTTTATTCTTCAAGTGTGCACATACACACAAGGAATTTGTTGTGGTAATGGGAGCTAGTGTAGTAGACCTTCAATACATAAAGAAAAAAAATGATACGTAGACTTAAAAGGATCAAAAGGTAGTAATATATAAAAGGTGTAGCGGAAGTTGATACAGTTTTGAATAGCAAGAAGTGTATATTGCAATGTGTACATATGCCTTATTTGTACTGTGTTGCCATCAAATTTGTTTGCCATCAAAACACAAAAAAATACACAATTTAACTAATTTCCACAGGCAAGAAAACTAAGGAAAACTTAAAAGTATCACTTCCAGTAATGAGATAAAAAATAAGCAACATTATTTTGAAAAAGCACATAAACATCAATGGATGCTAAATGCAAAGTATAGTACAGTACAGTAGAATAAAAAAAAATATATATACTGTATTAAGCTCTTTTCAGATGACTGTAGTCATAATTTACTGCTCTAAAGAGATAAAAAAAGCTCTGAACTAAACTCAACAGTACATTATTATTGGCAGCTATAAGTATAATATCATTAGCCAAAGTACCTACTATAATAAATATACATGATTTAATTAAAAAGGGACTGAATTCTACAGCCGTTAAAGGGACAGTACACTCCAGAAAGAAAATTCTGTCATGAATTACTCAACCCCAAATCTGTATAAGTTACTTTGTTCTGATAGACACAGAGAAAGATATTTGGAAGAACGCTTGTTACCAAACAGTTCTTGGCCACCATTGACTACCATAGTAGGAAAAATTGCTTTATATATTCCTTTGTTCTGTTGAACACCGACGGGGATATTTTGAAGAATGTAAACATATTGAATGTAAATGTAATTGTTTCAACTATGGTAGTCAATGGGTGAACTGTCCCTTCAACAGGCTGTTTTACATCATTCCTTACAAACGGCTCTGCTGTGAAATCTATATACACAATGACATACCATACAAAACAGAAGAAGAGAAATATTGCCCTTCTAAAACTGACTGCAACCAAAAAAAGGCATTACTGAAATAATTTCATTGATCAGACCGACCCCCTCAAGAGAAAACGACATTGTGCACCTACAGTACATACACAAGCAGACAGTGACTCACTCATTCCACATGACACAATCATCGGTGGCCTCCCAGGGTTGCTGGGAAAAGGTGGATAAAGGGAGTAGGTGGGCACAGAAAAACAGTCCAATTGCCTCCCACTGTTACTAAACAGGAAGATGGAAGAAATGACGCAGTTTATATCGTGCTGTGGAAAACAGGTGTGTTTTGACGTACGCAGCAGCCTTGGAAATAATTAAAGAGTGTGCATCCCTCGGACGTCTGAACTTGACTTGAAGAGGTCAAAGGGCACAGGAGCTTTTCTCACGGACTGCTTTAGCCACAATATGTATGTGCATATATAATTGTGGCTTTTGGTTTATTTCAATGCAGCATTTGCGGGCGAGACCATTGATTGGCTGCTTTTATTTTTGACTTAACAAGTGACATGTTGGCAAGTACAAGAGAAGATTAACAAATAATAATAATGGATAAAATTGTAGTAAAAAATGTCTATGCATTTTTTGGTGTATTTGAATAAAACTTATACACGACAGTATACACTGATACGATTTGGTTTACGTTTATGAAAAAATAATTTTATCCAGATATATACCACTGGACGCCACTTTTTCCCACTGCTGTATACAGTTTAAATATATACGTATATCATACTACTGACTGATTACCATATTCATTTACCATGGTACGTTTCCATCAAAAATGTAATACAATGACCCTTTTTTGGCACCACTATTAGAGCGGGAGACATGTTTTGCGAGAATTTTCTGTCTTTCCATGTGTGGAACAAAGAACTGTGTTTGAGTATCTATTGAGATTTGGTGCAATACCACAGTGGGCTTCTGTGACCCCTGTAGCAGATCAAGTATCCCTGACCCCTGTAACAGCCCTCCACACACATAGAGACTCCCGGTGAACGTGCCTAGAAATAATAAAGAAGAGTGTGACTGTGAATATGTTTGCGAGGATCCAAAAAGGTCTTCAAGCTGCTTTTAAGACTTCACTGTAGAAGATCAATGGTCCAGTGCAGCTACCGCACATCAGAGACATTCGCTCTGTCTGGTGTATAAAAGCACTTGTCTCGGCTCTGTCTCTATTTTCATCGCTTGGACTCTTACATCAAAGAAACAACATAAACACACAGTGTGAGTTGGTAAGGGCGATGTATTGATTTTCACAATATATTGGAAATGGTTAAATATGCAATATAAAACTAAATATAATTTATTCCCCAATATGTTTGCTATCATGGTTTCTAAAGCATGTGTTTTATTTACTTTATTGTCTTACCCATTTTCATAAAACAGTTGTATGTTTTACAGTTAAAATGGGTGCTGCAAAAGATCTCTGCAACAGAAACGTTCTTCGGGTGTTATGGAACCATTCAGCCAATAATGGTTGTCTATGGCATCATAAACCACATTTTTCTCTGATTAAAGCATTGCTACATTTATCTGTACTGCAAAACGAAACTAATGAGAACTTGTATGCATTAAAGCTCTAACTGTGCATTCACACCGCCAGCGACGAATCAGAGCGATGTCATTCATTTAAATGGAGAGCCGGCGACTCACTGCAACACGAGCGGCAGTGATCGTTTGGCGACAGGGAGTGGGCGTGTCTAGCGAAGCGACAAAATTGAGATCTGCTCATCTTTATGCGACTACCAATAGGATTGAAGCAGCGCAAATCACATAATGCTTCTCTCGTCAGTTATGCAGAGTGTGTTTATGAATGTTACTAGAGCAACCAAAGCTAGGAACGCCTTCTAACAACCTCGTAGCAAGAGACTAGCAACACCTAGTGACGGAGTCGCTGACGGTGTGAACGCACAGTAATGAGGAGCAGCACTCCAGCACAATACATACCATACCTAGCTGTTTTCACTCACTCTCCATCTTTCTTTTTTAATTGCTGTGACTCGGGTTTCGTGACTGTGGCTCCTGCCCTGCAAGGGTGCCTTGAATAGTGATGGATCGTGTAGACACTGGAGTAAAGCTGTGAAAATGACTCAGCCGTTACTGAAACCCCTATTTCACCAGACCACACAGCACAGTGATCGGCCACAAACCTCCCACTACAACACGCTGGCAGGGAATAAACAGTCCCAAGAGAGCCATCTATAAAGGCCTACGCCACACACCCATGCACATCCAGGCAGACAAATACACGCACATGCTGGGCAGTGTAATCCATGGGGGATATTTAACACAGAAGCACGGACAAAACAAAGAGGGCATGAGAGGAAAAACAAACTGGAGGGAAAAGGGGGAACATTAAAAGTAATCATCAGTCAGTGGGAGAGGAGAAAAACAAATGGAGACATGTGGATGAATGGTAAAAATATGGTTGAGAAAATCAAAGAAAATGAAAATCTGTGCTGGATTTACGAATATGTAACCCAGTCTGTAGAAACCCAGCTGAAGTCCTTTTTTTGCTGATTTACTGTTTTACATAAAAACGTTCTTCATTTTGCAAAGGACATTCTGTGAAAATATCATCTTGATGTACTTAAAATTGTCAAAGATCAAAATCATAGTGAAATTAATGGTTAAATCAAACCTTATTGCTTGTTTTTAGATTTTGAGACTTAAGCCTGTTTTTTACAGACTGGGTCACATATGTGCTTTTTAAACAGACCAGTTGTAATCACAGATATATTTATAGTGATTTGGGATGTATTTACATCATTCGTTTACCAGCCGCCAGTTTTGAGAGTCTGAAAAAGACAACCCTGCTACCATTAGAAAACCAAGGGGAACCAATTAAAAATTGTATGGATAATAGTTATAATGGGAATTGTGTTGGTTTTAATGGAAACTACAATGGTCTCAAGAATGTGGTGGATTTTATTGGTGGGATGTTATCCAGGAGATTAAACCTATTGGAAAATTCCCAAAACACACTACAAAAGAAATGTTGTATTGACTTTAATGGAAAACGCTAATGGTTCATACTAATGGTTTGGTACTTTAATGGAAACCGTTGGGTTTCTATAGTTTTTTTTCAGAACTAACTTTTGAAAACGATACAAGCATATATACAACTGTAAATAAAGTGTACATAAAAAGTAAACGTTTTTGGAAATTATACCGTTATATTGACACACATTGGCGAAAACGGTGACATCATGCACATGCGTATTACATGTCTAGTCTGCAGGTATGCACGAGTATAACCAAAACAACAATGGAGCAATACAGGACTATCATTTTGTTCTTCTCAACAAACTATTAATAGAAGCCAAATTCCACATCCTCACATGCCTTGTCTCATGCTTTTATCTAATGATGCTCATTTGGGCTCATGTGGAATTTCATCACAGTGTACTTGCATCTTAAAACTCTAACCAGTATCACCATTTCAGTATGGAACCCTTTAATTCCTGCCTGCTAGCGTATTCCCGTCCAACAAAACAACACATCTGAGTCCGCACATCTTGGCTGTAAGCTACCCACTAGGTGTCATGGTATTCAAATTATGACCATGAGAGAGACTGGGGCATAAAACATTAGAAACTATCCCTTTTAATGTGGCCTAGATCAGACAACCATGCTAGTGTGCAGGAACCATCACAGAGTCTGTAGAGGTGATCAGACGGCTATGCTTTAGACCACTTCAACAAATTCCCCAGTCAAATTACACAGACCTACCATGATGTTTGATCAAAATGAGTATGGGACATACGGTATGTGTCCCAACCTATTAAGTGGTAAAAATGTCCTACTGTGTGTGAATGAGCTTAGATTCACATTTAGGTGTTAACACTGCAAAAACATTGAGGAAACATAAAAGCGGGAGGGAATATTATGAGAAGTACTATACAAAGTTATACAGCTTCAACACATTTTAGAGGCAATAACTGTTGAAGAAGAGCGATAAGGAGATGTCTGTCTAGCACTGAGGTGAAGATACTGTACGTATTAAGGTCCAACAGAACTTCCAGGAGGTCCAAGACAGACCAATACAATCCTGTATTCTCAACTGCTTAAAAAAAAAAAAATCACATTTATATTATATTGGAGCTTCATTAAAACTGAGACTTATTCAAATTAACATCTTTTGCAGTCACTGCATAGTTTATAATTTTATTTAAGTGTGCCATATCCTCTTCATTACAACCATTACAGACAACAAAGGAAGAGTTTATTTCAACACCCGTAAGGAGTATCTGTCCTGCATTAGCATCTATATTAGCATCCTTCTGAAGCGACACCTCTGCAAGCAAACCTTATACTCCCCGGGAGCCGAGTGTGCCCGCAAAGCAATGCCATGCGTGCCATTGAGCTCCGCTCCGCTTGATTCTTTGCCTCTGGGTGTCAAATCAAAGAGCCGCCTGTCAGAGGAGATTTCTAACTAGGTAGCGCTTAACCTTAGTGATGAGGACCCCTCCTTACTGTGGGCACGGGTGAAGTCGGCCCTGTGGCACCTCATTAAAAACATACGGCACCAAGAAACACTGTACCCATCTTTAGCAGAGACATCGTGAAGTCTGTTCATCGGCCGCTGAGGGACCTACACTCTAATTTCCCAAGAGAAGCCCACGGGGGACGCTTTGAAGCCAGCACCTGTTCCCTCCTTTTATTTCTCTCTTTATTGTGTTGCATTTATTCTAAAGGCACGGTGACTGCAGGTGATGTGCTTTGGATGGTGAGTGGTTTGATAATGAGACTCTGATACTATGAATTCACTCTGGCTATCGCGGTACAGGTGAATTGCCTGAAGCGTTTATTCAATCAGCGAAAAACTTTCGTCCGACGGACCCTCTGTTGAGAATGAGATACAGTAAAGTGTGTTGTAATGCAATACTCTACTGGGCCTACAGGAGATCAAATGATGCAAATATATAAAAAAAATATCTTTTTTTTGTTTTGTTCTTAAAAAATGATGTAAGGCATTAGAAAGTGAATAAAAAGGAATGTGAATATACTGTCCATCTATCCTGATCTTCAAGAACAACCAGCACTGTGACTTTATAACACATTTAACTTAACTGCCAGGGAAAAACTCCCTCTTTTGTCTCCTCGCAGAAGGATTGCGTAACTTTAGGATAAAAGGCTGAAAATCGTTCTTGAGAGCCACAGATGACGTTAGTCTTGTGATCTCACTTGCCCCTTGTTACATGATCCAGATTACGCACACCTTAAGATCTCTATACACACTAAAGTATATAAAAGGTTACTGTGTGAAAAACATGCTTTTTTGTGTATGGTCTATACGGTTTCAATTGTCTCACAAAATTCCTGTACTGTACATTTTGAACAATCTCACAGAATAGAATTAAAAGTTATATTAAAATATATTAAATAAATGCATTATTGTTATTCTTTTAATTTACTCACCCCTTTGCCATCCCGGGTGTACATGACTGCCAGTTAAACACAAACATGATTTAAATTAAAATCATTTTAAATCTCATTAGCTCTTTCATGTCTTGTTACTAGTTAAAGACAAGAACCAATGAAAGATTTTATGTTATCATGCCACGGGATTGATCCGGTTTATTCGTAAAGTGATAGTTCACCCTTTGTCATCCTTTATTCCCCTTCTTGTCATTTCAAACCTTTATGACATTCTTTCTTCCGCAGAACAGAAAAGATGATATTTTGATGAAAGTTGATTACCGAACAGCGCTGGACCCCATTCACTTCTATTGTATGGACACAAAACCAATGCAAGTGAATGGGGTCCAGTTAGCAACATTCTTCAAAATATCTTATTTTGTGTTCGGCAGAAGAAAGAATGTCTTATAGGTTTAAATGACAAAGCGGCAAGTAAATGATGACAGAATTTTTATGTTTGGGTGAAGTATCACTTCTAATGGCAATACAACGTATCAATCACGTGTGTTCATGTGAAGAATGGAAGTGATATACAGCTGGGATGGCATATGGATGAGTAAATTATGGGAGAATTTTCACATTTGGGTGAAATATTCCTTTAAAAAGATGGAGCTAGAGGTCACAAAACAATAGATGCTGTGAAGGAGCGTGGAATTATGGGAATGGTAGGAATGGTAAAAACTGCCAATTGCTCTCAAACATTGTTAAAAATATGTATGATATTGTTTGTTAACAAGTGATCAAAATATAAGACAGTCCTAATGGTTTTTGGATTTTTAAATGCTAAAATGTTACATATTTCACCTTTAAATGCATGCACAAATGTGCACATTTCACAACATGTGACCAACCACTCCATTTATAGTTATTAAACGTATAAAGCACCATCTGCTGAACTTGTTTTGTATAGTAAATCCAAATAAACTGATACAGGAAAACAGGGCTTTATGCAGCAATGCCTGCTAAACTACCCTGATCACATATGAGTGATGCAGGCAGCAGAAAGACAGAGCCAGCTTTAGGGGGAGGGAATGAGGAAGAAAACTCATAATCCTTCCCTGTGTGCTGACATGAGAGGTGGTTTGAAGGTTTCTGCTCTGAAAACAAATTGAGTTTGCTGCCATCTCCCCGAGCCCATATTTATGAGTCTGTCAAAGATGACTGGCCTGCACAGGGCTATCTGTCTGTCTCACTGACTGTCTGTCCGTCTGTCTAGATGTAGGGTCAAAACAGAATTGAGTGAATCGTACACAAACATAAATACACAAACAAACACATCAAGTACAATGTTGGCACACCTGGCTCGCTGGCAATGCGTTTCTCGCTGCACGACATGCTCTCGTAAATAACCCAGACTTAGGAACACAATGTCAAAATTGAAATATTAAATGCATACATCACATTGCCGGTCAGGCTGCAGTTATTTATCAGTGCATTGTACCACTATATAATATACACAGCCTATGACGCACAGACCGCAGCCTGCTGCCACGGAAACCCCTATTTCTGCATCATGTCAAAGCAGGGCGTCTAGAATTGATCAACCCGCTCTGCTGAGCTCTCCCTTTGGCTCAACAAGAACAGGGGTGGACAAACACATATCGTCTTTTTGCTTAAAAGAATGAGTAGCTTGAGATTCAACATGTCATACATGAGTATTTGCCAAAGAGAAGCGCTGTAATTAGGTGTGGGTCCTGGTGGGCTGCCCGGTAGCTCTTAAATCCCCAAGCGTTCAATCTGTCCTTCAAATGCATTGGCGTGTGAAGTTAACAAACGTGTTCTCTGAGGCTACACTGGAAATGTACCGTATGACACAGGTACTGTACAGTACCTTTCGAAATGTTTACTGCAGAGTTGACCTTTGAAAACACTGTGTCTACACCGTACGCGACAACCTGACAACCTGCTTCTTAATGGGTTTGTTGCGTCATACCGCATCTAGTGTGGACAAAATGTCAAATAATAATGGGTTCTATTGCGTTGCTAATGTATTTTGTTGTGTCGCGTCCCGCCAGTCGCGTCCGGTGTAGACACGGTGATAAGACCACATTACAGCTTTGGACTTGGTTTTCCCAGAGTGTAACATGCTTAGTTATTCTGGTGTATGCATTTTGTGCAGCATAGAATCTGTAAACAATTTCTATCCTCAATCTTCTTTCTTTTTTTATTGTAGATAAGTATATGTTTTTTCTAATGGTGGCAAAAAAGATATTTGTAAAAAATTGTACAATATTATGGATTATTGATTAACCAGTTATTGAGCAATGTACAAAACTGTCTCTATTGACAGGATGACCCGAGCAATGGGTTAGTAAGTGACACACAAAAGATTGTAGGTATGATGAAGTGAGTTATATTGTTTTCTCCTCTTCCAAATATGAAAAAGCCAGCCAAGAGTGTATCAACAGCAAAGTATCAGAATAATAAAATAAATAAAATGTACAATATACAGACGAGTTCAATTAAACCACAAATATCTGAATATCCAGTCTTATTACAACAATCTAGACCAACAAACCTTACTCTTTGTTCTGAGCAGGTTCCAACCTTCCCTCATGGTGATTTGGGAGCTATTTTATATCTTAGGCTCCACCTGAGGATCATACCATGTTGGAGGTAAAACCAATAAGTAATAATACAAACAGTTGTTAACCAAAATGAAATAAACATGCATATTACTAAAATAAATAGCATACATTCCTCAACAACCTCTTACCATTCAACATATAAACTTTAAAACAATAATTAATATTGGCAGGTATAATGGTTGTGACCCTGCTGATGTCACACCGAAGATGGCTCCCAGTGTTTGTATAAAAGTCCAAGTTGAACATTAAACAGATTTGGCTCTGCCTAACAATACTGGTAAGTGTAAAAAATCTATGTTGTTGTATTTCCAATCTATGATGATTGATGAAAAGAACATGTGGCTGTGGGTATTTCCATGTAGCAAATAATATATACACACATGAACTATTCACAATTACACTGTGTATGTGTATATATGTGCGTCTCAGTGCTGCACTGTGTCTCCTTTTAATGATTTATAATTTAAGCAGGTCAATTTTGCTTTCAAACTGAGATGGCGCCATATATGCAAGTTACAGATTGCCGTTTTTCAGCATTTTAATATTAAAATATGGTATTCTGTTGACAACAATCAATATTTTGACATTTTACATTTTTGGGTGAAAGGATCGATCAATATTTTCAGCAAGTTTGTGGAAAGGCAAAACATACTGAAGCATGAGGTCAATGCACTCTGTATTACTATTCGGCCATAATCCAATTTCACATCATCCTAAATTGCACTGAGCATTGAGGTTTGATGCATATGAATGAAAAACAAGCAAGAAAAGATACACTGCACATAAACTACACACTATACAAAAACAATCACTATATTTTATCTTATTTGTATAATATTACCTGGCTTGGACCCTGCTGATTCACAACCTTGGTGTCAAAGATCATTTACATAAAAGATTTAACCAGTCTTCTACTGTACAGCCTCATAGTGAAAGCTCTGACACAAGCAGTACACATGTCTGAAATGCACCACCCCAACACGCACACGCATACGCAAACCTCTGCGTTTTGCTGTCAAAGCATCCATGTGTATCACTGATGCACCTTTCTTCAAGCATTTGCATTGAGAGGCAATGTGAGCGTAAGCGCATCGTGCCCGATTTAACTCTCTTTCGGGCATGTCTGGGCTCTGCTGTTACATAACCTCAGTCAAACAGATTTGTGAGCGCCTGACTGAACGCACATGTTTTTTTCACCCCCAAAAGCCATTTGAAATTCAGACAAGGCACAGCGCTGTCGATAGAAAAGGGGGAAAGGCTAATCCACGCTTGAATGCATCACATCCCATTGGGGTAGCAGTATCCATATAAGCCAGCACTTTTGATTATCTGATAATTCCCCAAACGGCTTGGAGTTGAAGGGATCACTGGACCTGGTCAAACACTTGAAGTGTGACCGCTCTTGTAACAATAAGAATGAGAACAATTGCAGGACATCTGCAGAATTAAAGGAACAGGACATTTTTTTGTCATAGTTTTCTCCTAGGGCCTGTCCAGCCTCTGTCGATTCCAAAGGCAAGATTTCTGATTGACCCCCTCCAATACAAAATGAATAATTACCATTTCTGAAAATATTTTTTACAGCAAAATTCAAATTTCATTTTAATATAACATGAAAAGAACATAAATGGGAATGTAAATAAACAAAGTAAATAAAAAAAACGTTTGAAAAATCTTTTTGATAAAAATGTTTCTAATTACCTTCTCATTGCTTGAAAATAGTGTTTGTTTTGAACTAATTGTTAAAACTGATTGTTCTCTCAATAATACTGTATTTGAATATTAGAATTGATTTTCTATTATTATTTCGATAAAGGTTAATGAGAAAGTTTATGGAGTACAATTATTCTTTACTGTTTGCAGCTGGTTCTGAATACAAAGACAATTTCATGAGACAGAGATGTTGATCTTGCATGTTTTTACAGGTGAGCAACTGTTAGAATCCTTTACTGGCAGAAAACAACTATTATATCGATCAGCAAGGTCTTATTGTTTAAATGTCTTTTACTTAATTTTGCACGAATGTCATGTAAATACTGTATTTACTGAAAAAGCAGTAAATGCTTTTATATCATGTGACTTAATAGAAATACATTTATTTATCTAATTCATTATAATGAAATAAAATCACATCATGAAATGCAGCATTTATAAAACTTTATTACTTTACATCATCCATAAACGTGATATTTAACATTTTCATTTATTAGTAGTTCTTATTATTCCACACCCCTTCACAGTGTCATCAAGCTATGCCGATGTTGTTGAACATTTCTGTTTTGAATTTTACAAACTGCACCTTTAAGTTGGTTAAAACTGTTTAAACTACACTGTTCTGCTGAACAAAAAGGAAGATATTTGGAAAAATGACTGAAAATTTTAGTTATAGGACATCATTGACTACCATAGTAGGAAAAATTAAAATGTTAGTCAAAGGTGCGTTCCAAAATTCTTCAAAATATTTCATATTCAACAGATCAAAAAAAAAAAAAAAATCTACCTTTGTAAATGATGTTCCAGAACTGAAAATTGCTCACATATCTTTCTTTGTGTTCAACAGAACAAAGACATGTATACAGGTTTGGAACAAATTCAGGATGCGTACATGGTGATAAAAAAGTTAAATTTTTGGGTAAACTTTTCTTTTTCCTTTAAACACCTGTTTTGTTTCCCAAAGATCTAATTTCACTCAAGCAGTTAGTTAACATGCACATTCAAATTTTCTGCTCCTCGTCTACAATAATCAAATTTCAAACGAGTCAGACTGACATTTACATTTTCTTTCCTGTTTTATCTTAATTCTATGCTCAATTTGCTATGTCATAAATAGAAAATACAGCCTCCATAGACTGATTTCAAATTGTATCGTATTGTATTAAATTTCTCATCATGCAATACCAATGGCTTTTTTGGAACTGACATTTTAGGAAGAAAATGTCATTAAGGCACCCGCTGTTAATACACTTTCTAAACTAGTGTGTGCAAATGTGACTTTGTAGAAAAGTGACTTTGCCGTTCTCTTTGTGGGCACATCTGTGGACAGCGGTGATGACGCCAAATCAAACAGCGTGCACACCAGGTCAAAGAGAGCGAGGTTGCAGTAAAGCTGTCCTCAGCAAAATATTCTTACCCAACCCAGCCTTATAGCATAACAAATCTGCAATGCAGGGTTAGTGATAAACCCCGCCCCCATTGACTTTGCATCTCATTGGTTATAGGTTTATTAGAATTTTTGGTTCAGGGTTTGATTGACATGCGTGTCAAGTGCTCTATAGGGACATTTGTGAAACCAGTAATAAGGTTCATATTTATCCACTTATCTGAATAATACGGGCGGATATTGTGAATGACTTTGGTGAAGGGGTTATATTGAACACACTGATACCGCGTCAACGGGGCTGATTGATCTGGTGGTGCTGTAAGATAGAGAACCAGTTCTATTATTCTCACATGTGTTGAGGCAAACATTGTTGACAAAACAAATGACACATCGCATGAGCCTGTGTTAGACCTCAATCAATCAGCCATTACAGCTGAATAACAGCTTCGAGCCCACTCGCATGTGTCCCTCATTGATCTTAGTTATGGCCACTGTTCTGCTTCAATTTACAGTGTCATTAAGCTTTCCATTGTTCCACCTCAAAGCTGTTCTATTTCCTGTGGAACACAAAAGGAGCTATTATCGAAATGTCAAAGCCGCTCATTTCCGTATAACGAAAATGCATGATGATCACTGGCTGTTGTTGCCCTTGTGCAAGTTATCATTTTGGATGATTTAGCATTCTAAAAAAGTATATATCAGACCAGGATTTAAACTTGGGTCCCTTTCCACATTAAACAAAAAACACATTGCAGTCAATAATATATATTTAAGAAATTAAGAAACCATTCCAAATGTATGTTTATTCAGTCAGGGCACTATAGACTGTGATCAAATGGTCGCATTTTGCGACTATTGTTTCTGCTGGTGCGACCAGTTCTTCTTAATGCTTGCACTGGTGCGACTGCTTAACTGATCGATGTATCATTTTTATGCATTTTAAATTTAATGTGCAGAAACGTTATCGGCATATCCAGTCACTCTATTTCGCCTCCCCTCCTTCAGCCATTCCCTTATCTCTCAGTTCCCCCGCCCCAGTGTTGGGTGTAACTAGTTACTAAGTAATGAGTTACTGTATTTTAATTACTTTTCCCTTGAAAAAGTAAAGTAAGGGATTACTCATATGTTTTCTGTAATTTAAATACAGTTACTTTTGATGTATTTAAACAAAATACTTTGTGAAATATATGCGTGTGCAATAGTGTAATTGACATCAAAATTCAAAACCTTACTTTAAAATCTGTACTTTAATGTATAATTCTCAGATTTGTAATACTTTGGTCAGTTAATAATATTATTTATTTGAATGAATTCAATAAGCCTTTTCATGTCTATCCTTGAATCACTTAACTAATCAAGGTCGCTTTAGGATATAGAAAGTAATTAGTAATGAGTAACAATACTTTTTGGACAGAGTAATTTGGACAGTAATCTAATTACACTATTGAATATGTAATGAGTAACTAGTAATTAATTACTTTTTCAGAGTAACTTACCCAACACTGCCCCGCCTGACAAAGGCGTAATGCCCTTGCGGGTTAGAGGGGCATTCAATGCTATATTGATAAAGAGGAAGGACAGAGCAGACGAGTGAAGCACTCACTCTTGAAAGTAAAATAAATATGTTTTCCATGGCTAAGGTACAAAACAACAACAGTAACTAAATATGTTGCCTGTATTGTAAGCACTCACACAACACCAGTTTAAAAAGCGACACGTCATGAGAGCGCTCTCTGCAAAGAAAACCAGTGACTACAATGGCATATAGTAATCAGAGATTCACCAGTGAATAAGCGAATAATAAATCTTAATATTAAACTGGTACAGTAAACATATCGTATTCAACTGACCTTAGTAAATTTACCATTTATCTAATAAAATGTCACTGTTTTGCAGAATAACAGCAAATACGTACAATATGTTACATTTTAGACTGACCACAGTCAAAATCCCTCGTCTCAAATAAAGCTACGCTACATAAACAACTGTGCACCTCAGCAACCAGAATGAATTGAGACACGATGGCCTAATAAAACATAACAATTTGATGATCAAATTACTTTGTCTTACTCCTGTTGTTTTGAATAACAGTGTATAAACTTTACACTTTTTTTCAAAGACTTACTTACAAAGATAAACCATTATTGGTGCGTTTTACGTTCTGTCATGATCATTCACTTACTGCTATTAGAAAAAGATTGTTGATTATGTACGTAGATATTTATGAATATGTTAATTATAGGAACAAAAGCATATTGTTTGAAACCGACTGCTTGTCTGAATGATTTCTGTCTTGAGACCTGTTAGACTTGTTGCTCTTGACAGCACCTTTCTGGGTTTCTCTGGAAGAACATTTTAATTTGTTTATTAAAGGTCCAGTGTGTAATTTTTAGGATGATCTATTGATAGAAATGCAATATAATATACATAGTTATGCCTTCAGAGGTGTATAAAGAGCTTACACAGTGAAGTGCTATGTTTTTATTACCTTAGAATGAGCTGTTTCTATCTATATACATACCCCCTTGCATGTATAGTCCATGCTCTGTCAGCCGTCGTAGTGTTTTGAACAGGAGAGGGAGGGTTGGAGTGAGCGGTTGTTTGCAATTCGCAACCTTGCCACTAGTTTATCATACTTTTTTAGTTATAGTATATCTGTCAATATATCAGTTATCCGATTCCAATGTTCAAGAATTATCGGTTATCGTTATCGGCAAAAAAAAACATAGTTGTGCATCCCTTTTCTTATTGCAGTATTTGAGATCTGAAAAAATACAGAAAAATACTTTTCTGTTATTGTGACCTGTTTCTCACGCTTTTTTGAGAAATATTGTCTTAGTAGTTCACAGAATGAACCAAAAATTATAATTTTAATCAAACACATACCTACAGCATCAATAGTAAATTCTGAAAATATAATTTTGAAATGGTCTCTTAATTTTCTCTTTGGCTGTATATAATAATAATCTGACAGATTTGACAGAAATTGAAAGATTTTCCTTTTTTACCGTTAGTAATGAGCCATATAGTTTGTCATTGTCAGAATTTATTCATATTTATGATTGATAAAATGGTAGTTTACCAATATAATTGTTAGTTTGCATAAACACAAGTTTTATACGTTTTTTTGCTTATTGTAGTTTTATTTATTTTTTATATTTATTTGTTATATTTATTTTATTTTGTGATTTTTATTTTTCTATTTATTTATTATCTCATCTACCTGCCTGTAAAAAACAAACAAAAAGAAACAAAACAAGGTTGCGGATGCCCCTGGCACACTATACTGCTTATCATACAAAAAGCATGTGACTTTTAACATAGATAAAGAGTGCAATTATTCACATGCAGTTTTACGCATTAGTGCACCAGAACACACGTAACGTTTTCCGAGATGACAGAGCTGATATTTAAATGGTCTGCGCACTGAGGATTTCGAGAGATGCAAATGAATGTTGATGCATAATCCTCAAAGCTCTCAAGGGACTTCCGTTGTCACTACATTAAAAAGCAAGAGCCCTAATTGAGGTGGCATGCACGACCAGCTTGATTGGTTCCCAAAGCCCTCGGTAAAGCTGTGGGGGGGAGGGTTGACAGGATATTAGCGTCGTTGCGAGAATTTCTGCACGTCTAGCCACCACTCAGATATGGAGAAGTAAGGAAAGCTTATAAAGCTGATTAGGAGGAAGTGAGCAGAAGTATTTAATCAAACATGCACCCAGAACACCATTTCCTGTCAGAATAAGAGTTTGAGTGACAGAAGATTGAGCAAAGCGCGGAGAAAAGAGCAAGATCAGAGCAATACAAAAATCATGGGGAACTGAATAAATTAACGACATAACCTAAAATACCCCCCCAAAAAACAAATCTTTACAATAAAGAGACAATAAATAGAGCTTGCAACCGCATGCATCGCCATTAAATGATAATGTGCCCAATCGTCTCCCTTTCTCCTAATGAGAGCCATTTGGAAAGGCGTATTCTGCTAATATCATCTATAATGAGAGCATTGTTTAATTGCACATCTAATGTATCATTTAGTGCTCAAGACTTTGACAGCAGAAGCTGGCAGCGAGTGTTTCGGTGCCTCTGTTGTCCCTGTGAGAGAAATCTGTGCTCATTCAAAACCTCCGCCAGGATAAGCCTTCTAAAGCCCGGCAAAATTATCTCCCAAGAGGTAAAGCGAGGCAGCTGTATCTCACCAGTGAACAAAGACAGCAGGAGAACACAGAGACATCTCCAAACCTTGTGAGGATCTTCCATGTTGGGATTATGTAAATTTACATAGATTATGATTAAAGGTTCAAATGTTCATACCGTGTTTCATATCCAGTGTAGGGAAAAAACACTAAATGTAGGCATTTTACTTTTTAAATCGCATAGAACTGACACACACATCATTTAATAATTACAAAAGTTGAAAGTACCACACTAGGTCATGTGGCAGCAATGCAATTGCATTTAAAACCAATCAGAGACACTATAAGAGAGAGACCGAAAGAAAAAGGCACACAAAAGCAAAAGTGACAGACAGCTAAAAGGAGATCAGAGGGAGTCGGGGTCGACATGTTCACAGATGGGGATTACTGGTGCAATCAGAGTCACAGTTTTTCAACGCCAAATCGTATTTAGCGTGACCTTCGACTAATATCTTTTATTTAATACTTACCAGTCCATGACCGGTGCTAAGGACTGATAGCTGATTATCAAAGAACCACATCTGCAATTTGGAAGTAAAATGTACAATGCGCAGATACACACGATATGATGTCTGGTTCAGAAACACGCATTCACCAAAGCTATGTGTGAACGAGGCCAAGAAAATGGTCAGATCTGGTTTGCAGCTGAGCTTTTTTGGATTGCTGGTTTAGATATTGGCTTATAATTTAAACAGGATGGATCGGACTGCAGAAAAGCAAACACTTTGTTTGTGTTTGTTTACACAGGTTTACATTGTAATTAAATTAGTAACGCTACATACATTATGAATGATAGTAAGGAGACATTTCTATATTTTTCATTAAAGATACATACAAATAAAAACTCTGTCATTTACTATATTCATAATCATCTTCAAATATGTATAACAGATAGACTGTATGAAATATTGACGTAGTGACGTTACGTCACCAGTAGGTTTCTGAAGAGCTGTTTTGAAGTTTAAAGTGGGACGAGCCGGCCGTCGCCATCTTAGCAACACGCCACTCCCGGATAATAGAAAATGGGCAAAGAAGCGGTACGTGGTTGGAGCCAAGTAGCCTGGTTGCTAAAACCACTTGTCACTCAAGTGGCCACGCACCTTATCTGCAGAATTTTAAGGCTTAATATAAGTTAAACGGGTGAGTTATAAAAATTCCCCCTCCTCACAGTTGTCAAGAAGGGTAAAATTTGCTAGATAGACTTTTCACCAATAAATGATAGAAATTTGGCACAATTATATTTTTTTGTACAACGTAAAATGAAACATAACATTAACCTATAACATTAAACATAAATAGGATGTTGAGGTCATTTATTTGAAGTATACTTGCATTTATTCATTTCGCAGACACTTTTATCCAAAGTGACTTGTAAATAAAATGGGAAACGAGAAAGAGTTTCAATACATTTGAACAGCAGTGTACACCTTTACTTACATTAAGCATTATATCTGTGGCTAATAAAACATACTATTTTACATAACTCCAAAAATATCTAGTACATGATGAAAGCTTTTATATATCAGGCATGTTGTGACATAACCACATTGTAGCCTAAGACACATTAAGGACATAAGTTATCAACATAACGCTCAGACTGTCATATAAATCTGTTGCTGTGGCAGGAAAAGCAATGTTATATGTCATTCACTTTCTAAACATTTCCCGCTGACATGCCTATGTGTCATGTGCCACAGGTTTTGTGGCTGTTTTCGTTGACCCAGTGTCAACATAGCCTCACAATGACATAACCTGATGACATCATCGGTTCCATCACATTATTCAACATTGTCATCCTCCTCTCTGCATTGAGGTCAGCTACACACAACAAAAGATTGTAAAGTGACCTCATCTCTTCTAAGGGGGGCTTGAGATGGCCAGAGTGTTGATGGATGCTGGAATTCTGTGTGATTTCTGAAAGATCAGCAAACCAAACACGCCCACTATCCACGAAAGGCACATATCATCCACTGTCAGACATCCTATATTGAGGTTCTATCTAAAACCGTAGACCTTGATACATCACTTTCTCTGTTTGATTCTTTGTGCACTGTTACTCTTGACACAATTGCCCCAGTCAGAATTAAGCATCAGAAAAGTAAATCTGAACCATGGTCGAACGGTCACAACAGCCATCTTAGACAAACTTGTAGACGAGCAGAACGCAGATGGAAAAAGGACAGCTACAAGTGTCATACCAAATATTTTGTGAGTCTTTAATATCATACCAACACACTGTTAAAGCTGTTAAGTCCAACTACTTTTCTTTTCTCGGTCTTTAACCCAGTAGACAACACTGTCTTGACTGAATCGGCTGCTGTGTGTGAAATTTCCTGAGATATTTTTTTGATAAAATGGTATCTATCAGGCAGTCCATAACTGTTTCGTATGCGTATATTGAAAATTCGACTGTGCCTGCTAGGTGTCTGTATTCGTTTGAGCCAGTGAGCATACCTCTCTTGACAGACGTGGTTATTAAGCTGAAGTCCCCGACCTCTCCTCTTGATACTGTTCCAACTCATTTTTTAAACAGGTGTATGATAGTATTTGTCCATGGATTCTTTCCCTTGTCTTCTCTCAGGCTATGTTCCCGTCTTTCGTAAGCATGGCATGGTGAGATCATTATTTAAAAAGTCCTAATCTACATAGTACAGATCTATCTAATTTTAGACCCTCTAATCAGCCTTTCATATCAAATATTCTAGAAAAAAATGTATTAATGCAGCTACAGAGTTTCCTTGAGACCAACAGTGTTCTTGATAAATTTCAGTCTGATAACAGAACAAATCATAGTACTGAATCTGCACTACGTTGAATGATGTTGAATGATCTATTATAAACCGTTTTTTTCCATCACTCTGGTTTTATCAGCATTTTGAAGTTTCGCATCAGAAACGAGTGAAGGAAACGGCAAATTACGAATTAGAAGCCCTTAATTGGCACAAAAGTTTTTACTCTCACTTGAGGTGGCTGTTCATATTTGCGAAAAAGGGTTAATGTAAATAATGGGAACGGAAACGCATTTGCTGAATAAATTCCTCCAAAATGTCATGTAATTGCACTATGAGACGGCGTATCCTGTCTAACTAATCCTACTAAACCAAAATACTGATCTTGTTACACAGCATCAGAAATGTTGTTACGGTCATTCTTGAATGCCTGAGCAAAGTCGTCAAGTATTTCTGTAATGCCTCATCAGAGGATGTGCATTAAACTGGTTTAAATCCTTTTGGAGTCACAGAACTTTGTCAGTTGCCATTGGAAGTTGTGTTTCTTCAGTTGCTCCTTTAACCTGTGGTGTCCCCCAAGGCTCCATTTTGGGTCCAACTCTGTTTCATTATACATGTTATCCCTAGGTTCAATTCTCAAGAAGCGCGTAGTGTCTTTTCATTTTTATGCAGATGACACGCAAATCTATCTGCCCTTGAAACACTTTGATAAGAACAACCTTGATGTCTTGTTTGCATGTCTCAGTGACATTAGGTCCTGGATGTCCACAAATTTCTGCACCTAAATGCAAGTAAAACCGAAGCAATTGTGTTTGGGTCATATGTGGTTGAACGTAAAAACATTCTGAGTACTGACAAAATGCACCTGCAAATTAAACCGACAGGGAAAAATCTAGGAGTCATCTTTGTTCACCAGCACATAAATACAGTGGTTAAGACCAGTTTCTTGCATCTGAAACTACTATCCAGCGTAAAATGTTTTCTATCCTTCCAAGACCTTGAAAGACCTATATATGCTTTTGTTTTATCTCGTTTGGACTACTGCAACTCTCTGTACGCTGGAATATCTCAATCCTCTTTCACAAGGTTACAAGTTGTTCAGAATGCTGCAGCTAGATTCCTCGCAAACGTAAACACATCCCTCCCATTTCAATGCATCTTAACTGGCTACCCGTACATTAAAGAGTGGACCTCAAAATGATGCTCTGTTAATAAATGTCATAATGGGTTGGCCCTCTCGTTCTTATCTGATCTTATGACACGAAGCAACTCAGGCAGGTGCCTACGGTCTGCTAGCAACTATAATTTGTCACTGCCTCGAACACTTAAAATTAAGAGGTGATTTTTGCGTTTGCAGTCGTTGTGCTGGGAATATTCTCCCGTTATCTCTAAGATCCCCGGGCCCTGTACATGAGTTTAAATTAAAGCTCTATTTTCTCTCACAGGCATTTTAGTTACACTTGTCCTTTATTGTTTTAGTCATCCGTTGTTTATGTATTTCTTGTTTATGCTGGCTCTGTAAAGCACTGTGGTCAACTTCAGTTGTGTTTATGTGTGCTTTATAAATCATTAAATGAATTGAAATGAAATCCCCATCACACACAGATGCACACGTTCACTCGGTCATCAGGGTTTCAGCCAATTAAAAAGAAACCCGATAGGGCGAGTAGAATTGTCAGGGGTTTGCTCACCTCTAACACGCACACATCACCAGCTGTGTGATGCTGGCCCTCTGAGCCAGGTGTCTGTTTTCACACGGATAAATCAGTGTGTAATGGAGAGAACTTGTCCCGTAGAGCACGTAGAGGGTAAAAAGAATGAAGGCCATGCCCAGGGCAGAAGCCGTTCTCAACCATAGATCTGCTGTCTGACTTTGATCAAAAGCCTGACTCAAACATGTGCCCTCCATCTTTCACAGGGACTGTGAACACAGCCACAAGAGTCCAGAACAAAGCACTGCAGACAGATTTTTTAGAGAAAAACTGTGCTTTTGAACATTTTAGCCTGACTTGAAACAGAAGTATTTGCAGAGTAATGCTTGAGCTTTTGCTCTGCAATAAATGGACAATACAAAAAGGTGACCACTCTGAGGAAAACATTAAACAGGATGTTAAGGATCATGAAGAGAATTTTATATCTCAGGGTTACGGGAATCAATAAACTGTTCTTGCTCAAATCAGTTTAAATCTTGTGGTCTGTCTGTATTGTGACGAACTCAGATAAAAATGATTCTAATATCCATTCTTCTGCAGATGCGGAAAAAAGATGGAACACTGTTTTAAGTAATCTGATTTTATCTTACATTACATTACATTACATTACATTTAGGCATTTGGCAGACGCTTTTATCCAAAGCGACTTACATTGTTTTTTTATCCTATACATTTTACATAGGTATTTGCAATCCCCTGGGATCGAACCCACAACCTTGCTCTTACCACTGAGCTACAGGAAATTCATCTTCACATGAATTTACAGAAAAAAATGAAACTTCATGCTGCGAACTTGCATTCCTGCAGATGAGCTGGGTTTGATTCTGATTATAAATTGTACACCTTGAATACAATGTATGTAATTAAAAAATGTATAACATGTAACTATTGTAATTAGAGAGAATAACAACAGACAAACGGTGCTTAAAAAGTACTAAAATGATCATTAATGAAATGATTTAGTAATAAGTAGAGTAAGATTTTCAGTCCCTTAAGTGTCCCTAAAAATATGCAGAGTTGTGAGGTTTAATTTCTTACAACCAACATTCTGTGGGGATACATTTACTTCCATAGACACAATATCACAGAAACATTTCCAAAATATTTCCTTTTGTGATTCACATATGAAAGAGTCATGAGGTTCTGAATGACATAAGGGGATAAATGATGACAAAAGTTTCTTTAAAGCTCACAAGAAAGCGCTTTAAAGGGATCATAATAGATGTGGTCTGGAGATTAACATGTGGAATTTGGCACATTTGAAAATCCATTCTGAACGACATCTAACATTACAGTCAGCTTAAGGCTGTGTTCACACTTGACTTCTTCTTTGACAAGAAAAGTTGACAATGGGACATTTTTAGTAAAAGAAAAATCCCTTGCAGCGCTGTGGTTACAAATAGCAGCCGGCAATGTTCATTTGTGCACGATGGCAGTTTAGAGAGACAGGTTTCATAGGCAGCGTAAGATACGTAACGGAAGTATATATGAATTATAAACAGAGAGCGTCTTTGCAATAACTAATCACATATTAAAAACTACAATACTAATTTCTCACTATAAATGCAATCAAAAGTGATTGAAAGTGAAAATAAAAGCAAACTTTATACAAAACTACTGAATGCTCCAACGGGCGTTCGGGTCGCCATTTTATTTTTTCGAGCTTGAGCCTCCACGACCAATCACGTTCCTTGCAGGTTGTTATGGAAACGGCAGGTCTCTGTCATTGGTAAATTGTGAAAAAAGTGCTTGACGTAGGTCGTTTTTTTTCAGAAAAGTTTAACATTTTTAACCTCAAAAGACGCTTTGAGCTGCAGAAAAAGACGCTGCAGCCATCGTATAAAAATGCGATTAGGAGTTTTTTTGAAAACACGATTTACTCCATTGGATTAAAAATTATAACAGACGAAAGCAGCTTCAAGAATTAAGTCAAGAATGAACATGGCCAAAGAACACTTTTTTAATCATTTGGCTATCAATACTTTATTGGCCTAACAACAAATAAATTTAACCATCTTAATCCAGGAACTACTAAGTATGACTATAAACAGTAAGTGTGACCTTATTACTTCTCTCTTGTTCTATTAATTGCATACCTAGTACGGGGTAAGCTAAAACTAATTAGAACGTTCACAGCATGTTCAATATTTTTTCTGGTGATTAACCTTCCACTAACCTCTATGAGCGGAGTCATACCTACTAATGTTTATGAACGTGGAAAGACTGCATTTTTCTCCTGTTTGCTGAGGTGGGCCAATGGTGACAGCCCTGACAAATGGGGCAATGTTTCCAGATCCACAGAGACTGGTGTGCAATACTGCAAACGCCAAATAAGTTAACCACAAACACAACATAGCCTGAGTTTTCTATTACAGTAAATGTATGGAGAGGCACACAGTCTCGACGGTCAGAACTGCAGGGGTGAAATAATTAGTCTCTGTGTGTTGAAAGTCTTCTGAAAGTCCTAAAATGACTGACTGATATGATCTGTTTACAGTAATCGTACTGACAGAATCTGGTTTTCTGATGTTGGGTGCTGCTAATCCCATCTGACGGCCTTTCTTATACATATATAATGAAATATTTTCAAATTTTAGAAGGGCACTCTATACTATTCCCTCATTAAAAAAGATTTGAGGCGTAATACAAGTGGATTTATTTAACATTAAATAAGGCTGCACGTTTGGGTTGCCACGTTGAGATCACACGGGCAGAGATTTCATTTTCAATAACCCTTCAACATTGAATTACCAAATAAATACAGTCTGACTGAAATAAAGCATATCTGCAATGGTCCAGCTTATAAATAAAGAAATTATGTTTTGTTGTTCTTCATGCCTGATGCTGCAAAATATCAAATGGCGTTACTTTAAGGTCCAATGTAGCTGCACTTTCAACCAACTCAAAATAAAAAAAGACTCTATGAGATTGTGCCCCTAAAGAGTGAAAACTTCAGACTATAGGTGACAAATGAAACTGAATATAAGTCTATGACAGCCATCATAAATGTATAATTCATCAGCAACCCCATCCTCAGAATCCCTGCCTCTTTCTCACTTTCTTCTTGTCCATCTGCAGGTGTTCTCATGCTGTTCCTCACAGCTGTCAGCTCTCATGGCCTAAGATGAATGAGGTTTTCACCCGGTCTCTCTGTCTTTCTCGCTTGTTCCCTTTCACTTACACACAAACACAAAATACACACAAACTCTTCTTCTGGGAGTATTTGGGTGACTATCATTGTGCCGTGGTGGGATGATTCATAGAGCTCTCCCACATATCCTGATGTGCTAAAACGATCATAAAAGAGATTTAAAGACAAAAAGACCAAAAGACAAACATCTGCTCTGCCGAGGCACAGCTTCTCACAATATGTCGAAAGGAGGATGCATGGCCCCCGGGGTCTATTATATCCATGACTGTGTTTGTTCCTAATGATGATGTCACCTCAATATTTCACCCACCAAGTCATATACTTGGATCTGGAAATTGAGATTTTTATCATGTCACAATTCCTACTTCGCCGTTTTAATCTATTCCAAGAAAGAAGACACATTTTGAAGACACAATTTACCTCACATAGGTCAGGAAGTTCATAGACACTGACTTACCAGCGCTGACTGGCCTTGAGTTATAGCTGACCAACCATATAACAATATTATTTGATTCAATTTATTTCTGTATACATTCTGTATACGTATACATTTATCACCGTTTATACATTCGTGCCTTATTGCTTATATTCCCCAGAGGGTGTGCTTTATTATATTGTAAAATATATATATATATAATACAGACAGTCCCCATCCTTCCCATACATCTCCCAAACAAAATGCAGCAGACATGACAGCCTGCAGAACTCCCATTTGCTGACAGCTCTGACCTTCCTCGATTAGACATCTCTATTTTCCCACCATCTCCGTCTCTTTCTCTCATGGGGATGGGTGGCAGTCTTGGGGTATAATGCGCAGTGTTGACAGTGAAGTATGGCAGTTAAGAGTTCGACCTTGCAGCTAGAGTCACACACACCCGAAATGGCCGATGTTCTGATGACCTTTATATCATATTTCAAACCTCCAGCGCTCTGCAGATGAGCATGAGAGAAGATTTCATTTCCCGTGGACCGACTCGATTTTTCAGTGTCAGTGGTCACGCGCTCCATATGACACTGCGCTAATGCGAGGCAACATTTACCGGAACAGACAGTGTGTGGAACTTCTGGGACCTTTTATTTAAACGCTGAACTGTCACAACACAGCGAACCATTTGACGGTCTAAACAGAGAACGGTCACATGAGCTTCGGTCCCTGTGAGCTACCAACAGTAGCTAAGGGTTAACAATCTCTGTAAATGATATACCACATAACAAACAATAAAGTTTTTACCACACTTGTTTAACCCTACTGGTTATAGGTATACAGTAGTTCTTCCATTATTTACTCACGCTCTTATCGTTTTAAACCTGTATGACTTTCTTCTGCAGAACACAAAAGAAGATATTTTGAAGAACGTTGGTAACCAAATAACATTTGCACCCATTGACTTCCATATGGACACAAAACCACTGAGACATTTCTCAAAATATCTTATTTTGTGTTTCACAGAACATATCACTATTTTTTATTAAAAATCATTAAATCATAATAGTCAACCTTTGTTTGACACTGGGTTTTGCAAATATCAAATAAATGAAAAGTTATTTTAAAAGTGCTTGTCAACATAAAAAAAACATTGTTTAATCATTCAAAAAGTGCAGTGTCTTTCTATTTTCTGAAAAACAGCAAATTTAGACATCCGAGGTTTCAGAAGGACAATGACAATATGATTTTTTTGGGGGAGCTTTAACCAATATAAAATGTTCTCGCTTTCTTAATTCTTGCCTTAATTTTATGTTCATATTCCGTTTCATCTTTCAGTTTTTATTTTTTTCTAATAACAGAAGGTTAAAACAAATGTTGTCAATTTCAGTTTTACATTATGTAGAACAATTTTTTTTATTGTAAATCGTTGCCTTTTTCTAAATACATCCGTTATTTGAATTTCTGTTAATTTTGTTAAAAATATTATTGTGATGTTATTGTAAACCCTGTATCATGCATTTTATTGAATTTTATGCCAAGTGTATTGTTATACTAGCAGTAATTATCGACCAACTGTATTGCTACTGTATTTCTATTTCTAAGTGGCCGTAAGTTATTTTGAGTAAAAATTTACTAAAACCAATTATTGAGCAAGTACGTGAAAGAACGGCGTATAAAACTGTGTCCTTGTATAAAAAAAGTACCCTTGCTGTATGCACCACAGAAAGCTTTTAATAATGGTTTATAATTTTCCCTGTTGGGTCGACTTTTTCTGGAAATCCTTATTTGGTGTCTGCGTAATTTCATCACATTTACGAACAGAACGAAGAAGACCCGTCTGCTAGCCCATGTGTGGATGTTGCGGGTGACAGGGATAGCATTATACAAAGACATAGAAACTTTTGGTATTATTTATGGAGCCGTTTAGTACTTTTACTTTTAAACGCTGAGCAGCGCAAGGGATTTATCAGAACTGATGAGAGTTTATGGAATGTGATAGGAATCGTGTGAAAACAAGAATTAATATAATATTTCAATAGAACACAAAAACCGTAGCGCACTTGTGCTACAGACACGTACACCGTTTCATCGGTTGTTCTTAGTTCTACCAGAAAGACTCGAAGGCCAAAGTTGAGTATACAACATTTATTTGACAGCTGATAGACAGAATATATATGGATATAATAAGATGGTAACAGTTCTTTGGAGTAGGCCCTGTCCGTGGCTCGCATCCAGAGGGCCAAGAAGTCCTCCACTTCCCGCCTTGAGATGGTAAGGCGGGGGCGTAGCCAACCCCCTTTGGGTTATAGTGACAGGGACCTCCTGGTGGTGGTGGGGAGGATGGGGGGCGAATCACGTAGCTCCGACTGCGGACATAGGAAGGGGTAAGTGGCGATCTTTTATGTTTCATGTCTGAAGGTGATTGGTTGGGTGTTGATTGGCAATGAGTGATACAAGATTGAGTCTTCCTGGCAGAACTAGCGCTGAAGCTACATTTCTCTATTTGTTATTTTCATTATGATAAATGTAACTTAAAGCGGCCCTGCAACGGTGTGTCCTGCATTCTGACTTCTTTACAATGTTAAACGTGCTATCTTCTCATGCTTTACATGGTCAACTTGTCAAAAAACGAGTTGGGAGTATTACATAGTATTTCTGTGCTCTATACACTCCCCCAGCGGTCGTACAGGTTTCAGAAAGTTTTTTTCGAACATATTAAACTGTTTTGTAACAACTTTTCTTAGTGCCTTATTGGACATTTCTCCAATTGCTCAACATTGTAAAGGAGTCAGAATGCATGACACATCGTTGCAGCACACCTTTAATGTTTCGGCCATTTAGAATCCTTAACCATTTGAGAACCACTCTGAAAAATCAAAAAAGAAATATGAAAGTATTCATTGTATTTCCCACAAGTAAAGAAATAATATCTTCTCTCTAAAGAAAAAAAACACTCATATTCAGCAGGGGGTCAAAGTCACTCAAGCATCTAAAAAAGTTTTTCAGATTTTTCCCCATTAGTGTAGATTGGCTTTCCGTGCTTTGTTACTTCCTCAGATTGCATTCAAGCAGAGACGGCTTGTAATTAGACAGTCAGCTCACTCTTCATCTGAACTGTGTGTGGCCCTCCCACAGGGGTCCGTCAGCGCAATGAAAGTGAAGAGACTGGAGGAAGAGACCTTTTGAGTGACAGCAGGTCAGCCATCCCCCCGAAAGACATTCTTCTTCTGGATCGGTTAATGAGGCTTTTATTAGATTCATCACACGAGAGAGGACGGGCCCACAGATGCCTCTCCAGAGGCTGGGGTGGGAATGAAAAGCAAAAGGTTGCTTTTATTTATAAAGGAAATGTGATTCAGTTGAGCAACAGAGCTGTTGTTGTAATAACAATGCAGAATGATTACAGCATTCAGAGGTTATTTTGGTCTTTCATACTATTTACAAGCACAGAGGAATATTTGATTGTCTAGAGGTTGCTACTATTAGGGCTGGAAGATGAAACGGTATCAGTATTAGTCAATGGTACACCTTTATCAATAACGATAGATATAATATAAAAGTATACCATTTAAATCCATTAAAATGTAAACACAAATGTACGTTGGTTACAACAACAACCCTCAAGCATGCACTGGATCAAAAACAAATCTTTTTTTGAGAGTACAGAACCAATATCTTTTTTTACATCTTATAAGGTTGTCTCAAAAACACAAATCCACATCAACCCAGTTGGTTGTTTTAAGCTAACGACATTTGAATGTGTTTCAAGTGAATGGGGATCAGCATTAGGTCTTAAAGGATAGTTCACCCCAAAATGTAAATTCTGTCAAAATTTACTCACCCTTAAGTTGTTTCAAACCTGTACACATTCCCTTGTTCCGTTTAACACAAAGAAAGATATTTGGAAGAATGTTAGCAATTTTCAATTCTGGGACATCATCCACTTCCATAGTCGAAACAAATGTAGAAAAGGGAAAAAGAATTTAGAAAACAAACAGGGGCACTTTTGACTCCCATTTATTTTTTTCTAATGGATGTTCCAGAACTGAAAATGGCAAACATTTTTCCATATTTCTCTGTGTTCAACAAAACAAAGTAATCTACACGGGTATGAAATAACATGATGGTGAGTAAATGATGACATCTTTTTCATTTTGGAGTGAACTATCCCTTCAAGGGCCCATAGCATGAAAGTTCTATAATCGAGTCCGCGGTGCATCTAGCAACCCAGAAAACGTTAAAACAAGATCCCAGTAACTTCGTTTTGGTTAGTCTTTCTCTGCAAGCATGTGAGAAATCGAGCCGTTCAGATTTCGTGACGTTGTTTTCACAAGTGACTGCCTTTTACGTGACTCCATGGCTAAAGTTCATGGACAACTTGCAACATGCAATGTGCTATCCTCGAAGAGACAGTAGAGGATTTATTTTATTTTTAGTGGAAATCCCTCAGAGAGAATAAGAAAAAACCTTCTTGTTTGAGCAAATCACTTCTAGCCAGAGTTCTTTATGAACCTGGGACAGTACAAGAAGAATTTGCTTCAAAGTTGTTGCTCAAGAGGGATCGAGACCAACTGAACGAGACAAAGCTGCCGATGTAAGTAATATTTACCAACAGTCTGAATTGACGTACATGTACCGTATATATCTGTCATAGCATACTAGTTATGCTCTCACCTTGTGTGTGTAAGGTTATAACTTGTCAACGACAAACACAAAATCCAGGTAATTCCGCTGAGATCTGCCAGTGTGCATTCCGTGGATTTTAGGCAAACATACATGCACAGATTTTTTTGTCTCCGGACAAATGATTTGAGATGTTTAAAACGAAACTAACCGCAGAGGAGTTCAGGAAACATAATTTTATTTAAACCATTGCCATGGAAGTACTACATGTTTGTTGTGTTGACACGTCGGACAGAATGGTGTGGTGTGCGCTGTAACTCTTTATCATTTAAAGAGACATGCACCAAAACGGGTTGCTGTAAGCATAGCTGTTTTTGACGAGGCAAAAGGGTTTTGCCATTGATTGTTTGTAAGCAAATTATGTTCCAGACATTTCACGAAGACCCAAATGAATCATATCTACTTGTAGAAAGTGCTCATCTAATGAGTCCTTTAAAGCGACCTACGAAAAAAATGAATGAATTTCAAAATTAAATGTCCATATCATTATAATTGTTCAACATATCATGTGATGATTATGATGAGTCTATTATTTTCAAATGCTTTGGAGATAAATACAGTTCAAATGTGGAAAATGGAAATAATAAAGTGGCTTAATTGCTTCATAAAATGCCAGCTTAAAATTCCCAAGAAAAATAAGAAAAACTTTGTTTCCATGAGTTATGCTCAAATAAGATCAAAACACAAGAGAATTGAGAGAAAGGCTTCTAATAGGTAGATATCCAACTGTGAGAGGACAAAATTGCATCTAATCAATCTCGGCATCCCACTCTATCGCTGTGTCCGATATCGCATTCTGTGACATACTATCAGCCGTTCTACTGTATATAGTATGAGTGGGAGTAACATGAATACATTTCGTACATGCTGCGTCCGCCATGTTTTATGGTCATGTGACCTGTATGCTCATTGTCCTATGACCTATTTACAACAACAACCTACACGTGAGCTTTGATAAAAACATAATTTAGTCACGAGAAATTCATTTATTGGCACTTACATTAAAACGGTTGTCTGCCTTAAAGGAGTGCTGCAATGATGTGTCATGCATTCTGACTTCTCAACAATGTTAAGCGTGTGTCTTCTCATGCTTAACATGGTCAACTTGTCAAAAAGCGAGTTGGGTGTATTACGTTGTATTTCTGTGCTCGATACACTCCCCCAACGATCGTACGGGATTTGGAAAGGTTTTTTTCGAACATATAAAACTGTTTTGTAACAATTTTTCTTAGTCCCTTATTGGACAATTTTCCCGGAAAAGCAGACGGCACGCCAGAGCAGGAGAAGGAAAGCAAGAGAAGGAGCATGTGAAGACGTCACTTTCACTTATGTGCAGGAGAGAGAGAGCATATGTTCGCGAAGATGAGGTGTTAGTTTGTTCACTGCATTTGGGTGATGAATCTTATATAAACGCTGGATATAATGCTGGATTTGGAGATCGTTTGCTGCTTTAGTTCAGTCTACACCTCCCCCCCCGCACGCGCCGTATGATTTCGGAAGTAATTGTACAGCTGTATCTATCTTTTATACTCAAGAATAATATGAGATTGCCAGAAACCCTGTGTTTTATGGCCGCCGTATTTATTTGATTTACTTTTGAAATTTGACCATTGCTCAGCTCCCGTGGCATCATGGGATAGATAATTGTTCATCTGATCCACAATCACGAATCTCGATGGTAGTAGTACACCATCCGGGTATTTCTCTTCTACCTTTTTTTGCATACTGAGGTTTCGAACATATTATTCATGACTTATTTTCAGCCTACTATATAGTATGGAAGTAGGTGATTTCAGACGCAGCGTATCTGATTCCCTCACTCTCTCTCACTCCTTTTCGCTCTCAGATGCTGCCTCGCACTCTCAATTAAGAAGATTAACATCAAGCAAAAGAGGAAGTGTGTGTCTAGTCTTTCTGACTGACTGGATGGGATAAGAGAGAGAAGAAGCCAGGAAAAACATCCACTTTGGTGAAAATCAATGCACAAACACTCTGAGCCATAGATGGGGCGGTTACGCATTACAAAAAGATAACACTAATCTTTCCCAGCAAATTGTTGCAAACGGAGGCTTTCGGAGAAAAGACACCCAGGAGCAATAAGGAAATAAGTGTGTTTTCCAGAACATTTGAAATAAAGACGTCATCTAAGATGCACAGCCCTTCTAAATGCATTTCCTGGAGAAATTACAGTGTTCATAAGAGCGTTGAGTTGAAAAGCTGTCACAGACACTTTGTTTGGTATTGATGGCTTGTCCTAGCTTCCTCAAACAATTCAGACATTAGGGATGCGGACCCAGATTTCCCAAACAAACTGAAAGTATCTGTAGCATCACATTCTTCACCAATACATCCCTCAATTTCATCTTAACAACAGGAAGATACATGCTAAACAGAGCTGGTTTGTTTTGAGATGAGTGCTCATCGCCCACTCTCCTTCGTGAGTATCACAGGCGTGTGTGTGCCGAGAGCAGGGGCTAATTGCAAATCAATAGGCTGCGGTTGTTTCGTACGATTAGAGAGTGCAAAACAAGCTTTGCGTCCTCGCCACACGGCAGCTGGCATGTGAAACAGCCATAATCATCTCCACCCTTCCTCATCATGAGCAATTACTCTTGGGATCATGGAGAGATTCTTATCATCCACAGACAGACTGGCCTATGAGGCCAGGGGCAGTGATACACACACACACACAGTCTTTTTAGGCTATTACTGTAACAACAGTTTCACATTTAAATGGAAATTGTAAGATGTGATTTTAATGGATAGCTAAAGGGATAATAAGGAAATAAAGGGTGACCCTCAGTCCATTTCAGAATGAAACATATTACCTACTTTTGTACAGTGCATGATGAGAATCTGTTAAAAGGGCCTTTTCTAAACTTTATATCGCCATCTCGGTCTAAAACATAAAACTTCAGGTTGCTGCACTATGTCAAATGATGACGAACTCATTTTCTGCATAATCGTACCCAACATCTCAAATTTTAATTCATTATTATTAATAATGCACCCAAATGAAGAGTCTGGGCCAAAACTGATACCGAAATTCAGGATGCAATAGGACAAAAAACGATTCCGAAAATTAGTTTTAAAACATGTGAAATAGTTTTTATTGAATTCTATTAATAACACCCAATAAAACCACAAAATAAAGGAGAACATATATTTTAAAACAATACAACATATATGATTTTCCTTGTCATTTTAACCAATCATCTAAATATTGTAGTTCTAGAATTATTAGGCATATATGCATAACAGTAGTCAAGTTATAGTCAAACTTAAAACTCAGAAGAAGGTTTATTACTCCCAAATACTATATTTCATGCAAGTAAACCTTATTGATTAATCTTCTGTCATACTACTGCCGGACTGCTCTGTGTCCTAGAATAGACTACACCGTTGTCTAGCACATGGCATTTTTACAGTCATTTATTATGATGTCAAATGTAACAATCAATATTATAGAGACAGTGTCAAAATGAAGAGGCATGCAAGTATTCACAGAAGAGTTGGGTTTTAATTCGTTTATTGAATGTTGTGAGAGATGTGGAATCTGATACGGGCTTCGACCGGTAGCCAGTGAAGAGATATGAAAAGGGGTGTCACATGAGCCCTTTTAGGCTGTTGGAAGACGAGGCGTGCTGCTGCGTTCTGAACCAGAGTGATTTGATAGCCTATGCAGGAAGACCAGCAAGGAGAGCGTTGCAGTAGTCAAGACTATTTAGCAGATCACTTCGGCTACATTAACTTTCCAATAAAATGTTTTTAATGTTGAACTAATAAAATTAATTCAAATTTGACACTCACACTCTTATTTTCGTCCATTCTGGAAATGCACTCGTCACTTCTGTTTTCACTCCTGAGAGTGCTGCCTCGACAATTGCAGTCAGATACTACTCGCTTAAACTGGCCTTAATTCAGACAGTTTCTGCATATCTCATGTTAATCTTGAGTCTTTACAGAATAGTATCTCACCCTTCAAATATCTGTAGAGTCTTTAGTTTGATCACATTTATAAAAGACAGATACAGATGTATTACTTTTTCTAAAAACATACGATGCGTGCGGGATGGGGGAGTGGAACTATAGCACATGCCCACCCATTGCAAAAAACTTAGACATAAGACTCAAGTTTCACTTTTCGTGTGCGGTCTGGGTTAAGAGCAAAATCTGTATGCTCTGTATATTCACTATATAGATTATTTACGAGCTCCCATGAAAGACAAGCGACGTCACTATGACTACTATCCTATATCCTAACTATATGCCTTAGTGGATGCTAATGAAAGCTTTCTCTATCACTCAATGCCTGCGAACCAATCCATTTACTTTTAATCACAGTGTTTTGTGGGACAGAATGGACAACAGTAGTAATCTATCTGACTGGTACGTAAACAGAAGCCCTCCTACACCGTGGAGGACAAGTTTATTTTAACAAGGCTGTTAAGTTTATAGGCGATAAAATGTAGCATCCATTATGATGTTTGCAAAAAATCCCTAATGAAAAAAATTCAAGATAAATTCTGAATGAACTATATATAGGTCAAATTGTTTTAATAAATATACTGGCCACTCCTTTTCGTATGAAAGTGAATGGAGTCTATGTCTGTTGTCAAGCTTAGACAAAAAAACATATAAAAGTATCAAATTCATTCAAGCTGCGTCTCATTTGTGTTGGAATATTGCTAGCCTTACTTATCAATTTCTGACAATGCTGAATGTCCAGCACATTGCCCTTATCACAGGACATGATTACATCATCTATTCTTATTATCAATGCATGACAGATAACACATGACAGCTGCATCTGAATCACTGTAAGCTGACATCAGGCAAAACAAAATATTGGCAGTGACATGATGACACACCCATATTCATATTTTATATCAGATAGTTGTCTGTCTTGTGTCCTTTTTAATAGAGGCTGACAATCCTACTTAATAAAACGGTCTATGCATATTTAAGTATTTGTGTAAATAAAACTGAAAGTAAAAATGTATATTATTTTTATGTGTTGTTTCTCAATGACATATTCATTTGATATGCCTTTTAGTCTTAACAGATTCCCTTCCGGGTCCAATCAAAAAACACAGCTTTCCTCAGCTAAATCCATTTAATAATGGAAGTGAACCAATAAGTTGGCAAGGGAATACAGTTACTGGCCAAACAATCAAATAAGGAATTGCATCAGCAAAAGTCCTGCCCACAGGCTTTCAGGATGTCCAATGCCTCATAATCTGATTGCTGTGGGAGCAATCTAACAAATTCAATGTTGCTGCAAGATTCAAAACACTGACAGAATCTCTCCAACATGCGGACTGTGGGGCACAATGAAGAACAATTATTCCACCAGAGCAGAATTGTTTTCTTTTCCAAAAGAAAACTAAGTTGGGATTGCTAACATAAGATCACATGACCAGTCAAATAATATAATTAAAACTTATTTCCCCATAAAACAACATGATGCCATTCATTTTCTATGGAGAGGCGACATCCGGCAAAACGAGCAGTAGCAAACGTTGGTGACCAGATGGGGCGGGTCTAGTCACACGAAAAAGTCACTTAGAAATGCTGTTTAAATGAAATTTTGAAAGGGGCTCTAAATTGTTTCAGTGGCTGTATAGGGTATAAGCTAAGCAGCTAACTTTATTTAAAAAATGGACAATGCTAATCCTCAAAACACTAGTCAGAGAAAAGGCTAACCTCTTTAAAACATACTTTAATGGGACAGTTCACCCAAAAAAGAAAATTCAGTCAAAATTTACTCACCTTTGAGTTGTTCCAAATCTGTAAAATTGCCTCCGATGAACACAGAGAAAGATATTTGGAAGAATGCTTGTAAGCAAACAGATCTTGGACCTCATTGAGTACCGCAGCAGGAAAATTACTTAATTTTTGTTGTCCTGTTGAACAAAAAATAAGATATTTTGAAGAATGTAGAACAGTTAACCATTCGGGGCACTTTGTAATTTCTCCTACTATGGTAGTCAATGGGTCCAAGAAATGTTTGGTCGCAAGCATTCGTCAAAATACCTTTCTCTGTTTTCAAACAAATAAAGAAATTTATACGGGTTTGGAACAGAGAGCGAGCACTATCCCTTTAACCTCCTTTGTGTTAAAAGACGTATTTCCTTTCATCGTCACAAACAGGTCATCTATTCGTTTTTTTCGTCAATCGATGAATATTTTATAAACCACGTGAAGCAACACATTAATTATTGACACGGCCTCTCTTGCATAATGTCTCGAACTAAACACAGCATTTGTTGTGTTGCGCTAACTTCCTGTGCCGAAAAAGATTATTTTATCAAAAATGCAAAATCAATAACATAAGGTATGACAGATGTGCTTCATATTAGATTTATCAGGTTGCTATATACTTTATTTACATCAGGGAACTGTACATTTATCTAAATACTGTATATTTAACAATAAACATGTCAAATCTACATATGCCTAGAAGGGAGAACATGTTTGAATAGGCTGATTTCACTATCGGAAAGCTTATAAACATGTCAAATATAAGATCACAACTAAGTTTATTTCCTCTAACAAGCTCAGACACATCACACAACCCTTATCCTTGTGAGAGTCTTTCTCCATTGAAGCCAGATTGATTGATTTAAAGATAGACTAAGTGTGACTGCTTTCCTCATTATAAGTGTATAGTACATGTTAGACACACTGACACATGCCAATTCCCTGCTTCTGTCAAACCAGGCTGCGGCCCCAGGGTAGCATGTTTTTCAACTTTGGTGCACTTATCCACATAAAGCTTATCTTGCCTCTGGGTATTTTTCCTCTCAATTATTGCAGACATCAGTCAACTTCTTAACCACCTGAACCCACATCTTTACCCAACACCACCTCACATGTAAGACCATCGCAATCCCAACCATGCACATCCAAACCAATAAAGTGCTGAGGAACATTTACACATGGAATTGCACGTCAGGTGTAATACAGTGTATTCATATTTTAACTCTTTTCCCGCCATTGACGAGTTAGCTCATCATTTAACAAAAACGGTTCCCAGCCAAAGACGAGTTATTACGGCAATCAGTGTTTGAACTGTTGTACAGCAGGTGGCGCTATTACACACCTTTGGGAAAAAGTACAGAATCCCAGAACTTATATGTTTTAGCATTTTTTAATGATTGTTATGAGTGTAATCTGGGCGGAATCTTTTATTCAATTTGAGACGATACTACCCTTCTCAAATTCATATACATAGTTTAAGTGTATAGTGTATATGTGATTTGGGACACAAGTTCAGTGTCATTAATAAATATTGATGGGATAAACGTTTGTTAAAGTGATAGTTCACCAAAAAAAGAAAAATAATTTACTCACCCTCTTGTCACGTCAAACCTTTATGATTTTCTTTCTTCTACAGAACACAAAAGAAGATATTTTGAAAACTGTTGTTAACTGAACAGCTATGGCATTTGCATTTGTTTTGTGTCCATTCAATAGAAGTCAATGGCTGCCAACGCTGTTCGATTATCAGTATTCTTCAAAATATCTTCTTTTGAATTCTGCAGACGAAAGAAAGTCGTACAGTTTTGAAATGACACGAGGGTGAGTAAATGATGACAGAATTTTAATTTTTGGGTGTACTATCCCTATTTTGTCAGTATGAACAGCTACTCCTACAGATCAGGTTGGAAAAACAGCTACGTTAACAAAGTCATAGAGATAAATGATGAAGAAAAGGTACATCGTAAGATGCTGAAAGCCCTAGGGGCTTCTCACCTGCTGGAGCGTCAGTTTTTCAACACCATCGAGCTGCAGATTCATCATTTTTGGCAGTGTGACAGTCAGCACATCTTGGGAAACAGGAAGTGATGTCAGTGCTTATGAATGACAAACATAATAAGCTATATTAAAGCTATATTCTCGAAAATATCTGAAGAGTTCATCATGGCCTCATGACATATAAAACCCAAATTGACTATGGTCTATAGAAAGCACATTTGTCATGCCTCAAGAGTTATCTGTTTATAATAACCTTAATTTGTTTATTTCAAAATGATGTACAGTTTGACCCATGAAAATAGATAAAGCAATAAAGTGAGCTTGAAGCAGGTTTTTTGTTCACTTTTATGCTAGACAGCATTAATTAAGAATTACTACAAGGTGGAATACATAATCTTCTGTTTATTTTTATATGAGGATAGCGCTATTTACCACCATCATTTGAATAAGTTCCATATTTGTTTGCAATAAACTATAATTTCAAGTCATCACAATCTTCATCATTTAACCCTTTCACTGTTTGGTAACTGTTGTTCGGTTAACTTACATCAACAAACGCATCTTGAGTTTAGTTATCTGGCTGCTAAACTGACATTGAAAATCAAGTTGAGTTTGACGGGTAAAGTCTATGGCGTCCATCGACCGATTCAGTCCGTAGACTCAACCAAAGCACGTGCACAGCCATTGTCAACAAAACACAGACATCAGTTTCCCTCACCGCGTGTCCAGCATCTTTTAACGGTGGGACGGCTCCATACATCAGTTTCAAAAGATCTCCAAATCCAGCGTTACTGTATATCCATTGTTTATACAACATTTATCACACAAATGCATTGAACAAACAAAGACCTTAACTTCGCGAACGTATGCTCTCTCTCTCTCCTGCTTACAAGTGAAAGTGACGTCTGCGCATGCTCCTTCTCCTGCTTTCCTGTAGCTGTGCCGCATGCTTTTCCGGGAAAATTGTCCGATAAGGGACTAAGAAAAGTTATTGCGAAACTTTCCGAAACCTGTATGATCGCTGGGGGGTGTATCGAGCACAGAAATACTACGTAATACGCCCAACTCGTTGTAAAGAAGTCATAATGCACGAAACACGAAACACACAGCGACCGCTATTTTTTTTCTTGGCAAGGCAAGCGCAACACAAAATCGTGGGATAGAATTTTGGGAATATTTATAATGTTATAATGGTTGCAATGCGGAAAAGAAAAAATGAATTGTTTACAAGCAATGTTTCCGCTCATGTGCACAGCGATCGAAAGGGTTTTGTTTGTTTCACAGGGCATGCAAGTTTTCACTGTATTGTTAGATGTCTGAATTAATGTTATGCGTAAACACTCCAAATAAACACATCTATCACTTGTAGCGATTTGAGTTTGTTTAATTTAAATTTAATTTGCGTTTTAGTTATATATTGTTTGAAAAATATGGGCAGTCTTTTTAACATGGCTTCAATGTGAGGCTGTACTGTTGGCCTATGGTATGATATAAAACAAATCATATACATTAGTAACATTAGTGCTGTGAAGAAGTGTTGTCATCATAATTCAGCTATTCACTTTTAAGACCATAAATATTGTGATTAACAGTGTGTTATTGTTTATTTTTTCATGTTGTTTTTTACTAATTTTATATTATGATCGTTTTCAGTATAGTCTTTAAAATTATTCTGAAATGCTTTAACATGCACAAGGAGATGAATCATAGCTTTATTAGGATACAGAGAGCAAAATTGATCACAGCAGGGTGCTGCATAAAGATTCATTGTGCATGTTCTGTATGAGGTAGCAGTTGTAGAGATGTTTTTCAGCGGTCTCCAATACTGTGCAGCAAAAAAATCTGTGTGGCTGTGTAGTATAGAGTGAATGAAACAATTCACCGCGTTTGGTAATCACAACTCTATTTTTGTATATAACATTAATAAATAGTTTCCTCGTTTACCATGTATTGCAACAGGGTGACAAGTTCCATAAGAAAAAAACGATTATTTTAAAAAACATTACACATTTATTATATCTTCTATATAAGAAGAGCAAACATTCAAACCAAGATTTTCAAAGGTTGATCAGGCATCCGACAGTCTTTTGGGGTTCAGCATTAGCAAGAAACGTGTTTGTGTTGAGTCTCATTTCAAAGTTGCACTGCAGACAGCTCTGATAATTTTAATGGGAAACTCAATTCCAACATACACAACGTGAAAATATTACCACAATTATAATGTTTTTTCTTGTATTTGAAAATCGGGATTGCTCATAGAATACAGTACTGCATACAGTAATGAGTAAAAAAAACATTTTGGAGGCCAACAAAATATTCCCTAATGCCTTTTGGAGTCATGGCATTGATATGTTTTGGGAACCTCTAACACTGAACATATTCACATATTAATCAAAACAAAAGTTGATACTTATCAACAGAAAGAAAACTGTAATCTCACTAGACTGCGTTGCACAAATCTACACAACATTTGGTACCACAACATAAACACAAGGTCTAGAATTTCATTTGGTCCAGCTGAAATGTGATTTTCAGCTCTGCATTATTTATCAGCATTGTTTGGCTTCTATACATGCCACTCACATTTACTTCATCAAAACGTCTGCGCACACAAATCTCTGCCGGTCTCACTGCCGTGGGCAGGATCCGTCTCACACTCCGTCATCTGTCGTATGCAGCATCCTGGCATGCTTCTCACTCCATCCTCAAAGCCAGAGGGAGGGACAGCGGACATTTCAGCTCAGGCGTATCGTGGTTAATGTCACATATGCACTGCTGCGGCAGCCCTTGCAGATTTTGACAGAGAACGGGGAGAGAGAGTTCGAGAGGATGAGAGGAAAAAGAGAGAGATAAGTGCCGGCTTAGTGGATTCTGGGGAGGTCTGGCATCCCCAGCATGGGCACATGTCCCTGTACCTGACAGCTTGCCGGCGTTCAGCGTAACCTTAGCTGCTTCACTCAGACTTGTTCTCTGAAGGGTTCAGCTTCGTTCATACTCTCAAGAATTCAACTCACCGCTATTCTACTGTAACGGGGATGAGACTGGAACACATAGTGGAATGGTGAAACACATCAATGATAAATGCACGTCATGAGTCGTGAGTCACATGTGCTAGTTTGTGTTAGGAGACACAGGCTTGTTTTGGTCTGAGGGTTTTATTACAAAAGTGTTCACACACCCTGCTTGAATAAAATGATGTTTCAATATAATGATTAAGTATATATTGAGAATAAAAGGAGTATTTTAGGCTAAATTTGACAGTATTAAGATCTACTGTTATCTACTCAAGCTGTAATACTGGTTTGATGTGTTGCCTTTAGAGTAACCAAAACTGTTCTTCACGTAAAAAGCTAAGAAAATGGCATTATGTTTTTAAGACTTGTGGGCAATGATGGAATTTTTAGATCATGTGTTTCAGGCAATATAAATTAGGTTGATCTAGATTAATATCTGAACTAAGACAGATGTAACCAATCAATGGTGCCATCAAATAGGCTTTTAAAGGGACCCTTTATAGTCAACTGCATATATTTTTCTTGCCTGTCTCTGTCGTCTATACTGGACCAAAAAATCACACCAAATCAGTGAAAAGCTTTCTAGAGAAATTCATTTATAGGCTAAATTTAAACTAAGACTAGTAGCAGAGACAGTATAAGGAAGTAAATGGACCAATTTTTAAACATTGATGGGAGAAATTGCAGTGACAACCAACAACATTATAAATGAAAGTCCTGCCTTTCAGTTAAAAGAGGCCATGACATTTCTATTCACTTTTTGAATGTAATGTGTGTTAGTTAAGTTGTTGTCCAATTGTATTACTTCTGAAATACTGTGTTATCGAAATATAATCATGATGTTCTTAGAGATTTTGGTGTTTTCCTATTTAAATGCACCTTGTATGCTTAAGTGTTACTATGGAGACTGCTGTAAACTCATTTTAAGGAAACAAATGAACTGGCAAATAAAATATTAGCATAATATTAAAAACATGGTGGATAAGATTAGATCAGAATTCAGTAAGATCAGGACCAGAATTCAGAGAGATTCTTGCATGCTTTGCTTTATGAAACATCTGATTACAGTAGACCAGTGGTTTTCAAAAGGGGGGCCGGTGCCCCCTCACTTCTAAGGGGGCCTCAAGATGACTAAACGAGCAGCGAAATAATACAATTTAAACTAAAAAACAAACTATTTCTTATTTGGCCTCTTCTATCATGAAAAAAAATTCTAGCAAATGACAAACTCTTAAATATTTTATTGGTAAAAAATATGAGTTTTTGTGAGTAGGAGGGGGCCTTTGAATATTGTTGAATACAATGGGGGGCCTTGCCCTTAGAGTCAAAAAGGTTGAGAACCCTTGCAATAGACCATTACAATATCAAAAAAGGTGCTTCAAAAGGTGCTTCGATAAGAACCTTTTGGTTCCATAACGAAACTTTAGCATCTGAAGAACCTTTCCATTTCACAAAAGGTTCTTCGAAAAAACGTAAGTTAAAAGAAAGAGAAATGATTCTTCAAAGAACCTTTGACTGACTGGTTCGTTGTAGAACCAACAGTGGTTCTTCTATTGCATCGCTGTGAAGAACATTTTAGTTTAATGTATTCATATCTTACGACTTTTCTTTCCAACAGCACCTCTTCTAAAATTAAAAACCTTCTCTGAAAGACGATTTTGTCTGGTATAGACCTTCTTTTACTGCAAAGCTGCAAATAATAATACTTATACTGCATTGTATAAAAAAGCTATATAAACAAATGTGAATTGAATCTGAGTTTTACTTGACTGTTGCCCGACCAATACTAACAAAAAATAATGAAATAAGTGAAGTCTCTTGTCCACAGGAAGTCACATGAAACAGATTTCCTTCCTATAGACCTGCGCACCCTTCCATCTAAATCTCCCATGAAAAGAAAAGAAACAAACACATTGGCCATGCCACAAGCTGAATAAACAATGCATTGTCAGAGGAAAACTGCTGTTTATCACCTCAAAGGAAGAGTTTGTCGGTGTAAACCTACTTTTCATCAGTGCTGTGTGGTTGGGCTGTTCCAGGAGATGAGCTCAAGGAGGCTGTCAGGAGGTGGTATGAGGAGGGAGCACTGGAGGGCACTGCTGGCATCATACAGGGAGGCTGATTCAAGTCTGCAGGGCTCAGTGCCCAAATGCTACCCCATATTGTCGCCTGGCAGCCGAGCGGCAGCAGAAGGCCACGTGCAAACGTAAAAGCGTTTGACGCCACTCTGCTCCTCACAAAGCAGACAGATGTCTTCATTATCGTAAGGAAGAATGATGAAGGATTTGGTTTGTGATCTGGCAAATAACTTAGAAAATACAGATGGTTTGAAACTGCGACACATTTGCTCGTACAAGCACACACACCATGATTCAATAATGTGGTTATGATCTATCTAAAAGGATCTTCAGAATTTCATGGCTCACTGGCTGCAACAGAGAGATAAGTCTACAAATAAACTCTCATTCACATTGACTGTTACAAGAATAAATGCATCTGGAATTGCAATAAAATGCTCTATAGTAATCTCACCTGTGTCTGCTTGAGTTGAGAAGGGATGTCAACAACCCCTCAGCTCAGACATAATACCAAATTTAAAATGAAGTGGATAGGGCTGTTAATCAAATCCAAATGGCCCCCATGACAACAGCTGAGTTGAGACTGCGCATATACCTGAAACAATAAAGCAGAGAGGAATTGATATTCAAAAGATTCTCAGTATTGCTTCCCATGTAAGCGACAGAGAGGCAGTGCAGATAACCAAGTTCCCAAATCAAAAAGAAAACCCTTAAGTAGAGACTATGCCAAGACTCATCAAAACAACCACAACAATTTATTGTTTCCATCCTTCACCTACAATGCGGAAGGAATCAACTTTGATGAGATTCTTTCAAAGAAAATAAAACATCAGAGAATGCACAAACTTACTAAATTGAAATGAAATGTGTGGCGTGTGGAAAAAAAGCCAGTCCTCTTTATAGTTCGTGACCTCTGTTTCTGAACATTTGTAAGAAACACAAAAACATATTTCAAATGTACTCTGAATACAAATTTGTACTAGTCAATAACATCTGCAGGCTTTATAAGTACACAAAACTCTTATCATTATTTTCAAATGAGCTGTCTAAGGTTAATGTCATATTTCAAATTGTCAACAATGCCGAGGAGTATACTAAATTAGATTTTTGGTTTTATTTTAGCTAAAATCAGACTAAAACAGTGCTTAAGACACATACAATTTCAATCAAAAATGTTGATTTTCTCTTTACCTAAAGAAACTGTTCTTTTTTTTGTTGAACAAAATGTCATCATGCTACCTTCTTAAACGGGAGCCTCGTATTGCTATGGAACACAACATATGGACTTCAAAAGCTTAAAATATTAATCGTTTTTTTTTCTAACAAATATATAATTCCTCTTGGAAAGACATTTATTAACCCACTAAAGCCAATTGAATGATGGACGTTTTTTCTTTATGTATGTGCTTTTCAGGTTGAATCCCAAGATAGCCCAAGATATCATTTTTTGTTTTTGTTGAAATGTGAACTATTCTATAATGTCTGGACGTCTAAACTTGAATCTGTTATACTGAGTGTTGCAATTCCTCCCATTTAGGAATAATGGGTGGTTTGCCTCCACCCCCAATAGTTTCTGTACAGTATACAGACATTAATTCTGCTGTAGAGAGCAATTGGTGTCCACCATGCAATGTGGAACCGTGTTAAGAGATCGACAGACTGCATTATATGGGGAGAGACCATCTGCCTCTCGGCACCTCGTCTCCATCCTCAATTAAACACAAGCCAAAACAGACTCATTTACAGAAACCCAATGAAATCTGACCTTAGTCAGGATGCCATTCCGTGCAATTAATGTCAATTAGTCTGATTCCATGTGTTCCCCGTGAGCCACATCGACCAATAATGAACTATATCATTTGGCAGGAGAGAGACTTTTCTGCTGAATACAGAAATGACCTTTGTGACCCTGGATGTTCATATTCGACACCAATTATTCCCATTGCTGAAGTACACCGGTGCTGTTATTGGGATTCTGCGGTTGCCCCCTAAAGCTGTACAGTACGTGAGCAATCTTGTGCAGTCTTTCAATCTCTGCATATACTGTAAACTAAGATCACAGCAGATGGTGGTAGAACTAAGGGGACAGCTGGTACATCACATACTCTCAGATGTTAAATAAAATCATAAATACATTGAAAATAAGTCAATAAAAAATACTACAATACTGAGTTTTATTATAATATATAAAGGGATTAGAGATTTACCCATCAACGCCTAACTTTACATATTTTATATGTATAAACAATAATAATTTACAGTATAAACAATGCTAGTGATTCTTTGAAGAAGAAGAATATTCCATATCACTAGGAACTCCCTCTGTGATTAAAAAGAAAATATTGTGTACAAAGCACCCGTCTTTGTATCTAAACAACATCTGCCGTCCGTGCCATGCTGCAAATATGTTCACTTATTATAAATGTGTGTTCAAAGGTGATCTACGCATTTTTCTGTGAAGATAATCATTTGGATGATTACTTAAGGGTTTTCTCTCAACAATTAAAGAGCCAATTTCCTCGCAACAGACTTGTTCTCATCTGAAAATGGCATGTTGAAGTGATGATGTAGGGTCTGGAAATAAATCTGATGCCAAGGACTGTTATGTCCTACTAATTATTGGTACCAATGAAACATCCCATATCTGTGATGCTGTGTGTTGACTGATACATAATAACAGAACATAGGCATATGTTAAAGACAGATTGTTTATAATTATAAACGGCTATCACAACATAGAGACAGTGAGCACAGCATTAAATAGATATGATTTAAAAGCCTTATCTACCTCATAAAGTCACAGTGTTATGACTGCCACTATTAAGGGTCATTCTTTCATATACTTCGAATGTATTGTACCTGGATTCTTACAACACTTTAATGCTTTTGATGTACTAATTGTTCAGAGGTGACTGTTTCAGTTGTATAACAGTGTATACAGTGTTTCACAGCTGCTAAGGAGAAATAGAAATAGGTACAAACAAATGAAGGAATTTTTATTATATTATGATATTAACGTTCAAATAATGGCAAGCAGAACATGTGACATTGTAATCTCTCATTGAGATTGTTGATGTCATGATTCTGCTGTATCATGTCATGTTTCTCTTGGCCTAGTGGTGGGATCATGACAGAACCCCATGTTTAATGTGGAGAGAGACTATTTTGGCACTTATGCCTCGCCATACTCTTTCTCCGGTCTTGTCAATGTTTCTGCCCTCTTGTTTCTTCGTTAGTGCTCATTATTAGTTCATGCCCCGCACCTGTCCCCTCTTGATTTTGATTGCTTATAATGCCCTTGGACTCCTGAGATAGGCACAGGCTCCCCGTGACCCGAGGTAGTTCGGATAAGCGGTAGAAAATGGAATGGAATGGAATGGAATAATGTCCTGTGCTGGTTCATTGTCACTCGTTGCTTGTGGTGAGTGCAGTGCAGTTATGTCATCTTTAGTCTTGTTAGGTTTAGTTGGTCCGTGTTCCTTTTACCTGTCATGTTATAAACTTTTTTATATTTTACTCTCTCGAGGGTTTTTGTTTTGTTTTATAATTAAAAGTCTTACCCGCTGTCTGCGTTTGGGTCCTCTATCCTTGCACCTCTTTGTTGAGAACGCAGGAAACGTAAGCAAAAGTCAATTTACACTAATGTATCTTATATTGTTCGTTATGGATTATCTTTATGTATTAGGCAGAGGTCAAATGTTATTTTACCATGTGATAAACCTGCATATCTCATATCTTAGTTTGTGATTTTCACAATTTATTCCAAAGATTTTACACATTCTCACATCAGTCTCACAGCAATTCGTAAGCTACTGATTCTTGGACATGAATTTTGCTTTTATATATTTATAACCTGGTATCAGGGAAAGTCGTTCATATTTAACAAGGTGACTAAGCCACCCCTGACCCCACCCCAAATCTTTTTATCAAAGGCGAAAATTTTAAAATGCACAAATTTTATGAGGTGGCAAAGGAAAGATAAAGTGAAAGGGAAAATTGGAGAATCAACAGCTTTAAAATCTGTCAAACTTTACGCACCTTGACCGCCTCCTAATCTTGTTTTATGCATAGTGTGATGTCTTAGTGTGTAGTGTAATGTTCTAACAAAGAAGAGTTGATAAATTAATATCACCAACAGCATCCAAAGCAGTGGCCTTGCTAGGCCCTTTTTAGGTGGTCTTTAGCCACCATAAAGTTATAGTTTAGCCCCCCTAAAATTGTGAGTAATTATGCAATCTGTACAGGAATTCGACATCACTTTAGTCCTCTTTAAAACTCTTATTATGAAAACAGCGGCAGGCTGAGTTATATTTTCTTCAGTTCACAGCGGCACAGAGGCGAGTAAACGTCATGAGCAGAGTTCAGGGTGTTTGCATTAACATAACATCTGTATCTGTGCTATAAATGCAGGTTACATAATATGATGTGGGTGTCGGGATCTGAAGCGAGCACTTGTCTATGTTTGTGTATTAGTATCTGAGCACATGGGGATTGGTGGTTACAACCCCACGTGCTCACAGTCTGCGTGTTTGTGTCCACTCAGCTGCCACTCATTAGCATTCGTTTTCCACAAGTGTTTTCACCTGGTGTTTGATAATTTTGTCCCTATTTAGATCCCCATCACTCCTCCCTCCCATGGAGCGATCGTCAACTCCGGTTACCCAGTTCCGTTAGGCTTACAAGTATTCCCTGTTTTTGCCTTGCCTTGCCTTGCCGTGCCTTGCCGTGCCTAGTTTAATCCAGCTGTATCTTGGTGTGTGGTGGTGGTTATACCTTGGGTGTGGATTGCCTTTACTCTACGGATTGCTTTCTGCTCTAGTTTCACACCCTCAGTATCTTCGAGGAGTCCACGAGGCCTTTGCCTCTACCACAGTCCACCACGCCATCTCTCACTTACTCCCAGCCAAGGAAGCGGCAGTCGCAACCCACCGGTGGACATCTAACCCTTGGCACGGTAGCCGTGAGGAACGCTGTTCGCTACACCCACGCCTACACCGTCTCCTGGATCTTCGCCTGTCATCGTGCCGTCATTGAACCGACTTGAACCTCACATGAAAGGGCCATAAATCTACATATACTCTACTATATGTTTATGGAATAATTCCATGCATACCTTTCAGAATTTTACTTCCCTCTTATTCCCTATATTTTTCCTATTTTGGATGTCTGTAAATAATTAAATGTTTGGACATATATGATGACCTGACGGACCCCTGGGGTGTGTCCATCTGTTGCGTTCCGCCCTCTCCTCTTCCTCTCTGATCCTGCCAGTGCTTTCCTGTCCACCTGCACTTCATAAAAACACTCCATCTGACCCCTATTGTTAATTTCATGTCAACACAGGGCCGAGGGTCAAAGTTCACCTCGGGTCACTGACCCTTCATCTCAGGAGACACTGAGGCCGAGTCAGAGAGGCCCCACATGGAGTTGCCATGGAGCTAGACTGATCAAAACACACTTCAGTTTTCAGTAGGGAATATGTTTGGAGCCTCAGGTCTGGATCTGACTGCCTCACCCCAACCGTTTCTGCTCACCGGGATCTGGCGACCAAAGAGATACTGTGAAGTCAGTTGCCTCGGGCCGTTTCTGCTGTTGGCCCCTTAATCTATTAATGAATTCAATTACAGCAACCCCAGCATGTGGCGCAGAGGACTGAGGCATTTCTAAACTGGTCAAGAACTTCACCGGCGAGGCTGAGGACAGTCAGCATTCTCATACCCTAACAACCAACAAGGGTCAGATATTTTTGGTTAGTGACTGAAAACACAACAGTTGTGTTTTTGAGACTTACATTAAAAACTCAGAATGCAAACTGCACGGCGCAATTTCCGAAACTAAGGTTTGTAAATTCACATTTCAGCGCATGTTAATAAAATTAACGGAAATTAATGAAAACTGCTGTTACGATCAATGTGAAATGTACATAAACATCTCCAAAATTCTGTTTGGTAACAGCTCGACATTAGTTTCGCCAACCCAATAGACCAAAACCTCTGTTATGAGCTTAATTTACTTGGAAGAGAAGCTGTACAAAATCGCTTCATTTAAACTGATGAAATACAATTTGAGCATATTTAACACTTGGTTAGGCCGGATTGGTGCTTAGAGAATTTGCGAGTTTTTGAACAAAAATAACACACGCAACTCTAAGTGAATTCACCTTCGATTTAAACTCTTCTCATCATTCGTTTCAACAAAGACCATGTTTCTATCTTAAAAATATAACAGCAGCCCTGCAAGAACAACAGATCTGCCGACACAGATTCAGTTGGAAATATGTCATTGGTGACATTGAGAAAGGGTCATTTTAAGAGTGACAGTGCAAAATGGATGAGTGCTGATCCATGGAGATGCCCTCATGGCCCTGGAGAGGTCCTGATTTATGGTACCATGGGAGGAGGGGGTATTGGCTGGAATCGATGCTGAGCTCGGCCAAACCTCCCTACTGACACCCCAACCTCCCTCAGGCCTTGAGCTCTCACCCTGCGGCTGGCCCTGCTGTAACAGTGCTGAGAAAGACATGATGGGAAGAGAGAAGGACAGCCCTGAGGGAAGGAACGGAAGGTTTGGAGGAGACTGTGTTGATCTGAAGGCGATGTCTCTTTCACCTGGTTCTCCTCCCACATTATTTCATCTCTGCTTCTAAACACCCACACAGACTCAAGCTGGAACACATTTTCAACATGCACCAACGCTATTACAAATACCCAGTACAAAAAAATAACAATATGACATGCACAGGATTACTAAGTGTCTTTTTTTCGGCTCTGTGTAGGAAGCAGAAAACTAAGTTCATTTTTTAAACAGAAAAACATTGACGTGATTTTCTCCCTGTTGGTTTTGAGGCAGAGAAGAAGTGTATATTTTTGACAACATGAGTGTTATGTAATGTTAGGCGCATTAATACACAACTAAAACACAGAAATCCACTGCATGTTTGTGAAGAACCACATTTACACGTCTGTTAATCAAACAAAGCATGCGGCTTCAGGACATTCGGAATATAGGGCAACTGTTATTAAATGATTTTGGCTGTTTTTTCATGCTTTTAAAATGCTGTCAACTCTTCATTGCATGCTTCAGACACTGAAGATTCTGCAATCCGTAACTTCTGCACCACTTTTGACACTATCTCTGTTTTAATTGCAGATTACTCAGTAGCTTTATTTACATGGTTTAATGTCAAAAGACGTCCAAAACAAAAGTTAATAAATCATTTCATGCTTACATTGCATGCATATTGAGGGAAGGAGATTGCTTTGAGTGCTATTTAAGTAAAGTAACCAGGTTTTTCTACCCCCAAAAATATGAATTGCAGCTTTAACAGATTTTTTTACCATATATACATACCGGGCTGGAAATGGGGGGAACATGCGGAGAAGAAGTCACAGGAGTGAATTTCAAGCGGGAACAGAGTCTCACCTTAAAATGTAGAGAATTTCCATCTTTTATTTAATTTATAGTCGAACTTCCAAATGCAATGCAAATGTTATACATAAATATAGTGAAATTATCTGTATCTGTACAAAATATTTCTCAAATTAGAGTCCTCCCAGTGAGTCTCGGCCATTTCCAGCACGGTATACATACTGCATATTCCCTTCATACCAGACGCCTACCAGCAACCGTTTTGATGTGTTTTCCTCTTTCTATTGAATAAAGAATTAATTCACACTCACTGATGCAAATCAATTTGGACAATTACATGACAGATCACAGAGCTTGAGTATCTTGGTTGCCGAGTAGTTCAAAATTGGTCGGCTCGAACAAGAACAAACCAGATGACAACAGCTCTTTCATACCGCTGCTGCTGTCTTCAGTTATTTTCCCACATCTTCAGTGAACCGTGAAAACAGCTCAAGCAATTGCCTCGGACAGAATAAACCATAACAAGCCGGTTATTTGCGATCATCACCATTTACTGTAGGAACAACAGACAGGCGGCAGCGCTTTTATTGAACATAAGAGATGTTCCTTTCAACAGGCAAATTGAAAAAGGCCATGAGTGATTTCTTCCTGATTAGACTCTTTTGGGACAGTGGGGAGGATAATAAATAAACGTCATGAGAAACAGCATCAATCACCTTTAACCGCATCTACTGTTACACCTATGGCTATCATTTACATCTATTTATTAGCATTTGGGTTTGGCAATATGGCAGCTTTCCTGACTGCTTTGAATACATGAGCACACAGATTTCTTTTTCTGGCACATTGAGCCTTTATGTTGCGATAAATTCTATCGAAATTTGGCATGTTTGTATTTTTATTAAGACATCTATTAAGGGGTTATACTTTTGGGGTCCACTGGCTGATGGCCATAATGAATTTGAGTTGAGATTTTACAAAATCACAGACTTACTTAAAAAGTAATATTTTGTCTTCCACAGAAAAAAAGAACTGAAGGTTTTCAACAACACATGGTGAATAATTGATGACAGATTTTTTGGGTGAACTATTCCTGTTAGTAAATCAGTTTTAAACGTATTCTCAGTCTAGTGTGTCAGCATTTAATTCCATGTCCTGTCCTGGTTACCAATTCTTTATCACACCACTGTATCCTTTACGGACTTGAAATGTTTGATGGTGAACGCTGTACGCTCTGATGTTCAAAAGCAATGGTTACAGCATGGCATTTGAAACGCTAATGTCATGGGTACGATCCCAGGGATTGCACGTACTTAGAAACAAATGTATTGTATAATCCAATGTAAGTCGCTTTTTTGATAAAAGCGTCTGCCTGATGCGTTAATGGAATATAAATACGGCAAAATGTTTTCTACACAGATGGTGCTGCTAAAGACGATAATGCAGAGCACTAAGGTAACCGAGTTGCAGTTACTCATAAGACTTTGATGAGAGGTTAACCGTAGTTCAACAGAACCCAACAGACTGTGAGGGTACAAGAACAAACAAGTGCATATTTAATAAGAATGAAATGCATGAAATACCAACCAACTCACGCAATAGGTGAAAAACGTTGAGGAAATTTTTGCTGATATCATTTACTGGCAGCTATAATGACGAGAAGGAAACTTTTCTTCGTCTATGGAAAATCACAATGAGATCTTAAGGAGTAGTTCACTTCGAAATGTGCGCCCATTCACTTTCCGTAGTATTTTTTTCTTTGGAAAGTCAATGGGAGCCAAAGTGAACTACTCCTTCAAGTTTTTTTATTTGTTTCTCAGCACTATGATTAAATGGTGATTAAGTCTCTTTCTATTCCACTCCATTAGAATTTGCTAATGTTGAAGTCACCATAAAATCAAAACAGAGAATTCTTATTTTTTTAGTATTGCATTTTTTGTATAAATAATATGGACATTATTTCATTTCATTTGTTTCATCATAAACATTAACCTCTCATCTCTGGAATATGTCTCGGGCTGTGGACAAGACCAACGGCGGTACTAGGGTTGGGCTAAGGGGCTGAAGCCTTGAATGTTTTCAGTAAAGCCCTGAATGTTTTTATTAGCATGCCTTGTAGGAATCACTTACGGACCGTTAACATTTTAGATCTTTCGCGTGCACAAAGTGGTTCATAGAATGCAACACGGATGTAGTGCGCATGTTCGATCCTCTTTTTTCCAGGCGTGTCGGTGCTGAAAAAAACATTTATCCATTGGTGGAACCTTCACATCTTCATAGCAAGCAGGGGCAAACACCCGACAGCGCAAGCTTACCAGCAGTTTAAAAAAACGAGAATGTAGCACCCCTTGTGTTTTCAAACGTTTTTTAGACAAGAAATGTGTATTCTAACTCATAAATGAATGCCTCTGGGTTAAATTACAGATATCCCCTCTCCCTAGAAACGTCCTCTGGGCGGGACTACAATTGTTGTGCAATGGCCAGGCATGCTTCCTACTCCTGACGATCCAATGAATTCCCGAAGGACAAAGTTTCCGAAAGAAACGCAGAACTTTCGTTTCATGCGACTTTAAAAAGACTCAAGTACACTGCAAAAAATAAATTCCTTAAGCATTTTTATCTTGTTTTCAAGTAAAAATATCAAAACAGGAGTACAAACCAAAAGTAAATATTCTAGGTCGCTTCCTTTTTAGGTAGATGTAGGGTATATTGATTTAAGATGTTTTTGATATTTGTATTAGAAAACAAGACAAGTACAAAATGTATTTCTCCAGTATCATCTCACATGTCTGGTTTAGTTTCAGAAGATGTCTTAACAATGTCTAAAAAAGGACTCAAACTACAAAAGTGTGCTATTAAAAATAAAAAACCAGACATTGTTTAAACATCTCACATTACATTTGTGATCTGGACTTTTATTATTACCAGGCTATACTGTATTGCACCTTTACGCTCTTACTCTCAATAAAGTCACCAATTTTCTCATCTGCATTTATTAGATTTCTTCTAAATAATTTGAGAAGAAACAGCTGTAAAAAAGTCACATCAATGAAACTGTTCATATTTATAACGTTTCTAATAATATGCTCAATAATGCAATATCCCACGAGTACATTTACATTTACGCATTTTGCAGACGCTTTTATCCAAAGCGACTTACATTTCATTATCCTATACATTTTTACATAGGTATGTGCAATCCCCCGGGATCGAACGCATGCATTGTTAACGCAATATTCTTACCAATGAGCTATAGGAAAGAGGCCGAGTGCTGAATTGTTCTAGACCCTCGCGACCCATGCTGTAATTTTTCTGTTTGCTTGTTACTTTCAGTTTCACTTTCATAAATCCAATTTACCTTAGTGGTGAAACTGGTACTGATGCTGGTGAAATATCACATGACTTTCAGCCAATCAGATTCGAGAACCAGAAAGAATTGATGTTTAAAATGCAATAACCATGTATCATTGCGCATTGACATTTGTTATTGAACTACCCCTCACCTCTTGCATTGCAAATGAGAAAGTAATTAGCCACCCATATTAAATAAAAGGTTAAATAAAAAAAGTGGAATAAATGACTGGGCTTAAGCCAGTGGAATGCACAAGTGGCTGAGCAGCAGATGGCGTAGAGGGGGCTGGGCTCTGGCACGTCAGGTTTAAATAGATCACTTGAATGAGGCCCCTGCGAGTTTGTCTCCTCACGGTTACGGTGTGTTTACCTCATAATGTGGATGTTGCACTCTATTGTCTGCACGGTTGGGGTTTACTGCGTAATTAAGAAGCATGCGGGACATGGGGGTTCACGATGGAATTTGTAGGTACAGAGAATGGGGGTGTTTTTCAGCTAAACCCTTTCCCAGGAGAACCGAAATGGATGCGCTTTAGAATACATGGCGAGGTGCCCCATCATGCTGGGGTGACAAATTTGGCAGACAACAGCACAAGACAACACTGCAGGGAAGGAAACGTGCGGAGGATGTTCTATACATCCTGAGTTCGGTTAGTGTGCTGTGATCGTCGGGGGACACGACAGGCTCGGTATGTGCCTGCGTGGGACAATATCTGAACGATTACATAAGTGGTGCACTGCAGGAAAAGAGAGCGAAAGAAGGGTCGTGCGTAACACTGGTTTGGTTTGCAGAAATAAAGAGATGCAGAGAGACGTGAAGTTGAAGACAGAGTCAGTGAGGGGGAAATGAGAGAGAGGGAACATGAGGGGGAACTTTACAAGAGAAATGCAAAACCGTGAGACCTGCCTCTACACGAACTCATAGGTGTGATGAAATAAATCAATACAACGTTGCTTCATACGATATACAATCTGTATTGCTCAGAGGTTGCTTGATGACATTATGGGGTTCTTTGTATGTTTTTAGATATGATTCACATGTGCGGTGTTGGGTAAGTTACTCTGGAAAAAGTAATGAATTACTAGTTACTAATTACATATTCAATAGTGTGATTAGATTACCTTACAAATTTCTCTCTCCCAAAAGTATTTAATTACTTATTTATAATTACCTTGCTTAGTTAAGTGATTCAAGGATAAATACGAAAGGACTCCTTATTCATTCAAATAAATAATATGAAACTAATGTACTCCTATTATCTAAAGTGTTTGCATATGTGAGAAAGATACATTAATTCATGCATTTTAAAGTTAGACTTTGAATGTCCATTCCACTATTGTATTTGTTACACAGTATTTAGTTCAATTACATCTGAAGTAACTCTTGTTAAATTAGAAAAAATAAGAGTACTCCCTTACTTTACATTTTTAAAGAGAAAAGTAATGAAGTTACAGTAACTAATTACTTAGTAACTAGTTACACCCAACACTGTATATGTGTTTGGGATAGTTCACGCAAAAATCAGGTCAACATCTTACTGATCTGTTCTGACTTTATTTTCTTCTCTACTCTTTTCTTCTCTGCCCATAAAAAAAAAAAAAGTATGAATGATTCTGTATACTGTGTTAGGCTATATGAGACCAGTCTTCTTTTTGATTGCACTTATGCTTTTGTTGTACTTGTGCTGTACCAATTGCTTCCATTACCTACCCCACTTGTAAGTCGATTTGGATAAAAGCGTCTGCTAAATGACTAAATGTAAATGTAAATGTAAAAATAAGAATACTGTGACTCTCAGTGGTTTTGTGTCCATACAATGGAAGTAGTGTTGTATACTTACCAACATTCTTCAAAATATCTTCTTTTGTGATCTGCAGAAGAAAGAAAATCATACAGGTTTGGAATGACATGAGGGTGAGCAAATGAAGAATTTTCATTTTAGTGCAAACTATCCTTTTAAGCAGAGCTCTCTGTCCTCCATTTTAAACAAACACAACCTATAGCTATATAATATATATATAACCTATATAGACCTATATATGCATTTAGATTGTCCCTGACCACAGTGAGGTTTAGGGAGGTCATGTTAGCTTTGGCCAGGACGTTTGTGTGTGCTCACCTGAACCCAGTGGAGTGTGTTTATTCAGAGGGGACAGATGAGCTATCTGCCAGCACACAGCATACGTGAGAACAGTCAACCTGTATAAATCACCCAGCCATCTAGCCTTAACCTCCAGGACACATCTTGCCTGCGGCGCACATGCAGATGATTATGCATTGCTGGCTTTACTGTAGCTCAGAGCAGTCCTGATCATAACAGAAGACTTGAAAGGATCCAAACAGAGCTGCGTTTTAGCATAAACGTTTAGGGGTTGTAATAATCGCCTCCTCATTACAAACTTCATTATTATCATCAGTGTGTCTAATGAGTGCCATAAGACATTATCATCCATTATTTTCCACTTATTGTCTATGGACAGCATCTGCAGCATGATGGCCATTATCACAGGCAGTGGACTCAACCCCTTACAGATACAAATGAAGAGGAACGAAGGATGTATTTTTGGTGGAAAATGTGTACTGTACACAAATTTACGCATTTGTGTCCTGAGACTGATTGACCATTTAATAAGTGGCTAAAAGATGTGATTTTTCTATATTAAAACTATACATCAAAAGTATACTAGTTTACCCCAAAATGAAAATTCGTTAATTTTTACTTACCTTCATGTCATTTCAAATCTGTATGACCAGATATTTTGAAGAATCTCGGGAACTAAATAATACTGGCTCCGTTGCCTTCCATTGTATGGACACAAAACCACTGAGACATTTCTTAGGTTTTGAATAACATGATGGTGATTAAATGTTTTTATTTTTTGTATGTGAACTGTGCCTTTAACATCACACGACTGGCGGATTAAACCTAACCACTTGATCTAAGTAAGCTGAAATACACAACTGAAACTATGTTCACCAAGTATTTCACATGGATGGATGTTGGTTGTTGGCTTTGTTCCGAGAGGTCCATGTAATTAATATAACAGCCCGGTTGAAACCAGACTACTGCAGGTCTATAGTCAGACAGAGTGGGAAGAAATTAGACCTCAATGCTTTGAACTGAACCTGATACAGTTGAAAAATAAGCACTTTGAACCTGCATCGGTGGACGAATCAAATCTAATGAGAGTGACAGGCTGCAGCGCTGCAGAACCGAATCATTATAGTATCATCTTACTCTTCAGTATGATCACTGGAGCGCTTAAATGGCCCTAAACAAATGCTTTGAAAAGCAAACACTCGACCTGCTTTCAGGAATCTCCCACTTTAACGGAGACTGCTCTGCTGCGCATGAATTCAGTCTTTCACATAGAGAGACTAATAGTTATTTGGTTATTTAGAGGCAAGCGGATCAGTTAAATCTCTTTGGAGTCTTATCATAATGAACAATCTGTTGATGACCTGTGTCATGGCATACGAGACCCATCGCATTCATCGGACCTCGGGCTTAAAAAAATCAATATTATGAGCCATTAAGTTAGTCACAAATTGGAAAAAGTTACTCCAGGTTGCAATGGTTGCTTTGCGGTTCATGCTTTGTGCACAAAGGCATCAAGCTCAATTCTGATAATGAAATTCCGGCTGATGAATGTCAGTCTTGAAGCACCTTGACCATGTCTCCGGAACAAATCTGATTTGAGACATTAGCGACGGAATCAGAAACAGTCGCATGACGTGCGGTTAAGAGAGCAAAAGCTGGCATCATACCACATACATCTGAGAGTTTGTATGAGACTGTACAGTAGCAGATTGGAAAAGAGAAAAAAAGAACATGTAGGGAATACAAAAAAGCAGTCGTGAAAATAAAGTTATAAATTAAGTTGTAACAGCTGCTGGGAAGTGAAGTATTAACGTAAGCCTTGAAAGACAAACCAAAACATCAAAAGGGAAATGGTTGAGAGAGACTAACTTTTTTATAGTCAAACACATTCACAGAGCTGTTATGTATGCAACTATTATGGGTCAATCGATAAATCCAGACCGCTCACACACACAAAAGCTTTTGAGGAGCTTAAGGAAGCTGACATCTTGAAGACGATGTGAATTTATTTACATACATTAAAAAGCTCGAATCACGTTTCTCCCATCACAGAAGCTGGTGTTTACTCTGAAATCTAATAACTAATTATTCACATGACAATAAATCTACACTGAGAAAAATATAATTACATTACAGTACAACACAGAGGATCATTTACTTCTAAACAGATTTACAAAGTTTAACACTTGACAAAATACTGTTTTATTTACAAATATACAGACGTACACATCATTTGGTCCCAGCAGATAAATACAGCATAAAACGTTAACTAAAATCATACTATTTTACTAAAATAGTAAACATTAAAAAACAATAAAATGTACAAGTTAAGCAATAGAAAAACTGTGTGGTAAAAGTTAAATAAAAACTGAATTGACGAAACAGAGTTGTCAGAAGAATATGTCATGAATTTTGATGCACTAGTTGACTGCTTGTGACTGCTGTTTTTCATTGGTTACTACTTGTTTTTCAGTCTAAAGCTGCCAGTTTTTCTTCTCACACAATGACTCACTCATCACACAGATACTGCAGTTCAAGCAGGCACATAATAAATATTGAAAAAGGGTGACCTTCTGTAAACGGGAGTAGAGTTCTAGCTTTGTCACATGTGCCTCAAACGCTTTCCTCTTGCTCTCTTTGCAATTCAGACAAAGCACTAAAAGGCATCCCTGGACAGACTAGAAGACCTCTTCTTCTTCAACTTCACAGCCGTAGTCTGTAAAAAGACAAAGACGTGAATGAATTCTGGGGTTTCTAGATAAATGGTGAATGCGGCAGATTAGATTAGATGGTAGAGTGCAACCAGGACACTTCTGTGATAAGCGAGTATTTGTAGATGTATGACTTTTAGAGGAGAAGAGATAGATGCCGTTTATCAAGATGATAAACACTCCAAATGCAGTCTGCCACAAAGTGCTGGAGAGTTGCGGCCCACTTAACATTAAACAATTTGTCAAAATGAAGAGCCAGACCTTAGAGCTAATCTAGAAAACCCTTGATCATCCAAACCCTTGAACCTTGACTTCATTATCCACAGCTATGATGCGCTGTGACATACTGACCGTGTCCACCTATCAGCTCCATGGCACTAACGCAAGCCTCCTCTGGCTCTTCTTCGTTCTCCTCCTCTTCCTCAGCTGGTTCCTCGTACGCCACGGGGCCACTTTCAACCACAGGGGGAGGGGTTGGGGCAACTGGGGGCTCGGGGGTGGCGGGAGGCAACATCATGTGGACGTTGGGGGTGACCTAAAAGAAATAATGGTAATATTTTAATAATAAGGTTGCAACGATTATGTGGGTCATTCTCACGAAACCACTGATACGGCATGGCAGGAAAGATTGGAATTATAAAACATTTAATTCTTCAACACAAAACATGATCATAATAATCATAATTGTGTTCTCTACCTTGCAAAAAGCATAATTTTAGAACAGGAATGATTTTTTATGTATTTTATTGCTTTTTCTGCTAGCTCTAGAGTGTGTTGTCATTAAAACACATCCCAATTTGTCTGGAGAATATTAATGTACATTAAAAAAGTGTCCACAACTGATGTTCTCACCCTCGGCAACATATTTAAAGGGCTGTTTAAACATACACAAAGATATTTAAATAAAAGTTTGATTTTATGTGAAGGAACACATCTACCAGTACCTTTCAAATGGCATACAGGTTAACCAATTACTTTTTTTCATGGTTAAAAGCGTAATATTCTCTTGTCACGCTGTGTAAACGACTTTTCATTCTCATTACCAATACAGGTTGTTTTCTGCATGATTTTTATAAGAATTATTATTATTATATATTATTATTATAAGAAAATATCGTTTTCTATTAAAATATAATTTGTTAATGTCTTGAATGAATGATTAATGAAAACTTAGCCATCATGGCTTCGCTTATTTTAGCAACAGATGCCATAGCATTTACATTTTTTAACTAGCTATGTAATGAGATTTTAAGGCCTTTTTATTCCAAAAATGTTCGACATTGTGTTAAACTGTCCGTAAAAGTTTTGAAGTAGTGCTTTTAAACATGTCATGCAGTACCTTGTTTAAAATGAATTACAAGGAAATGTGTTGATGCGAGTGTTCTTAACAAAATAATTTCCGCAAACACGAACAAACAATGAACAATACTTCTGCAGCATACATTAATCTTAGATCATTTTAATTTCACCATCACAATTATGTAAATGTTAACATTAGCTAAAGGAGCAATGTGGACATTTTAGCGTCTTACTCAACTCCTCCACCTCCCTTTCGAAGCACTACGTCAACTGACAGAGGACAAACATTTCACCACGTTTTTGCTTCCTTGCTGAACGAGATAATGTATTTACGAAGTGCGCATTGTAGTGCAGTTTGTCCTTTCAGGGCTACTGTAGAAAAAACACGGCCAATTCCATGTAAGGGGATCTGCGATCAAATCAATAACATAACGCTTCATTGTGTAAGGATTGCACTGATATGTGTATGTTGAAATGTGATGCCCATTTTTGGTGATGCGGGCTGGAATCTGGCCTGCAACATGATCCATTTCAACATATTGTAGTAAAAGAAAAACCGAGTAAATCACAAAGAAAAAGTCAGAATAATTCAGGGCAACTTTTCCCATCAGGCATCTGAGGAAGGAAGTAGTGCTCGGGGGAAGCAGAGGCCTAAATCAATTATCGTGTTGTGAAAATCTGAGGAAGTGCATAAGAGTCTCAGTGGTAATTATAGCACAGACGTGCTGCTGTACCGTGAGGCCACTCTTCAGGCGTTGCCAGTGAAAGGGAAACAGCAGCAGTGGGGTTTTAGTAATAGCAGGACTTTGCAAGCTCGGCAGAGGCCTGCAGCTCACCTGTGGGTTACACCCTGAGCGGGTCACCCGGGCTGGTGCGTTAATGATCTTCTTAAGAACATGACATGTACTTGCAATCTGTTTAGTTCAGCTATAAAGTAAAAATATTGAATTATAGCAACATCGTTTTTTTTCATAGCTCTTCAGGGTAATACACAGAAACTAAGAGCCCATTATGCACGTCTCGAGCAAAGTATGAAATCGTGCCCTTTTGTTCTTTCTTTGCAGGAAATAGGAGAGCTATGCTAATGATTCCTTGTTAAGAATGACTCTCTCTGAAATGTATAATACATTATGTAACACTTATTAATTTCAGAATGTCCCAGCAGCCAACGACAAAAGCAATTGGGCACCAACCTGTATGAGAACGGCAGGCTCTGTTGCATAGCGACAGGGAAAACTGACCGCCGCAATCTTTTCTCCTTATTTGAAAAACCCACTTTGTGGATAAATACAATCCACATTGCTCTCTGACCGCTGAAGTGGGGCAGTAAGCACATCACCAAAACATCAAATTATGCAGCTTTAACCTTATCATCACATATATTGACTTCGGATTAAAAGTACCGAAATGTACTATTTATACCATATTTACCCTGTGAACAAATTAGCTGGTCTAATATTAGCCACTATGACATTTAGTTTATTATCATGACAGATTTAGAGCGAAGGGTTAAGTAGGGTTAGCATGCTCGGGCCGAGCAAATTTATTTTGGTCTCTAAGTAGATAGTCATGAAATATTGCTCATTAGGTCAATGAGAAAATAGACCACGAGCGCTTACTGATGCAGTAATCACATTAGCTCTTGGGTTATGAAATGAGGTGCATACAAGAATACTGTTGATTTAATCTTTGTAATTGCATTAAGTATTTGAAGATAAGAGCCTGCTTATATTTTTAGGCACTGCACCGCTTTTAAAAAGGGAATTGGAGAGCAACAAGTATTGCTTTGCATGTACACCAACAGTCTACTCTCATGTCTTTCCAAATCTGTATGACTTTCATTATTCTGCAGAACACAAAAGAAGATATTTTTAAGAAAGTTGGTAACTAAACAAGATCGGACCCTATTGTCTTCCATTGTATGGACACAAAACACATTTCTCAAAATATCTTATTTTTTTCCACATACGAACAAGTCATAAACAGGTTTTGAATGACATGAGGGTAAATAAACGATGACAGAATTAAAATATTTGCATGAACTTTCCCTTTAACAGTGATAATTAAATGCCGTCTTTTAACTTACTGGTTTGGCTTCTGTCCTCTTCTTCTTGGGTACAGATGATATCAAAGGGCGGAGCCTAAAGAAAGCAAGAAGAAAGAAAAAAATCTGTGAATCTTTAAGGATCTCATCATTTTCCACATCACCTCATATGGATGCTTTAATGAGCTCACGACCGGCCTAATTTGCGTTCTAAAAATATGAAAATACGAAGCATACATCCTGATCCTTTCCTCAATCCCACTCGAGTGCAGATTACTGAGGCATATCTAAAGCTCTGGATTCACACTGAGACCTGCACTATTGGGGCTAAAGAAGCCCTGTGGCATTGATGAAATGCTTAGCTTACATTTCCCAGCGAATGGATTTAAACATCAAACACCGGCACTATTTAGGGCTAATATTAAAGAGACTGGCATAAAACATTAATTCGTTTTATGGAGGAAAGGGAAAATAGGAAGTACAGAACATTCTGAAATAAGGAGGTTTTGGTAAGTGGAGATGGTGGTCTAGTGGGTTAAACCACTGAACTAGTAAATCAAAAGGTTGCTGGTTCAATCCCATCAGCCACCACCAGTGTTTCCTTGAGCAAGACACTTTACTCCATGTTGCTCCAGGGGGATTGTCCCTGTAATAAGTGCACTGTAAGTCGCTTTGGATAAAAGCGTCTGCCAAATGACTGTATGTAAATGTAAATGGTAAGGCTACACGTTAGTGTTAGCTTAAAGGTGCTGTGTGTAATATTTGATGGATCTATTGATATAAATTCAGAGGTGTATAAAGACCTTACGTAATGAAGCATTATGTTTTATAACATTAGAATGAGCTTTTTGTATCTAGATACACCGCGGGTCCCCTTGTATGAAATTCACAATGTTGTTTCTACAGTAGCCTTAAATGGACAAACTGCTCTACAGAACGCGTTTCATAAATATGTTATCTACGAAGAAGTGAATCTAAGTAAATATTCATCTTAAAAATCATAGTTCTTAACAGACGGCTGTTGTGCATTGAAAGGGAGGGATGGAGTGAGCCGTTGGTTGCAATTCACAACCTCACCACTAGATACCACTATATTTCACTCACTGGACCTTAAATGAAGTGAAATGTTATTATTATTAAGATGGGTTAGACGATTAAAGTATCTTCTGATTTCAGTTTTTATTGATTTATTATTATTTTTGAATCTGTCCTTCTGAAAAGCTTGTATCTTTTGCCATAAATCATCATTATTAGTCGCCCCTATTGATCTTCAATGGGTTTTGCAAATATCTAACCAATAAAACGTATCAAAAAGTACACTACATTATTTAAAAAGTACTGTGTTTTTTTTCCGTTTCCTGGAAAACAGCGAATTTGGACATCCAAACATTTGTTTTTAACATTTTTATTCAGTTATAGTTTTTCAGTTGGTTGTATGTGATGGTTTTTAAATAACTTAAATTTTTTAAAAATAAAAAAAATGTGTAAACAGGAGTAAACAAAGACTCGCCCACTGACCACTTACATATCCCCTGTAAGGGATCTTAAAGGAACAGTGCCCCCCCAGAAATGTATCATTTTACTTAATTTCCTCCCCCTCATGCTGTTCCAAATGTGTATACATTTATACCATTGACTACCATATTGGGGAAAAAATACTTTTGAAGAATCTTTTTGAAAAATGACTTTTGACTATTGTCATATTTCCTACTGTGATAGTCAATGGTGGCCAAGAACTGTTTGGTTTTAAGCATTCTTCCAGATACCTTTCTCTGTGTTCATCAAAACAAAGAAATTAATACAGATTTGGAAAAGCTCGATTGCGAGTAAATGATTTATTTTTCGGTGAAATGTTCCTTTAATACCTGGAATACACTGATCTTACAGTAAAGGTCATAAATGTATTTGAAACTTGTTAGAAAGCTCAACCAACACAGTCAAAACATAAAAACAGAGTGAATTCTTCATTCTGTGCTACGGGTGAGTTCTGGTGTAACAAGACCCCTTAATTTATTGTATAGCCTACTTGCATATATTGTTGTATTATACTACGCAAAATGCAGCTTCACAACCGAAGCACTGTGTAAGTATACGCAACAACTTACAGGAAGTGGCACACAAATGCACATACACCAGGAAAGGAATACAAACACAAGATAAAGTGCAGGAAAAATGGGCAGCAACTGCTGCTCCCTGCTGAGATCTCCCCGAGGACTCTGGGTGAATGCTTCACTACTAATTAATCTGCTTAAGGAAGTAAGAGACAGAGAGACAGAGACTTTCAGGCGAAGACACATCGGGGCTTCCTCTGTCATAATTCTTTGGGGGTGGCGACCTACATTAGCCATCTGCTGTCCAATCAGAGTTGAGTTTTGTCTGTTTTGGCCAGATCTCTGCTCTGTGCACCAGTGTCCTGGGCCTGATACACACCCTCCACTATTGCATTAGGATTATCTAACACATTACTGAAAAACACAATCACCCCCGAGCGGTCTCGTAAAGTGAATAGTCTCGGGAAGAGGTGCAGATCCAACAACCCAAGTGTGACTAATACACTTACAAATCTTCAGCCGTAGAAGTGGAATGGCCTTCAGCTGAATCTACAACACAGGCTGTGTATTGGATTGAACAATGTAGATAATCTTACAACAACGAATGCACGAGAGCCTGAACGAAACTGGAGACGCCTTGACAAAAGAAAAGAACAGAAGTCCGTGGTAGGAAGTTTCTAGCGATTGTTTTCTGTTCTTCAAAAGCAGTCAAGGGCGAAGCGAATCGAATGATGGCAGGAATCTCTAAGATGTAATAAGGACCTCAAAAAATTGACATAGAATAAAAGTGTCTGATAGTAATTCACATTCAAGTAAGTGTTATTTAAACTACTGGACCACCCCTTCTCGAAAATCCCACCCTTATGTCAGCAAACTGGACCTCTCAAAATGATTGACAGATGATGAGCACCTCAACGTTGTCTGATTGGTTAATCAATAGACTGTCATACAGTATACAGAGCTGTGTGTGATTTCTCAAGACACCTAAAGTCAATGTAATATAAAAATCTAACATATAATAATATCATAACATATAATAATATAATAAAACAACAAATAAATAAAATAATATAAAAAAAATTCAATACAATTTGCTAGGATCTGGATTTGTATTGGTTTAAATAAACCTTTTCTTCTGCTAACCTTTTTATTATTTATGATAGGCTAGACGTTTAAAGTAGCCTATTAAATTAGTAAATTTCTCAGAAAAACATATTTTTTTCAATTCACTCTTTTAAATTTTGTGCAGGGGAAAGTTGTTGTAACTTATCAAAATAATTAAAGTTAATCTTTTAACGTATTTAAATACCTGGATGTAATGCAAGTAGTTAGTTGAAATGGTTGCAATTTGATTGTACTTGAATTTCCACTGGTTTAAATACATTTTTGGGTTATGAAACACAATAAAAACCACATCGTCATCGTCAACAATTTTTTTTAACTTCAGTCTCTGAGTAACATGTAATTTTTTAATCCACAAAATAAACTTTCTCAGTAAAAAAGTGTAATGAATCATGCAAAAAGCATTTAAATTTTCTACATTGTGTTTTATAATTACCCAAAAATCAAACATGTCTGTCAATTTGGAATATGAAGAACTAAAACATCAACATGTCACACCAGTCACTTCACTGAATACATGCTGGCTAAAAAATTATAATTTCTTTACAAAGCATCTGTTTTCAAATCCACATCATCTGAATATAATGACATTGATGTCTGTCAAAATATTATGTGAAAAATACATAGAAATATTTACTGTCCATGCATTTCCTTCTCAGTTGTTATATAATATATAATATTTATAAAATTATAATATTTGAATATCTCCTTCATGGACGGCTGTTTATGATACAGTGTTAGGATGCAGCTTACTATACAGACAGTAAGGCAGCTGAACAGGGTTTGGAACGGAGCCCTTATCTCACAGTGAAGAAAATGGTCAGACATTCTCAATTTGACGCAGACACACTTACACCGGCTCCTACTACAGTAACTACTGACCATCCCTGTGGGTATTCTGTATAAATCACTGATGCAATTTATGACAGACCGTCTGCTCTCTCTACACTCATTACAAACAGTCTGCTCGGCACACAGGCGGCACGGAGGCCCTTTAACTGGACCAAATTAACAGTAAAATCTCCAGTGTCAGATGGGCAAAACACTGTAAACACATCTAAGTATTCTACAAGAGCTCTTTCATGTTTTTAATAGCAGGCATCTGTGACCAGAGGAGCCAGATCTGTGACATCACAGAGAGAGAAAAAGAGAAGAGGACAGTTTAGATGCATGTATCTCGGGGACAAGCTCTAAATGTGACTGTTGAACTCTTGTTTTCCCATCTCTGTTTCCACTGCACTGCCCTTTATGCATGGTAGAGGCTGACCACATCACAACACAATCCCCCATGAACCCCTGGGCACCACACTCACATATGAAACACACGACTGCGAGTGACACTGAGCTGAACGGCCTCTGACATGTGACCCGGGCCACTGAACAGTCAGGGCTATGTATGTGTACAGAGGTCAAAGGTCAAAATTTTGTATATTGAGACCCAAACGTCTAAGAAATCTCTGATTTCTTTTACGGACCTGAAAACCAATTGAATTACTGAGTCGATACTGAATTTTCGGTTTCCGCTCAGAATTTTAACTTCGGTGTATCACTAGTTCATTCATTACTACCAAGTACATGTAAGTATTTACTATCAGTGTTGAATATGCAACAGAATAAAACTTAATTTTGCTTAGTAATAATGTGCCAATCTTCTTTGCTATTAAGACCTAAAACTATCTTTATATGTATAGGAAGGTTAGACACATTCACACTTGAAGCATGAGGTTTACGTCAGCAGCTGTGCACTTTTTCTCCTCTGAGGACATTCACAGGTGTCTGGCATCAGGAGAAGTGTGACGTCAAAACCAGTGGATCTCCTGTGGATCTGGAACAGATCTGTGACATCTTTACTGTATAATAAATTAACGTAACAAGATGGGTAACCTGCATTATTGAATAGAGTGCTACATTTTGGGTGTCCCTTTTGTGACCTCCCAAAGAGAGGTAAAATAAGGCCACAGGTCAGACGGGGTGCCCTCAGGGCTGAGAGGGTGAGGCTGGTGAGGGCGCCTGGACTCTATGCCAAGCCGCTGCTCACGCCCGGGGCCAGATGGTGGATGAGCTGGCTAATGGAGCGAATTCATGCAAGACAAATTTGCCCACTTAACAATCAATCCCAACGCTGCTCTGTCATCAATAATTTCTCAGGATCTCTCAGGACTCTTTCAAAAAACGACTGAATTACTGATGCCGGCATCATATTTCAGGATTTTGAATGATAAATAAAGATTTTAAACAAGGTTTTAAAGAATCAAATGCATGTAGGATTATTCAATATGGAGTGTAAAACATGCTTTCAAGAAATTCACTACGATACCAACTACATTGTAGGATATCTTTCGATTTTTAATTGTGATATAATAATGATATTATTTTGTGCAAAGACTGAAACATTTGTTTAAATAGTCTAATGATTGGCTTTATTTATATTATATTATTTCAACTATTATATTATTAATCCAATATTATATTATAGATTATTTATATTATATTATTGTTATAAAGCTGTGACCATGAATTGTATATTAATGTGACAAAATGCACCACTGCTTGTGGTACCACAATAAGGCTTGCTTCTTAAAAATATAATACAAATCACAATATTAAAAATTATGTATGTACAATTTAATTGTAACAATTAAAAAAAGGGCTTTAAATCCTAACATGGTCGTCTTCAATCATATTCTTGTAAGCAACGTTTTTATAAAAAAGTAAAAGAAAGTCAAACCAAAGAGTCTTTATTCTAGTGAAAATCACTGTAACACATGGCCACTTATGATGAAAGCTTTGGAACTTTAGGTCTAAATTTACACAGTTGTTTCCCATCCGCCAACTGCACATTAAACACATGTGTAACTCTAGCCGCAAAGTATGAATGACTATTTAAGTACCAAAGCAAACAGACTATTCACATACGGGATATATATAACACGCAGAAGGCTGCAAGACGGAAATCAAACACGTCCCCTATTACTATTACTACTATTACCCATAGGCTTTGTAGCTAGGCAACCAATTTAAGCACCTCTCTGTGTGAAAGAAATTCTGGCCCGATCTCAAGCATTTCGTAGGGAGCACTTTTGCTACGCCGGGCCCATATGCCAGTCTGTCAATAATGTATGTGGATGAAACTTGACGGGGGGGAGTAATATTTCTATTGAGCCAATATCACACGGCAGCTGGCTTTGTGTAAATAAATCTAAGGGGGGAGAGGGGCTTCAGGAGCCACTACGCAGCTGTAATCCCCGTTCTCCAGCTGGGTGTACCAGCATTTAAGTTGTAAGAGTAAGCGGAGAACAGATTGAAGGGCGGGTTGGAATTTGAAAGGCTTTCATCAAATTTTGATGGTGGATTAAATCAAATACATAATTCAGAAGAAATTAATCAAAATAGGAGTGTCACAATATTCAAGTATTGGTGATAACTGTGATATTAAAACCATGATTATCAATATTGTTTTTAATACTACACATATGATAAGCTTCCATTTAATATGTTGCCCTAAGAGCCACAATGGTAACCATCTCTCTATCTGCCTCCCTGCAAATAAACAAAAATAGAGATGATTTTATCCGATAGAGTAGCATAAACTATTTTTTTATTTCATTAGATAATGCGATAAATTCTTTATGCTACAGTGTAGTCAAAGTCTGCTATGGTGACAACAAAAGCTTTATGCATTTATCCGTATATATAAACTAAATATTAAAAGGATAGTTCTCCCAAAATAAATGTCTTTGTTCTGTTAAACACAAAGAAAGATATTTGTAAGAATGTTAGATATTTTCAGTACTTTGACATCATCCACTACCATACTAGGAAAAAAAAGAATATTTTTTTGTTCTGTTGAAAGCAAAGTGAGATATTTTGAAGAATTTACACACAAAAAGTCAATGATGTCACAGAATCGAAAATTGCTAACATTCTTCCAAATATCTTTCTCTGTGTTATCAGTCATTGATACAGGTATGAAATTTTTTGGTGATCTATCACTATCACTCAAAAAAATGGGAGAGGGAAATAAACAGACGTTTGTTGAACGTCAGCCACTCAAGAAAGCATTGAAGGGAAGAAAACAAAAGTGAACAGCAGTAAAAGTCACAAGGATTCAAACCAGTGCAGTCTTTAATAACCTATAAAGGTCAATCACTATTTGCCATTTAAATACAAGCCCCACCCACCTCAGAAACAGTTGTACGGCTAAAAAAAACAATAATAACCTTTACATTTAGTTTTTTAACTTATGTAAAACTGTGGGAAACATTATACTGAGGCACACAGCGGCAGCAACAAACAAAACGTCCCAAACAAAAAGCAGTAGTTTAGTACCGAGCATCCGCTTCCTGAAGGACAAATCCATTATGCATTCAGCTCCTAACAGAACTGGCATGATGAAGGAGATACGGAGTTAAGACATTCAATCTGACCCCAGAGGAGGGAACCATTAAGGCCCAGTGGTTTCCACACCTTCTGGTGACAAGGCATCTTATCACATATCCTGCAGGCTACTGTGAAAAGCCCCCGGGGACCTGACTGGGGGACACAGCTTGGAGAGACAAAGGTCCAAGTAAGACATGATTATCCTTTTAACTGTCCCTCCAGCAGTACAGTACAACAGAGGAGATGAATCCATGACCGAGTTCACAGCAGAGACTGTGTTGGGGGTCGTTTCTCAATGCAGGTGGTTTCACTTTGATTTTACGTTTATATAGGGTGACTGGGTGCCAGACGTGCCACCACAGGGACTGACATAACCCGGCACAAACATCTTTTACAAAAGACAGTATGATTTAAAAAAAGAACATGCATACTCGTAGCGCATCTTTACTCAACAACAATGGTCTGGAGGCACGGGGCCAGTGTGAGAGAGCTTCAAACTAGCTTACAAAACCATTGAAACACCATCAGTCTTATTTTACCAATAAATTGTATAATCAATAATAATTATTTGCTAATCTAACACTTGTGTTTTTATGTCTTCCTATAAGATAAATATTAAATGGAGAGCAAATGAAAACTTTCTACAGTAGCCCTAAAGGGACAATCTGCTCTATAGAGCGCATTTCGTAAATACGTTATCTTCTTCGGCAAAGAAGCAAAAAAGTGACATCATCTTCAGCCACTTTAGTCCTTTGAAAAGAGGGGTGGAGTAAGCCGTTGGCTGCAATTCGCAACCTCCCCCCTAGATGCCATTATATTTCATGCACTGGACCTTTAGAGGGATACTTCACCCAAAATTCATAAAGTGTTCTGTGTATTTGAAACTTTTAGTGTAAACATACCCTTGTAGTTGCTGTATTAAAATTACAAAAACAATAGCGGGTTGATAATACTTTAACTTGTAACAATAATGTTTGATTTTGAGTTAAGCCTCGGTCACACTTGCCTCTTTACTCTATTGACTTCCATTCATACGAATGTGGCGGACCCGGAAGATGTTTCGCTGCGTAGCAAAGTTAAAGTTTGTGAACTCTGACCTGCGAATTGACGTCACGTGAGTGCGTGAGACCAATAGAAGATCAAAACTTCACAGCTAGACCTCTCGGTACAGAAATGTAAAAGATGGAGGATATCCCGTCCATTTTAACAGCACCGCCCGAACAAATTGTATCGAATGCTCAAAGTCTAGTCTGATCGCGGCATTAGGTTGGACAATTTGAAGCACACATTACCACCTCTACAGTGGGCAATTTAAGTTAAATTGTCTTCTTTGGTTCACTGTTGCTCAGGTGCTTGTCGGTTCCTTTCATTTAATTTAAACGTAGTGTGTAGTAATTTTAAGAACGGTCTCCTTGGAGTGACCTGCGGGTTATGCTTTGCTCAAGGCCACAATTATAAGCGTTCTCTCAGGAACCCACAGTTGACAGATGTCCCCTCAATACTTGCTAGACTGACATTACAGCCCAGAGCCTTAAGCAATAAGCAACCCCACCTCCACACCTTTCCCTCATCTCAGCAGATGCTACAAGGGCAAAGTTTCGCAGGTGATACCAAGAAGCCCTTCTCGAAAGCCCCCTCTTTACCATCTGCTCCAGAGTCACAGAGGGAGGTTGACTCAGTCACATCGCTCCTCTCAAGCTTTCTCAGCAGGAATCTTCTCCCACTCATCATGCCTGACTGCCTCAAGAACTGTTAATAGAAATGTATCTCTTCTAGTAGCATGGAGCAGGTAAGCATGTCCAGATGTTGGCAGGATTTCTGGTGATTTATTCTCCGGTGCATCTTTTCGGCACCTTGAGGTTTTGATCTCTGTCGTACATGAAGCGCCACCGTTTTGGCGAAAGCTGTTACAAAGCAGCATTCCCTTAGACGAGAAGAAAATTGCTACTTGCTCGATGGAGGCTCAGCAGCATGTCAAATTCTTGGTGTGTGATCGGTACAGGGCGTTCTCACTCCCACACACTGTTTTGTTTTGGTCGTAGGCAATGCTTAAGAAAATGGCTTCAACTGCACCGTGGTTGGTGACTATAAATGGAGGGGATTTTCTTACTTTGTTCATGTACACTACGAAAAAACGATCAAAATGTTTACACAGATACGCAAAAAACATAAAAATGCCAAAATTACTTTTTAAATACCATTTGTTGCCATATTTGCATGTTTAGCATTTGGCATAATTATGTTAAAGGAAAGGTTCACCCAAAATGAATATTCTGTCATTGTTTACTCACCGCTTGTCGTTTCAAATTTTTATGACTTATCTTCTTTTGTGTTCCGCAGAAGAATTTATGTTGAAGAATGTTGGTAACAATGACAGAACCTTTGTTTTGTGTCCATACAATAGAAATGAATGGGTCCTCCATTTTTTGATTACCAACGTTCTCAAAATATCTTCTTTTGTGTCCTGCACAAGAAGAATGTCATAAAGGTTTGAAATAACAAGAGGGTGAGTAAATAATAAAGTAATTTAGGGGTGAACTTTCCCTTTAATAATGTGTTGCTGCCAGTCGAGGTTATGCAGGAAATCTACATTTTTACATACTGTTCATAAGTATGTTATTTAGCACAAACACGCAGATCTGTAGGCCGCCATTGTTGTTTTGGTTACACTGAAGCATGCTTATACACTGAACACATTATCACATGCAGAGAACGTCACCATTTTCACGAATTTGCGTTTTTTACTTTAAATGTAAATGATTCCTGTATTGTTTTCAAATATTTTTTGTCTTTTTTGCATTTCGAAACACACTTTTTAGACCCCAAAAACACCATTGCTGTGCACACTGACAGCAAATACGCATCAAAAGTTTTTAGTTGAAAATGTAGTCGTTTAAACATACCCTAAAACCTTTTCTTTTCTCTCTAGTCCTATACATGCTTCTCCACAGAACGTGATTCCCATCAGCAGGATGTGGCTCCCTTATTCCTGCCACCAGACATCCTCTAGACTCGAAGATCTCAACCCACTGATAAATGACTTCCTTAAACAAAGGAGCCTTCCATGCTGAGAGACCCGACCTAAAAACATCTAAATGAGCTTTGAGGTCGGGAATCAGGCACAGGATTCGCCATTGAGGCCAAACAGATCCTTCCTGGTGAGTTGTACTCGGCTTTAGTTAGATCACAAGTGATCTTCTGTGACAACTCTTCAGAAACCGACTTGACCACAGCCAGCCATGCTGGTCCTGGGTCAGTATGACGGAGCTAGCAACAAACCAAATGACTCATACCGCAGTTCTCGTTGCTAGGAGGTATAAAGGGGTTTTGGCGACAAGGAGCTCCATTGAATCGAACAGAGTGACAAACTCCACAGTGGGTTGCCTTGGTTTCCGGGCATCTAACACACATGTCAATGGGTTCTAACAGTATGAACTTTAAGTGTCCACAGTAGTATAAAGTGAAAAGCCATGCTCACGTTGGGGTGGAAACAATGACATTTAGTGTGGGAAACAGGGCATGGTCAAACAGAGAGGAAGGCTGCAGCGGGGGTCTGCGAAACGCATTAGGACGCCCCCGCTAACTGGCTGATTCTGAAAGGGTCTGGCAAAATAAATAAGAGGTGCTCTGTGAACTTTTCTCAGCGTTGGCCTGGTAAGAAGCACAACCCAGGAAGAACTAACTTGTGACCGATGACCTTCAGCTAACATTTACAAATCAATTTTCACTCATGCTGGAGTGGAACAAGAAAACCACACTAGATACGTCAAGAGTTGAAATATGCATACTTCTGACTAGCAAGTACCCAGGGTTGATGTCACGTCCCAAATCGTGAGTCTGATTTCAAAGCAGTAGCTGTTACTGTAAACCAAAGATCCGAAATGAGATCAGACAGCACGCTAGAGCTGGGAGGCAAAACGTTCTGTCAGGCTGTCACTTTTTCGGAGGATTACAGAGAAGAGAACCACAGGCAGGTCATCTTCTCTCTGCGCTGAGATCAGATTTGCACTTCAGAAAGCAAATCTCGCCAGTTTTAAAAAAAGTACGCCTTTAGACAAGTGTAAAAATGGGAGACATAGGTGATAAGAGAGGATGTCTGCTCTTTTCAAGGAGTGCTGTTAGTTTAGTGGTTTTGCAGAGGTTTAATCTGGTTTCTGTTGTGTAAGGGTGGTAAAGGTGGAGGAAAGTCACTGAGTATACCAGAGCGAACGCAGGGGGTCACTAAACACACTTCAGAAGGGATCTGTTCAATCTGGTCATCCATAACACATACTGTTTATGTACAGTATATGACATCAAAATGTGTGTTGTGTGACAGAGTCTGCATGTCTACACTCCTGTTTTCAAGCGCTTTCCAAGTGCTGCCTATCCTGTGCATGAGTAAAACATAAGACACTTCAGCTGGTGTCATTCCTGTCAAGTGTTTATTTACTTTCTGCCTTATTATGTAGCAGCAATGTGGAGCGAAGATACAAGCTCCGTCTGAATTCGCTGACTCATTCACTTTTTCTTATATACCGAATGCTAAATAGTCAGTTATATGGGGAATAAGTAAATGAAAACGAGTAAACGTTGTTTGACACATGTAGCCAGTCACAGATATTCGTCATAACTCTTATATTACACCTGTGTGGCCTAATGGATTGTTTTGTAAAAAATGATAAAGTTAATTTTCTTATTTGTTACGTTTATTGTAGTAGTTTATAATAAAGAGAACACAACAATAAATAAACGCCCATCACAGAACAGAGCAAGGCGAGGATTTGTGTTTATAAAGCATACAGTTTATTTCTTAATGACCGATCGTTTCGCCAGATGAGACCCTTATTCATCGTATGGTATCGGTTAAAACCCTATGAAGCTGCACTTAAACTGTCATTTTGACTTTCTACTGTTTGGAGTCCATTGAAGTCCACTTTATGGAGGAAATTCCTGGAATGTTTTCAACAAAAAAAAATAATTCTTTCCAACTGAAGAAACAAATAAACAATCATCTTGGATGACATGGGGGTGAGTAAGTTATCATGAAAATGTATTTTGGAAATTAACTACTTCTTTAAGATCACGATTTCTGACTGTTTCAAGGGCTCGGGGGGCGCCCACTGGCCGTCCGTGCACTCGTATTCCGGGTACGACCACAGCGCATAGACCTTGGTTGGACCCTCAAAAGTGTGTGGGCTGTAGAATAATCCAAAAACCTCCCTCCACGGTTACAGCGCCCCTGAGTCTTAATTACATTGTAAACTAATATTACATGGTTTGTTTCAAATGCATTCAAAAGTACATTATTTAAAAGAAAGTGTCAGAAAATTGCCTTTTCGAAGCTTCAGGATATGAGGTCTCCGACAGCTTTCATATGTCTGATTCATCACCATCTCACCATTCGGTATGAAATTAGTAATTATCATTAACGAAATGGACTGGAGGAAAGACATCCCACAATGATAAATTATCTTTCAACGCCAAAGTGTAGAAGTCATGATCTCGTGCGCCGTCTGTCGTAAATTCATTACTTCTCTCACTGGGTCGTTCGGAGTCCTGGAGGACTATTAATTGGAGAAGGGGCAGGCTCCCAGCATGCACTGCAGGGTGCCAGGTGATGGCAGACAGACAGCACTGGCACTGAATTGATGACAAAATTTCTCCTGGTGGAAATGACTGTGAAGGTCAGCCAAAGGGGCAAAGGAAAGAAAACGTTGGAGGCAGACAAGAAGAAAAATGTAGTCCTCCAAGGGCAAGGGAACAACCTTTTTGATCATGTCCTTTGTCTGAGGAACAAAGGAGGCTTTTACCACTTCGAGTGGAGCCGGGGACTTAGTGGATTCTGGGAATAACTGAACTTTGAATGTTCATGACGAACAAACGCCCCTCCCTTTAACAGCAGTTGAACACAACAAAAACAGCACAATCTTAAAAAAAAATGTTTTTACCTTTTCCCCATAAGGCTGGCGGGTTTAGCCAGGTCGAGATTGCTCTTGTTTAGCTGCTTCTTGCGGCGGGTCAGCTTCTTGCGCCCGGAGCTGCTGGCAGGCAGATCTTCGGCTTGCTGAGCGGAAGTGTTTTCGCCACCCTTGCTGTTGAGGTCTCGCAGAACATCGTAATTAATCTTACTGGAGATCTTCTTCTGCTCCAACATCTTCTCTATGGCCTCTCCTGCAGTGCTGGCCAGGATAGGTTCTCGCTTTTTGGAAGGCTTCTTCGGCTGAGACATCACAAAACGCAGAAGATTAGATAAACTGGGATGTACGTTGTTATAAAGGGGAAATCTCAAGGAAATTCTGCCTTTAAATCAGAGGGAACATATGAGGTGATAAAATGTATTACTTGCAATGTTTTTTAGCTTCGCATCACATAATGCATACAGTACAGTATACGTGTAAATTAAACATTTTACTTTAAATAAAAAAATCTACTGTTCGACTTTAAACGTGCGAACGAAGATAAAATTACGATTAATATTCTTTAGTCGTTTTGGGTCATCTGGTGTGTCGTTTGAAGGGCACACGTTCCCTGTTGTGTCTCGCTTTAATGATGTCAGACTAACAGCTGTCAACAACAAGGTGACAGAATCCCATAACATTAGCCTGTAAATGCTATTAAGCCCATCTGATCATGAGCGGTCACCACCGGCTGTGTTCGCTGTGCACGTAACAAGTCTCTTCACAGTCACCAAGCGCTCGACTTTACCTGAAATTGTCATTAGGCTCAAAGCATCTCATTTTGTACGGAGCAGGGCCGGCTAATCCGAGCCCGACTGGGAGTTGCGGTGCAGATGTGAGAGCAGACAGGTCACACGACCCTCAGGGGCGAAGCCAATAAACATAAACACACACTCACCTTCTCCTTATAGGTCCCTTGCTCCTTTTCTTTAGCTATTTTCTCTTCTTTTTCTTTAAAAAGGGAGCAAATTAAGTTCAGCGGCTTCATCAAAGTGAGGGTTTTAAAGTAGTCTTAAAAGCATTAAAAAATAAAAGGCTTTAAAAACCCAAGTCCATTAAAAACCAGACAGATAGATGAAACTCCAACAAAGCAAAGTTTTAAAACTTCCAGCAGATTAACGTTAGTGGGTCAATCTTTCAGTTATCACAGGTTTTTGAATATTTTAGTCAAGATTAATCCCACAAGATTCAGTAAAATGAAACTACAGGACGTAGTCTACAGTGCCAGTTTTTATAAAAAAATATTTTCTTTCACTGAACAATTTTTTGAGCATTGGATCAATTTTGAGTATGGAATCAGTCCCACATGCTCCTCATATTAGATCACATCGGGTGTATAATTTAAACTCTTCTTCTTCGGTTCGCTTACCTTTTTGTTCCCTCAAATACTCCTCATTCTGCTTCATCCACAGCTCTGTCTTTGCCTTCACCTCCAGCTCGTTCAAAATGTACTGCACAGAAAAACAGAGCAGGGAGGTGATCATTTGTCAAAATGTGTTCTGGGATGGTGGACATTGGGCAGTAGTTCTTCGAACTTGACATGACCCGATCATTTAAAAGCTGTTTAGAGCTAGAAGCTGCATTGTTAAGAAAATAACATAACAACGTGTTAGAGGCCATTCAGACAGTGCGCATTTTTTCATTCCAATGTGCTACTTTCCCATTGTGAACACGCGTTTGACGGACGTGCATGACCGTTACGCTCGCACACGAGCGCCGCAAAAATAATAAATTTACCTAAAACAAGTATCTATAAATAGTAAATTCTTTGAAATGGTCTCTTCATTTAACCTGCGGCTTTATGTTATTATCTTACACAGCTTCTGATGTACATTTATCTTGTTGCTGACGTTTATGTTTTTTCAGAAAAACTGAAATGGAAAATTTCTAATTAAGAAAAGATTCTGAGCAATGTAGATAATGGATCCAATTTTGATTTCACTTCATCCATTAACCTATTAATAATAGACCACATACCTTTTCAATCTCATCTTCATCAATCCCATCCAGATCTAGTTCCCCACTGTCTGATTTTTCATCTGTTATGAAGAGACAAAGTCACAAATCAATAAACTGTAGTAACAGTAACACTTAATTGTACGTCGAAAACAGTTTGTATTAAGTCACAGTTTTAAAAACAGAGATAGGAGTCTGCAAAATTCTGTTTTAATGACCAAGTGCACTCTTTGTTGTGTAATTGACATTAATAAGCTCAGTGATGATGTGAAAAGATTGTGTTCCTCGAATATTTTCCCTAATTGTCTTTGAATGCACAGTGTCACACATTATAAAGCCCTAAATTAAAAACGCGCATTTAGGAAAAAGAAAAACAGCTGTTATTGTATGATAATGCAATTGACCTGCAGTAACCTTTGATTGACATAAATAAAGTAAACGTTATTTACATCGCCTGATTACAATTAGCATGTGCTGGCTGAAATATGTAAATATTTATAAAAGCGAAGTAAAAATTAGGGAGCAGATGTGATAAAAAAATGACCAAAAAATATTTTGTTTCTGTATGTGAGTTAAAGTATTTTTGGACTATGTTATATGCAAATCAACCCCAGATGTGAAAATGTAAAATACATGAATACTGTGCAAAATCTAGACAATTTTCTTAACACAAAAGAAGCACTTTGATTTTGATCTCTATTTTTTGCTATAATAAAAAATCTTAAGAAGACCTTTCGATTTAAATAAAAAATAACCAAATACACATCTAAAACTGTATTTAGTTAGTTCCACATGCCTCTACAAACCAGTCTAAATCTGGTTTTCATATGGCAAAATATTTCCCAAAATAAAAGCGGGAGAGACGACCAGCGATTGGACTGGCTAAGCCTCGGAGGATGCAGACCAGATGTTCATTAATTGAACGGCGACAGATCTGAACGGTGTCTCTTCTGTGGCTATCCAGCTCACATTCACACACTCTGAGTTCTGAGTGAGATTGGCAAGGGAGAACAGATTTAAATATCTGAGCTGAGACGAGATAAAATGGGTCGCAATCTGTCCCCCATCTCAGATTCTCATTCATGCACGTGTGAGGTGTAACACACACAGTGCGACTTCAAATACTCCAGTTCTGAACGAGATTTGAGATACCTCAAGTGCCTTTTCGCAAAAAGCACAGCAAAAGATGTATCGAGTGAAACCTTGTATGAAAGAAGGTGCAGGGTGTACATTCAGCAATAAATGTTACATCATTAATTGTGATATTTAGAATTCATAACAAATATTTGTTTAGCCTCATGTCGTTCATAGGTTTTATATGACTCTCTTTATTTAGAACACAAACAAAGATATTTTTTTCTTAAAAGAACCATCTCTTTCTAAATCCAAATATAATCTAAACAGAAACAGAAAGGTTCTTCAGATGTCAAAGGTTCTTTATGGAACCAAAAGGTTCTTCATTTGCATTGAAGGTGCTTGAAAGGTCCTTCACAGCGATGTCACAGAAGAACAATTTTTGGTTCCTCAAAGAACCTTCTAGGGCATCTGTGGTAAGGAAGACGAGAGCCGTGAGGCGGGTCGGTGGCGCGATTGATAGTTTGAATCAGCTGTGTGCACACCGGTCCCGCATCTCACGGAGGAGATTGAGAGCATAAGAGGACGAGCGACGGGACTGTTGATGAGAGAGGACCGGGCCAGAACATGTTCATGTCTTTTACGTTTGTTTGTATGTTATGTTCGCCAGCAGTCGGCCACGAGAGGCTGCCGGCTGTCTTTTTACTTTTGATTTCATTAGATTAAAACTTTATTTAAATGTCTGCCGGTTCCCGCCTCCTTCCTTCCGTTATTACAGCATCGAAGAACCTTCTTCAGATTATGAAAAGGTGAGAAAGAGATAGTTCTTGTTCTTGGTTTTGTGGAACCAAAAATGTTATCCAAATGGCATTGCTGTGGAGAACCCTTTAAGCACCTTTGTTTTTAAGAGTGTAAGTTCATACGTACTTGCTGAGAATATGTTTCGAGCCAAACTCACAAATGTGTGTCTGTTTTTAGATGCTGCCCGTCATAGACCGGTGTCTCACATGAAATGTTTTGTGGCTGACAGCCTATTCCACACCGTCTGTTACATCTACCACCACTTCTATTACTTGCTTCTCAAACACCTGGGATTTCTCAAGAAGAGGGGGGATTGAATCCTAAATCTCCAGCAGGGTTGTAATTGAATCCACGTTTCTCTTTTTTAACACGGAGATAGGATACTTGCTCAGGCATGGACCGACATGGGCACGCTGGTATATGAGGGAATCGGCTTGTCTGCAGGTAGCTTGCAACGGCTGTCACATATCAAACCCAGTGGAGCAAATCACAGCATTTCCCTAGAGCGGTCGCACGGTCAGCTTGGAAAAAAGGGAAAAGGAGAAACAACATGGCGTGATCAGGTTTTTGTTCTTTGGAAGCTTGGCGTGCCAGTGATTGGGGTCGGGTAGATGCTGGTGGTCTCTCAGAAGGAGCTCCAGTTTCGTTGGAGGTTGAAAACAGGAATAACGTGACCTAGAGGTCACACCGGCTAAGCTGTGGTACAGGTGTATGGGTGGGGGAGCAGGGTATATAGCCTCTAGTCAACCCATTTACTAGAGTAAGGGTGTGGCAAAAGACAGCTGTTGTCGAACAAGCCATTAGAAGTGATCAATGCTGAGTCATAAACATCTAATTTAACTTTAAATGGTCTATTCTTGTTCGTGACGAGAAAGACAAGCACACAAACACACTGTCAGGAGGAGCTATTCCAAACATGACTGGATGTGCAATGATATTATAAAGAAGCTGAAACAATGCTTAAAGGTAAAATGTGTACCAGTATATTTGAATGAAAAATGAGCTTCTTACTGACTACGCACTTGACTGAACATAATCCAGATTACATAATGAATCATTATGCAAATAAACATGTGTGATGCTCAACTGTGACATGCCAAAGAGATGAATGAACATTTAGAGCATCTTTTGCATCACTATTGGGATCTCCTGAGGTAATAATTCCTCCAAAAATAAAATTCTGTCCTCTATTGTCATTTCAAACCCGTTTACAGAACACGAATGAAGGTATTTTGAAGAATGTTGTTAACTGGCCCCCATTCACTATTGGTTTTGTGTCTATACAACAGAAGTGAATGGGGGCCAGGACGGTTTGGTTACCAACTTTCTTCAAAATATATTTTTTTTGTTTTCTGCGCCAGAATGAAAATCATAAAGGATTGAAATGACAAGACGGTGAGAAAATGATGACAGTATTTTTCATTTTTGGCTGAACCATAACTTTAAGATTAAGTCAAATAGCGTAAAATGTGTACAAAATGTAATTTCTTAACCTAAGCAACAAATGCAGACATGACCCGTGGTTCTTATTTGTATTTAATCAAATTTATTTCAATGCTGAAAATAATCCCCTGTTATTTTCCTTAAATAAACCATCAGATTTCCCATAATGCCATCAAGACAAGCACCTGTTTGGAGAATCTACTGAGAGTTCCTCCTTCACCCTTCATAAAACAGACGTACACTAGCTTCTATTGCTGGATGTGTGAAGATTCAAGAGAGACGTTTGATAGTGGTTTGAGAATATTTCACGCTCATATTAACAAAAACGAGGACAAGGTTGAGAAAAATCCTGCAAAATGGCATGATAACCTCTAAGGGCCTTTTCCAACCTGACCACCTGCTCCTACTGTCTGTGCTATGAGCAAACAGGACAAGGAAGAAAAAATGTGTGTGTGTGTGTGTAAATTAGATTTTACTGTATATGTGACAGCCATATTTTTGAAAATGTCCTAACAAATTGAGGACATAGGGATTTAAGGAGGTCATCCCTAGGCTCAAATCATATCTTGCTGTACTGCAAATCTATTAATTTCAATAGGTTTCCATAAGGTTTAACTTATTGCTTAAAGGTGTAGCTTACCCCAAAATAAAAAAACTTTCATAATTTACTCACCTTAATGTCATTCTAACCTGTATGACTCTTTTTTCTTCTGCAGAACACAAAAGAAAATATTTTGAAGAACCTTGGTAGCCAAACAACATTGAACCCATTGACCTCAATTGTATGGACACAAAACCATTTCTCAAAATATTGTTTGGGTTCCAGAGTCATATACAATTCTTTAACCACGTGTGGATGAATAAACAATGACAATTCTTTTATTTTGGGGACCTATCCCTTTCAAGAACAGAAAATACCATTTAGTATGTGAATAATGAATCTCCTCACTCATATAAAGAAAAGATGTCCTTACTCAAACAAAGAAACAAACCTTTGTGTGCTGTGTGTTCTTGTCTTGGGTCACGTAGAGTAGTATCTTTCACATACGACTGCACACCTGTCTCGAGGCATTAACATTCTACACATGTTGTTAACTATAATTGTGGCAAGACTACAAAGAAGCCTCTTGCCTCCCACTATCCCTCAGCATGTTTTGATCACATCAAACACTTCCATCTATTTCCGCATTGAAAGGTTAAATGTTGCATTTGCCTGCAGATGCTGTGCTTTTCCGTTCCTCGTGCCATGCGTCATTCAGCCAAGGTCCTCTGAGCTTAACTGTCGTCTCCAGCTACACACAATTTACAATCCCTCTCTCTCCTCTCTCTCTCTTACCCAGAGCTATTGGTCTATCACTCTGAATCAAGCACAGCTCTCTGAATGCACAGAGGCCACTGGATCAATACTTTACACATGCAAGTAGAAACTGCATCAACACATCCCTTTGGCAGCGCATGGAGGGAGAGAGTGTTCAGATCGTGCTGGGTGTACGAAACAAGCCACAAGTGCATAAAGAGTAAGTGCAGCGCAGCAATCCAGCATGGGAGGATAGGCAGAATTATAATCAATCTGGATGTGTCCTACAGTGTCCATGAAACTCTGGACATGCGACGTGACTATACGTAAACAGACAGGAAAATGTCATGTTTTTTACTGTTTTAAACTGCATCAACACAACAATTTGGGCATGGACCCGTTTTTCATGTTAACAAAATTGGTGCGATTAATAGTTTTCTTTTAAATCTCAGACTCATTTATATTAATTCATATTTATTCAAGATAAACATGTTTTCCCACAAATTATATTTTAATTCATTGTTTTCAAAAAAAATCACAAAAGAAGATATTTTGAGAAATGTAGGAAAGCAAACAGTTCTGGGGCACTTTTGACCACCATTGTAATCTCTCCTTCTATGGTAGTCAATGGTGGCCACGAACTGTTTGGTTATAAGCATTCTAACAAATATCTTTCTCTGTGTTCATCAGAACAAAATATGAATGCAGATTTAGAACAACTTGAGTAAATGAAGACATAATTTTCCCTCGCTTTAATGGAGGTCAATGAAGCATCTCACCAACATATGCTATGTTGCTTGTAATTGGGATCAATTAAAAATCAGTCAATTGTTTTACATGCATTTTTATGACTATATTGACATAAAAAAAACTACAAATGCTGTGGGTCTGCTGGACCCGCAAACATTGGCTTAGTAACAAATCCATGAACAAATGGACTTGTCAGATGTGCATCTGTTTGTGACTCTACACTGTTTTTTTAGTGTATTGTGGCCTTCTGTATGCGCTGTTTTGAAGATGCTGCATTAATGAAAACCACGAAAATGCACTCTGAATATATTTTTATTCTTCTTATTTTATTCTAGCAGTCGAAAGATTGCATCCCATGTGACTGAACCCTTCCAGATCTGTGGAAGCTTACAATCTCAGTGCTTCATAATGCATTAAAACCTACAATCCCACAACTCACCATTTTTTGTATTTATTAAAGGTCTTTTGCCACAAGGAAAAAATATCAAAGGGGATTGGGAACTGTCACATGGCATATTCACAGCCGTGCTGCCTTTTAGTATCACATATCAATTTGTCAGAATATTTGTGCTAGATCTGCCAGACTCAAAACAATCACTGAATTTACAGTTTTCTAAAATATGACAAAAATGTATAAAACATGCACATTATTTTGAAGCATGAAAGCTCAGAAGCAAGCTCAGAAGAGCATCAAAATGTCCTGGTTTCAGGAAAAGGATGAAAGTTCTTCTTTCTTCTCAGCCACGACCATGATGACTTATGCCTGCCATTTAAAAAATGGCAAAGTTCAACCAAGGTTCATAACACCACAGCCAAAAAAATTAATAAATCATGAAAGCTCAAGGGAAAATCCACTCACTCACGCACACACACAGTCAATCTGAAATGCATTATTTCAAGATTTGGGTCTGGGTTTGTAATATTAAATCGCAAAAATGAAATTGGTAATGGACCCGCAGACTCCTCTACAATCATCAGATAAAATTCATATTTCACTGCACTCAGTGCTCTGCAAAATATATATTGATTAAATAAGCGCGACTCCTTGAAGGCTTTTCAAGGAAGATTTCTGGGCTAAAACTGGAGTGCCAGTGGGATGTAAAACTGTGTGAAACAGATGCTATTCAGGGAAAGGAGGCTGTGGAGTCGGCCAGCCGCTTTCTACACTGCAGTGAAAGTGAGAGAGTGAATCACAAGTGTCCCCAGAGAACGGAAGAGACAGACAGTCTAAAAGAGTGAGACACTCCGGTACTGACAGCCTGTCAGAGAGTGGGAGGCATCTGCCAGACCTCACACTACACACACACACACACACATACACACACTACTGCTTCACATTCTTGGTCACTCCTTTTCTACCTCTCTCGCTGTCTGTCACCCATGTGCTCCCTATTCAGAGTACATGGAATTCATTCTGATCTATACACTGCAGCGGTTTAAAAAAACTACTTCTGCTCTATTTTAGTCCTTACCCTGGAAATGCCCCTTTATGATATTACATATGAAACCTCCTAATTAGTTTTATGGAAATGTACAAAATACATAACTTTGTGTTGTAAATGGGCTGGTACACCCAATGAAAATTCTTTCAATATCTCCCAATAACACGCGAAACAAACGCAAATATTAACACATGACTCAGCCAGCGGACGCACACATGGAGCGAAACTGCGTTAGACTCAATAAGACACACACTATAAATCAATTACACTTACGACTTTCAGTTGATTCTCAAGCTGCAATAAACTGCTTTTCTCGGCATGGATAAATCTTTTGTCAGCAGAACACAAAGGAAGATATTTTGAAGAATGTTGGTCACCAAAAAACACTAGGCCCCATTGACATCCATAGTATGGACACCAAACCACTGAGACTTTTCTCAAAATATCTTCTTTTGTGTTGCAGAGTCAAGTACAGGTTTTGAACGAAATGAGGGTGAAAAAAATAAATATTTTTTTATTTTGGGGAACTGTCCCTTTAAGAATGTTGTATACATCACTCTTGCAGGACTTGAACCAATGTCCCAATGACCCAACATCTCTATGTTATTAGCATTTGCACAACCCAACCAGTCTGTTGTTCAACATTTTTTCATAATTGTGGAAAACATGTACAAAAAAAAACAATAAATACAATTAACACTCTTCTTCACGTACACAAAAATACATACACAGCCCAACAGTGTGGCAAACAGTGAGTCTCTCCAGCCCTCATAGTCTGTTGTGTATTGTGCTTAGTGAGATTTATCCATGCCGAGTGGAGCTCATAAACCAGCGACTTTAAGAGGCTTTGACTCCTGCAGAATCATCACCACAGGACAATGACTGGGAGAGAAACATATCAGCAACCTGGCACTGCAGGAGCAGTCCATGGAAAGCCGCCAAGACAGCAGATCACGGCCCAGACTGCTTTAAAATAAAACGGCTCCAGCCTGATAGACTAGACTGACCTGGGGGGACAAATGCTGTGTCCAGATAAACCACCGCTGATAAGTCGGTCAGAGCTATGGGGAACACCTAGGTCGCGGGGTCATCGTGGGTCAGGGTCAAAGGGTAAAAGGGAATGGCATGGGTTCAGTTTGCGAGCAGGTGCTGAGGTCAGAAAAGTGATGCTGGGCCTGATCGTCCGATATTCTGATGAATACATTTGATTTACTTTTCTGAGCTTCCAAAAGCTCTTTGATTTAAACCCTTTAGTAAATAAAGTGATCTGTTGCTGACCAGATGATGCTGCTTATAATGGGTGTCAGCTGATTGTCATCAATAGTATGTGGATCAATAGGGCTTAACCACATGTGTGTTGGGTATTAGTGTACTATGAATCAGTATACGATAACAAAAGTCCACAGTGTGTATTATCTATGTTTAACCTTATTCTTATGTCTACACTTCCATCAAATAGCCTAACCCAAACATCAGTAAAAAAAACAATCCATACAATCACAAAACAGCATCTTTTAGATTTGAAAAAGAAAAGCTGTCTCATGCTTTTTTGTGGCAATCAGGCGATTCAAGATATAAAGATATAAATACAAATTAAAGCATCTTGTTGCATTTGTGGCTTTTTCCAACAATTCAACATGAAGCAGACAGATAAGAACAGCTCTTATTAAACGTCTTAAAAGGATTTCACAGACCGCTAAGTGCTTATGTCTTGCAGACCTCCACTAGAGCATGACTTTGGAAATAACAAATGGGTAAACCTTTCCAAAAGATTAAACATTCTGCACTCTTCATATGGTCATCCATCTTACTGTATGGGCATAAATGGCTAGATCAAGGATTTTTTGTCACGCTAAAAAGCACAAAAACGTTGTTTTAGCAAGTACAGTGCATGCATAATTATTATGCAAGTATGATAATCTGATCATATTTTTCTGAGCAGATTTTAACACATTCAATTTGAACTACAATTTATTTTGAATATATTTATTTAAAAGGGATATATATATAATGGTAAACAAAGGCTGAAAGTGAAAAAAATGCTCTAAATATAGCATATTTAGGTGTGTGCAATTTTTAAGAAGGTTTTCTTTTTACAGGTAAATTAGTCAAAAAAGCTATTTAATTAACACCAAATTGTCAAAAATTGTTAAATGCACTTGTTAAATGAAATACTACTGTAATATAAGAAATAGCTCAAATATATACAGAATTAACAGCAGATATTAGGGTTGGCGTGGTTTGGAAGCAGTAAAATTACCTTGGAACAAAATTACAGTCAGAATATCAATTTGTATAATAATTTTGGAAAGACTGTATATTCACCATAAAAGATAAAAATACTTCATATAAATAGTGACCATATAAATACTATACTGAATATTTTAAAAGTCGTAGTAATAAGATTCTTTATATTATAAAATAACCTTGCAATATTATTTTTGAATATTATCATTAATTACTAGAATAATTATTTATAAGGACAACCCATAACAGTTACCCTGTTTATATTCTAACGTTGTGTCTACACCGGATGACACCGGCGTGACGCGACACGGCAACCGGCTTGTTCTTAATGCTTTGTCGTGTTGTGTGGCGCTGCATCCAGTGTGGACAGATTTTTTAATGATATTGGGTCCTAATGGGTTCTATTATCCTTTGTCATGTCATGCCACGCCATGGTGTAGACATATTGTAAGACAAACTCTTAAATGAGACGTTTATATGTAAAGAAATTGCTTTGTATACAAAAAGTTGGAATTTAGAACTAAACAGATGTGTTGTGTTCAAGCTTACTGAGTATCTCAAGCACTTAACCCAAGAGTCCTCCAGAGGGACTGTCAATGCAATTTGTTTGCTATAAGTCACTTCAGAAAAATAAATGAGGTTGCATCGCCTTGCGAATAAATGGTCCTGTAGTGATAAACAAAAGGTTGTAGGTTTGAATTCTATAAGGGCCAATTCATAAGCTACCACAACTCTGCACTTACCAACTAACCCTGTGTGCCTCTGGGGATTGTCTTTATATTAAAATGTACTTCATAAAACATATATTTTGACTTTGTTAAGCAATGGACTATAAACGCACACCTGTGACTTCACATTCCATATTAATGTGCCATGTTGCTGCGTGGCTTGGCAAACACAGACTACCATTAGGATAATGATCTGCTATACTTGCGAAATTTCTGTATTATAATGAATAATACATTTACTCTACAGAAAAATTTGTCTGAACATCCCTTGCAAGTGATAAAACAGTACTTATCAAATTACCAGATGTAAATGTGTTGATGTAAAAGTGGCTACACATAGTAATGTTCTGTTCATTCATCTCACTCACCGGTTGTTGTGTTCTCTGTGATGCATTCACGAATAGTGTCTGTTAGACCCAGGCTTGCTGCGCTGGGCAAGGGGCCGAGTAGGGCCTTTAGGGGTACGTGAGGAGACCGGCCGGACATCTGTGGTGTTTCCTTACTCCTTTCCTGATCCTCCGTCTCCCCCTGTTCAACCTGTCCAAACTCAGGCAACACCTGACTGATGAACTCCTGGTTAAGATGTTGGGCTGCAGCCTCTATTTCCTCATCTTCTCTGCCTTCATCTCCAGCCAATTCAGAGGCCAGAGATAAACAATCATCATCTGTAATGTTGATAACACAGAAATAAAAAGCCTGTCAACTTAAGACATTTCTGTTGCTTTTCGGTAAACGCTGGGCAAACGTGCCAGCGTGTATCTGCATAATAGCCACAAAAACAATCCCCATTAAGAGTAGAACAAATATCACAAGAGCGTAATACTCCTAGAAGAGCAGAATGCCTAGGTGAACTAAATAAACATGTGGAGCACTTGATTTGATCTACCTTCTCTTGCGTAGGCGGCATAAATCCCTCTCGGTTTGGTTCTGCTGTTCATTGCCAGCTGTGTCTCAATCTCATCCCGGTATGAGTTGATCTCTCCTGCAGACACACGTACACACACATACATGAGCGAGAGGACTCTGATTGACAATTCTTTTTTTTTTTAAAGAAAAACAGCACGCATCATGAAATGTTTATCATGGATGAGTGTGTTCAAGATTCAGATTATACAGAATGCGAATGGGATGTGAAGTTATGATATACAGGCCTAACATATGACAGCGTTGGGGAGTAACTATCTAAAGATGTCTAACTTCAGGTAGCTACGCTTCTAAGCTAGGTAAATATTTTTGAAGCGTAACATTATTTCAATGGTTTTGACAGAGTATTTACAGTTTCAGCAACAACAAACAAACAAACGTTTTGTGGCCCAAATTTAAAGGCAGAATAGGTGATCCTGTCCTGAATTATTTTTTGTCATGATGGCCATGATGTCTTTTCATAATGCTAGCAATCAATAAGTAAAGTGGTCAAATTATGGTTTTATAATTACATATCCTCTGTGAGAGGCGTAGGACCAAAAAAAGTTTGACCAAACCTTGCATTCGGTCCAAACACAAAGATTGATCGTTTGTTCATTTTCAGCCAACGTATTTTGTCTCCCACTGCGCACCCTGTTCACGCGACACCATACGTCATCAGCCCGGTCACATATGCTATGCAGACACGCGGGAGAATTGAAGGTAAACAGCTTGAACCTAACTTTACCCTCGTTACATTTACATATATGCATTTGTCAGACGCTGTTAACTAAAGCGACTTACATTGCATTATCCTATACATTGGTTTCTAAGTATGTGCAATCCCCTGGGATCGAACCCACGACCTTGCGCTGTTAAAGGTAGAATAGGTGATTGCCTTGTTAACGCAATGCTCTTACCACTGAGCTACAGGAAAGCAGTACTCGTTAAATGTGTGCTCGTTTGCAAGTGCCATTTCCTTAGGACAAACAAAAAGAAAGAAAGAGCAGAATAAAAACTGCCCTGACTAAAAACGTCTAATCAACAAAGAGGTGAATGCAGAATTCCATTCGCGAAAGCATTCTGGTCCCTGTCGGTCTGTTTCCCGTTCCCTTTTCGGGGGTTTCCTGCTCGGTCTGTTCGCGATTGTGTTCCAGAGGTTTCACAGGAGATGATGCCATGGTAACTTCTGGACAGGTAGGTACATGTTATGATTGGATTTTGATTATATTGCTTCTGTGGTCCGTGGATTTTTATGTATTAGCTTAATGACATCGTTACCCGGTGTCTAATGGGAACTATGTTGCATCTAATCGCGTTTTAAAGCTGTTGTTTACGTTAGCTGTTTTCGCTGTAGTAACGTTATTTACTTTGTACTTTTATGAGTTCTCACTGGTGAATGAAACGTGATTTTATTGGAACTGATCCAAGAGCTTCTGGCTTGTGCACGTTCATGTGTTTTAGAGGAGGTGTGGCTTTGGATGGCGATTCGCATGGAGAGTGAGATCATGATTTCCGTGCTAGCAGGCTAAAGTTAGGACTTAACCAAATCAGCCATTCTACCTTCAACTTCGGTAGACCATTCAAAAAAAATGATTAATAAATAAATGATCATTGATATAAAATAAATACAAAAGAAATTGTTATATCATAACCAAACACAGGCAGGATGTTAACTTCGGGCCAGGCATGTGCGTTCAATGAAGTAATTTATTACCACTTCAAAAGATTTGTATTTTATTATTTTTCTTTAGTCACACATATGTTTAAAGCTTTAGTATAAAGTAGCTTCGCCAACACTGCATATGAAGTCTATTCATTAAATCAGCTATTGCCAAAAAGCTGACTTCTGCAGACCCCAAGGTCATTTGCAAATCATAATCACAGAAAAAATCTCGAAGCCCTTAACATTGCTGCGATAACGCACAACAGAGTGGTCTTGGTCAAATGTCTTGTTGAGAGTCAAAAGAGAAAATCAATATCTTATTCCAGGAGGGTAGACTAACCTTGATACTCCTCAAGTTTCTTGGCCAACTCCTGCTCCAGCTGCACCAGTGAAAATGAAATTTTACTTTAGAGAACAATTCATCCAGAGTCTCATTTATTCATACCTTCGTATCTGCTTATACACACAAAGGTCTCATAAATAAATACCTTCTGTATCTTGACTTTTTTCTGTCCAGCCACAAAAGATGGAGGATCACACTCCTCCTTAAGGTCCACTCGCATGAACTCATCGATGGTTAAGTTACTGGTGGGGGTCTCCTCAAACTCTGTCAGCCTGGGCATCATTGCAGAGGAAGAATTTGGTGTAATGTAACTGTCTAGACTGCATAAGGTTTTGTAGGATTGTGTGGGATATTCTTGATTTGAGCTTTACAACTTTAAAGCTTTTTTTTAACTTGTGTTGTAATTTAAGCAAATTGTTAATTAAATTGAAAATTGTAAAGAGTATACAATGTGCGCATGTGCATCATGTGCTAAATGATACCATCACATCATATTTACACTCACTTATACAAATAGGAGTTTCTTTGAAACGTTGTTTATTACATCATGTCTGCAGAACATGACTGGTGACAAAGCTATCTTAAAAGTTCCAAGATTTGTCAGTAGACAAATAAAAAATAGGAGTCTTAAATAGCTAAATTGCACCATTGGTACCTATATCAAAAAGGGTGTTTTTTAAGTCAATATCTGAAAGATGATTTCATAAGGAACTGCCTTTCGTTTTTAAAGGGATATTATAAACAACTAATATCTCTTGACAGAACTCGGTATCCTCGTACAGTGAATCAAAAAATGCATTCGACCACTTAAGTAATTAAATTAAGGCAATTTTATTGACACCATATTTACTTTATTGTGATATCGTGAAAACTGCCTTAAATTCTTTGTATCTTGCATATTTTATGTATTCTAAAACATGATACAATCATAAAAATTAAGCAGAATGACTATTTTTTGCATTTGGAGCGATGTATTTTTAAGCAGTAACAGATAGTTTGACCAGAAATCTGGATTGACATTCACCTCTTTCTAAGCGTGGCCTCGCACACCTTGACGACAGATATCACCTCTTTCACTGTGCGCCGGAATTCATGCATACGGGATGCCACCAGCAGAGCTGAGGGGGACAAGGGTGAGAAAATAAGGATAAATGTTTCCCCATACACAATGTTGTTCTCAATTTGTATGACATTTCACTGCTGTGTAAGCTCAAACTATATGTGCTTTTCAAAACTGTTGAGAGTGCATTTTCTATACTAAAAGAATCTCTATATATACTATACTATATCTAGTATAGTAAACATTATTTAAAATATGTTATGTTTAATACACATAAAATAAATCTCATTTTGATGTTTATAAAATTGGATTATTCTACATGAGGAAGTGAACGAACACAGTTTCTATTGTACACATTTTTCTGCTTGTCTTTTTTAATCTTTCTTCTAAAATGTGAGTAAGAAGGTAAATTGTACTTTTGTTAACCCACTCTGAAACAATCATCTATAATTTGGAAATTGACATTTACATTTAGCATCATCACCCGAACACAGTGAATGATTTATAATGAATGATTAATTATTCAGATATTGCAGCAACGGATGTTCGATGGGAAAACTGAGACATTTAGAGAAAGAGGAAAGGATGAGCTAGAGATGCAGACAGGAAGTCAGCTTTCTATTCCTGAGCACCAGGGCGACTTGCTGAAGACAGAACGCAGGAACTGTTCTCCTTTAAATAGAGGGCACCATGATCCATGTGGTGGTTAAGCACTTGTTGTGATGTTTTATCCTTGTCAAGGAACATGCTTGCTACTCCCAAGTTAAATGTTTAGCACATTAGTATACGGATTTTATATACAGTACATGTCTGGTACAACATGAGGACGAACAAATGATGAGACAATTTTCAACTATAACCCCTTAGACAATTCACCTGCTCCACACAATCCTGATGGTCGTCGTCCGGTGTGCATCCAGTCCCGTTTCATCCTCTGCAGCAGTCTGAGAGCCGTCATTGAAACCTCATGAGTCTTGTCACCAAACTCCAACATGTGTGCGAATCGAGGAATATACAGACATGGATCTATAGACAGGAATAAACAGTTTGAGAGTCAGCTTTTCAATCAACATCTACGGTATACACAAACTTCACAAATCTGCATCAAACTGATACGTCACAGTGAAGTTTATGAGAAAACCAGGTTAATGCATCTCCTCCTGTGTACTTCTTTCAGATGATGACCTTTCAGAAGATTAAAAAAGCATCCTTTTTAAAAGTTCTGCTTCTAAGCTAAATCTAGAACATAGTCTCCCTGTGGGAACCTTTAAAAGTGGCTTGGCTTGGAGTCACTCCGTGGGAGCAAATATCCCTCACTTCCACCTACTTGTAAGTCCTTCAGTAAACTCATTATGCTGCCCCAATATAGCCCAAACATCACTGCTCTCCCAATAAGAAGGAAATGAGCTCATCTCAGAAAGATGGTCTGCCATGATCCTATCTAAATAGCTATACTTCGGGGATTTCACCTTCACTTAAGAGACATATTATTTAAAGAAATTTGTTTTTGTATATCAATTTATGATATTTATGCATTTAGGCAGAGTGGTTGACAAAGCAAGTACTGAAATGTTGTTTTAGTGAAAAATCTCTATACCGATCTATACTACACTAGAATATAAATTGAGTTTTTAATTATCTGATTTGTGACACTGTGAGTTTGAATAGTGAGAAGTGAAAAATGGATGCAGAGATAATTTATCGAAAAGATGTGAGAAGACTTGGTGGGGACAGAAATCAAAACACATTTTCAGGTAAATAAAGGCAGTGCCCACAGTTGGTCATTGCCAAACAATTTGAACAATTAATGGAGAATTTGCACAAAATTGCAGGTAGGGTTTCTAAAATCCAGAAACAAACAATTCTGTCAACTGTATACACAATGTTAAACGTATAGTTCACCCAAAAAGGAAATTTCTTTATTCTGTTGAACACAAATGAAGATATTTTATGGAAAAATCAGCTGTTCCGGGGCACCATTGACTACCATATACTATATAATTCAATGATGCTCCAGAAATGATTGGATACAGACATACCTCTAAATATCTCTTTTTGTGTTCAGCAGAACAACAAAATGTAGAACGTTTTGGAACAACGAGGGTGGGTAAACGATAACAAAATTTTAATATGACAAAAGTGACAGATGCCGAACTATAGACAAAGCGTTTTGCTTCCATGCTGTTTTCTGATAGGTTAAACGTTAATCAGTTGCATTGCTTTATTTAACATCTTGCAATAAGAAACTACCAAAAACAAAGAGAAACCATCAATACACAGGATCAGACTCCTCCAAAAAACGTGAATGACCTTGTCTTAGCTTTCTAAATCTGTGATTGTTAAAATGATCATGTGCTGGTTGAAGGAAAGCTTGATTTTTACACAGTGGGATTACAATTTGATCGTGCTAATCAAGACTTTCACAATTACTACATAGCAGAAGTGGTAACTGTTCTTTTGATCATTGATCATGAATAAATTATCAGCACTCAGTTACATATGCACAAAATCCACATGAAACTAAATTCATAATACATAGAGAATACAGGAAAACAACATCCAGAGGGTAAAATGAGTTTGTGAATTCATAATTAAGTAATTTTAACATATCCTATTAGAATTCTGTAATTAACTATGCTATGGCTTGATGTTAACACCCTTGATGTGTAAATATGCTACAGCTGTACCAATTTAGTTGCGATTGCAAATATGTAAACTATACTGTTAGCTTTCTTGAATTTAATGTGTATGCATAATGGGCCATTCTACAGAATTGGTGCAAAGTCAAAGTTGGAAACACCTTGAAAAAATGTTCTTCCTCTCCCCAAATTTTGACACTAACGAAACACAATAATATATAATTTGATAAGAATGTTTATATTGACCTTTTAAGATTTTGTTTAAAACTAAACACAAATATATTTTTTGATATTTAAGAAAAAAAGGTTTTCAAAAGTAAATCATTAACAGTTACACTTTTTACAATATTTCAAATGAAATTTATGAGATTTGTTGTATTTTGAATGCAATCTTTTCTTCAAAAGGCACACAATTGATCATACTTAAGGATTAATTAGATTAATGGAATTTGCTTAATTTCAGAAAAAAGATGATTGGTAGTGACGTTTCCTAAAGTTAACTCACAATGTGGCTTTTAGAGAGAGGGAAATGTAGGGGTCTGGCTAAAATAATTCTCAGCCAATGGACTAAAACATACAATGTTTCGAAAGTGACACGAAAATGCTGTACAAATTAAAAAATTTGATTTTAGTAAAATTAACCTATTTTCTGGCATCGGCCCGCAGACGGGCCGTCATGGCGTTTGTGGGCGTGTCTACGTTTTTTATTTTACTTTGTTTTACATTAATTTTCGATCAACTATCATAAACTATGCATCATTTTAAAGCTAAAACACTCAAGATTCGTGTTCTGAACTTGTTTTTGTAATCAAAACACCAGAGAGGAAAGGGTTAAATAAAAAGTGGAAGGACCGGCCTTTCAAACATAAACAAAATAAACGGCACTACTTATCTTTCAACTCCTTTGGTTCGGATCAGTTCGGACGAATCCAAAAAAAAACACCATACATCTCCTTATAAGGGTCGTCTTTGAATGTGCATACCACTGTTTCATCCAAAACAATGAACAAATTGAAAAAAACTCAAAAGATTCCACTTTGTTTGCATACGCGTTTCGAGTCAACGTCCATTTTCGTATAAATATTGATTTTGATCCGTTCAAAATCATTTTTTTCTCGTAATCTACTATCTTCTGAACAAAAACGCCCATTCACGTCTCTTTTCTTCAATCACAGACTTTGCGATCATTCAAAACACCCAGGGTGCCTTACCGGCCCACAGAGGTGTCAGTCAGGCCACCTTGGTTTTTGACTGGGTAAACCCATCCAATGCCTGGCCAGAAAAGTTTTGACGAATGGGTGTAATATCCAACTATTTGGGGATTACAATGATTGGCCATTTGTGAAGTTTACGTAAACAGATTTGGAGAATATCACGTGCGCAAACATACCGTGCATCGGTGCGCTACCACCGTGCATCGGTGCGCTCACAGCGCTATCGCCATTTTAGGCCCGCTAGTACAGAGAACAACATCGCTTCGCTGCACGGAGCACATTTTAGTGAACGGATTTCTTCAAAGTCTACACCTGAACCTCTCAACCATGGATCGTCGACCACAGACGATGTATTTTGATGTTGAAAGTGCTTTGGAGGAGATCATGAGGAGCAGCGACGAAGAGCAGCAGAAGGAAGCGGAGACATGCGTCTCCGACAGAGATAGTTCGGGGTCGAGCGTCGATTCCCTAGAAGACGCCATGTTTGGTGATGGACTTGATCCCGTGTTAGATCGGTAAGTTACAACATTTTTTCTCGATTGCTTATACATTTTTATTGTGGATTAGCAGTGTATGTGTCATCATGTCATAACGTTAGCTGTTTCGATAATGAAAATGTGCATGATAAACAAGCCACGAAGCGCAGAGATTAGTAAGCGTTTATTTATTCTAAACAGTATATGTATAATACATAAAGATATTCTATTATTCATAAATGGGTAAGATGCAAAGAGTTTATTGTATCTGTGACATGTATTATTATCTTATATCAAGTGTTATTATCTTTATCTATATTATGTGAAGATATGTAGCAAAAGTATTGGTTTTACAAATCATTTATAATGCTGAGCATTATAAGCGTAAAGTATTTGACAAACAGGCATTTGTAAATGTAATATTGATGCTATTTATGTTGCTAATATTGTTTTTTATTTTGACTGAATGCTGCTAATAGTTTTTTTGTTGTTGTTACTGTGCTGTAAAATAGGCCTTCAAATGACACAGATGAGGACTGGTGTCCAGAGTCTAGTGCTGAGCTCCGGAAGAGATCACGGCAGCCATCGTCATCATCTGGAACTACATCATCTGCATCTCCATCTGCTGCAGCTGCAAATGGTACAGGTAAAGGGAGGACGAGAGGGGGGCGGGCGAGAGGGGGGCGGGCGAGAGGGGGGCGGGCGAGAGGGGGGCGGGCGAGAGGGGGGCGGGCGAGAGGAGGGCGGGCGAGAGGAGGGCGGGCGAGAGGGGGGAGAGGGAGATGGAGCCAGTCAGTGCATGCTTTGTCCCCCAGCACCTCACAGGAGAAATGGCACAACGTGGATGAGGATGATAAAGAGCCTCCCCAACCTGTGTTTAGGCCTGCTCGTACTCCTGGGCCACAGCTGCTATTTACTGCATCATACACAGCACTGCAGTTGTTTCAGCTGTTCTTTTCTACATCTGTGCTGCAGACCCTCATTCACAACACGAATGCCTATGGTGCTAAACTGAATCAGGGAAGAGACAAGCCATGGCATAACATCTCCGGGGAAGATTTTAAGTCTTACTTGGCGCTTGTTGTATACATGGGTCTTGTTAAGGTCTTTACCTTGACTGATTATTGGAGGAGGTCCACGATATACAGTCTTCCCTTTCCTGCTCAGATCATGTCCTGCAGGAAGTTTCTGACCATCACATCTGCTCTTCATCTTAGCGATCCTCAGGATGATGAAGAAAATGAAGAGAGGAAGGGTACATCAGCCTACGACCGCTTGGGGAAGATCAAGCCTCTCTATAACAACATTAGGGATGCCTGCAAGACTTTCTTTCATCCACATCAAAACATCTCCATAGATGAGAGGATGGTGGCATCCAAGGCAAGGTCTGTACTCAAGCAGTACATGAAGAACAAACCCACCAAATGGGGTTACAAGCTTTTTGTTTTGGCAGACTCCCTGTGTGGCTATACTTGTGAGTTCTTCGTGTATGAGGGCAAGTCAATGCAGTCTCGGAATGGGCTGAGCTATGATTCAGTTATGGCACTTGTGGATGAAAAAAGGTTGGGCGCTGGTTACAAGTTGTATGTTGACAACTTTTACACCAGCCCCATTCTTTTCAGAGACCTCCTCTCTAAGAAGATTTGGGCATGTGGCACCATACGTCCGAACAGGATCGGTTTCCCAAAGACCATCAGAAACCGACTGCCACGGAATGCTTCACGAGGGTCCATTAGATGGCTTAGAGAAGATGAGCTGCTGTTTGTGGAATGGAAAGACACCCGGGAAGTGCTGATGTGCTCCACTTTCCACAAAGCATATGAAGGTGACACAGTGAAAAGGAGGGTGAAGGCTAACGATGGGCAGTGGTCTCAAGTGCATGTGCCTATTCCCGGTGCAGTGCTGGATTACAACAGGTTCATGGGGGGAGTGGACCTGTCTGATGCCCTCATTGGATACTACAAAGTGCTCCACAAGACACGGAAGTGGTACCGTACGTTCTTCTATCACTTTGTCGATATTGCTGTTGTCAACGCTTTCATTTTGCATCAGCATCTGGCCAGAGCAAGGAACGAAAAACCCTTGACACAGAAAGCATTTAGGGAAACGCTCGTTCTGGAACTTGCAGGCTTGAAATCACGCACTGCTGCCCCTCAGACATCTGATGTTGGTCGCCACAACCCAAAACACATCACGGACGACACCACTTCTGGACGACGAAAGTGCAGACTGTGTCATCAGAAGACACCAGTGATGTGTGCAACATGTGAGGTGCCACTGTGTTTTTTGCCTAAACGGGACTGTTTCAATGACTGGCATGTGCAGACTGGAAAATACTAACCATCATTGTTTGAATGATTCTTTTATTTTTACATTGTTCAGTTTATTCAAAACTAATACTTGTTCCAGAAATGTTTCCTAGTTTAGGTCAGAGCCTTGCATAATTTCCAGTTCCGAGGAGGAATGTGAAGGGATAGAAGCAATCGCTTCTTGAGACGGTAATGGTCGAGTACGCACTCACACGCACACTTAGATGACTTGTAAATTTTCATCCTGTTTGTGAGCTATTGTGTTTCCATTATTCCAAAATAAAATGTTTATAGATTTAATCTGTTAGGACTTTGTTGTTGGTTTTGGTTGTTTGCTCTCGCTCTCTTTTTCCCTCTGTCTCCCTCTTTTGCAGTATGAGTCCTTGGCCTTACTGAATCAAATGTGACATGCTGGTGTGAGGCAGTACACTCTGTAAGTACGTAACACACACACACACACACACACACACACACACACACACAGTGTTGCAAATTTAATTTGTTCTACTTACCCACAATCACTTTCTCTTTTTTCTGTCTTTTAGTGGCTTGGGTTTCCAGTTTGTTAGAGAAGAAACCTCCTTAGTGACTGCCTTGATCAACATGTCTCCCTGCACTTTGTAAATACTGTAAATATTTTAGTTTTTCAGTTATTGTATATTTTCTATATAATAACTAGAAGTTTACTGTAGATTTGAGTAAAAAATTATTGTTACAATTACAAATGTTCTGAAATATTTGTTATTATATATATATATATATATATATATATATATATATATATATATATATATATGTATATATATAATATTTGTTCAAAATAAAGAGTTTTGTTAAAATGTACAAATGTTGTTCTGAAATAGTTTTTTCTTGTGTGTCTTGATGGGCCAAGTAGTGGTGAATTGATATAAAAAATGTAGTATGAAGTGTTGACTCCTGATGTCATTTGGTTACTTGGTGTCCCTTTGGAGTCTCCAAGTGGCCTTTTTGAAAGGACGCCTAGAGATCTCTTTAGAAAAAAGGTTACAGAAGCTACATTTTGGGGATTATCATCCTCAAATTTGAATCAAACAATGATCAGACATTCAATTTTATCTCTACTGTGTTTCGAACCCTTACCATCAAGTTTTCATCCATTTTCCTCTAAGTAAACTTCATTCAAAGTAAACGGAATTGCGTTTTTCATGTATGTTTTACCATGTTTTACCATGTTTTACCTTGTTTCTTTGAAACTTTAAGATATTATGACTCTTGTGCAACAAAATATGTAGTATGTAGTTAAAAAATATACCAGAATTATGAATATAGACCATATGGTTTAAGAGCGGCAGGCGTTTAAATTTGGGTATGTTGTTTTATCAGAAAAGTTAAAAAAAATAGGGGCGCAAGAGAAGAAGTTAAATCTAAAATAAAATTGAACTTTTTTTAAAATATATTTTTTAAAACAACAATTGAATTTTTAATAGAATTTACATAAGTGGAAATTAAGGGGTTTGGGACAGCCATTTCCCAGTTTAAAGTATCCAATAAATTATGATTTTATATTAATAAAGCTTACTGATATTTTAAATATTATTGTGGGTTTCTATAGAGAATAGCATTTTAAATGTGCTATTTTATGTGGCACAATAGTTTGCACGAATTCTGTAGAATAGCCCTAATAACTGTATTTCATTTATATGGGTAGTCCCATAAATTGAGAAAATATTGCTTCATAATTCAACATACAATTTCAATGTCAGCACGCAGCACCCATAAGTGCTTCGATGCTTTAGACGTTTTTTAATTAGTATTCAAAACGTTTCGATTGCTTTACATTTGTCACAGACTTGAGCTTAAAACGGCATTTCCTAACTTTTGTGAGGCGCTTATCGTAGGCGAGGGATCGAGTTTCCAGCGGCGGAGCCCTCTGTTGGAGATCCGCGAAAACGATGTAAGCCCAACCCCCTCTCTCACAGCACACTCTGGATTTAACATGGCTTCTGCTGCCAGCGAGCCTTCAAACATCAAACCTGAATGTATTTCTCTAGCAGCAGCGCTTCGGTCGGCTCAATAAGGTAAAGAATGACTAATGATGTACCGTTTAAGTTCCTCTGTACCTATTGGTTTATTGAATCGCGGGCAATGATTGATATTACTTCGACTAAAGAGTCCGTTCCGTTGGACGGCAGCTCTGTTCTGCAGCTACTTTATCTCTTTTGAACGAACCGGTTTATGGTGAATTCCTGCGTTATGGTAACTGATCGTACATATTAGTGGTGAATAGTGACGATAGATACGCTGACGAGACGAAAGATGTCCATGGTGAGCTGGATGCTCCGTTGCGTTATCCCCCTTGAGCCAAATTGTAACCCAGCATCAGATTGTTGAGACATTTTAGACTGCATCAGCAAAATGCCTCATTCAGTTTAGTTGAAACTGCTCCTGAAGCTCGCAGAATACAACGATGTTGATGTTGGCCAATGAAAAGTTACTTTATGATTTCCGTCAAAGCTTCACAACGCTGCACAAAATAATAAGATGTTTACGCATTTGTATATAAAGAACATTTGTGATTTTTAACGTCCGTATTTGTAGAAGTGATGACGTGAACGTACACTGTCAACAATAAGCAAAGGGTTAATTTCTGCTGCGCGACTGTGAGCGCGAGAGAGGGGCGGGGCGTTTGCATATAGGCGGCGTTTCAGGGCGACTGACGTCCAACTCTCCGCAGGTTTTGATTTGACAACGGAAAGCTGGGCGGGGTCATCTCACTACGCACAAGACGGTCTTTACAATACAGAGTAGAAATGCAGAGATACGATGAAGCGAAAACACGGCAGATATGCAGGATGACAACCAGCAAGTAGGACTTGTCGTATTTGACTCCGGCTCTTGACTCGCTTTTTTATTCAACAAAAACTCGGTGCTTACTTTTTTTGCAATCCCCGTAAAAACGCTGTTTGGAGAGATCGTTTTTTTTGGGGAAAATGAGGAAAAAGTCTTGGAGCTGGAATATTTCCGCTGGACGGATACTTTGATCTTTTGTGAATGTTCTCAGGGTCGGTAGCAACATCTCCTCTGTTATCCAAAGGGGAAAAAACAGGGGAATGAGTAACCGAGCCGATATAATTAAATTAAATTAAAGGGCGCTGTGTTTTTTTCCCGCTACACCTGCCTTGTAATCATACGACCGACTGGTGGACAAACTTGCTGATGCCAACAACGCCAGATTGCCTATATGGCAGGATCATGAAGTTTTTGACGTTTATCCTTTTACTTCCAGAAACCTTAAAGAGGACTAAAAAGGGTGAAAAACAACTCGGCAAGCTGCCAGTATGCTATGAAATCGTGACTTTGTCCTTGAGGAAGAAGATGGCTGCAGAACTATACCCTGCCAGCATAAATACCAACCTCCCGAACAGTAACAGCACCGCGGTAACCGCTGCCAGCAAAAAGACCATCGTTGAAGTCACTCAGACGGTGACCACCCCGACCACGACTGCCACTCAGCAGAACATCAACAATAACAACGTAGAGACCGCCAGCTGGCAGTCAACTCACCCGACACTGCGAGAGAGGTAAATGCACGTCCTGGGTGGTGGGTTTGCTTTTTAAACTATAACGTTATCAAACCTCTAATATTCTCATACATTTTCTCTCCAGGAATGCTTTGATGTTCAATAACGAACTCATGGCGGATGTTCATTTTCTTGTGGGTCCTCCTGGTGCCTCGCAAAAAGTTCCAGCACATAAAGTGAGCGCATTCTCTTTTGCCAAAATGGATCTTATTTGGCACTTTTATCAACAGTCTATTTATTAACTTTGTGTTACGTTTCTTTTCGCAGTATGTGTTGGCGGTGGGGAGTTCTGTATTTGGAGCCATGTTTTATGGTGATCTAGCTGAAGGAGAATCAGAGATTGAGATTCCTGATGTAGAGCCTGCTGCTTTTTTAATCCTTTTAAAGTAAGACATCCCAATTATATCATGATAATGAAAAAATATGGTTTTAAACACAACTATTGCAAAGAGATTGGAGGTATCTAAATCAAAATAGTCGTGTACTCACACTCCTATTTAAAACATTTAAATGACTGTGGAAGACAAAATAAGATATTTTGAGAAATGTCTCTGTGGTTTTGTATCCATACAATGAATACAAGTGAAGTCAAGTGTTGTTTTGGTTATTTAAAACATGTATATGACTCTTCTGAGGAAGACAAAAGAAGATATTTCGAGAAATGTCTCTGTGGTTTTTGTATCCATACATGGTTACCAACATTCTGATAAAAAATATCTTCTTTTGTGTTCTGCAGAAAATAGTGGGTTTTTCAGGTTTGACAATTTTGAGTGAACCTTCCCTCAAGTAGTTTTTCCGTTTTATCACATCCAGGTACATGTACAGTGATGAGATTGAACTTGATGCGGACACGGTGCTGGCCACTCTGTACGCTGCCAAAAAGTATATAGTGCCTGCGCTGGCCAAGGCCTGTGTCACATTTCTGGAGACCAGCCTGGAGGCCAAAAATGCCTGCGTGTTGCTGTCGCAGAGTCGGCTGTTCGAGGAGCCTGAACTGACCCAGAGGTGTTGGGAGGTCATTGATGCTCAGGCGGAGCTGGCCCTTCGCTCTGAAGGCTTCTGCGAGATCGATCTTCAGACCTTGGAGATCATAATGAAGCGTGAGACACTCAACACCCGGGAGGCCATCGTCTTCCAGTCCACTCTTGACTGGGCCCTGGCCGAATGCAAAAGGCAGGGACTAGGGCCGACGGCTCGTAATAAAAGGGCAGTGCTGGGGAAGGCACTGTACTTGGTTCGCATCCCCTCTATGACCCTGGAGGAGTTTGCGAACGGGGCTGCGCAGTCAGACGTTTTAACGCTGGAAGAGACTCATGATATCTTTCTGTGGTACACTGCAGCCAATAAACCCAAGCTCGAATTCCCACTGCAGAAAAGAAAGGGTCTGACACCACAGCGCTGCCATCGGTTTCAGTCGTCGGCTTACCGCAGCAACCAGTGGCGGTATCGGGGACGTTGCGATAGCATCCAGTTCGCTGTGGACAAGAGGATCTTCATTGCCGGACTCGGTTTGTACGGTTCCAGTGGCGGAAAGGCGGAGTACAGTGTAAAGATTGAACTCAAGCGCCAAGGAGCGACCCTGGCCCAGAACATAACTAAATTTGTTTCAGATGGATCCAGCAGCACTTTCTCTGTATGGTTTGAACACCCGGTCCAGGTGGAGCAGGACGCCTTTTACACAGTCAGTGCCGTGTTGGATGGAAATGAACTTAGTTACTTTGGACAGGAGGGTATGACAGAGGTGCAATGTGGAAAGGTGACCTTCCAGTTTCAGTGTTCTTCGGACAGTACCAATGGAACTGGAGTGCAGGGGGGTCAGATTCCAGAACTGGTCTTTTATGCCTGAAGTCCTCAGGATGTCCATATTGCAGTGCATTCCGCTTACTGGATTAAGATAGATCGAAAAAAAGGAGTATACAGGGTCTCATGCCTTCATAATGTAGCAGTGAAGAACTCTATGGTAATGGCTCTTTGAAACCACAGAAGAATCAGATTTGGATTTTAAAGGAATGTTCTTCAGCTTTATTTATTTTAAAATATATATATTTGATTTAATTATTGGTGCTGCTGCAAGCAGATCTATATATATAAATAAATGAGATAGTTGTACCGCTCTGAGTGGACAGAAGCCACTAGTATTTCATGTTTTGTACATAACTTGAGTTCAGTTTGTTTTCAGCTTGATGCTGACAGACGAATGAAATGTCTTGTATTAGTGATCAGCTTCCCAAACTGCAGATTATAAATGTTTTTTGTGACTCAAGTTCAGTTTTTTCTCTTGTCTTTGATAGTCATTCGTGCAATGCATCTGATGCACAGCATTATCGTTTGATTATTGTCTGACATCATTCATCAACATCAAAAACAAGACAGGTTGAGCTTATTTTATCAAATAAATAAGGTTTTACACTTATATATGGGATCATTAAGTCATTTTGACTATGATAGCTTAATTCAACTATTAGTGAGGTTATCCTGTGCCCCTTTTCATGGGAATTATGTACATTATTTTCAAACAAAAATTCGAAAATGAACCCAAATTCCCACACGATAACCGCAGTGGGCTTGTGTAAATGAGTCGGTGATTGTTAAGTGTGGATGAAATATTCATCTTGAAAGGCCACAAAGAACCTATTATCCCAGCAGGCTGCAAGAGGAACTGAATGTTGAGTCTGTTTGAATTGAGCCCATAGAATCTGCTCCTCCACCGTTTGCATTCTAATTGAGGGTTTAGTAAACACGCAGCAGATGCAGCCTGGTAAAACAGCAGATTTCTAACTGAAAAAACAGATGAATATGGACTTATGACACATTGAGAGCTGCTAATCAGACTGCATTCTGGGATAAAGCCCAGTACGTTAACATTGCGAGGCTCTCTCTGTGTGCTGGGCATTTGTCTCTTCTTCTCTAATGAGATGAGTCTGTTTAAAAAATGACATACTTGTTTTCCCCCCTTTGTGTGCACAGCCAAAAACGTTGCAGAGAAAACGTCAAACCATCAATTTTCAGTCATGATGCAGTGCCCCCTAGTTACACCCAGCAAAACTGCATCTCGCAGAGAATATATTAATACACATTTTCAACTGTGTATTAAATATCTTTGCATATCAAATGTACACATTTAAATGCACAGAAATATGTGCATGGTGCTCCATCAGTTAATAAAAGAAAATAAACCACAGGCCGAAACGGATGAACAGGTATACTTGCATTGATCCAACTGTAGTGTTTTATTGATAACCAATTTAGAAAATGAATTGCTGTGAGATACACTGCCTGTTTTATTAATGAGGTCCATCTGAAACTAGTGTTCTGGTCAGCTGAATTACATTAGGAAAGTCAAAGAGAGGTCATTACACAGAGACTTACCAACGGCTGGAGCGTTGATACAGAGCTCTCTAGCCAACAGCAAGAAGGTCTTTCCCAGAATGTACACATTCACCTGCAAGTACAACATAATATAAAAAATAAAGAAAAATACAAAGACTTATGCAAAATCCTTTGTTCTATATAATGGGTTGCACTTAAAATTAGTTCATATATATTCATATAATATATTAAATTAATATATTAAAAAGAACATTTGAACTTTGAATATGAGTTTAACACATCTGTAGCATTTCATTTATTATGTATGACGCTAATTAATATAATTTCACTATGCCACACAAGCTCTGTTGAGTTGTATATGACTTCACAGTTTATTTCAAGTTTGACTTGTGTCTGACAGTGTTGACACGAGTAATAGACTTAAAAAAGCTTGTTGTGTGAGAATACAAGGTGGTTGCACCAAAACATGCACTGTCGAATAAAACAAATGCTAATTTATAAAAGGACCTCAGAGAAGAATAGTGAGAATGGGTTTATGACCTTGGCACCAGGTTTCTAGTTGGCCTGGCACCCGGGCAGAGTAAACTGGGGTCTGGATTTGGGTGTGGCGGCACTTGCTAAAGATTCATGGCATATTTCAGCCTGGTTCAGCCCTAACCTTTCAGCATCTGTTCATATTCCCTGGACAGCTGGGGGTGTAAAAATAACATCACACCAGCATTTCAGTGTCCACCCCTAAAATAACTGCTAATAAAAAGTGAAGCAATAAGGCATGATACGCTGTGCGTTATAGTGTTTTAACTGTTCAATTAGAGGAAAAACACTATGATGCAAATCGTTAGAATGTCTATATTTATAAATATATGTGCTATTTAATATACATACAATGTATATAAACAATTTATGAACAACACCATTGTGTGCTTAACTGAGATGACTCATACAACACTTTCTCTGTTCATACTTGTAGCATTGTTTTATCTTGTTGAAAATCTATTATTTTACGGTCGAACATCATGCAACCATTAGGAGCTTATGTAATCATGTTATTCAGACCATTTTCAAAGAAATTCAAAGGAAGCCAACCTGTAAAAGATCACTCAGGTCCAGAAGCATGTCTGTAGTTCGGTTAAGGATGGGAAAAAAAGAGATAAAACAACCTGTGTTCAAATACACACCTAATGGTAATGAGTCTGCACCGACACTCAAGTCAATGCTAGTCACAGTGATAAATTAAGCATCAGATGGTTCTGAAATTGAGTTTAGACTTATATTGATCTCTTCACATCAACGGGCCTTAGGGCATGATCTCCTTATCTCTGAGATAGTCAACCTGCCCATCTGTTTCTCCTCACCTGAGCGACATGCACGCCTCACCCAGACACACACCTGAGGCATGTGTCTCCATGGTGACTAATGCACCCTTTAGTGTGTCGATTAGCATCACTACAAGATACAGCCTCAACACTAACTCAAAAAACACGAGAACTTATACTGCTATGAATACATTGTGATATTGACAACTGTGTCAAAACAGTTATAAACCATTGATAAAAACTTCACTTGTTATTTAAATATTCCTTGTTATTTAGATTTAGGATATTTAGTTTTAAGTTTTATAAAGACATTTTTTTAATAAACAATAAACAATCCAAACAAAGCTTGATAAATAGAAAATTGAGAAATGCCTATTCTTAGGACACATCAGATGTCCAGCAGCAGTTTTCACACATTGATCTGATTTAAATTTTTACCAGACACCATACACAGGACAATGAGTCTCATGAGATCATGATCTGTCAGGTCAACAACTGGCCCATCAGCTCAGTGATCAACAGTCATTCATCACCTAGAAAAAAATTCAGGAGATTACAGAAAACAGATGGAATCAATAAGAAAATGCTGAGATTGAGGCTGATGAATGAGAATTTGAGCTTTTTGGCTCGAAATATTCTTACATGTTCAAGAGAGAAAGAAATTTGTTCAAAGTAGTGCGATGGAATGAGTGTTTAAATCTTTGGTGTTTTTTGGTGAGTTAAAGATTGGTTCACTTTCCAAATAAAAATTCTGTCATCATTTATTCACCCTGTTGACCTTTCAAACCTGTGTGATTTTCTTTTTTCTGCAAAACACAAAATAAAATATTTTGAAAAATGTTGGTTACCAATAACTGTTGGACCCCGTTGACTTCTACAGTATGGATACATAATGGGGACCAATGGTTTTCTATTACTAACATTTTTCAAAATATCTTCTGTTGTGTTCTGCAGAAGAAAGAAAGTCATACAGGTTTGTAATGATAAGAGGGTGTGTAAATAATGTCAGAACTTCCATTTTGAAGGTGAACTATTCCTTTAATTTAAAGAATTGTTTGGATATGTACATGTCTTGAGTATCATTTAACTTTTAGATAAAGGGTGCTTGGTAAATTAGTAGTTTCATTTTTGACCTCCGGTATAATCATATCACAAAAGATCTTTGAGATGTATCTGCAATGGGTTTGGCTGTTTGTGAAGCTGACTTCTTTGTACTGCTGTTCTTCAGCATAAAGTAATCTTAGTAACTGAATGAGCCCCGCCCATGGACAGGTAACAATTGTACTTTGGTAACTCTCCTGTAAATTGCAGAATAGGCACTCAGTCAAGCCTGACACTACACAAAAGCAGAGGAGAGATCTGGGTGTGGCTGAGGGCAGATAGGATGGTGTTTGCCGGTGTGCGTGAGTGAGTAAGAGTCTGTCTGTCTGGGAGGAGGAGAGAGAGAAAGCGGTGATGTAACACAATCTTGGCTTGCCTTGTTGTAACACAGGTGTGGTGAGTCAACAAACTATCCACATATAATATGAGAACAGAATTATGACAGGTTGGGAAAAAACAACTCTGAACGATAATTTCTATTATTAAAGGGATAGTTTACCCCCTGGCCAAAAAATCACCCTGATGTTGATCTCCTTATGTACATAACTCCTTATGTAGTACATAATATAAGATATATTAAGAAATTTCTCTAAGATTGTTTCTGAGAATCCCTTTTATTGTCAAGTCAAACTTTAAAAAAACGTTAAGTATTTTTGTGCCCATACTATGGCAATCAATTGTGGCAAATGTTGTATCAACAATCTTAAAAATATCTTCCTTTATGTTCTGCCAAAGAAAGAAAGTCATGCAGGTTTAGAATGACACAAGGGTAGTTAAATAAAAAAATAATCTTCTGATGCACTATCCATTTATCTACTGTATCAGAATTATACTTTATTTTTAGAGCTCCATAGTTGCGTTGAAAATGTGCATTCACTGGGAACAGTAACTTGCTTTGAATTTCTTAGTATAAACACAGCAATCACACTATTTAACATTATAAAATAGTAGAGTCTGGAATTTGATATTTTAACAATACGTATTAAATTTGAATAAGTACCTACCAATCAACCAACCAACCGTTAAAACAGGACGTTTTATATAGTATGAATGGGAATAGTATGTTTACAGTACATTTCAGACTGCGTCAACCATGTTTTATTGTAATTGTCTTTGACCTATGACATATTAATAACAACCTATACCTCTAATTCAAAGAATTTAAATGATTGCCAGTTCATTCAATGACTCAAAATGTGACTTCCTAAAGCAGTGGTTCTCAAACTTTTTTGTTGTATGCCCCCTTTGTGTAGGGCGCATCACTTTGCGCCCCCACCCCAAATAAAGACTTATTATCTTAAACTCATAAATTTGGATGAAACCAATAACATATTTGAAACCAATAACATATTCTGTAATACAATGCTGAAACATCAGTGTTTGGGTTGGTGGGCTTATTTTTCTGATGTTTGATTGCATAGGATTTATGATAAATTTCTATATTCACGGATCCCCCTGGTTCCATCTTGGGGCCCCCAGTTAGAGTACCACTGTCCTAAAGTGCTTTACATGATTGACTTTGGGAAACGTCCTTGGAAAATCCTTAAGGTGCAGTAAAACTTTTCCTCTTCCTCTGTGACACAATATTGTAACACACTTGTTTACACATCCTGACCAGTTTTTCACATCCTTCACATCCAATCTGTCTTTTCCTAAGGAAACATGGATAATGAGTGCAAGCATGGATAATGAGATACTCTAAAACCAGTGTGAATTTCTATGTTGACCTAGGTCAGAATGGTGATGGTGAAGCTGGTTGACCAGCATAATCTTACAGTCAAAAGGGTACATTTGCTGGAGATTGGTCTATCGAGCAGTTACTTTAGATTAAAAATAATGTTTTTAGGAGAAGAACATATCATAAGCAACATTTTAATATTTTAAATGTAGATGCGTATCACATTCGACTGATTAAAATAATAATTATGTTAGAAAACAATGTAAATGTGTTAAGTATAATATTAAGTCTAGATTGCAAGGTTGGAAATAAGTGATACTATTGTTTCTAAACTCTTTAGGTCTTCATAGGGCAAATTTTAAATGTCTTTCTGTCTTTTGCCCTGACTCCTGAGAAGTGAAAATATTACAAACCTCTGAATTGATATTTGGAAATAATAACATGAATATTTTTCAGTCATTGTCTCTTTTGTTGCGCTAATTCCTGCACCTGTATCGCCCATAACTGTAGTTAACTTGTTGTTACTGTAGGCTGGACATGCACACCTTTCTATAATTTGTATGTGGATTACATTTTACAAAGAGTCTCGCCCAGGTTTCACACCCCAGGGATCATAGTGGAAAGGATACGTGGCGTTCCCTCTGTCCTGCAGACCAGGTAGAGACAGGCGGCAATGACGTGTGTCATTTTGCGGCCTCGTGTCAGGTGCTTGCTCACCACCATCTTGAAGAAATTAAAGGCCGTGTCCAAGCAGTGTTGGTTTAGCTGCAGCTGGCAGCCAAGATTGTGTATCTGTCGTTTCCCTAGAGATGGGACACACACATGTATCAGATCGACACATGCACTCACACACACAGCGAGTCATGACTTCACAAGCAGGTGTTTGGTTTTCCAGTAGCAGTGATGTCATGAGAACTGTGCAAAGCCAGGCGAGTTTTCATGGGCCTGGAAATAAAACTGGGTGGAAAAACAGCTGTTTTATGCCCCGTGCGAGGCCATCTGCAATCTTTCCTTTGCTTTTCTGTAACTGTCGCTTGTGGGCTTGGTCCCTTTAGCTCTTAAAACAGGCCAAGTTGTAATTCATTGGACACAGAATAAATCAGTCTGCGCTGAAATCCCATGACAGGCCTGGATGTGTTTAACATATTAAAATCTACATCTAAAACCACAGTCCAGTAGGCTATCTGGAACATTTTAGTGTTTATTTAACACATCATTTAGCAATAGACCTTGTCCACCCAGACAGCACGAGTCTCCCCATATTATAAACAAATGGCAACAGACATACAGTATGTCATAGAGTTAATGAGTTTGACATGTTCCAATCATCAATCATGCATGAAACTGCGCATGCAGAAGTGTTTAAATATAATAAGTGCTTTCATCGATCTGTTCTCCAGATTTGTGTAGTTATGTTAAAGAGAATAGCAGATGCACAGATCATCTGCCAGAAGTGATCTACTGTGTAAAGTTTATTCCACAGGTAATCAAAAAATTCTGTTTTCTTGCACTATTGTTGATTCAAAACTGTATTTATTTCATTCATGGAGTATAAAAAGCTCTCTTCTATACAATGAAAGCCAATTTGGACTGGACCGTCAAGATCACGAAAGTTTGACTTGCAAACTAATAATCGAGTCATGTGAAAGTTTTGTGTGAGGGATTAAAACCTAAGTCATTTTAATGAATAATACAAATATAGGACATTTGAGTTTCAAAAGACAAAATGTTGAGTAAATAATGACAGATTTTGAATTTTTGGGTGCCCTATCCCTTCATGATAATCACAGCACCACAGATAATAAAGTGGATATCAGACCTTCTGCCCCCTCAGATGTGGTGCTTATGAAGCAGCAATGTCAAGTGCTGTGTTGTTCAGGCAAGACCAAAAATAACTCTGAAAGCTTTTAAGAGGGTAATCCCTCTATTCTGGACTCACTGTGTGCTTACCCTAGCCTCTCTCTCCTTTACGTTCTCCAGGCCTGTTTAATCCCAAAGCATTTTCACACTACACATAGCGTTGGATTAGCAGCATGGACTTCAGTGACCTTCTGCATGACAGATTCATTGCATAACTGCTGCAAACACTGCAGCAACACTGTTTGTGAAGCAAATTTACAGTAGACCATTGCAAAAAAAATTGTACTCTTAAAGGAATAATTTGCTTCAAAATGAAAACTCTTCATGTATTTAACCTAATGGCTCAAAATTTATATTTTTTCAGAGAAACACAAAAGGAGATATTTTGAGAAATGCATCAGTTGTTTTGTGTCCATACAATGTTAGTCGATGGGGCCAATGTTGTTTGGTTAACAATGTTCTTCAAAATATTGTATTTTGTGTTCAGCAGAAGACAGAAAGTCATACATTTTTTAAACAACAAGAGGGTGAGTAAATGATTTACGATTCTGATAATAAGATATAAGATATTTTCATTCTTCAGCGCTGAATCTTGTTTATACAGCCTATGGCCATGACTCTTTGTACATTGTATTATTTCATTCTGTTCTTCACTTCACAAACAAAGACATCAGGATAAGGAGTAATTTCCTTAACAAAAAGCAAATGTTGATAGATTTTCCTTTATTTAATCGTATTCAGAATAAAAGTTTGTGTTTACATAATATATGTGTGTGTACTGTGCATATTAATTTTGTATTTATAAAACCAAAAACATACATATATATATATAATATATATATAGGAAAAAATGATATGTGTTTATTTATATTTACCATAATTGAAATTATAAATAAACATAAATACATTTTTACATTTTACATTATTCTTAATATGTATTTATACATGCAAAATTACTGTGCACAGTACACAGACATAAATTATGTAAACAAACTTTTATGCTGGATGCGATTTATTACGATTAATCGTTTGACAAGCCTATTTATTTATTTAGTGAATTATTCTGTGAAGTACAGTATAATTACAGTTAATTGTAATTGGAGCTTGGGACAACTGGTTCAGAAGTCATGAACACATTTCAAATTTGTTATACATAAATGTTATAATAATAAATGTTATGTAATTAACTGTATCAAAATTGATCTACAGCATCAATTCTGAATAATGCAAGATGTCCCTACCATTCTGGAGTGTTTGAGCCCGTGATTCTTTCCCCAAACTTGTGTGAAACCCAGTGCTCAGGACAGGAGCTTTAGAAGTACCTAAAAATCACACAAAAGAGGCAAATTGTTGTAAATAGAATGTTGAAACACACAACATGTTGTAAATAGAAACATAGTTAAAATTACTATTTGGTATACAGTTCATTAGCCTCTGTGGCACTTTTACTCATAGTGCTCTGCAAACACATTATAATTAAGCTTGACAAGCAATAAACAAATAAAATACTTTAATGTTTTCAATGGCAGTTTCAAGTAACAGAATCAAGCGCCCCCCAGTGGCAGTCTGCGCAAATGGCAACTTCAAACATTGCATTGCTACTACAGTGACCCCTACCGGACACAAAGGCCTATTGCATTCTCCACACATCTGTTCCTGTAGCAACCAAAAGACACTGATTGACACACCTGACACTAATAACTGGACTAACAAAGATACAAATAAAGCACAAATGTATTTGGCTTTGCTTCTCCGCAGAATTTTTCTCAATAATATTTCGTTCTATCAGGTAGTTTTGACCATATAGCTTTTATTTTAGAAAAGTTAACTAGGTAAATTTAAATCAAGTTATACATGGAAAATACAAAACATGTGATCGCAGAGTTGAGAACTCGTACTATATTCCACAGGCTTATGTTCATCTGCTTTCAAATGTGTGGGGGGGATGGAAATGATGTTGCAACTGATCAAAAAGGTGTGATGGTAGTACTGAACGCACCAACGTTCAGGCAAAAAGCTTGATTTTGTAAATTGTCTCCGTTAAACAAAAGCCTGTCATGTGTTTAGATACCATTGAGACAGTGTGTCGTGACCGTTATTTTTGGGTGTCTGTTTATGTCGGCTGTGCTGGCCATGTTCCAAGATTTGAGACTATAGGTATGTCAGTATGGCTTGACGTGATCCTGTCCCATAAACCATAACATTTGTTCAAATTCTCATATCAGTTCATGTTTCTTGAGTTCAAAACACTGTGCGTATCATTATCTATGTATTAAACAACTTTGATGGTCGTGTTACTCTGAGGGCTTCCTATTTCTCCTGCCTCAATAAACCCAGGTAAGACATTTCTCGTTGTTGCTTAGAAATACTATAAATACTGCATTTATGAATTCATAAACTGAAATATCTGTGATCTGGCTTTTCTTTCTTGTAAAATGTTTTCTATCTTCTTTTGTGTTCTGCAGAAACAAGAACGCCATGCAGGTTTAAAATATCAAGAGGGAGAGTAAATGATGACGAATGTTCATTTTGGGTTGAACTATTCTATTAACCAGTTATATTTTAGTTAGATATTTAGTTTGAATGAAGGCATTGATGTGAAGGTCATTTGGATGGCAGTGATTTTCCGGCAGAAATGGGCTCTAGTGATGCTCGACACATCTGCTGCTTGTACAATAGGTAACACATTTAAATATGGCTGATATTACAGGATTGCTTGCGTATGGTTTGGCTGATTTTATATTATTTGTATACATACATTTTTTTTTTTTACACAATTTAAGACACAAACACAAAAGATATTTTGACTAGGTCTCAGTGGTTTTGTGTCCATACAATGGAAGTCAATGGGGGTTCAATGTTGTTTGGTTATCATCAACATTCTTCAAAATAAAATCTTCTGTGTTCTTAAGTAGAAAGAAAGTCATACAGAGTAAGTGATGGAAGAATAAAATTTTTGTGCAAACAATTCCTTTAATGTGATCTCACTCTTGTAATCTTGAAAATCTATTAACAGTGAAATTTCTTAAAAAATACCCGCATGTGCATTTCACAGACATACAGTATTTCCATTGGCTGACCTGCTGTTTTTCTTTACCATCCATTTACCAGGCCCTAGCACTGCTTACTGGGGAGAGAGCTTACACTGGAGAACCCCTAAACTCATAAACCCGCTGGTGCAGGACCGTTCTGGGTTTATAAGCAAGAATATTGAGCTAGGTGTGGAGGCCCAGCTCTTGGATGAAGCCACCTGGAGTGCCATGGGTTATAGACTGGTAGAAGATGGGAATGTGTTGTATGCATCAGTTCATTTGAGGCACCAGGAGGCTACAGAGGGGTATGTATTAAACTACTAATGTCTCATATTTAGATAATTTTTCGCTTGTTGCAGAGCTTTGTGGAAAATAACACGTATGAAGAAAGTTACATGGTTTTCCTGTTCAATCAACATATTTTCTCCCACATGTTTGCGGATGGTACTGAAATAGAGACCAGTCATAGCCAGCAACGGGTTTTGGAGACGCAACTTTTCTCGTTTCTCGGATGCCTTTCACTATAGAAAGTATAATTTTTTTTTACATCCAGTTACTCGATACATTTAAGATCCCAACATTTTGATCATTTATTCTGACGTTCATTTTTGCTTACAGAAACATTGACTCGCAAAGAAGTGTTCACTGTTTATCTGGGTTATTTTGCTCCAGATGTGAAGCTCATTGGATTCAAGCTCAATGAAAACTATTTGGAAGTGAAAGATGCCATTAAGCAGCATTACAAAACTACCCTACATTAACAGGACCCATGGCATCATCATCAAAGTCCATTTTGAAGATCAAGCTGTAGACTGAGTGATGAGATGTTCTTAAGCTTATCCTGCCTACAATATTGAATGAGATGGAAACTGTATAATTGGCAGCCAATGTTCTGTATTATATATTCTCTATTTTTTTTTTAAATGTTTTAATTTTTCTGTCTGTGTGGGACAACAAACTCTCATGACTGACTTACCCAGACTGAGAGGCAACATACTGAAAAACGACAGCCACTGTTTGAGGTTTGAGGCCCCGCTCTTCACATCAGGATACGTTTATGAGGCAATATATATGTCATGATTTCTTACTTCAAAAATAGTCTCTGATTAAAACAATGTCTTGGACAAGTTTAAGATAGCCTTTTTTTAACTAGTAAGAAAAAAAAATCACACAAAAAATAAGCTTCAGTTGTTCACTCTGACTTCTGTTAAAGAAATAGTTCACACAAAAATGAAAATTGTCATAATTTACTCTCCAATAAGTTGTTAGACTCTTGTGTATATTTAGAATAATGTTTGAAACAACAAACGTTCTGGGGCACTATTGACGTCCATAGTGAGAACAACTTCTAGTCAAGGGTGACTCAGAACCTTTCGTTTTTTTCACATTCTTTAAAATATCTTCCTTTGTGTGAAGCAGATCAAATGATTGTAAACAGTTTTGAAACCACTAGATTGTGAGTAAATGCTGACAGAATTTTTTTTTGTGTGAACTGTCTCATTGTTTCTTCTATGTAAAATGCTAAGTTGCGTATGGATGTGTAGGTGGGTGATGCCTACATTACATATGAAAACGAGATTGTTTCAGAACGAGTGGCCATAACTGACCAGGGACCTGCCGTTACACGAGAATCAAAATTCAGCTATTTGTCTTTATCATTGGTAAACCGTAAACAATGCCTTTCGGTATTGCGACAAATTAGCCTGGCTTTCAGTTTCTCAAATACATGACATTGAAATTAAACAAAGCTGTTAAAAATGTACATCTTTGCTTTTTTCTATAAATGTTGCAGACTCACTGTGAGATGCTTTTATAAACTGAAATCCGTTTTTACAACAAGGCTTTTTGAGGAAACTGGCTTTGGCACCAAATTTACACACACTACAGGTATAGTTAAGGATATACAGATGTCTTCTATATCCAATGATATCTTTCATTTCTTTTATTAGTGGATCTTTCTTTGATTGGAAGGACCACAAGAAAACTTTATCAAGCCTCTGTTTAAGCCTAACCCGTGGCCAGACATGCCCAGCAGAAGCTGTGATGTAACGGATAAGCAGAACACACAACTTTTGCAGAGAGGAGATCCCCAGGCTACTTATTACTCAGCAAATCAAGGCAGAAAGAGAGCAACACTGTTACCATGGGAACCATATTTCAAATTGGCACACACGTGTTTCACAACCCCAGAAATCTGGTCCATAGACTGCGAAAAATACTTTTATGAAGGGTTGTTTAAAACTACTAATCTCTTTTTGATGTCCAACAATAATCTTCTCCTGAGAAATGGAGTGGATCTCAGGAGAATTTAGTGATGATATTCTGGGCAATGATTTATACAAGACTACAATAAATGCACAGAGCATCACGGATGTCTTTCCTGATTTCTTAGTTGCCCATACCACAGTCTTCAATTATCAGTCATCAAGCAGACTACCATCTAAATAGCAATAAAGCGAGTGACCGACTTGACTTAAAACAATACATGGACCGTTACACTGCTAACAGCAGTTTTCAACGTTCCCTGGATATTTTGTTCACATTCAACATCCATCATGAGCCATTTGAAAGCCATGAAATCAGTAGTGAGCCATTTAAAGAGAGTGAAGTTGTAAATGGACTTCAAGTGCATCATGCAGGAAAGCATAACAACTACAACTTTATGTATGAAGACACGGACTACAGTGCAAAGAAATTATCTAAGATTTTACAAAGGCAAGAAGAAAACAAAGATCGTGACTTTCTTCGGTTTAAAAATAACCTGTCGTATTAAAATCATCTAAAACCTGAGACAGACTTTCTTCGAAGGTGGAGGCACAAGCTGTTATGGTCCATGATGGAATCCTAAGAGGTATTTATTCCCCTATTTCATATTTAAACAAGTTATCTAACGGAACAATAAGAAAGTATTTACAGTTCATTCTGTTCTATATGTTCCTTCCCTACAGGATGACCATGGAAGCTTTAAAAATATTACTGTTAATAAAATTGTGTTTAACAGATTGTGTACTTTACTTCTCTTTTTTTGACTGCTTTTTTAGACTGGCTTAATAAAATATATTTTTCTGGAATGCTCACAATATATTTTAGCCCTATGAATGCATATAATCGCTGTACAGATATGTGGTCTTCGTAAACACAATTGTTTACAAGTACATAGCACTACATATTATCTGTATATTGAGAGGAGAGTGTAAATGAGTAAAACTAAAGTAAAGTATGTAAAGCTTGTCTGAGTTCCATGGTAATCTTTATGGGAAAAATCAGTTATATGTGTGCTTAATGTTTTGTAATCTGCACTTTTTCTATACTGTCTATTCAAAGATGTATTTGTAAAGCTTATCAATGTGTTTGTTCTGAATTGTGTATAGGATTATAATATCACCTGTATACCTAAAAAACTAGGTCCCACCAAGTTAAGTGAACAGCTCTTACCATCTGCCGACACAAACTGTCCGACAGCTGAAGACACCCCTCCGCTATTTTCCACAAACTGGACTTCGGATACAATGATGTTATCCTCCAGAACCGAGCCACAGGCCGTGCAGACAGCACTCCCTCGAGCTGGGTCAGTGTCAATGTCTGATCCACCACAGTTTTTACACTGACGACTCATTCTGGTAGGAGGATTCAGACCTGATGAGCATACAACATAGACTGCATTATTGGACAAGAATCAGACAACATTTGTAAACGAGCATTTATTATTTAAACACTGCACAAAACTCTAACAATAATTGCCTGGTTGTAAACTCAAACTACGTCTAATGTGAGATTTGAACACGGGTCGCTTGCTTCCCACACACAGCATGTAATACCGCTCTGCTACGCAGTATCACGGAAGTGCTAAATTCGCTATAGCCATATTGCAAGCTTGTTCATCGGCGTTTTGTATATTATTATAGCTCCAGATTACAATTGAATCGATTTCCTAGTCGTGTTGAATTTATATGTATGCTTATAGTATCCAAAAAAGCCTGGCTAGACTAATGCGTTCATATGGTTTTGATATGTAACGTTACACAGATGCTACTAAATGAAAAGCTAGCTTGAATAAACCTGCATGATATAAGTTACAAATAAACCTTACACTTCTTAACCCATCTGTGTGTATTGTTTAGCTTGTTCATTATTTTATGCTCAGACGCGTAACGTTATAAATGTAATTTAAGATATTTAGAATAACCTTTAATGGCAAACCACTCACCAGTCAAAGGAAGTAACGTTAAAGACTTGAATTAAGATAAAACACTTTACAGCAGTATCCTCCAATCCAATTGATTGTTTTTTTAATGTTTAAAATTGCAAGCAAAAATCCTCGATGAGCAACATATTGTATAAGATACGTTATTGTAAAATATATCATTCGATTCAACACTATATTGTTTTGACTACAACTAGAAGACTTTGCCGCGATTGGCGCAACATCACGGGTTGTTTCAAAACGTTCAATATAGGGGTGTCCAAAATGCCACACTGCAAATTTTAGACATTATTAACAATAGGTAAGGCCAATTTGTGCTTTTGATTATATTAGACATAGTCATAATAAACAGTCTCTTATAATAATAATAATAATAATCATCATATTTAATCAATTTAGTAAGACGTTTAAAAAATTCACCCCCTCTATTGATATATACTGTGGCAGCCGCGGAAACTCAGTCTTAGCGCGAGGATATGAAGGAAGCGAATGTGTTGATTATTGCACTATTGCTTTCTTTCTCCTATTCATTTGTTAAAAATATTTATCATTCGTTTTATCTGTAAATTAATAATTTTTTTGTCGTTAATCAATAGTCACAAATAGATTTGTCTATGGATCTGAATTAAGACTTTGATTTTGACAGCGTTTATGACATTTGACCAGGAAGCAGATGCTGCATGGTACAAAACGTGTGCAGATAGTTTTTGTGGGTTAATATATTTAACTTTATTAGACAATGTTACAGTGTTTAGGGCTTTTTAAATGGAGCTCTGCGAGAGGTGATGGATTGGGAACATCTTGACCTGAATCCAAGGATTATTGCTGGTGTTAAAAAAGGTTGACATGAAATCCTTATACATGCTCGAGTTAAAATCGCCCTTTGATATGTTTTTGTTTAAGTTTGCCCTATTGTTTAGCAAATTGTAGATCCGCAAAGGACATCCTCTGTGTTTCGGGTCCAGATCTGCAGAGATTGACGCATTTGTCAAAGTCTGACGTTCAGCGATTACACTGTGCCGTTGCAGCTGCTGTCCGCAATTCCACCCCTGTTACAGGTGGGCTTCGTTTTTACAACTTCCTTAAAAAAATACAAATATAAAAACTAAACACAATAATAATAATGATTTTCTTTCCCAGCTTTACAGTTGATCAAGGGGGAATGTCCTGCTTTAGAGGCCGGATACAGGCTTTCTTTAGCCTGTCCCGTTCTGGACAGACTGATGCGTGGTGGTCTGCCCTTGCGAGGAATAACAGAGCTGGCAGGCGAAAGTGCTGCTGGGAAAACTCAGTTTGGTTTGCAGCTTTGCTTGTCTGTCCAGTATCCACGAGAAAACGGAGGGCTGAGTTCAGGTAATGTGAACATTTGTAATGTTTCATATTGTTAGGAAAACTTCATGAGTTAAATTACAGTTGTCAGCATATTATTCTGTAATATAACTATTTTATATGGCATGTTGACAGGAGCGGTCTATATTTGCACTGAGGATTCCTTTCCTATCAAACGACTACGGCAACTGATTACCCAGCAGCCTCGGCTTAGACCGGATCTGCCATCATCTCTGATCAACAGCATACGCTTTAGTGACAACATCTACATTGAGCACACAGCAGACTTGGTGAGACCTGTGACCATTCCTCTTATTAAAACTTAAAACGCCATAAAGGATGTAATGTTGGTTAATATCTACATTTACAGGAGTCTCTGCAGGCATGTGTGTCTCAGCGAGTGCCTGTGCTGCTGAAGAGAGGTCTGGTCAGGCTTGTTGTGGTGGACTCAGTGGCTGCTCTCTTCCGTAGTGAGTTTCAAGCAGATGAGGCTATAAAGCGGTCTCGCCACCTGCTGACTTTTTCGAATGCCCTCCACCGCTTGAGTCATTGCTATGGCGCACCTGTACTGTGTGTCAACCAGGTCAGATGGATGCGACATATTAAACTCCGACAGTATCTCTTTATTATATGGCTTGAGCTAACATAATAGATTTTTATCATTTGTATTTAGAAAACAAACTAGGAAATGTGTAGCTTAAGGTATTCTGAACGCTGTTTCTCTGTGACAGGTCACAGATGTTGTGGATGGCCCAAATCCTGGAAGGTGTGATTATGGGTCAGTGTGCTTCTTTTAGTTTTGGACACAACTAACAGATATATACAACCATAAAACAACACCGGACAAATGCGTTTAAACCATATGCAAGGAGTTCCCATCAATTTTGGGCTTTTATTGGCCCCTTTCTCATTATTTGGTCCATATCATCAATTTCAAAAACACAAATAAAAAAATCTAAAGAAATTCTAATAAAATTAATATGTGGGCACCATGGATTTTTCCAACACGACTCTAATTAGACACATGTCTTCCGATCAAAATGTTTTAAGATAATAAAACCCAGTGTCAAGCCTAATCTTTTGAACAGTAGTGTAAGTATATAGTATATGAAGTTATTTCTATTTAACATTACATTTGTTTTATTGGATTTTGTTTATAAAAGTAATTTATTTGTTTTTATTCAAAATAAAAATGCTGAAATGTAATAAATAAAGGAGATTAGACAATCTATTTTAGTTTCCTGTGCTACAGTATATGCAAGGCCATCTATGATTCTATAAGCTGAACTGTATAAACACACAACCAAACAGATATTGCCATTGATATTTTATGTTATGAAGAACACAAATATGTCTTTAAATGTCTGTTATCATACACAGGCTGGTGGAGAGTAAGGTGCTACCAGCATTGGGCATTGCATGGGCCAACCAGGTTATGGTGAGACTCATGCTCAGGAGACTGGAGGGCTGCGTTGAGTCAGAGGAACGAAGCAGTGCTGTTCGAAAACTAGAGGTAGTGTTTGCGCCACACCTCCCTCGAGCAGACTGCCTGTGTGGGGTTTGGGAAGAAGGAGTCCGAGGGATTCCTGATGATGGCTTGACACTACAACAACAGAGCTGTTAGTAATGAATCATTGGCGGAACTAAATGGAGCTGATGATGAGACAACGTTTACCAGAAATATGGGCGTCAACTGTTGCTAATGGACATGTTTGTTAATGGAGATTTAATGGTTTTGTTCGACAAGACTTTGTAAAGAATCGCTAGATTTTTTTAGCATTATAAACATAAGTTGTTATAACTTGCGTTAAGTGCAGAGGATTTTGTAAAATATTATCAATCATTTTATATTCACAATTTTTTAAAGTTTTTATTATGCTCTTTATACACAGAATAAACCATTTTCATTTGCTTTGTTGTTACTGTTCGTATATCAGAAAAAAAGAACACTATTGCCACCTCACTGCTGTTTTGAAGAGTGCTGTATTCTTTTGCAAATTTATAAAACATGAAACATATTTTTTTATTGTCAATACATAAATTGAAAAATCTCTAAATACCATCTTCTCTTTGTTTATACTTTTGTACAAGACTTTTTTTGGATACATAGTGTGGTTTGAGTGTACTGATGTGCTGGAACCCCAATGTGTGGCATAAAGGGTTAGTTTCAGTTTTGTACAGAAGAATAAAGTGAAAATGGCACACATATGATAAAACTTCTCTATTTTACTGATGGTGATGCTTTAAACACAATTCTCACCAGCAGAGGGTGTCGACATCCAACAGAACTCTGGATGTGCTTGTCACACTTTGTATTTGGACCCTCCTAACAGATTTAATTCACAATCTGTCCCATCACAAAAGTGATGAGAGGCATGTAAGATGTCACATCACTGTGCACATTAGTTTGTTTTATTCTGTGAGTTTGACTAAGATGTCCGTGAAATATACACAGGTTTAAGGTCCAAAAAAGAACCTATCCACATGAAAATACAAGCAGGCAAAAATTCCTGGTGTTGAATTAATCCCTACGTGTTTGAGTAGGACTTTAATCCTGTGAAGCTACTTAACTCACACTAACAATTCAAGTACACTTATTAGTGAGGGTCTAACTGGTCACTTTATCAACTTAGGTGTTGGCACACATACAAGAAAAATGATATACTGTACGCACCCAAATGCTGCGGGCAACATCGCTCCCATTTAACTTGTCCCGTCGCCATGGCAACGATCACATGGGTTATGTGTCCCAGTTTGACCACCCCCCACCCTCACCAAGAGAAGCACCATCTCTATCTATCCATCCATTACAATCTCAGCTCAACCCCCCACTACTCCTGCAACACACACATTCTGCTTCTTCCCCTCAGCTGTTTACCGCTGTGCTGATGAAAACCTTGTTACGTAACAGCCCCGGTCTAAGCACTACACAGACAGGCTTTCAGAATACATGCACAACCGCCCACATTCTGCCACCATCTTCAAAACCACCCTCTGGCTCTAAGAGGTCCTTATATTTCTGTATGCGCACATCAAGCGGTCTCAACCTTGACTCTGATTTGTCAGGCGGGAGTCTGTTAGTATGCAGCCCACGTCTATTCGTCTCAGCCAGAGAAACGGAGAGAGCAAGGCAAAGACTGCAGGCTTATCCATTAAGCTCTCTCTCACACACACACAGCCAACTTGGGAATGAGAAGGAAGATAAAAATGGATTGCTGTGTTAAGACCTGATGAAAAATGTAGAGCGTGTGTATTTAAAAAATAGGACCCAAAAATGACCTTAGATCGAAAATAGGACCCAAAAAGCATCATTCTTCTCCAAACTATTAGCTGTGTATGGATTTTGCATGTCTGCTGCCTTTCACACCTCACAGCCGTGTGGCTATTGTGATACAATATTCAAGCCAACACTATATAAGTTACAATATATGATATAAATATACAAACATGATGTGAGATGTGATGTCATCTATAGAGCCTTTCCTCTCATTGGAAGGCCACCTCTTAAATTCTTGGAGCCCATTTGTGCAACAACAACAAAATCACAGAATGGCACATTTATGATGAATATGAAATATGAATGGCTATAAAAAGGCAGCCTTTGGTTGGTTGCTAAGACAACCAGAAGTAGTCCCGCCCCATTGGTCCTCAGCTGTGTTGCCAGTTCTCTCTCAAGGGGGTCTTAACTCCATCCGCCATGGAATGTGAAACATCCAGCTCATATATCATACCGCCTATGTATTTTTGTGAAAATATGAATATAATTGAAGCGATTCAATTAAAAAGTGATTATTGATAATGCACACTTAACGTTAAGGTGCACGTTATGGAAGCAAACGCACTTGTGCATTAGGAAAAAACAATAAACAAAACAATTTATGGTTTATAAAGAAATAGATCGAATGATTGCCTTACATACATCGAAATAAAAATAATCTGTAAGCAAATGTAAACATACAAGGAAAGAGAGGTGAATGTGAGAATGACATCATCTGTCATCTGTAGTGATGCAAAAGGGTGCAATATCCGAGTTTCACCACAGGGGGAGCATTGAGTTTGATAGAGTACAAGCATGGTTCATAGCATTGATTTATAAAACCGTCAGTTCTGGTCCTTGATTTTGATTGGTTGAGTCAAATTCTAAAACTATGTCTACACAGGACACCACTGGCACAAAGCGACATTAGAAATGCATTAGAACTCATTATAATTTACAATTTCGTCAATACTGGATGTGGCGCGTCACGTCCACTGTAGACATTGTGTTAGCCGTTATAGAATACCCTGATTTATAACTGCTGCCTAAATATCACTTCATTTTATGAAACCTTGCACTGTAACCCATTGCTTCTTGGGGCTTATTGCTTTAGTATTTGTTTTCAAGTTGTTGAGTAGCGTCTTCAGTGTTGGAAGGGGGCAAACACGAGTGAATTAAATTGGAAATGGAAAAATTACACTGAATGATCCAAGTGTTTCAAGAATTCAAAGCTTCTCCGGTCTATAGTGTTAGTCACAACATTCAAAAGTCTTTAAAAACATTTTGCTTTTACATACTGAAGCAGAACCATCTTTCTTAATTTGTAATTAAACTTTAATCTTTAATACCAACAAAACTGGTTTTAGATCAGTACAGAAAAGCAATCCATGGCATGTCACAGCGAACAAGCATAGGAAGAAGTGACTAGGGGTATTGTCCTCTTGTAGATGAAACAGTTGGAAATAAACAGTAGTTTTATTCAGCTCGGACAGAAAAGCAGGCTGGGTTGACTCATTATGCAGATTTTGTCAAACGGGAGGGCTTTGCACTCTATACCCCCCAACACACACATATAAATATACACAGAGAACTAGGTCACGTTTGTCATTGATGCCAAGTAAGATCATTCTATACACAGCATTTTTTGGTCCACAAAGTTTTTCTATCTCAATAGTTTGGCGTAACTGTTTTTTTCTTTGTCATAGGCTGATATAGCCTCACCCTGCTCAGGCTTCAGGCAACCTTAGTCAACATCTCCAAGATGTGCAAGGAAGAATCCGTAATGAGATTGCGGTATTGTGCTGAGGAAGCCATCTTCGTGGTAACAGAAAGCCAAGCTGGATGAAAACACACTAGTCAAGATCAGTCGGAGGAAATTGTGACATCATACAGAGAAGGTCTGTTGGTGTGTGAGTGTGCAATAAATAAAATGGATCAACTTCAAAATATCTTATGTTGTTGGTTAATGATGATTGTAAATGACTTTCAAATAATCAAGAAATAAAAGAACAGAAAAAAACTACAAACGACTCAACAGAACACAACAAAAGGTGACCTTTAAGTATATTTCAGAACAGTTCCTGTTTTTAGCAATGCCAGCAATGTGCTAGACTGACCCCCTGTTCCCAATAGCGTTACGTAATCCTCCAAAACGTACCAATTTAACATTTTCATTAGAATCACATATCAAAGCGGGATTACATGGGAGAGGCGCCAGCGATCTTGACATGAAAACATTCGGAGGCGCCTTGAGGGGTAAGTCTGAAGAAGTTAACATGGGGGAGACATTGTGTTGCAACATATTCAATGGTTTTAGAAGATTTTGGGCAGATGTATAATGTAATTCATGGGCACTGAGGTCAATTCAGGGTCACAAAGTAAAAGGTCATGGTGATCTTATGATAAGATATTCACTAGGATGCCATAAACTAGGATGATGTAGTGTATGACAAAATAAGGGGTTCTTATATAATTCTTATATAGTTTGTATTCCTTCTATCGTTTATATTTGTACTATATGGCTCTAAAACCTGCAATGGACTAGTCATCTCTCTAGGGTGTTTCCTGTCCAAAGCGAGATATTGGGATTAGGCTTCAGCCCTCCTGTGACTCTGCAGAGGACAAGCAGATATTGAGAATGGATAGATGGAAGGCTCTGTCCAGTTCTATGAAGACTGATGACATAAGTTCTCTTTGTTGTCTGAATAGTATATCATGATTTATGCTAAAATGATTTAAAGCTAAAGTGTGACATTTTTGTACCACCAACCTGATCTCATGGGAATACGTAACTATTTTACGAGGTGGCTAACTGGATGAAGTCATACGTTGTGAATCATATGATAACTAGTGAGAAAAGTAATACTGAAGCTCGACCCCTATACTTAACCTTACTGGCGTAGATGCAAATCGTATCGAAAATATTCAGAAGAGGGTTGTACGAATTCATACAAATTTGCCACCTCATTTAATAGTTACTTTTTTGCCGTGTTTGTACCACTGTTATTGCAATAAAAATAAATTAAATATTTTTTAATGGTCGGGCATACAGGTCCTCAAACCTTACTGTGTTGGGATGCTAAAACAGAGTAATGTTTTACTGTAAATATTACAATAAATAAAATGTCCTATTCCAGCACCTGGGGTACCAGAAAAACACAAACATATTTTTTTGCCACATTTAAACAAAAAAATCATGTTGAATGAATGCATAAAATTCCCAAAATTACAGTTTTTCACAGTGTACAGGACCACAGTTTGGGAATTTAGTTTTTGAAAATGAAACCAAGAGTTAAGTTTGAAATCATTATTAAGCACTAAATTTAAGATAATTTTCATATCTCATTCGTAGACATTTCCCGTTTTAAGCATGAATTTACTTAAAGGTGCAATGTGGAGATTTTAGCAGCACAAGCAGTGAGTTTGCAAATTGCAACCACCGGCTCCCTCCTCCCCTCCCCTTCCTTTCCTTTCGAAGCACTTCGGCGGCTCTGACAGGACTAAGATTTCGTCAGGTTTAAGTTTTTTTTGCCGAAGTAGATAACAAATTTACAAAACGCACTCTGTAGAGCTGTTTGTCTGTTTAGGGCAACTCTAGAAACAACATGGCGTATGTACTGTAGATAGAAAAGCTAATTCTAAGGTGATAAAAACATAACACGTAATTATGTTAGCTCTTTATACACATCTGAACACATATTATAAAATATTGCATTTTGCCAACAGATCATTCAAAAAATTGGACATTTCCAAATAATGGTATCTTAGGTCGTATTGCTCCTCAAGTAAATGTACCCAGTTTAAGAAGGTTAAGATATGTGGCCTAGAAAACAAGACATAAATACTATACAAGAAATTTTGTTCTTATTGCAATATAGCTATTATTTCCCATCCTTTATATTTATATTTCTTATTCTTATCCACTTTGTCCTTCTGTTCCTTAAATGTAATACCCTCTGTACAAAATGACCCTGGGATAGAGCACAAAAATATGCAGAGATTCATCAGAGACCATCTGTAACGTCTGAGGTCTATCTGCTTAAGTGTGTGTGTTTGTTGAATGTTATACTGTACCTAGAGGACGAGGTGCTGTTAAGCAGCAGGGCCCAGCTGGAGCTCTTTTCACATGGTTCCCTCGCTGTTGTTCTGAATATTAACACAGCTGTGATTACCTTCACTGTTTTACAATAACAACCTCTGGTAATATTGCTTAAATATATCCTGTTTGATCTCTGTTTTTGCAATTCTACACAACACTTCCTGTCATTACATAACTGTGTTGTGATTCTTTATGCCACCTGCCATGCAAGAAAGATTTAGTGGTGGAGTAAAGCAGAAGAGATTCTCTGACCTTTGCATGCTATAGGGTGCTGTTAACCCAGTCTCCACGATCAGATGGTCATTCGGGGCTTATCTCTGTAAGAGCTTGTCTTAACTCCTCAAATAGAACGACAATCTGCCAAACAAACTCCAAATGTGACTTTTAACCAGATGTTTACAAGTGGTTGCAGTACGCTTACAATATAAATGTTGATTTTTTGGACCTAGCTTTGAAACAGACAGGGTAACCATCCCTTAGTCAGCCGTTCTGGCTGTAATCAATACCTGTCTGGATAATGTACCAGTCAGACATTGTTGCGGCTCATTGAGCAAATGTCGAATGAAGGTTACTCTAGAGGAGTGTGACGGTTTGGTCACTTGCTGTGGGATGTATATGACAGGTAATAGATGGACGCGAAAGAATTCCTACCAGTTTAATTGTTGACATTATTTTACACAGATTTATGCGATTTCTGAATTAATTAATTGCACAAACATACAGGCACATTATATCAGAATACTGAGAAACAAGATCGTTGTAAAACCTCACATTTACTAATAATAAAAACCTTCCTTTATTTTACCTGACACAGTGAAGAATCATTCTTGGAAATGTGAGAGTCTGTTCTTCAGTTCACATCTGTCAGTGTATTCATGCGTGAGGAGGGGTATCAAAAAAGCTGTTAGGAGAAAAGAAAAGGAAATCCTTTGTGTCTGGAGTGAGAGCCACGGGGGGAATGAAGCAGTCTGCACATCCGGAAACCATGTAATGTCCAAGAACACATCAGTCCGATACAGTGTAGACTACTAGTTTGTATTCAAACTAACTACATTATTTATTGGGTCATTTAAATGTAAAGATGTCCGATTATAATGGCAAGCTAAATTATTTTAAATAGCTTCCCCATCGATATATATCAGATCCTACCTTTGTTAACCAAACTGGAGTTATACTGTACATTTTGTGTTTAGTTTAGTTGTAAAAAATTGAATGATCATTTTAATATTTAGCATTCACGTTCATTTTAGTTTCATTTTAAGCTATGTGGATGTGTTTTTTGCTGTATAAGTTTCATTTTTGATTTCAGTGTCAGTTTGATTGTAAGTGAAAATATTATTAACAGAGATTTGAAGAAGCACACGTAGATTTGATTTGCTTAACATCGTGTTAATGTATACATTGTCATAGTCGTCTTCTTGAAATTCTTTGAATCGTTGATTTCTAGAATTAAGAAATCTGTGCAACACATTCCGAGAGATGGACAGGGCAGAGAGAGACGGACTGAACTGAACAGGAAGAGTTTGAGATCACATCACATGTTCGATGAGGAGGATAAACCTCTGAGCTCTTATATTACACAACTGTGCCTGATTCATTGTGTTGCCCAAGTATGTGTGACACCACAGAACAAAATAGTGTCAAACACTCTGTTATAATATTTTAAATATAATATACAGTAGATGTTTTAAAAGGGTTTTAAAAATGATGTTCAGACTATAATTTAACAGAACTGTAGTTAGATCTTAGCAAGCATATATCTCGGATAAAACATGGGGCTCAGCAGCTGATGTTTGAGCAGTCTTGTAACACCTCTGTCTGCCAGTGTGTTTGTGTGTGCGTAGAAAGGTGTTTGATTCTATGTACTGACCCCTGAGACTGATAAACATAGAACAGATGGGGACAGAGGGGCTGGCAGAGGGAGCCCAGCGGGACCCTCAACATAGATGCTCATGAAGCCCCTTCTCCTCTGTAACCTCTATACATACTATGTTCATCGTCCACAAGTGCTAAAAATTCTCCTCACACTTCTCTGGTGAAGGTCTGAGAAAAGATTGACTATCAGCAACTACCAGTGCAGTAATGAGAAATACTGGGCATGGCTGTGTACACAGTCTATGGCTTATGGGCTATAAGTGCTCTCTTCATGAGGGAGATAAAAGGCTCTTTTAGTGTGATACGGATGTGATGAGAGCCAATTGTGACCACCAGAGCATTCAAAGCAAAGTGCACACTTGAATACTTTATTTATATGTATTTCATAAACAATGCTCATATGTAAGTTTGCTTCTAAATCATGTGAGAGACTGGATCAAGTCAGCTGACTTATATAAATATACAACCGCAGCAAATATTAGGAGACCATTCCTAATTTTCATTTCAAATCACCATTTCTGGGTGTTTTGATGCCATTCAAGTCCAGTGTCTGTTGAATTTCAATAAAATCAAACCTTAGGAGGGATAAAAGTCATACAACAGCAATGTGAAAGACTGACAGCTTGAAAAAACACATTAAAACTTTGATGAAATCCAGGTTATCACATAAAATATAATTTTTGAACTTTTCCTAAATATAAAAATATGATTGTTGTATTGATTAAAAGTGAATATGATTTTGTTTTCTTTGCAGTATTTGAGGTCTAAAATACAGAGCATATTTTTTGTTATTTTCACCAGTTACAATTTTCCACAAATAAATGCAAAATGAAACAATATTTTGGGGGGAATTTGGGAGAAATGCTGTTAGTAGTTCACAGAATGAAACAAACATGATCATTTTACTTAAACATGTAGAAATAGTAAATTCAGGGAAACTGAACATATGTTTGGAATGGTCTCTTTATTTTTATTTATTTATTTTATAGATTAACATGTATTGTATTGTCGTCCATTGAGAATTTAAGCAACTTCTTATTTAAACAAACCAAAAACTAAATTCACAAAAGTAATTATTTTTATGCCTTAAACTTTTTAACATTTCTATGTTACATTTTACAACAATCCAATGATATGTTTTTGAAAACAAGATAAAAACATTGACTAGAAAAGTGTTTTTGCTAGCTCAAGAAAAACATTATAATGACAGAATATATAGTAAATGGCTAATATTTTCCATGGTAAATCTAAAGTTGCGCTAAGTAGTAATGATTCTTGAAGAAGCATTGGTGTCTGGTGCATCCTGGTGTGATTGATTTAAGACAAATGTCATGCCAAACATATAACCCACCCACTGCCAGCCCATCTGTGCCTGCAACTGTAGACTCTGACTCACACACAATATTAAAGCAGCATTAATGTGATTTTTATACATCCATCAACCATCTGTCCATCATACACAACCCATTTCCTTCTCCTTTTAGCACACATCACGTTCTATTTTATTCAAGATCCAATTTCCATGTGCAAAAAATCAGATGTCTTAAAAAGATGCGTCATATCCCACTGTACAATTAAATTAAGTTGTTTTCTCTGTTCTCTCCGCAGGCATCAAACTAAAATGTGCTGTGAAGATATTTCTGGTATGTCTTTGTAACGTGAATCAGATGACTCTTTAATATGTCCTGTCACTAAGCCGTTTCCAGGAAGCTTTCTGAATCTGGAGGAAGGACGGGTGTCGTTTCTATTCAAGCGAGAAAAACATACTTTTAACCCTTTTTTTAAATAGGTCAAAAACTAAGAGAGCAGAGAATTAGCACTGTACGGTGTGATCTTAACATATTAATCTTAGCTTTAAAACAGAAAGTACAAAATACTAAATTATTCTTGTTTGACAAAACGCATATAATGTAAAATTATTTTATACTTACTTATAAATAATGTTAATGTTGTTTTTTACAACGACATGATTCAAGTCATACAAACTGAACAGAGTGCACAGTCACCTTCTTTCAGACACCCGCCCAACGGCGAGGCACATTTGTGTCTGTACCCCCCCACCACGCTGTTCCAAAAGCAGCTTATGGATTACAATACAAGCTGCTGTACACTGTGATGCAAATCCATCGTGCCAAAACACAGTATGTCTTAAAATCTAAATGATCCAAATCGCAAGCCCACATAATGGTGATTGTGACTATTACGTCATTCTGCAAGCATCTAAAATACATGCAAATTGCATATATGTTCTGTTGTGTGATTGTGTGTGTGTTCACTGATGGAGCCAGTGAGGCTTTATGTAAGAGGATGTGGCAAGGAAAGAGGGTGTTATGAGGTGTAACAGTCCAACGTGTGCAGTGCAGACGACTCAATCTGCTTTATTCTCTTCATGATGCTGTGTCAGGTATCAAAGTGACCAACAGCAAGTGTGTTGGATAGATAAGCCATGACGTCTGACTAAGAGGTTTTAATGTCTGTGTTTGTGTATGTAGGAGACAAGGGAAGAGAGAAGTGGATGTAAAAGTGAGAGAGGCTGTATGCAGACCGGTTTTATCTTATCCTGTGACTTCTCAGTTTAAAGGTCCTGTGTGTCATTTTTTGGAGGATCTATTAACAGTAACGTAATATAACATGCATAACTCTTCAGAGGTATATAAAGTCCTTATATATTGAAGCGTTATGTTTTTATTACCTTAGAATGAGATAATTCTATCTCTACATACACCACGGGTCCCCTTGCATGGATTTGTTTTTACAGTATATCTAAATGGACAAACTAAACAGAGCGCATTTAGTAAATACGTTATCCCAACAGGTTGATCAGGAACCAGAGGCAGAGAATAAATAAAAAAACTATTGATCTGTCATTCAGGTTTAATGATGATCGGATGTTAACATTGTCATGCAGAAAGGAAGCTCCTCTCGGGAGCAGACAAGGAAGTGAAAAAGGTAGTGGAACTGAGTTCATATGTCAATAGATAAACAAATGAAAGGAGCTAAGCCAATAATCCATGTATTTTTAGTCTCTTGATTTTATTATTGCTACATGAGATTTATTTTTCTAATGGAATACTGCTTTCTATTATGGTTATCAAATGATATTAAATAAAAAAATTAGATAGATGCCCAAAACACTTCCTCTGTCTGCCATTGGTCGTCAAAAAGATGACCACATTAGTCGAGCTAATGTTGCTGATTTCAGTGTTTACACTCTTTGTGGCACATGCCACGCTTATAGATATATCTGTATATTACATTGGAATAGTAGGAAGTACTTAAATATAAAACGTGACATAAAGCTTGGCAATACAGCCTGGTTATAATGTAACTCAAGATGTCTTTGAATAAAACTACTACTGAACATAGCAATTTGCTTTGTAATTACAGCAACAACCTTTATCAAAAACTCTGTCGTTCCTCTCATCTTGTTAGTAATGTTAGTAACAATTAGATATTTGACAAGCACACAATACAACTGATCATTTTGGTTAACTAATGAATTCTTTGCTACCCCGAAAACACCCTCCCTCCATTAAACAGTCAATAAATCAATGTCTCCGACATAGACTAAAAAGGAAAAAATATGATGCTGGAAATTACTTGCAGGAGTCTTGATGAGAGACTGTGACATATCCGGTAGAAATAATAACTATTTTTTCTGTTATACATATGTGACATCAGCACAGAGCTATTTTTAATGCAGACCTACAGTATTTAAAGACCATTATTATTGATCATTTCTGAAAACTGTCTTGTGTCTTTTAATTATGTCAGTAAAATCTCAAGAGATTTGTCAGTAAAACTACCTCAGGATGAAATTGCTTTGGAGTGATTGGTAGATGAGCAGTGGGCAGAGGGCAGCTCGAGGACAATGACAATAAGCTGTTCAGCAAGGACAGGCAGTGTAATATTTAATCTGTCTCCTGGCTTTCTGTCATATTGTGTTTGCAAAATAAATCCGGCTCTACCAGCACACTCCAGTGCTACCAGTACTCATGGCCCTTCGTAACTATTCTAAATTTTTGCAAACTGGTGAATAATTTGTATAAATTTGTACAATGTCATATTTTTACAATGCCTTGGCCCCACATCCTATTACGGAAGTCGTGCCAATCGGCGGCCATGTTTGCAACGCCTCAAGGCAGCTATTTCAGTCATAACAAGACCACACTTGAGTGGTTGAATGTTGGAGACAAAAATTTCAAAAAAACTGCTGGCAAAAATCACAATTAAATAGCATATTACCGATAGATAATTAAACCCGACATCAACTGTACTATAACTTTTGTTTCACAAGCTTAAATTTCACCATTTCGAGGTTAGCTTCAGCTACTGCGCACAGGCGGGCAAGTGCCTCACAAAAGCCCCACCCCAGGGAATGGTCAGTCTTTATCGATTGACGATTGGCTCTTTTTACTGGAAGGCGGAACTTTCTTTCCATTTTGAGCTTTGCAATCAAGTCCCGCATCTTGTTAATATCTATTATCTTTGATTCGCCACAGTGACGGTTGTGATAAGGAGTGAGGTTATGGGTGAACCTTCATGCTTGCTTTTCTTCTAATGATTCAATGTTTTTGAGATCAAGTTGGGTCTGGATTGGACATTTAATGTCAAAGAGAGACAAGAAGGCATGTAAAAGTTATTGGCCTCTGACAATTATAGGATGATTATGTAAATGTGCAAATATACCAACTTCCTCTGAAATGACTTCTTTGAAAGGTGATGTTCTATGCAGGTTGTTGAACAGCTATTTAGGCACTGACTTAGCACACATAATAAACTCCCAACAAATAAAATGAAGCCCCACCCCACATATAGTTCTGTTACGCTCAGAAATACGTTACATTACGGAAGTAAATAGGCTGTATACAACATTTCAAGTTGATTTTAAATGACATCTACCCCGAAAGACTTACGTTCTTGAAAAATGAACCATCTTTAACTGCAGGAAGAGCGAAGAATTAAAACGCCCCACATGATATGTAAAGTCCTCGCAGCACAACACAATCTGTCTGGTGTTGAAAGCTGGAAGATAAGAGATGACACTGGTGTGGGACCTACTTCCTGCGTTTTCAGAGGCTGCGAAAACCTGAATTGCGGTGACGGAGTGCTTGTTGCTGCGGTAACAGGGCAGCTTTTGAAAAGAGGACTGACAGCTTACTCAATGCAGGCATAGCCATGGGCTGCAGGTCGCCTTGCAACGGGTCCTAAAGTAGAGAAAGAACTGGCACGGTCCTGTGTTCTGTTCCAGCTCGTAGACGCTTGAGCCAAGATAACGCAATACAAAAACACATAGAAAGGTTCAAACTAAAATGAATGTCAACTTTGATAGTGTGGCGATTAACTTTGACATAATTATCTCTCAGCAGATATACAGGTTTTCAATTTAAAATGTCTCTTAACTGGAGCGCACATATTGATGACTCATCCTGCACTACAGATATTTTGTCCAATCCTGTGCTTTAGAAGGACAATGCCCCTCCCCCTAACGCCTGCATAAGAAAAATGCTCAGCCTGTGACAGAACTAAAACCTATTGACTATTTTAAAAAGAGATTATCCCTACGAAAAAAGCGTCTTTAAATAAATATATACTGTATTTGACATAAATATCTTTGCCATTCATTGACCAGCAATGCTCTACCAACAGTAGTCTCAGCAAATTAAATAACATCACAGTTTACCAAGGCTAAGGGACCTCCCCTCACCACAAATCCTTCATGTTATGAGTTATTTATGAGGGAAATAATTCAGAGCTGTGGATGACCCCTCAATTGAAATGAGGCTGTGTGAAGCGTATGCCCCTCCCCCTCTGAATGTGTTGCTTGATCCACATGCCTCCATTTTGCTGCTGAAGCTGTTCCTCATGAATTAATGAGGCTTGCAGTACAGCAGTGAAATCTGCTCTGTACTGCAACAACTCTCAGAGCCCCGCCGCAGCCCGACAGCAGTTCTCCTAGAATAAATTCAGTCCTACATTATCATTAACAACTCCATTCCCGTACATTAACATTCAGATTATTTTTGATAACAAGCAAAAGAAACCTAAAAGAACCGTTACTTGGTTAAACTGTCTCCAATATTTTGCATTTAGATACCAAGATACCAAAGCTCAATTGCTAGATGTCAATGTCCCAAATGCAACCAAACTACATGACCCATTCATCAAATTGTTAATTTAACACAATTATTATACAACAAAATAATAATATAAAATCATTTTCAACATAGAAATAGTGATATTAGTAGACACTAGCCAGGTCGATAAACAAACACAGACTGGAAGTTTATTGCAATCCATGTGCGCGTGTCCGATTAAACTATATATGATTTTGATTATCAAACATTGGAAATTGGCCCCAAGTGCACTTGCAGTCTGTGTTTGGTTATAATTAACAATTTGTTTAATAATACATTTATAAAAATATTTTATGGTATATGAATTGTTTTAATTTAAATTAAAACTACTCAACAATTATTGTTCTATACCCATTCATGAAAACGTTAAAAACTTTATCCTTATCAAAATGTGAGGGAGGGGCTACAGATGAAGTGTAACAGGATAGTGGCTGCAGGACTTCTCTTGCTGGTCACATCGCCATTAAACTTTAATGTAATCAGAGAAGCATGAATAGCAGTGAATGCCTTCGACACAGGCGTGCATCAAAGATAAAATAGAGTGAGGAAAAGGTTGAGCGGAGGAAAAATGACCCTGTGTCTCCACTTTCACTCTCTCTGTTCCTCTTTATTGATGACTTGCTTGCAGTGTGTCGCTTGAATATTTGACCAAGGTTGTTTTGACCCTGAGCTATTCAGATGGCTAAAAGCAATATGTTGCCTCATACATTTCAAATACATTCAAATGTAAAAATGTAAACAAAATTATAGCTGAATTGCACTTATCAGGTAGCACACTAATAGCATAACTATTGAAATGTTTTCAATGTTATTAATAAAACTATTAATAATAGTATTTTGCCACATTGTTATTCCAAAACTTCTGTTTGTACACACAGCAAAATAAATATTCTTGCTTTATTCATTTAACACTTTTTAATTGTTAATCAACAATGGTGTGAAACGGGACAACTGTTCAAAGAAAGGTAAACAGGACAGAGGACAGGTGAAGTCATAACAGTCAAAATGGGAGTGCGGGATGCCCAGATGCATCATGGGAAACTGCAGCACTGCAGTGGTAAATGCGGCTGCCCCTCCTCCTTGTGCTTAAAACACACACACATTCGCCTGAACATTCACAAGGAGGAAGAAACACGACAGGAGGAGTCACAGAGACATGTAGAACAGGCAAGCCCGGTATGTTTGACGTTTACACGTCTTAATGTAACAACCAAGTAGTCGTACCCTAGTGGTTTAAATCATTAAACTCAAGGTGGGCAATTTGAAGTACATATGAGAAACAAACTCCTCTGTGTCCTAGTGGCTCAACCCATTTCCCTAATAGAGCTATGAGAGGTAGAACTGAACCATTTGAAAGCTACCTACAATAGACAACATTTAAATGATGTGTTAATGCTCATTTACATTGTCCCAATAAACACCAATGGTTAGTTTTGTTGGATCAGTGCGTCAACCCTGTTGTAGAAGTATGGACTACCCTTGCAAACAGCTGCCTTACCAGCACACTTAGTTTTAGAACAGATCTTCTGAAGTGAGAAATGTGAGGAGACGTTCACGGGCAGATGCTATGAGAATGCACAATTTGCAAGTTGGTGGGACATACAAAATAGCAAATGAAGGGGAACAGCCAACCTCCACAATCTTCTCTCCTGCATCTTTGCAGTTGAAGCAGAAGTGGACCACCACACTTCCCTTCATCTCCATGGCCTTTCATCCAAGTACATAGGTTCAAGTTTTGGCACCCTACAGCTGAGACCAGAGAAACTTTACATCCAAGAGAATAATTACAGTTCATATGGGAAAAAACTTTAGAAATCCTTTGAAATCCTCTGCACTTCCCATGGCTTTGTGGCAGGCACAGGTGTCAGATGAGAGAGGTTTGATAAAACAGAACAAGAGCAACATTGGAACAGTGCCAACGCGACAAAGCTTGTTGATGTGGTGATGGTGAGCGTCAATGCTAGGGTACTATGTTCCTGTGTTTTAGTGATGACAACGAATACAGACAGGGAGACACAAGTCTCTAATTCCACTAGATGACAGTCACAAATGGAACAATAACATTTAGTTAATGCACTCATATTTTGGCATTGTTTGAATGGACACGGCTTTATTCATATACTTGGGAATAAATCATGATCAACCTACTCCTCTCAAGATGCAGCATTAAAATGAATTATTTGTGTCATTGGCTGGAAGGTGAAATATAGATGTTAAACTATAGTTAAGGGTCTATTAAATGCCACACCCAGAGCAGAAAATACAACAATTTTATTTTAGGTTTGTTATTGGATTTTCATAGGGCCAGAACACATCATTCACACTGCACAGAATAGCCGATCAATTCTTCCATTTCAATAGCCGAAAGAACATGAGGGTGCTTTAGACAGTGATGGATTCTGGGTAATAAAGGCCCTCAAAAGTTGTTAGCCAAGGGTGATGCGGATTGAAAACATGGAGGTAATGAAATCTAGGAGGGTGGATGGTGGGGGTTAGGAAATGCCAAGCTCTCAGAAACAAACTGAATACTTCCTTTTAAGAGAAAAGGGATAGTTCACCCCAGTGAAAGTTCAGACTTTCAATTCACCTGACACGTGTGTGTGTGTGTGTGCTTTTCAGAGCCCCATTAAGTATTTAATAATCAGCTTTTTCTCAAGTCATCTCTGGTGAGAATTGCTCACAGGGGACATATATGTGTTTGGAGTGATAATGACCTGATCAGACCTTATTCCTCAAATCTGAACACTAATAGAGCACTAAATAATACTTAACCTATCGAAAGATCATACAGTTGAAATAAAAAGTATGTGAACCCTTTGGGCTTACTTGGATTTCTTCATAAATTGGTCATAACATGTGTTCTGATCTTCATCTAAATCACAACAATAGAGAAACACAGTCTGCTTAAACTAATACCGCACAAGCATTATACGTTTTCATGCTTTTATTGAACACAACTTGTAAACATTCATAGTGCAGGGTGGAAAAAGTATGTGAAACCCTAGGCTAATGACTTCTCCAAGAGCTAATTGGAGCCAGGAGTCAGCCAACCTGGGGTCCAATCAATGTGATGAGATTGGATGTGTTGATTAAAGCTGGCCTGTCCAATAAAAAAACACACACCAGTTTTGAGTTTGCTGTTCTGAAGAAGCGTTGTCTGATGTGAACCATGCCTCGCACAAAAGAGCTCTCAGAAGACCTACGATCAAGAATTGTTGACTTACATAAAGCTGGAAAGGGCTACAAAAGTATATCTAAAAGCCTTGATGTCCATGTGTCCACGGTAAGACAGATTGTCTACAAATGGAGAAAGTTCAGCGCTGTTGCTACACTCCCTAGGCGTGGTCGTCCTGTAAAGATGACTGCAAGAGCACAGCGCAGAATGCTCAATGAGGTGAAGAAGAATCCTAGAGTGTCAGCTAAACACTTACAGAAATCTCTGGCACATGCTAACATTTTTGTTGACAAATCTACAATAAGGAAAACATTAAACAAGAATGGACTTCATGGGAGGCCACCACGGAGGAAGCCACTGCTTCCAAAAAAACATTGCAGCACGTTTGAAATCTGCAAAAGAGCACCTGGATGTTCCACAGCACTACTGGCAAAACATTCTGTGGACAGATGAAACCAAAATTGAGTTGTTTGGAAAGAACACACAACGCTATGTGTGGAGAACAAAAGGAACAGCACACCAATATCAAAACCTCATCCCATCTGTGAAATATGGTGGAGGGGACATCATGGTTTGGGGCTGCTTTGCTGCCTCAGGCCCTGGAAGGATTACTGTCATCGATGGAAAAATGAATTCCAAAGTTTATCAAGACATTTTGAAGGAAAACTTAAGACCATCTGTCCGCCAACTGAAGCTTAACAGAGGATGCTGTGGCATGACCTCAAGAGAGCGATTCACACCAGACATCCCAAGAATATTGCTGAACTGAAACACTTTTGTAAAGAGGAATGGTCCAAAATTTCTCCTGACCGTTGTGCAGGTCTGATCTGCAACTAGAGGAAACGTTTGGTTGAGGTTATTGCTGCCAAAGGAGGGTCAACCAGTTATTAAACCCAAAGGTTCACATACTTTTTCCACCCTGCACTATGAATGTTTACATGTTGTGTTCAATAAAAACATGAAAACGTATAATGTTTGTGCGGTTTTAGTTTAAGCAGACTATGTTTCTCTATTGTTGTGACTTAGATGAAGATCAGAACACATTTTATGACCAATTTATGAAGAAATCCAGGTAAGCCCAAAGGGTTCACATACTTTTTCTTTCAACTGTATGTGTTGCACATTTTTAGATTGTGTTTACAATTGTGTAAAATTCATGCAATATAGAAATATATCCTTCCAAGCAAAGCATTCAACAAAACAGAGAAGACTTTATCTTGTATGCCATTTTAAGACCATTTAAATGTTCAAATTAACATGCCATTCGCTACCATTGTGTTCTAGGGTTGGCAAGGCGACTGCATGGGCATTCAGTGTGTGCAGGGGCTGGAAACCATGCCTTCACTCATAATTACCCACTTTAAACAGCCCTGTCGCGTCCTCTGAGCTAATCTGCCCGTGTGGAGAGGTGAGAGTATGACATCATCGCCTCTCTTGTTCACATGGCAACAATGGAAGCAATGTTCCATTAATACAGTAGCAACGGCATTGATATGCAAATGAAAATCTGTGAATGAAAGTCCAGCGGGTGGAAAAGGAGGAGAAGATGAGACAGCTTTTCCGCCCACGTCTAATCGTTGCTCATCTGCAGGAGATGGCGAGAATCAAAATCTCATGCAGGCCATGGCCGCAAGGTCCAACTTGTCTCCTAGAACAAAAATCAATGACAGCGCAGTGCGGGGAGGAAAATAACTCTGCGGTCCTGACAGGACACCAGGAGCGTAAAATGAAGGTGACCGGGGTCGGTACAGCAGTAGGGGAAACATAAATGCTGTTGCAGAGTGTTTAAAGATAGTTAATGGGAAATGGGTTTAAATATCCAGCCTTTCCTTTTCACCAACTTCAGTCAGACAAAGCTAGAGCTGGGGGATGGGAAAGTGAGAGAGGATAGAGTGATAGAGAGAAACATAGTGGAGGGGTAAGACATGGTCCTTTTTACAAAGCTTATGATGTGGACTAAAAGTTGTGATGAATGGCAGCAAACATCACACAGAAAGCATATTTTAGCACAGCAAAGAAAGCCAAAGCATCAATGTCCCCTTTAATAAAAGCAATATCACATAAGCAACTTTAAATTGCATGTGTAATATTACTTTTATATGTGACCCTGGATCAAAAAAACAGTCTTAAATAGCACGGGAACATTTTTAGAAAAATACATTGTATGGGTCAAAATTATAGATTTTTCTTTGATGCCCAAAATGATTTGGATATTAAGTATTAAGATTATGTTCCATTAAGATATTTTGTAAATTTCCTATGCTAAATATATCAAAACTTTATTTTTGTGAGTAGTTGGCCAGTAACAGTGCCTCCTATTAACAACTTCAAAAGCAATTTTCTCAATATTTAGATTTTTGTGCACCCTCAGATTCCAGAGTTTTAAACGGCAATATCCCCATTATTATTCAGCTTTCAAATGCTGTAAAAATCTGAATTTTTTTACCCATAAGACAGGTTTTGTTGTCCAGGGTCACATATGTCAGTTCCTTAAAAAATATATTCTCTAGAACACAATGCTAAGATGCTAAAAATCATTTATCAGATGTTTCAGAATATAATTTAATAGAACAGAACAGAATAGAAGTCTTAGATGCTAAAAAACATATAGGCTATTAAATGTGTCATAATTTAATCGAATCGAATAGAACAAGTATGCTAAGCTAAAAAGCAGTGAATAACAGATTAAAAGATGACCAAGATAAGTTAATAAAACGTATTTATATGGTTTTATACATATCTAAGAATTACACCTTCTAAAGCAAAACATCCCATGCATTTGTGTGTATGTGTGTGTGCTGTAGACTCGAAGGCAGCAGGTCAGCTCTAAATGCCAGAACGAAATGCTATGCAACCGCAGTGTGTCAGCTGAGCTGTCATGCAGCATTATGTGCATAAAAAAACACGTGACCAACGGACGACAGAGCAGACCCCACCCTCCTCACTCAATCTAAAATGATCATATTTCTCATCTAGCAGCAAAACAAGAGCCGTCTGTTCGATATGAATCTGGCAGAGTACAATTGTTCCCAAAGGATGGAGCTCTGATTTTAGAGCCAGTCTTACAGCACAGCCCCAGAACAAACTGTGACGTCGCATAATGTGTGACTCAGTGAGGGAGCGTGTGTGTCATGTCAGTGAAGAAGGGAGTGTGTGTGTGTGTGTTAGGTAATTCAGAGAGTGTTTACCTCAAGCTCCATCCCATCTGCGGCTGAGAGCTGGTTTTCGGAGTCAGCTAATCGCTCTGGTACATATAAAAAAAATCTCTCTATCTATAGCATAAAACAACATACAGACTGGATGGGAAATAGGATACATTACTGAAAAGCTCTTTACAAGATATAAACATAATCCCTCTCAAGAATCATTTTGAAAGACTGAAACTCATACTCAGATTTGGTCCTAAGAGCCGTTATAAGAGGCTCATCCAAGTACTTAATGATCATGCTTTGCTGAGTGAGTCTCTAATGAACCCCTCCTCAAAAGAATATTCAGGCTTAAGTAGAAGATAAAATGATTTAAATGATTTTCTGTGGAATAAGATAAAGTGTACTTCAGTTTATAAAAAACGAAATAAATGCACTTACAATAGATGTCTATGGAGCAAACATAATCTATAGAGCATAATGACATCACACTTTGCGTTGTTTATGCAAATTATGTCATTCGATTCTACCTATATTATCAATGTCTCCATCTGCCATTGGTTGGCCAAACACAATATCCTGCCCTCACGGCATTGGTTCAGTGGTTATGATGCCATTGGTTATGAAAGTGACCTTTTTGTAGGTCACTACAAATGTTGCTCAAACAAACTGCAAATCCCAACAGTATGTGCTTTACCTGTAAATTGCATTTAAAGAGGCAGGTTTATAAAATCCTCATTTATTATCCCTTTATGTCATTTAAAACCTGTATATGCCCTGTTTCCCCTCTGTGGAACACAAAAGAAGAATATTTTGGTTTCGTGTCCATACAATGGAAGTCAATGGGGGACGATGTTGTTTGGTTCCCAACGTTCTTCAAAATATCCTCTTCTGTGCTCTGCAGAAGAAAGAAAGTCATTCAGGTTTGGAATGACATGAGGGTGAGTAAATAAATGACAGAATGTTCATTTTTGGATTAAATTATCAATTTAATCTGCAATATTCCTTCAGGACCACAGTAACACAGGCATCTGTACACTCTGTACCTTGCCACAGAAATAAAAACAAACACACAAACTGTGTAGCAAGAACATTACCAAACACACACAGATTTCATATATAGCCTACGGCTTAAACATAGCACCCATGAGACACCCACAAACAGTTAAGTCTTGAACTCTACAGTGTGCTCAGTGTTCTCAGCGCCCGGCTGAATACACTCTTGTTTGGAGCAGGGAGTGAAGGGCAGCCTCTCAACTCGTGGATGGGCCCTCTCACTGCAGGAGGGAGCACGGTCTAGATTTATTATTTAAGATAATTGAGTTCTTATGAAAGCCGATGCTGACCTAAATTCATTTGACTAGTTAAAATTTAAATGGCATCTAGCGATGCCAGCTACCGTGTCCACTATCGGCAGAGAGCGAAGGCGAGGCAGCCAGTCTTTACTGGCCTCTCAATGGAGGACTTGGAAAATTGGTTGCGTCAAGCTGTTGAGGACAATAGCGTCTGCCATTTCGCTCTAAAGGTTTGGGGGCTGTGCCGTGGTTGTACAGTTGTTTTCCACTATTACATTATGTCATGGACTGCCTCTGCTTCTCCATTGTCTCTGTTATTTATCATTTCAAATACTGCATTCGTCTTGGTTTTCTCAAATACAATTCAGTTTCCCACAAGCTCAGGCTATGTTTCATTTAAAACTGCTACAGGATTGTGACACGCACGTCCATCCATTCCATTGCAGTTTAAAGAAACGTTTGGCTCTGAGTCAGCAACTGTGATCCAGCAAACATCCTCAAATCTGCAACTAGGGATGAAGATGCTGTGCTTTCTCATTGGTTCAAAACGCATCTGGTCCCTGAAGTGGATTGGGAAATAGATAACAGATGGTTGCTGATTGGTAGGCACAACTGTCACTCAAACAAGCAGCAACGATGATATAAGGCAGATCAGCTGCAAGGATATCTTTAATCTACCTGGCTGGCACGCAAAAACAAGCGAAACAGCCAGGTTGATAAATCCTTTAGCCGTGACCTTTAGTTTGAGTTCATTTAATTGTGGTGAACTATATGCAAACGAATTATGGAAATCATCCTGCAGCTGGTCAAAGACTCAAACTGTGAACAACACGCTTTATATCTAGCAAAGCTTGCGAAATATAAATCATCGTGACTTAGCAAAGCGTATGTACGCTGTGTTATATCAATGCTGTTACACAGACGTTTGAAATGTAAGCTGCTACATAACATGTTATGAGATCAATATATGTTATTTAGTTTGAATATATAAAGACCAAGTGGTGTTCCGCAGTTATCATCTGCATGTCAATTCAACTTCTGGGATAGCAGATTTTAAATTCATTTGAATCATTATTTATTATTTTATCTCTCCACAGAGTTTCAGCAAGGTTACTGAGGAGGAAAAGAGCGGATTAAAGGCTCTCGAAAGCAATGCAGATGAGTCACTTAACAAGAGGGAAGGGGTGATTTTGACAGCTCTCTGTCAGAAGGGCTTTACTGACAACATGCTTGTGTATGTGTGTGTTTATGTCTCCTGTGTGCAAATACAATGATATGATTTATTATTCTACCAATGCATTTTGAGCTGGCACACAAACATTTAACAATTATTGATGTTGATCTGTTGTTTCTAGGCTTTTTGGGAAATCTCCATTACGCTTCTAAACTAGGTCAGTGTCTTTGGTCAACCACAAGAAATACCAAATCGGTGACCAACATTTTTTGCTGGTAAATAGCATGGCTATAACACTCCTGCTTGTCAATGCATGCTGGGATGCATACGTCCATCAACATTCGTTCCATCTTTTGTATCTAAATTTAGGGTGCTAAAGGCGAGAAAATGCAAATGTAAACACACAAATACATAAGCAAGATGCTCTGCTGTAGACTTCGTTCCTATGGCATCAGCACTCCCCGTCTTTGTGTCACCCTTTCAAAACGTGATTGCTACACACTGAACTCTGTGAACCACTGGAGAGAATCAAACCAGTACACCGCCTTGAGTGAAAAAAGCCCTGCCATCATGAATATTCATCAGACGCAGTCTGGACTTTCATTCTGATCTCACGCATTCTCTCTCTCTCTCACTTTGTGTTACTGTGAAATAATATTTTATAACATGAGCTCTGCTGAATCGACAGGGAAAATCAGTCCGTGTTAACAAATGTCATGTTTATATCTATTGATGTGTTTGCGGTACCTCAATGACACCAAATGAAACGTGAAGGCTGTATACTTTCAGCTTTCCTGTGCTCAGTGGTAAGAGCATTGCGTTAACAACGCAAGGTTGTGGGTTCGATCCCAGGGGATTGCAAATACCTATGTAAAATGTATAGGATAAAGCAATGTAAGTCGCTTTGGATAAAAGCGTCTGCCTAATGCCAAAATGTATACCCCAGACATCAGCAGTAGAATCACAAAAGAAGGGGTGTGGCCAAACTGGGCACAACACGAGAGATCGCTGGATACTAAAGAAAAATTTTAATCAAAGGAATAGTTCACCACCATAATGGAAATTCTGTCATTATTTGTCATTTCAAACCTGTATGACTTTCATTCTTTTGCAAAACACAAAAGAAGGTATTTTGAAAAATGTTGGTAAGAGAAAACCGTTGGTCCCCATTGACTTGCATTGGTTTTGTGTCCATTCAATAGATGTTAATATTTCCCTACGAACATTTCAAAATATCTCCATTTGTGTTTTTCAGAAGAAAATCACACAGGCTTAAAATGACAACAAAGTGCGTAAATAATGACAGAGTTTTTATTTTGAATGTGAACTATTCCTTTAATATCACTGATTGTGACCAAGCAAAAAAGCTGGCATAGACAGCACTAAGCTACTGTACATCTATTGTGGATACAGTGTGTGCTAATAAGATATCTCAGCATATAAATCAAACAATACAAATAAAATGATTGTAAAATATTTAAGGCTATTTTAAAGTGAACTCTGCTCAGAATTCCAAGTATTGAAAGCAAATGCTCATTTGCATACAGCTTTACATATTCAGTCAATGGCACAAGTATATCACAAAGATAAGAACATTGTTTTCAATGTGTCATTTCTTGCTTAATTCAGCAAAATCTAATAGTATATTATTTAAAAAAAGAATCCATCCAAAACAAGCAGCATATATAGCAATTTCTGGTAACATAATCATTTTAAATCTAGCAAACAAGTTGCACAAGACAATTTAAAGAAAGACAAATCAGCCCCTTAAAAATCTTAGATAAAATTAGCTTTCTGACAAAAATAATATGTAGCAAACACAGATGACACCAAACGGACCAAAAACTGTTGGTGGAGCTTCATCGTATGTTGAGAGCAAAAAGACAGCAAGAAAAACTTGAACACGTGTTGGATGAACTGTCTATTCACAACAATACGGTCATGCTTCAGTTAATTCTTCTAAAATTGCTAATCAAACCCGTCTGAGAGCCTTGATACAAGTGAATCAAATTCCACATTGTTCAATTTAGATGTCAATCATGACGGGCCGTCAAGGATAAAACACCATCTGATCAATGTAAGCAAATACTTGATGTTGTGGATGTGATGCGACTCCCTCTCCAATAGAATGAATGGACTCAAATAGCGGCCAATCAGAAGAGAGCTCCGGCAGGGTATAAAAACCCCATAAAGCCGCTTATTTCTGGACACCGTTATCAGTCTTTGTGTGGGTTCTTGTGTACTCTAGGAAGGATTAATACCACTTTCCCAAGAAAATCGGTGTAAGGTATGAATTCTTTTAAACAGCGGTTGTATTTATCGTAACACAAATAGGTCATTGTTGTTGTATCATTGGGGATAGCTGTGATAACGATTGTTAACCCTTTGGAGAAAAAAATATGGTTGCGTTGAATATTGTAAGGAAGTAAAAGAAATGCATTGATATTTAGAACACGTCTGATTTTTAATATTAGTTAATAACTAGCAATGCCAGCTGTTTATTCCTCCAGCCCCTTGAGGCAAAAAATGACAATATATCGACCTTAAACGCTTTAAATGGGAATACATTGTTGAAAAGGACGCGGATTCGTGCATGACAAAGTGCTTTTGTACCGAACATCAGCAACGACCTTGCAGTCAGCCTCCTTCATCTGCAAGGACGTTATTCCCAGTACTGCGCATTACGCGTTCGTATGCAAAGAACCGCAAACCATTCCCATCCAACACCGTTATAATGCACCGAAAGTGTTGCGTAACATTGAAAATCTGCGCGTATTTAATGCATTTCATGAAGACGCGTCGTTTATCGGACGCGCTCTCGACATTCCATCATATTTAGTGTCAGCGTGACGCCTCACGCCATCGCTAGTGGACGTTTGTCCTCCCGGTTGTTTGTTTTTGATACCGCCTCATTTGCGCTTAATGCGCTTTAAAGCGGTTACGTCATGACGAATGGAGGTGCGGGCTTGGCGTGTCCTTGCGTTTGAGACGGATTCAAATTCACCTTGTGGCCTTCCGTCTGCATGTTTCCACCAGGTAACGCGACCATGCCTTTCGGTAACACTCACAATCTGCTGAAGATGAACTACTCCGCGGAGCAGGAGTATCCAGACCTCAGCCAGCACAATAACCACATGGCGAAGATCATCACTCCGGAGATGTACGCTGACCTGCGGGACAAACAGACCCCCAGCGGATTTACCCTCGATGACGTCATCCAGACAGGAATCGATAACCCAGGTAAGTGTCCTTGCAGCCACCTGCCTCGACCATTTACGTGGATTCCTTTGGCAGATACTTCTGTCTAAAGCGAATTGCAGATTATTTAGGTTACAGGTTATATCAGTTTGTTGTTTGGGAATTAAACCCACAATGTTTGCAATTCTAACACGCTCAACCAATTGCGCTACAGCAACGAAAGCATGAATTAATCTCCTTCAATTGCGCAGCTGCGCATTAAACTCGGTTTGGTGTCTTTACGAGACGCTCCAAAGCAGAGGAATTATGAAGAGTTTGGTTCCAAAGGAGAACTGTTTCATGTTTTTTTTTTATTGTGCATTACAATTAATATCAATCAAATTGCTGTTGGTTTGTTTTGATTTATAATAACTAGAACAATACAGCTAACAAACACAATAAAGCATGATTTTTTTTTTTTTTAAAGTAAAACGGAGGTCTCATTTTGGAACCTAACTCTTCACATGTTTTAGATGTGGAAGAGACGTGTTGAAGGAACAAGCTCTCTGGAAGCCTGTTCTACACAAGTCATGCATGCCCACTTTGGTTTTGTCATTGTGGACCCAAACCGACTCCAACATTCACATTACACCCAACATGACTAGGTATAGTTGCACCCAGAATCTACTGTAGCATAATTTCCATGACCTTTGTGCAGTTCTGCTAGCGTAAGCCTGTTACGGTAATCTTAATGGCATGCCGGTGTATTTCAATAATGCCCTTCAATGACTACTTCAAGTTTAAAGGGAAGTAACGATGTCAAGCGGCAGAAAAGCGAAACAAAGGAACATTGCATAATGATATAGTTGCTCAATGCAGGCCAAAAATGAGACGACACCTACAGCACGACAACTGTCTGTATTGCCGCAATGTAGTTTCATTTTAAGGTTTAGCTTAATATTTATTTCTGGATTCTAGGACATCCTTTCATCATGACGGTCGGCTGTGTAGCTGGAGATGAAGAGACGTACGAAGTGTTCAAAGATCTTCTGGACCCTATCATCGAGGATCGCCATGGTGGCTATAAACCCACAGACAAACACAAGACTGACTTGAACCCAGACAACCTCCAGGTACATTATACCACTGGATGCCCAATCGTGCGTCATGATTTCGAAAAGATGAGGGATTCATTTATTTATGTTTTAATAGGGCGGAGATGACCTTGACCCCAACTACGTTCTGAGCTCTCGAGTGCGAACCGGCAGGAGCATCCGTGGTTTCTGCCTTCCTCCCCACTGCAGCCGTGGAGAGAGACGCGGCATTGAAAGCCTGTCCATTGAGGGTGCGCTTATCAATTTATTTCATTTATTTGGATGTCAATTGTTTATTGATGACTAAGTTGCTGTGTTCTGTAATGTAATATTTAAATATAACTTTATTATTAATGCAGTATGTGTGTGGCTGTTTGTGTATTCCAGCTTTGGGATCCCTTGACGGTGACCTGAAAGGAAAGTACTACGCCCTCAAAGACATGACTGAGGAAGAGCAGCAGCAGCTGATCGATGACCACTTCCTCTTTGATAAGCCCGTGTCCCCACTGCTGTTGGCTTCTGGGATGGCTCGGGACTGGCCGGATGCAAGAGGGATCTGGTGAGATTGCGATTTGGAGACGTATATCAATTTAATATAATGTAACCTTAACAATAATTTGATTTCAATGGATTTAGGCACAACGACAATAAGACATTCCTGGTCTGGGTTAATGAGGAAGACCACCTTCGTGTCATCTCCATGCAGAAAGGAGGAAACATGAAAGAAGTTTTTAACCGCTTCTGCACAGGCCTCACAAAGGTTTGTTGACTTCGCTTGTAAAGAGGACAGGACAAGAGACGCATGCTCTTTCTCACATTTTGATGTTTCTCTTGCAGATTGAGTCCTTGTTTAAGGAGAAGGGCCACGAGTTCATGTGGAACGAGCACTTGGGCTACGTTCTAACTTGCCCATCCAACTTGGGCACGGGGTTGCGTGGTGGCGTTCACGTCAAAATTCCCAACGTCAGCAAGCATGAGAAATTCGGTGAGATCCTCAAGCGACTGAGGCTCCAAAAGCGTGGAACAGGTTAGTTTTCGTAACATCCCAATTGGACATGCACTGTATTTCTGTGTTCTCTGTACAGGTGATCTATAACCATTCTCTGTTCTCCAGGTGGAGTCGACACCGCTGCCGTCGGTGGTGTCTTTGACATCTCCAATGCAGACCGTCTTGGCTTCTCTGAGGTAGATCTGGTTCAGATGGTGGTGGATGGAGTCAAGCTGCTTATCGAGATGGAGAAACGCCTGGAGGCCGGTCAGTCGATCGATGACCTTATGCCTGAACAGAAGTGAATGCTTCATGACTCCCAAATTAACTCCCCACGCCTCCACCAGTACTCCTGTCCTTCAGTACCAATAATCTTAACTACATCAAGGAAATACACTCCACCCAAACGGTAGTGGCACTAAAGTTAGACGAGTCTTCCATCAGTGTGAAGGATTTGTATTTCAAACGTCCTGCAATGTTGAAGATGGAGCTTAACGCCAGAAATAAAGTTTCTTTGGCCCATGGAGTTTCTTGCGTGCATGTTTATTGCTGTCGTTCATTTCAAATTTGATGGCAAATGTCGACACTGAGCAGGTGAAATGTTAATGTGATATTATACAATGACAATACATTTGTTAGAGGATTAATGTTGCAAAATTATAATTTAACGATCTCATATTCCGATTTATTATAACCTACAGCATAGACTGAAGAATTTTGTTTTTGAATCCTAAAATATTCTTAACAAAACTGCTTGTGGTTTAGCTGTAGGATCAGTGCGGTCTTACACTGTCCTCTAGTGGCTACAATTGATACGACAACTAAATGAGTCGACTCAGTTTTATTGGTTTAGAACATGAATTATCACATAAAAAAACAATCACTATAAAGCTAGTGGAAAATGAGTTTTTTTCGGTTTTAACTGAAGTAAACCATTGATCACTTTCGTAAGCGATTAAAGTGTTTTTTCTCCAGGGGCGCAAAGGGACCAGAAAGCGAGTGTCATGACGTATTTGTTTAAACACGTGACATTTGTAGAGAAATATTTTACAAATTGGTACAGCAACTGTAAATCTTTACGCAGTGACGAGGCTTTCGCAAGCATAAATGCCATTAAAGCCCTTGTAAAACTCTCCTGTAATAAAACAATTAATCGGATGAGCTGCGCGTTTTCTGCTTTAAAAGCACAGTAATGGTACATTTCTTACCTGCATTTGGATGGTTTTACGTCTTAAAATATCAATAGAAATTGGGCAATTCAACGCAAATGTCAACCTTACCATGAAAAACGTTTATTTTTAATGCATGATTTTATAGTCCGGAATGAGTGTCTTTTGCAGGATTGTCACATCCAAAACTATTCCTCATATGGCACATGACAATTATATTACGTGATGTTCTATGAGGCATCCCTTCTTCATTTGTTGGGTATAATTGCTTATGGACTTTTACATCACAGAAATCTTACAAAGTATGTTTCTCAAAAGCTGTCACGTGTTTATTTACCTTATTTAAAATAGAAATCTCGTGCGATTTTTAAGATGAGACTCTTATCAACAAAGGTTTAGTCAAATACACGCATGTGGTTCAGTATATTGGTAACAAAATACATTCTCCAGGCGTTTATCTGTCACATCCATTCGCTGAAGTTGTCACAAAGAATCGTGAAATATCCAGTCTTCGTGTCTATTATTCGTGGAAATCCACAAGATGTCATCAAAAAATCTATACAATGGTTAAAAGAATATGTTAAAAACAACAGTAGCCTATTCACTTGGTTTTGTGTCCAACATTCTTTGAAATAGATTATATTGTGTTCTAATGAAAAAGTCTGAAGTGTCAAGAGTGTGAGTAATGATAACAGATTTTTAATTTTGGGGGAACTATCCCTTTAATACCATTTAATGCTTAAGTTATACTAAGGTTTATCATAGCAACTCCATACATCACTTTTGATGCATTTACTATGAACAGCCTGGAATATGCATATCTGAACCTTGTTACATTATTTCACATAATCAGTTGTTTTAATATCATAATTATGTCATGAAAGTGGCATGTTTCTACATAATCATGGAAAACTCTCAATGGAAATGCATGCGGTACTTAGTTGATAGTTAGAAATCTATTTAAATTCATACATAAATCAATCAAAATGAAACACAGAAAATGAGACAATAAAACGTGATAAAATAATTTGCTTGCTACGACTCATCTCTTTTATTGTGCACATGTATGGAACACAAGGTGCTGTATTTCACAGAAGCCCAAACAGGCAGTCAGTTTAACAGCATTGAGTCAAGCATGTCACCTTTTTCATCTTCCTCACAGTATTTACAGGGTTAAACTCCACAATAAAGCTCTTTACTGCCTCCATGGCAGAATATAAAAATCATCTCACTTGACTAAAAACGGGAGTGGAGAGGGCTGGAATAAAATAAAGCAACATAAAAAGTGTAAAATAACATACAGTAAAAGCTTTAAAATGAATGAATTCCAAATGTTGCGCCTGAAAACAACTGCTGTCCAGCCCAACCCTCTTCAAAGAATAAACTGACTATGTAAAGTGTCAGTCCTTGTAGGTTATATATCTTATAATTCTATAATAATTCTCCAAGGTTCTGAAGCACCAGCTTGGCTTTTCTCTATTAAAAAAACACACTCTCTCTACATACTTCATACTCTCTCTTCAAAACACTCTTATACTGTAAAAAGATCTCTCTCTCTTGCTGTCATCCGCACAAAAAAAAAATGCATTTTTGTGATCCCACTGTAATGAATGAAAATAATAACTCAACACAATCTCTCACATTCAAACTATGTAGTATACATTCCCATCAGTAAATGTATTATCTCAGTCATAGGTCTGAATAATTTGAATAAGTTTTGTTCTCATATGGAACAGCTTTGTTCTTCGCTCTCTATACGCTTCCAGTTCAAACTTGTTTTGTAGCACATCGCCTCACTCATATAATTAAAATCATACTGAATTCCCTCACTGACAGAAGGTTTAGGTCTCCCAGCCCTAGTCCTCTGAGCAAAGCATCGTGGGTAAAGCCATACCTAGAAAAACCAAAGCTTACAAGCACACAGAAACTTATTAGTGCTTTTCTCCCCAAGGTGTAATGTACAGCTATGATCAATTTTCTATCAATTATGATATACAAGGGCGATACACTGAGGTCTAGAGGTGGAGATGAGGGAGAAACCTGAGGCAGCTTTTATTTTAGTGTTATATTAAAGTGTGTGTGTTTGTATAGCGCTTTAGGTTGATTGTGCCTCCAAAGGGGGATTAGCAGCTTCTCCCCTTCTGTAGTCAAAGTGGCACACTGAGGTGAAAGACATAGGCTCTACATCCCCAGGTTAGTCCAGTCAATCCCCCAGGAAAGGGGTGTGGCCAAGCAAGGGCTGGTTAAGCCAGAGATCTCTGACGTTGTTTTATTCTGGGATACAGCTGTAGATAAACAAACAAATGCAGGTTTAGTTTATGCATATAAATAATATGATACTGTATACAGCTTAATATCTGGGCCCATGTGGGTGTGGACCTACCCCCAGCAGGTTACGTGGCACGTAGCCCTCTTTGTCATTGAGTTTGCACCACCACCAGTCTGTCTCGGTGTCATCTTTCCTATGCAGGACGGTAATGGCGTCTCCCTCCTGAAAGGAAAGCTCATCTGCACTCTGAGACACATACTCCCACAGAGCATACACAACTCCTTTATTCATTACACCCATTTTCTCCTGCACACCTGTAAACACACACAGAGAAAGAGAGACCTTAATAAAATCTACTTCTCAAGATCAAACATAAATCTCATCACAATAGACTGCATGTACTGTTATACGAGTGTTCTTAAAGCTAAATTGGTAGAGCAAAAGAAGATATTTGGGAAAATGTTGCTAACTGAACAATGGCGGTACCCATTCATTTCTAATGTATGGAGACAAAACCAGTGTAAGTCAATGGGTGCTGTCTTTGTTTGGTTACCAACATTCTTAAAAAAATATCTTCTTTTGTGTTCTGCAGAAGGTAGAGAAGTCAAACGGGTTTGAAATGACTAGGGGATGAGTAAATGATGACAGAATAAAAAAAAACTCACTTTAAACACCTATAAGTAGTACACGTAAATAGTACATTGCGAAAAAAACTGCCTGTAGTTATCAAATTCAATGATATAACAGAAGACTGAACTAGGGGAGCAGCTTTCGATTATTTTAGTAATCAAGTATTTTAATGATTTTTCAATCGATTAATCGGGTATTCAGATAATAAATACTTTTTCTTTATTAAAGAGAAATACTAAATTTACAAGAGAAAATAAGACAGGTCTCTTAAAATGAACAGCTTATTTGTTTCCTTTTAAAAAGAAAAAGGTATTGCTGAAATTCTATGAATTAATATCTGTGAAAAGTTAACCCATTAAATACATTACATTGCCAAATTATATTCAACATGGAATATAATACAATTGTATAAATAAGATACATTAATAAAAATAGAAAGAATCATTTCAACGGTAAACTTCAGCTTATGCATGATGCATTTAGTTAATTTTTTTACTGTTAAATAGTATTTGTCCACATAAAATACTGAGTTAACAGGACTTTTATTTTGGCAGATGTCCATTTCTTCACTTACACAATAACATGTTTGTGAAATAAACTCTCAGAGCTACTCTGGAGATGAAGTTCATGTGTTCATGTCCTCATAAAGCGCAGACGCAGACAAATTCATGAACATCACGTGTGTAAAACGTTAAACTGTGCAGTTCATTCATCCAGACACTGAGAACAGCCAGATGGCATGTTTTAAAAACAGGATTCGCATCCACTAGTCCGCATCAACTTTCACTTGCAAAATATACTAATACTAAGTAAAATAGCAGTTCACCATTTCGATAAGCTATCACTTGTGATACGTGTGAGAGCGTGTGAACAGTCTAAAGTGCGTCGTGAGACTTGAGAGCTCTGTAACGTATAAAGTTTAGCGCGCTGTGGGTTAGTAATAATGGTCTGTGATGAATCGCAGTGCTCCGTTTGTACTGTAGTTAAATGGATTAAACAAAGCTTTGAGGAAACAAAAGTTGCTTAGATGATTTTTTGTATTTGAATTACTCTAATAACTCAAGGAATCGTTTCAGCCCTAGAATGAACTAAAAGTGCACTCTTACCATAGAGGAACTGGGAGCACTGTATGAAACCCTCTTCCATCTCTTCACATTTGTCCGCTGCCGTCTCCACGTCGCTAATGGTGGTGGCAAAGATGGCTGCGCCAGACTCCACCAGAACCTTACACAGGTGCACGCTGTTACAGGAAGCAGCGCAGTGCAAGGGCGTCCTGCACACAACACTTCACTTAAGTGAGTCTGTATACACAAGTCCTCTAGCAGATCGATCTCTTTAACAACGATTGACATGATTGTCTTTAAATAATCAATCCCTGACTAAACGCATGTCAGTGCCACAGTCTCCTCACCAGCCGTCACTGTCTGCCGCATTCACGTTCACCCCGAAGTCCAGCAGGAACTTGACGATAGGGTGGTGGCCAGCACACACTGCGTTATGGAGAGGTGTGATGCCCTCGTCGTTTGGGGTGCTGGGATTGTCAACCTACAGAATGAAGTAAAAAGGTTAATAAAAATGAGCATGGTTCAAAATATCGATCACTTTACGCCAAGCAAAATGTGAATTGCTGTGTGTCATACCTCATAGATTATCCTTTGTACAAGGTCAAATTCTCCCTCCAGTGAGGCGTCCAACAACAGGGCGAGTGGGTTGAACTTCACTCTTAAGCCGTGACCTGTTCGTTCTGAGTTTGGCTTCTTTAGGTTAGTCCGTTTGCCCTGGTGAACACATGGATGACATCAGTGGATCACATCATGCATTGCTTTATGTGGCAACGTAATGAATTTAAGAGTGTTAAATGTGAAGTTCATATAAAGGCATGTATCATCAAACCCACCACAGGCTTAAAGGAGGTATCCGCTTCCTCAGGTGTGCTGGCCTCATCTACGGGGCTCGGCAAGGTGGCTGAAGGTTCAGTGTTATTGTTGCGATCCTCGGATGGTTCTTGTGCCGGAGGTCTTAGTGTTTCAGTCGCTTGCTGTAGGGGTTCATTATCATTGGAATCATCTTGCTGGACAACTGCTCCTGCAATAGTGCGCTTGTGAGGCACGGAAGATGAGGTTCCTGAGGGTGGATTTCCATTATTTGCATCAAAGAGAACTTCACCTGTTGATCCAGAGGGCTGGTAGAATGGATTGACTCCTTCCCCTCCATCCATACCTCCGATTCCTCCTTCCATCCCGCCGGCCAGGGTGTTGAATCTCTGATACAGCAGCTTCTGGATGTTGGGCCCGTTGGGCCCTTCTGGTTCTGTAATGGAGCCGCGTTTTTTGAGTGGTCGTGGAGCATTGGCCAGTTTCTTGCGTAAGGCCTCAAGGTCGGCATCGCTCTGGTAGCGCATAGGTGAGTGCACCATGGGTGTGAGTTTAGTGGGGCTTAGGGGTCGTGGAATGTGGTCTATGCTGGGTGGGGGTGGCTCGGGGAGACCTACAAATTGGCCCTCGAAATCCAGCTCGCTATCCAACATGTCGTCTCCTGAACCCTGCAGGGGAGGAAATGCTCCAGTGCCCCCGAATGTTAATGGAGAGGCGGGTAAAGAGTTGGAAGGCAGGAGTGGCTTACCGTATACTGCAAACAAAAAGAGTAGATACTCAAATACACTGTACTTACGAATACAACACAACACTAACCACGCGTAGGGGCTACCTAACAGTAAGAATAGGTAAGAACCAATGTGTACCTGCTTTAACTGCCGGTTTGCTGTTCAGGGGGAAGTTTTTGGGAGCCGGCTGCTGTAGGTACATATGGTAGATGGAGCTGGAGTTCATGGTGGCTGGACCTTTCCTTGGTGACTGTGGTCTAGAGCCCTTGTCTGGGATGAAAGGCCGTACAGCTACAGCCAGAGGAGGGTCCTGTCTCTCTCCAGGTGGGAAAAAGGGGGGATTTTGCTGGAAGGTGGGGCTGGGGGGAACAGAAATACGCTGCTGGATCTGTTGGGAGGACGAGCCGGTAGGTGCGGGCAGGACCCGGGGCCAGGCCGGTGGGGGTGGCGGCTGGTTGGGTAGGCTGGGCACAGGCCGGAGAGGAACGTCTTTACGGCGGTCTAAAGAGCTGGTGGAGCCAGAGTTGGAAGATGAGAGGGGGTGGTTGCTGGTGTGGGCTCCGTATGGAGGAGGCTGGGGCTTACTGGGAGGAACTGGGCCTAGTTTACCGGATTCCTGAATCTAAATGTAAAGGTAATATAGTGAATAAATGTCAGAGATTTGAGAAAAACTGTATATTCTGTATGTTTGGTGATGCAAACAGTAAGAAAGACTATTGATGTCAATGTATATGATGGCAAAATAAATAGAAAGTGTGTGTGTGTGTGTGTGTGTGTTAGTTAGAGGGATACTTCCCACAAAAATGAAAATTCTGTTATCATTTACTCACCCTCAGATTTTTCAAAACCTGTACACATTTCTTTGTTTTGTTGAACGAACAGGAAGAAATAAAGAAGAATGTCAGATCTCACCCCCATTGACTCCCTTAGTATTTGTTCTCCCTGCAATGGGAGTCAATGGGGGGCGAGATTTGATTTTTTCCAAATCTCTTCCTGTGTGTTCAGCAAAACAAAGAAATGAATACAGGTTCTGAGGGTGAGTAAATGATGACTTTTGGGTGAAGTATCCCTTTAAGCTGCCTATGCTCACCAGTTTTGTGTTATACATGGATGAAATGGTTAGAAAAAGCATTTACATTTAACAATCTAGATCATCTATTATTTATTAAATACTTATTTATCATGGTGGGATATAATAAGTAGGTTGTTCTTGCAGATGTTTCACAAACATATGTACATCACGACTGTCACTAGGGGGCAAACCGCAACAGCTTCTGAATTTGCAGACACTGCTTTGAATAGAAATACCTTATCTAAGGGAGTGCCTGCAGGTGATGCTGTTTTACTGGTTGTGTCTGTTCCCGACTCCTTCCAGTCAGGTGGCTTGACTGATGTGTTGCCCTTGGTGAGTGTAGGCAAGCTGACATCATTCACTGGAAGTAAAGAGAAATCATTAATACAAGGTCACACGTGACAGAGCCCCTTACAAGAACAGTTTACTTATTAGGGAGGTATGATAAACTGCATTGCTAGTAAATTAGACAGACAGTGAATCAGTAAATGTATGGTCTTTATAGCTGCACTAAGCATGACCCAAAGTAGCTTCTTGAGTTAAGTGGCATATACAGTATCAGTGATGAATGGATGGGAGGTTTTCTAGGAACAGAGAAGTTCCTTAAAAAGTGATAGTTCACCCAAAAATGAAAAATCTGTCATTATTTACTCACCATCTTCTCATTTCAAACCACTATGGCTTTCTTTCTTTGGCAGAACACAAAAGATATTTTGAAGAAAGTTAGTGACCGAACAGAGCCGGCACTATTGTATCGACACAAATCCAATGTAAGTGAATGGGTGCAAGTTAAAAACATTCTACAAACTATTTTATTTTGTGTTCTGCACAAGACAGAAAGTTAAACCGGTTCGAAATGACATGAGGGTAAGTAAATGATGGGATTTTTGGGTGTGCTATCACTTAAAATCTACTAGAAAGAAAAAGATTTTCATGCATTTCAAGAACAATAGTTTTGAATGTAGGTTACTGTATCATAGACTGTCATCAATCAAGGGTCTTTAATAGAGGTCCCATGGTGGTGATGCAGGAGACTGAATAAATGTTTGTATTTTAAGATCTTAAAAGTATTTTGGTTAAAAAAATGGAAAAAATACAATATTGGGAATTTCTCCTACACAAGTCAAATAAAAACAATTATATGACTTTGTATGTCATAACTTAATAATATTAATGTGTTAATAATATTACCAGCTTGGAAATTTGATCGTCAAGATGTGAGAAAAAAACATTATGTACAAATAAGTATTTTCTTGGCAAGATTTTTAATGCAAAACTAAAAAAACATTTCTTCTCCTGAAAAAAGTTGAAGACCCCCATAAATAGTTTGAAAAAAACTTGCATGCCAATCCATGTGAAACCTCAGGCCAATCAAGGTGGAAAATTGGGTTCAAAACCATCTTAAACACGTTCTTGAGTAAAATTTAGCAACCAGTCTTCAAACTTCAATCATTGTATATTATATGTGAATTAACCAAATTAGTAGAGCTACAGTATGTTAAAGAACGATGTAAATGGAACCTGCACATATTATTGGTTTGTATGTGTTTGTAAATGTGCTAAAGAGCTGCTGAGGAAATGCGACTAATGCAGAGCAGGGATGAGGAGGCCGAGGCACCATTGAACCTTATCAGAGTAGCGTTTCTCATCCTAGTGCACACGCTACTTCAATCTACAACAAACACATTTGTTCTTATTGACAAACGCACGCACACACGCACACACATACACGCTTCAAACAACTGGATCAGAGGCGCTGGATTTTTGTGTCAGTCTAATTCTGTCTGGAAACGTTTTTAAAGTTTTGCTACTCAGAGAAATGCACAGTTGACTTGGAATAATTAAATTAAGAGATTTTGGGCAATATCTTTTTAGAAAACCTTTTGTACAAATGAATAACACGGTTAACAATAGACGTTTGTTTGCGTAATAATCAGTGACCAAAAAATACTGCAATGTCTTTATCTCAATGTATCATTTCTATTATTAAAATCCTTCAAATTAAAATTCTAAAGGACATATCTCAATTTTTAACAATGTAAATTGCATGAATCGTTAATTATTCAGGTTCCAAACAACAGATTCTGTGTGTTGAGATTCTGCATCGAGGCTCTTGAGTAACAGTGACTCCGTCAGACTTGCTTTGATCCTGCTCACTACACTGAATAAGGTTCAGAGGCCTTTCCTCCTTCCCTTCATCAGACACCTTCCCACTCACGAGGGGGGCCGTCCGACCCTACTGCAGAGCAGGAGACTTGGGGTGGAGCCCCAGGGCCTGGGCGGGGCTCTGTAGGGGGCGGAGCGATCGGGTCCACTATGATGTCTAAATCAGAGACCTTCCAGGGGCCGGGGGGCTTTCTTGCTCCATCTTATTCCCCCCACACAAATACCACAACAACAAAGTGCAGGGACAGCAAAGAAAAGAGAGAAACGCACACACAAGTTCACAACACAGTGCAGAAATGACACAAGAAGGTTAGAAGGGAAGAAATGTCGACTTTATAAACAAATTGAGGAGAAGAAAGCCACAGTAGGAGGTGATGGGACACATGCTGTGTTTTTTAAGAGGAAATACTTAACCACATACTGTTCAGTATGTAAAATACATTTGTACAGAGAGTATAATGTATCTGATGGCATTTCATTTCAAATAAATTTTTTGGCGCTGTCAAAAAAGAAAAATCTCACCTGATTTGGAGCGGCCATGGTTGGCTGGGGTGTTGACCCCCAGTGACTGAGGTTTGAGGGGTTCAGGGGGAACTGCATAACCTTCTTGCCTGCTAGGCACTGGGACCTGGATGTAGGGTCCCACGGCTGCCACGCGCCCTGTATTTCCAGAAGCCGGCTGTGGAGAGGGAGGACCATTTACTCTATTCAGCTGCAGGAAGGGGAAATAGGGAAATTAAAATGTAAAAAGAACAGAAATGAACTTCATTGAAAAAAATAATCAACTCATTGACGCACATTTTCACATTTCAAGTTCAGGTGTGTGGGTGGCTTTTGAACAAGCATGCTAAATAAATCGCGGTAAATACATCAATCTGATAATTGAGTGAATGAAGCACTCCTGGCCTTACAGGGAGGTTTTCTTTTTGACGTGCCTCAGCTTTTCTCTTGTACAGTCGATCTCGGAGTTCATTGATACGTTTGTCCATCAGCGTCACCTCCATGTTTCTCTTATTCAACAGCTCTTTCTGTTGCTGCAGTTTGCCGTTTTGCTCCTGATTCAGCTTGTTACGTATCTGACGGAACAAACACATCCACAAAATAACCATCAATGTCATTGTAGATGTGCCACAAGGAACAAGAAACCAACTACTGTAACAGCACGATCAATATAAAAACTAAAGGAATACATATACTGCATATAATAGTTCATTAACGCAAATATCTAAACAGCCAATCATGTGACGGCGTTTTTGTCAACAAAAACAGAGCTTTTCGGAAACGCAATGGATACATTTGAAAACACTGTTTTTAAACTGTGTCTTTGCTCCACATTGCCGCGACATAATAATGCAGAAAGTAAATAAACGCCTGACAGAAACGACACATGCTAACGTGTCTTGCTTTTACTCGTGCGCAGTACATGGATGTAAGTGTTTGAAGACGTTTCAGTGAGGATGGGCATCGTTTGGGAAACGCTTGAAAATGCTAGTGTGGACGAAGAGCATTTTGAAAACTAAAACTTTAGTGTAGCCAGGATCAATGTGCATGGTTGCTGATTCCTGAAGGGTTGTTTTGAGTATTTCGTAAATGTCACAAAGCTCAGAATATGTCAAACTGGTTTCTTAAACATTACAAAAAGGTTTACGGCACTCAAATTAAGCCCACAGACACCAGATTCAATCGAGATTATCAGTCAAGAACATGCTGCTGATAAAGATGCAAACACAGCCTGATGCTGCAGTGTGATGTCAATATGGACCAAAATCTTTTAAGATCTGTTTCCAGCGCATTATGCCAACAGACAAAAAAGATCCAACAAAGCAAAAGTAGCCAATGAGTGTTAATGATTTATTATAATATGTTATTCATTCAATATATTTTTCTTGTTCTGACTATCTGAGACCGGAGTGTTTACCTGCAGCTCCTGGTAGAGTTTGCGGAGCTCCAGGGCAGCAGTGCCGGTGACCTGACTGCCGAGAGTCTGCAGGCCATTCAGTTTGCCTTTCCTTAGATCCTCCAGCTGCTGGCTGAGCTGATCCACCCTCAACACAGCCGCCTGCAGCTCAGACTGCTTCTCCTGGAACAATCCGCTGACGTGCTCGATCTCTGCAGCTAACAGACCACAAACACGGGGTCATCCACACGCAAACATGCGAGCGCATGGGCAGATACAGGCTAACATTTTTTCCCATCATGAACAGTTCAATGAATGATAGAATGCATCACTAAAGAGGTTGAAGAGTGGATTTTAAGCTGTTGCTAGGTTACAGGACAAGTTCTGTACATACTGGACAAATGTATTATACGCCATTCTACATCATTACTGTGAAATGAAGCCTAAACGTTATCACTGCATGAGTAAGCAGCTCAACAGAGGGTTAAAGGTATAGTTCACCCTAAAGGAGATGTTAGGCATAATGTTTGTGACGGACACCATCAGTCCTCATTCACTTCTACTGTATGGGGGGAGAAAAAGAGCATCTTAAAAACGGCTCCTCGTGTTTTCACAGGTCTTTGACCACCTACTGTAATATGGAGTATGAATACCAACTCACAAGACTATGGAATGATACCATGGTGCAGGAATGAATTTTGAACAGTTTTTATATGGATTTTCTCCAGTGAGGTGGAAAATCTAATTTGGAAATGCATGTGTACCGTGGACCATTCACAGACCTAATCCTGTCCTAACCTTATGCCATTTGTATTTATGTGTGTGTGCAGTGGAAGATCTTTTTTAAACATGAAGTAGGCTAGCTCAACAAAGCAAGACCTATTCACAATGAATGTTTTATACCAATTCGATTAAAGGAGCATTCAGTGTCTGAGGACACCGTATCTCAGGTGGATCATTGAATACATACACAGGTTGCCGTTTATGACTTTACTATAGTCCACTTGGCCCCTCATGGCTTTGATCTTTTTGAGTTTGGCCTCCTGACCCTCCACCCTCTCTTTCAGCCTCTGCAGTTTCTCTGTCTCCGACACAGCCTGCTGCTGACGCCGCTCCTGCTGCTTCAGATAACGCAAGCGTTGCTCCTGCGCAGAGGAAATGCATGGAAAGCAAAACGCATTACAAATGGATCTGAAGAAAATATAAAGAAATATAAAGAAAAAATAACATAATACAACCATAATACAAAATTAAAAAATTACAACAGTTGCAATGAATTAAAAGCACGGATTAAAAAATGAGATTTTAGAGTGATTTGATTTGATTTGAAATCATGGACAGAGGATGCAGATCTCACAGACAAAGGAAGATTGTTCCATAATCTAGGACTGGCCACTGCAAACGCTCAGTCGCCTTTTTTATCAATCTAGATCTTGGGTGAGTTAGTGTAATACTATTTGCGGATCGCAAAAATCTAGTCGACCTATTCACATTAACAAGATCAGATAAATAGCAGGGGGACAAACCTTTCAATGGCTAAAAAACAAATAATACAATTTTAAATTCAATTCAAGTCAGGCCTAGGGATCTATTGGCAATGCCAAGCAAAGAGACGCACAAGTTTGCTGTCAATAGCAATAGCATTATCTTTGGGAAAGTGCTTTACAAATAATGCTGATATATAAATAAAAAATAGAAAATTCAATTAGGATTTCCAGAGTATCAACGCTCTCTATCTGCAGGCAACTCAACGCATTCAAATGCAGTGAATTGAAAACAGCGTCTGAATAAGTGAGAAAGCTAAAAATGGCAAAGGGTGGACTTTCGATGACTGGAGGCTTAGTGTCACCATGGTATAGTCACTCACAGCAATAATAACAGCCCTCTCATCCAGACAGATCTGAGATCAGCACTCTCATCATTTCAAGAGGGGCTGTATCTGATCTCCGAACACTCCCTTTAAGGATCAAGTGTGTACTAGCCCGATCCAAATCCCACGATTGACTCTTTGTTGATTGAGGAGACAAAGCTATTTAGCGACTGTGGATGAGAAATGCCGGCTGTGGCATACAGAGCATAGCAGTGTTGTTTGCTAAATAGTTGGAACGAGAGGTCTTTTTTCCCGCCTGCGGTTCTCATGACTAAAGTCACTATAATGCTTAGAATAACATGCTGTATTGACCTGTAGCTGACACTGAGAGACAAACATGAGGTCAGTAACTTAATACATGTAGTTACGATATTACACAATGCACAACCAACAATAAAAGCTTAAGGTGTTATAAGCGTGAGGTTTACCCAACATGCTGCTGCATTACCAATAATTACACTTAATTACAGTTCTACTAAACTCATAACCTTCCACATAAACATACGGAGTATCTCACAAAAACATAACTTAAATATAGCAATTTTAAGAGGCAGATCTCTTTTTTAGCAACCCATGACACTCATGCAAAGATTGAGATAATAAATGGTTTTCTTTCAAATTACCACTAAGGATGCCAGGTGTAATTCAGAGTAAACACCCAAAAATGGCAACATAAATAACACACCAACACATGACATAATTCAGAAGGTTAAAACCTCTTTCTAAAGTTGTCTAACAATATGATGTTTTTAAAAACACATAGTCATCAAAATATTTACAGACGGACAAAGAACAGTAAAGCCCTCAGCAGCTTCAGTGTCCCACGGATTTACAGTAAATTGTCTTGCGTATCTTCAAAAAATCTTTTACAGAATTTTACTTCAAAAACAATTCATTCCAAAGAGTAAATTCATATCCTGTCTGAAAAACCGGAGTACAGTAAGCCGAATCTTGCTGTAACCCATGGCACAGATCCTACTGTTCATCTTTTATCTATGCGAACATACTTCAAATGCATTGTAGAAGATATTATTTTTAGAAGATAAAATAAACATATATCTATAGACAAATAAACAAGCTATTTGAGAATAAGTGGTAAATCATGTTTTTTGAAAAATGCACTGATGCACTACAACATCCAAAAAAGCTACAAAATCAAAACGGTATCATGTTTGTTTTAATAAAAAAAGATTTGCTAGAGAGCACACATAAGCAAACTATTTGGTTTTAGTCTTTCCAAACAAATAAAAACGAAGCTCTATTAAAAACCAACATCAAAAGGACACATGAGAACATCGGAGCGTGTTACCTTAGCGACGAGCATCTGTTGCTGGGCCTCAATTTGCTGTTGCTGACGAGTGGCCATCTCCTGCAGCTCTGAGAGAGTGAGCTCCACACGAGGGTTTCCCACCTACACGAGAGAGAGAGAGCGAGAGAGAGAGAGAGAGAGAGAGGGAGAGAAAGGGCCAATCAAACAGAGGGATACAGGCGCATAAACAAGGCTACAAAGATGACTGGTTTAATTCAACAGGCATCCATGTGACACACAACTGACAGGGAGTTAGAACTGCGTTACTGCAGGACTCGATGTATTGAGATCTGGATGTGAAATGACCTGTGGCTGTGTAAATACCCACGGCTTAATTATAGCAAGAGCGCTAATGCTAGAGCAGACCTGCTAAACTCGTCGGAAGGGGAATGAAAATATCTTTATCTGAAAGGGTCTAAGACAGGCCAGTGCCAGGGACGCATCCCAGAATCCCACTCATTCACACTCTGCATTCTAGAAGATAAGAGCCAGCTGTCCATCACTGTGCTTGAAGCCAGGGCGTCGCTATGGCAGCAGAGCAGAACTGCCGTGCGGCGAAGGATGAAAGGCACCAGAATATGCAATTGCCATCAAAGACTCCCATTTAGAGCAGAACTACGGACAATTCAAGACACATGGTACAAGAAATGAACAAAGCATAAAATGTACAGTTATGAAATAGAGGAGATCATTTGGAAATGAAATGGGCTATGGACATATGTAATACTCTAGTTCAAGACACACCTTGCATAAAGCCAATGACCTAAAAGTCAACTATTAAATTTAAAGTTAAATTAAGGAAAGGTTTCTTAAAAACAAACGTAATCCTGGTGTTTTCATTTTCTGAAGGTCTTCAAGATAATCTACAAGATCTACAAGAATAATTTCAGAAAATACGATTATCAAGCTGGTTTGGGCTATGCAAAATACCCCCTTAAAATCTTAGATCATCTATGGTCTGTGCGAGGGTATGGAAATCCTTTTATTCTTCCTGAAAAGCCATCATTACACTTTGTCTGAGTGCACTTGTACGGTTTGTGTTTAGGACAACCCAGAGACAACGTCAGGGGAAAAAAGGGTTTTAAACTGGGCCAGTCATTAAGGTTATGTAAGGACTATTGGCCATCACCCTTATTTCTGTTGGAATCAAATTATTTAATCCAATATTTTAACTGCGCCATGCCAAAAACACAAAATCAAACCCAACCAATTTACTGAGCATGCACGATATCTAACATCACTCAAAAGCCTGTCAATGTTGAAAATGTTAATGTCATGTTTACATTTAAAATAACTACACTATATATATTGTGTTGTTTAATGATGCTTCAATGTGAAATTCAATAATAATCTATTAGCATCCATACTAATAATAACATGCCCAAGCACACAGATATGAGCATTCCACCAAAGATACTGTGGTAATGTTTGCGGTGTGGTTTTGCCAGGTCACCTACAGCCTGTGGCTGTATGTATATATAGCAAAGTTAATACCATGATCCAGTTTCATAATTCATGGGTAGTGTGTTTATTCACTTAGTTGTGATGGTTAAAAACAGGTATTGGTCAACCACCAGTCATATCTCACAATTTCTTGCCTCTTCTCAGTCATCTCAATATATTTGAAAACTGAAAACTGTCTGCTAAACCCCATGTTGTGTTACAGCCATATATTTAATCAAATGGATTAAGATAAAGTACTCGCTGCCAGATAAACTACAGTCTAAATTAAGAAAAGCATCACATCATGCACAACACAACAAAACTTGGTTACATAAGTGGCTAGCATTTTATGTCTTTTCAGAATATAAAATATTTTAAGCTCACCAGCCACTGTACATAAATTTTTTAAAAGCATTATACAATAAAAATGTACGTACAGATCAAAACAACAAACATGAATTAACATGCAGCATGCATATTTCAAGAATATCACCGCAGTTCTCGCTCAAATAACTTGTCATATTGTCTCTCCATGCGTTTAATTCCAACCCTCTATATCCGTAACTCTATATCATCATTCAACTGGTATTGACGTTGTTTTACAAACACATTCACAAGACAAGAAACAAATGTCAAAGAAATATCAAACAGCCCAAACAGATTACTATGAATTTGAAAATAAAGTAACCTTCCGGATACAAAGATATTTCTCTTCTGCTCTGTGTCAATAGAAAACTGTCCCTTCCGTTCAACTAATGATTCGTGAATGCTGAGGAAAAGACAGGCTCTGCCTGGAGCACGAGGCCCTGTCGGGTCTGGATCAAATCAAATGTCTTTTCAAATAAGATCGAGGGACTGAAATTCTTCTCAGTATATTCAGCTACCGCTCTAGAGAACGAAAGACACTTTTTGTATAGTTCAACATAGTGTTATGACAAAATGTTTCACGAGTACTTTTAATGATTATTTTAATGATTTTCATTATTTTATCCTTAGATTTAGAGTGCTAATTTATTATAATCCGAAGATTTAAAGCAGCCAGTTATCCCTTTTCTAGAAGCTGTCATCACATAATGTGGCAGTTTCTTTGTCATTTTGTCAAACATTTCTGACATATGAGCTCATGCACCCCTGTTAAATGATCGAACGTTGGATACCAACGCACTTTGAAACTCACAATTTACCCTTAACCTTGAGATTGATTGACCTGACCTGACTTATTCACTCAGTTGTGATGTTTAAAAACAGGTATTGGTCTACTACCAGTCATGTCTCACAATTTCTTGCCACTTCTCAGTCATCTCAACGTAATACTTGAAAACTGTCTAAACCCTATGTTGTGTTTCAGCCATATATTTAATCAAATGGATTACCCGCTGCCAGAAAAACTACAGTCTTAATTAAGAAAAGCATGACATCATACACAACACAACAAAACTTGGTTACATACCTGGCTAGAATTTTATGTCTTTTCACAACAAATATTTAAAGCTCACCAAACACTGTACACAAAACTCTCAAAAACATTATACAATAAAAAAATGACGTACAGATCAAAACAATAAACATGAATTAACATGCAGCAAGCATATTTTTAAGAATATGTCTGCAGTTCTCGCTCAAATTTCAAACTCTCAGTTTACCCTTCGCCTTGAGATTGATTGACCTGACCAATCAGAGAGCCGATATTATGCCCCCCCCGGTTGCTATTCGCCATTTTGTCCGACAAACGCACCAAAGAGTTTTGCTTTAAAAGTCCTTCGTGATTGTTGCTGGCCGTCACACTATACAAACATGATCCCATCAAAAAGTCATTGTGAAATCTTAGTTTTCATAATGTACAACAATAAAGACCTCTTAAAACAGATTCATTCAAGACTTGTCCGGAGTTTTACCTCATTGACTGTCATAAGATCAGCACTAAAGGATTGCATCTCATCAATCCTCAATAAAATGTCCTCTTTATGGTCCTAATCACAGTTTCACCATTAGCCTAAACCTGTGAGAAACCAATAGCGCTAAATTAGTAAAATAGGCTAGTGCTTCGATTTTTATTTTGTTTACTTTCTTCCGAGTCTTTCTACCCTAAATGTACTGTATACTTGAAGTGCATATTGCAGACTTCCCTTTTGCTTTTGGCTAAAAGTACACAATTTTTTTCCAGAAACTATTATTTCACGATAAATATACTGTAGTGCAGTGGGAGCGTTTTGGCTGATGTCGGACATAGCAAAAAGGGGTGGGCTTTGCGAAGGGTCCATAGTGTTATGAAAGACAGACTTGAACAAGACTCTAAAAGTCGATCAAATCAAAGTGACAAATTAAACAAAAACATCCAACTGCAACATTGCACTCCTCCTTTACAGAATATGTACAAGTAACACACCATTGCTCTGCACTTACCTATTTTTCACTCAGCACAGCTTTCTTGATCAATAATGCCATTGTTTATCGTGGAGTTCCCATCAGCACAAGATCCCCAATTTCATTACAGCAGAAATGACTTGACTTAGTTTGCTAGAGGAGTGATTCATGACTAAAAGGCCAATTGTGTCAGGCTCTGTTTACCCATACAGCCGTCTGCGTATCGCCACATCACATGGGTTTTAAAGAGACTATCTCCATGGCAATGTGGCACAAGGAAAGGCACACAACAGGCTGATTTGATTATCCGTTTCTAAGGTGGTTGTGGGGGAAAAGGGCTCTGCTCTACCCAGTGTTCTCTGACATTTATCGGAGGGAAGTCTCGGCCACCCTCTAGCCAGACAACATGGCACGTACCCGTCTGTCTGAATCTTTTCATATTTACCACGATCACATAATCCATAACCTTTAACACACGCATTTATACTTATTACAAATTTTTCCATGGGGGACATTTTATTTTTACATAATTTATACTAACATCTTTAAAAATGTGTACCTTGCATGTTGTCTTTGGAATTATGGACTGTAGCTATTTTGCATCATTTTCTTCAAAATATATCTTGAGTTTTTAGAATTTGCTTTACTTTTTACTATTTCAACAATACTTACATATTTTTTTCCATTAGGTAACGTGGGATGAATGGTTTGTGTTGTGGTGTTAGTCTCTATAAACCACTTTGGATAAAAGTGTACAATAAGTGAATATATGCAAATGTAACGCATTAAATTGTGAACTAAAAAAAGGTCAAGGGTAAAATAACGTACAAAGCAAACCAATGTCAAACTCACTGCAATAAACCTGAGATCATCAAGGGCTGCATAAAATCTGAGCCTTCCGCTGCTTAACTGTTTCGGGGGAGCAAAACGGATGCCAAAACTTAGAGAACAAAGAATCAAAAGACGTTAAAATTCTTGATGAAGATTGAAAGGGTCCAAAAATGAGTGAAGAAAAACAGCAAAAAACTGGAACATGTGAAGCCCCGGAGAGAGCAGAAGCCCACACACCGTGGAACAGCCTCTACTTTATGAAACTTGATCTGCCCACACAGATCTGTGTTCTGAATCTCATAACTCTGCATGCATGATGGTCAAATTCATGCATTATCTGCGACTGCATAACTGTTAGATACCATAGAGCAGAGTATTCCTGTATGAACAAGCTCAACAGTTTATTAAACAGTATCAAAGCATTGAGAGTCTGCAAAATTTGAGATACGTTTATCGTTAAAAGACACACTTCTTGTGTCTTTTATATCATAGCATTTCACATATTACTTGTTGCTGCAAATGTAATATACAATAAATGTCTTTCTGCGGCTCTTACCTCAACACCCTTTTTCTCTCCAAGGAAGCCTAAAGCAAGTCTCGGACGCGTGGATGAACGATTTGCAGAGCCAAGAGCGCAGAAATTGGAAATCAAGCGATAGCAATGAGGGGGGGAATGAAGCATAGCCTCTTCAGTGACACAATCCGATACAGACAGGGCCACAATGACCCTCTGACACGGCAAGCGAAAGGACGAAGGAAAGAAAGGACAACTCCGGAAGAGGAGGAGAGATTGAGGGCCACACACCATTTCATAAGGGAGAAATAGATTACCTCGCTTTAACAGGCAAGCCAAACATTCAGGGATTACCCTACTGGGGCGTGTATGAGAGAGTGTGGTTTGCTTCGCCAAAGAAGTCTGAGCAAAGAAAACATTGAATTGGAAAAGCATTGATCCTCTTACCAGCAGTTATGTCATGAGCGTAATCTTCAAAATAATAAAGATGCTGAGGAGAATACAAGAGAATGTCCCTATAGGCTGTACGGGAAACATATGAAGAATTTTACCCCTACAAACAAGTATATGTATTTTCACAGTATTTGTTTGCCAGTGATGACTTCCTTGGAGTTGTGGGTAGGGAGAGTTATTAGTTTAAGTACAAAGATGGGCTACTTTAGACAGAGATTTAGATGAGGGAGCAATCCGATTAAACAACCCAAACAAGTTTAGCAGTTGCTGTGAATCAGGCCAAGATTTATCTCTTAGCCGTTTTGAGAGGCACAGACACACCAAACGCCTGTGCAAGGGTGGTCAACAAGACATTGTCACATACAAGGACAATTGTTTGGGTGTGGCCCTGGTGCTTGTGTTGTATAATGGATATAACGCAGGGCCAGAAATCAAAAGGTTGTAACACGGCCTGCAAGGGCCTGAACATTTAAAATGATAAAATAAGGATTTTTTTAAACACACGTAAAAGAATAAGAGCTCTTAAATCGATAGAGTCAAAAAGGTGCTTAAATAATTGTCATTAAAGCTGCATTTAATCTTTTTTGGGGTTAAAACTGAGCAAAAATAAGTTGTCGAACAAGTACATAAACTTAATGAAAATTGTTCACTTACCACAATTCAAAATAGTGAGCTTATAATAAAAATTATAAGAAATTGAGTGGTCAAGTTAGATTTCACAATAAATATCAGTTGCATCGGCAAAGTAATGTTTCAAACAAAGATGTCAAAATTTATGGACTGTAGCTTTAAAGGAGCCATGAAGCACTACCTTGGCTGCACAGGATTAAAATGTCATCGCAATTTGGTTTCTGTTGTTTGTCCGTTTAAGGCCACTGTAGAAACAACATGGTGAATTCCATGCAAGGGGACCTGCGTATATGTAGATAGAAAAAGCTCATTCTAAGGTAAGAAGAATATAATGCTTCATTATGTAAGGACTTTATACACCTCTACTGACATATTTAAGTATTTTATTGCCTGTCTGTCAATAGATCCTCCAAAAAACTGAAACCAGAAAACACCTGGTTCAACAAGTAAATTTAAATTCTTGCATTCTTGTTTCTGGGATAAATGAAATAATGTAACACTTTACAATAAGGTTGTATTTGAAAATATTAGTAAATGTATGAACTACGATTATTTTTTTTTGCCATTTATTAGTCATACTTGATTTTAGGTGATGGAAATACATCCGTTTATGTAAATTCATGGTGCATTGACAAATGTTAAAAGACATATTTGATTTTTAAAATGTATTAGTAAATGCTAAAATAAACATGAACTAATATGAATAAATGGTGTAGAAGTATTGTTCATTGTCAGTTCATGTTGGCTAATGCATTAACTAATGGTTAACAAATAAAACCTTATTGCATTGTTACCTGAAATAACACTGATTTAGAATAAATTAACTTCTCTGGATTTAATGGGACCGCACTGTCTCTGTTCAGTCCAGGTGGCAAATTAATTCAGTTGTCAAGCGAACACATTTAATCAAATTAATAGACAACAAGACGCTATAAAAAGTTTAACTCCCCCAGTATACGCACACACCAAGAGACAGAAACTGAAAAGGAGCGCCATATGGCTACCTAACAAGACAAACAGACAGGTGTGTTGTGCATAAGTCCCTAAAGGTAAACCTGTCTGAAAGCATCAGAGTGGTGAGATGTCATGCTTGAAAAAAAAGCATCCCAACTAATAGCTCTTAGACAAATCATCTCGAACCATAGCGAATATGTGCAACTACCCGTGCCATCACTCAGTCCCAAAAGACCGACAAAAGACAGTCGTAAATACGCAGACCCCCAATAATGCTTGTGTCTTCTAATTCTGTACACTGGTGGTCTACAGTCATTTTTCTCCCTAAAGGGGGAATTAGTTCTGCTTCCTGAAGCCTGGCTTTTCCCTCGCTAAAATCTGGGACAGATGCTTGGAGGAGATGAGGACGGTGGATCGCTCTTTGTGAAAGAATGAGCTTGTGACAATTGTTCAAATGAAAGAGTGCAGTGAGGGAATTGCTGTGAATGTGGTGGCACACGAAGTCGAGTCCTGGGATATGATGGGTCTCGCTGCGCTTGGCTGGCGTTGTGAGAGAAGATCTGAATGACTCTTGACGTTTTAAAAAGCTTTCGTGCTAAAGAATGTCACTTAGGCCATCACTAACAGCGAGAACTTTGCAGCTGCTGCTCTGGTTACAGTTAGCACCTATTACTAAAGTGTGGAATTCAACCTCCTGGGATGCGTTTTGAATAATTACAATACTGAGATTAGAAAAGAAGACACAGATTTGGGTAAGGATGTGATATGAACTGACCCCGTTTTCATTGTGCGTGTCTGAGCTGCTTCCTCCTCTCATGCTGGGCTGCTCCTGAGACTGCTGGCTCCCTAAGAGCAGAGGAGTAAAACACACAGAGTTTAGCGAACGGAAATCACATCAAAGGTTGGATACACAACTTGGATGAATCCACAAATGCCTTTATAAACAATGTGATATTCTAACAGGCAACACATGGCCGGCTGAATGGAGATCACTTGAATATCACAAGACTGTTCAGGAAAAGGGATAGTTCACCTCCCCCCAAAAAAACTTTCATAATTTACTCACTCATGTCTTTGCAAACCTGTATGACTTATTTCTTCTACATAGCAAAAAATATGATATTTTGAAGAGTGAAGGTAACCAAACAACACAGACCCCCTTGCCTTTCATAGTGGGCACAAAACACCTGAAACGTTTCTCAAAATATCTTCTTTAGGAAAGCATCATGAGTGTGACCATTATTAGGTGAACTACACCTTTAAGATCAGTTTGTTATTGTCATGTGATTCTGGAAATGGAGCATGTACTTTTAGCGGATTAATGCCTCTCTTTCGTTCAAACACACAAGGGTCTCTGTGGTTTATGCATTAATCAATAAAGACCTCAAAACAGGTTAATCCTGCCTGGAACAAATTCTGAAAAAGACTGATAACTAACCCTAACTAACAAATGTTAGGATAAAAAGAAATATCTGTATATATCAATATCAATAAAAAAAGCTGATTATATGAAGTGACAACAGAGGGTGATTGTTATGAATATGCCCAAGGAACCTCTTTAAGAAAGTTGTGAATGCAAGACAGCGGTAAAAGAGACAACTTCAGCCAGAAGAATCTACATACGAAGATAATGCTTCATATTGCACACTAGGAATTGTACAAGTATTGCCAATAAACTATTAAACAATAAAGCATTGCTCATAAAAACACTTTTTTGCATATACAAACAACCACATAGTTATACTGCTATCATTGATATTGTTTACAGGCACTGACACTACAGCCGCCTCATCCTGTGAAAAGACCTACAGAAATAAACTACTGTATGAACAGAACCCTCTATTGTCCACCAGGATGTGCTTGTCTCTTTCGTTCGCATGAACACATTGAATGGCCTCTAAGAAGGTATAAAAAAACACCATCAATGTCAGCCAATGAGGAGAGAGCGGTGGTGGTAGGCGGCACGTGGCCGTCAGCCAGCATTCTTACCCTGATCGCTGCTTTCAGTGGGCGAATCTTCATGCCGTAGGTAGAATTTAACCTCCTGCTTTCTGGGACCCCATTTCTGCAGGTGCTCATACATCAAGTGGTCAAAGGGGATAGCTCGCTCTGGAAAACCAAACATAAAAAAATCATTTAAAAAACAAACAAACTTCTGCTAGAAAGGTGAGGCACAATTTTGGTTCTTCAAGCCTAAGGAAGAGTACTGTGTACAAAAAGCAACGAGAGAGACGCTCTCATGCCGAGGAACATTTTGTTGCAGTTATAAAGCCAAAGCCACACCTGAGAAGAGAACAGAGGAACAGACATACTGGGAGCAGGAAAACAAAGAGGTGAAATTGAATCAAACGTGGCCTATGGCCAGAGGAATGTAGAGGGCTGGGTGGGCAGATGGGGAGAAAACATTTTGGAAATCGCAAACAGGTGGAGGGACATCTGGAGTACTGGCAGCCACCCAAAAAGACAAAGAAAAATAGAAGAACTGGAGGATATTGGCATACAGGCTCAGGGACTTTTAATGGGGAAGAAAACAAGTGACAGATAATGTATGTGTGTGAATGTGAGCCAGATTATCCTTCCAAGAAAGCTGGACCCAATTAAAGCTAAAGGCTAACAATGACACAAGAGAAGAGTGTTAAACTTCAAGAAACCTGGGTGTTGTTATGCAGATGTTTCAGTGATTAAAGCGTTTTAAACATAAAAATATAGTATAAATCTTTTGCGTGTAATTCTCTTTACAGACGTGTCAGTTTATTTGTCCATGAGGTAAAAATATTAATTTTGCTTGCTGGAAACTATGCCCCTAATGGCAGATTTCACCTGCTGTAAAGTAACTGGGCTCATCATGGGTTCAATGACAGACACACTTTTATAACACAGTGCTGACAGAAGGACTTTGAAAAGGCACTTTGGTCCAAAGAAAATGGGTCCATCTGTCAGAGTTGAAGTGGCAGTTATGTTTGAAAGGAATAATTGCTGCCAGATTCCTGTGTCAAAGGTACTCACCATTTCCACGCCAAACTTCGGCCAGGTGGCAGCCACTTTCCCCCGGTTCTTTACAGAACTCCACCACATCGCGGCACGTCGTCTCTGGAGTGATGGGCACCTCTGTAAGGGCCTGCTCCCCATCACTCAAATACACTGTTAAAATCATCTGAAAGAGACAGGGAGAGAAAGAGAAAAATGTTTTAAGCCCATACGTTAATAGAAGTGAGATTAAATTACTTTGTGTATATTATCTAGACCCAAGTAAGAGAATCTCATTAATCCATAACACCACTAGGTGGCAGCATCTTTGATCAGACGCAACATCTGTGGTTGTATGATGATGTTTATATCACAAGCAAACACACAGCTATTCTCGGCACACAATCTGATGCAGTTTTTATTAAAAACTGCTTGAAAAACCTTCTCTTTCACAATTAGAAAAAAGCACACACACAGGCTTCACAAAAAGATACAAATATTTTGCCCAGGTACCGTTACATTGTCGATGTAAAGTTATAGCCCCTTCCCTGCCCACGGCTTAAGCCCACTCTGATAGATGATATTGTGCTAAAAGGGAGGAGCCTGTGCCTGTCAGAAAGACAGTGACAGACATGGGCTGGTGGCTCCTGCTGTAAGTGCATTGTGACAGAGGAGAGATGTATGGTTTGCTGCAAAATCGAAAGAGGTAGAGGGCAGGGAGAAAAGCAAAGAGAAAGATGTAGGTATGCAGCGATATGTAAATGTTGCCCGATAACCAATAATTCTTTAAATATAACATTTTCTGAGACTGAAAATAATTTTTTCAGCTTAAAATCATGTACCAAGCCTACTTGTATAGGGAAAGTTTAAAGAATCTTAAATTTGTGTAATGAACAAATTAAAGATGTTCTTCCAGAGCAACCCAGGAAGGTGTTCTCAATAGCCACATTTTTCACATACCGTGCATGTTTGTATGTGCTCTTTGCCCCGCCCCTCTGATTTTTTACAAAGCTCATCGCTCTGAAAAGCTAGATGTGCTTTGATTGGCCAGTTAACCAGTGCGTAGTGATTGGTCCAATACTGCAAGCTTGTTACGGAAATGTTAACCCTCTTACCATATTTGGAAAAAATCAGGTTCCAAAGCAATTGTATTGACAGGTACGCCCATCTTACTTGCGTATTCATTTGGGGGTCTTAGTCGAAACATACCACGATCTGACGTAGATTTGTGGGGGCTGGTTACACGAGGCGTTTCAGGCAGTTCTGGGTGAGCATTCGCATTTAGATAGAATGCATCTTTTGTTCTGACACTTAAATTTTTGCAATTTTATATGTCTAATACATGCATGGGCAACTTATAACACACCAAAGACACAGAAAAACACGTCTTCGCATCATATGACCCCTTTAAAAATTATAATAGATTGTGCATCCCTAAGATGTTGATAGAACTCAAGTTTTGGTCGAAAGCGATTAAGGCATGATCACCACCTGTCTGCAATACAGCATTGCACAATCATTTTAAATAAAGTTGTCATTTAACGCCATTAACGCGGACACCCGTGTGTATGTACAGTAAGAAATATTACACAAACACCCAAAAATAACATAAATTGGATAACACAATATACCAAGATACACAAAATGGCATCTGTTTTGAAAACAACTTATTAGGCCTATCCATATAAGAATATATGAACATATTCCCATTGGAAAACTCCAAAGCAGAAGTCTGAACTTAATTAGGCAAAGAGTAACAGGTACAAGACAACTCAATAAATATCCCCTATAAAACTATATGAGGTCTTTAAACTCACTTTAGAGCATTAAAAACACCCAAAAAATACAAATAAACTTTCAATTACAGTGTAAAAACAAACACTACAGTATCCTGTGGAGAAACACATGCAGACAAACATCAGCAGTACGCGTGAGGCGCAGTAAAGTAGGCCACAGGTGGGCGGCACTGGATTAGTTTTCATGATTGACAGGTGGGTTTGGTTGAAAACCCTCCTTTTCCAACATTAGAACGCTAATGAATACTTAAACTTTGTCTAAGTGCGTCTGGGAGGTCCAATTCCATCTCAACCCAAACCAAATTCATTCCTGATTCCTAAAGTATTCAGGCAGAAGGGTGCCATAGAGTGAAACTCAAAACACAGGTGTGTGGGTGGGAAGAACTGCTGAAGCGATGAAGAAAACCTGTCAAATCCTGAAACTCCACTGACATCACCGTCCATAGAGTTGAATGTAACAATTGGATCGAGTCGGTTTCAATGGACTTTGTGTGGCGCAATACTAGAGCTGAAATATTTAGGCCAAACACAAGGTTTTGTTTAAAAATGGACTCTGTGCATTCATGCCACAATGGATTTTGTGTGGAGCAACACTAGAACAGAAATAAGTAGGCCATACACAAAGAACGTATGCATGACGTATAAAGAGAGGTGCAAACTAAAACTGAAGGGAGAACTACACAAGTGAAAAGCCGCCCTTCTAATAAAAGCTGAGGAAATCCCGAATAGACTTTAAGCACAATACAAATCACTAATGTGACTATAACACAATGACACTGACACTGACATTCAACGGCAAGAAAAACTCACGAGACACAAATTTAAATCCAAAAATCTAAATTGAATAGGAATGAATTCTTAGCCCAGGCAAACACTCACAAAACTTAACAACATCAGTCTGAATGAAAAAAAATGTAAGCAAAAAGGACAAAAATATAAAAAAGATATACAACATAACAAAAAGACAACATTAAAAAGATATATTCATCTATCTGCATATGAATAAACATTAAACTCTTTTTTGTCTCAATGGTTACATAAAGAACATTTGACATCTGAGGAACCTTTCTGTTTCACAAAAGGTACTTTGTGAGGAAAAAAGGTTTTTCAGGTAAGAAAGAGATGGGTTCTTTAAAGAACCTTTATTTTTAAGAGTGTAGGTTTTGTTTACAGTTGTTCTAAGTTAGATGAGGCAAAGAATAGATGTGTTAAACAGCAAATTAGCAAGGGAAGTGATCGAGCATTCTGAATCTTGACTTATTCGATCGAAAGTGAATTGCGAACAATTATAGTAATATGTTATCTAGAATTTTTCTTGGTAATTTCAATCACCCACAGTATCCATATTGAGCAAATTATTATCACTGTAATTATAATTACCACCGTTATATAACATATTATTAAATACCATCCTAGGTAGTTAATATATAAAAAGGATTCTTTTATACATCCCATTTAAAATCCCCCAAGCTTCACAGATAACACAAGTTCTAGACAAATTGTCAAGCCCACGATTCTGCATTCACAATCCACTCTCATACTATATCAAGGAGAACAGGTTTATCTGAACCAACCACCATCAATGACTTCTGCTGAAGTTACAAGTACGGCATTCTATACATTTTCATTTTCAACAATAGGATTCCTACATCATGACAGTGCTGGGTTTTATTGTTATTCTGTGTCTGTTATTTTTAGCTCCCAAAAGCATCAATGTCTGACCGACCGACTTCGTACCATCCAGTCTAATAATCCTTATTGGGTGGCACCTAACGAGTTAAAAACAGTACAAAACCAAGGAGAAGTGATGCCCTGAAAGGGATGCAGGCTCTTGACAGATTTGTTCAGAAAGGAATTGTTCACCAAAAAATGCCCCATTGACTTGGAGAAAAGGAGACCATTTTCATGTAAACACCCCAAAATGAAAAGTATGTCTTGTTTTAATTTACTCACATTCGAGTAGTTCCAAATCTGTATAAAAGTCTTTGTTCTGATGAAGACAGAGCAAGATATTTGGAAGAATACTTGTTACCAAACAGTTCTGGGGCACCACGGACTACCATAGTAGGAAACATTTCTCAATAAATGTCTTTGTTCTGTTGAAAACAAAAGAAGATTGAATAATGTAGGAACGTTTTTCCAACTATGGTAGTAAATATTGTCTAAGAGCTGTTTGTTACAAGCATTCTTTCAAATATCTTTCTCTTCGTTCATCAGAACAATGAAATTTACACGAGTAAATGATGACAAAATTTTCATATTTGGGTGAATTGTCCCTTTAAACTATTCATCTATCTGTGAGCGATAACATAATCATTATCAACCTTCTTGTATTTGTATGACAGACACGGATGCAAACTCATAAGAGGTAAACAAGGAGAACAAAATAGAAGGTGCTTTAAAACATAACATTTGCCTTCAAGAGATTTGAGTTATTAAAATGTTGAAAAATACATACAAAACAAGAAGACAAATTCAAGGTTAAAAAGTGGTTTGAATTCATCACATGCTTCCCTGTTGCTTAGTGAATAGAGCATGGCGCTAACAATGCCAAGGTCATGGGTTTGATCCCAGGGATTGCACATACTCAAAAGCATAAATGTAATGTAAATGTAATATCTGAAATACTGTGCCGCAAGTAAATAACGTAATTTCACAACCAAAATAATACACAACTGAGCTCTCTTGTCATCTCATTGTCTTGTTAGGTTCTCTTGAAAAGTTAATAAATGTTACTTCAGGAAACATGCCCTGTATTCTTTTTTAAGCAGAGTGGGCATACATAATTCAGATGTCCAAGACACTCAACTCTTATTAGATTAAACTGAACAAAAGAAACAATGATGACTACTGCTTCTGCCAGCAAAGATGAAACGTTCAAATCCCCAAATCTTTCCTGGCCCGGTGCCTCCAACTCCTTAAAATCATTCTAATACAGCCAACCTGATCAAATTCATTACCATAATACGAAAGCAATTATATTAAGGGCAATATGAAAACAGAGACCCATGTCTTTCTTGCCAATGATTGGATGAAACCACGCAAACAAATGGTTACTTCTTGGCACTAAAAGTTAACTCAACTTTTAAAATTGTAAATATGAGTGTACAATAATGTGCAGTCAGTAGCAAGTAACCAATAATTTGCCATTTCCAAGAATTAAAACACGAAATATGATGTAATATAATGGCAGAAACTGACAAAGTGGTGTGTTCACTTCTAAATAACTTTGTGTAAATAACAAAATTATTAATAATTAAGTTGTCTTTGTTGTTATTGTCACATTGAAGCACAGGTAAAGATGTACACCAGCCACCCCTTCCATACCAAAGCAGAAAATCTATTTGCATCACCTTTCCCCACTTATATGCAGTCCGTCTCCTCCTGACCTCTCTTCTTAGCTGTCGGGCATGCTCCTTGTTCCAGGTTTTATCTCTAGGTTTTATAGACAGGCTGACCAGGCCACGCAGAACAATTGTCACAAACTTCTTCATCTCGCAGGATTTTCGCAAGGCGAAGCTACAGCAAACACATCCCTTGAAGTACTATCGTTTAAACGCGCAGACACGCTTGGTGGTCACAAAGCAACAGTGGTGTGCAAAAGGATCCCTGCAGCAAAAAACCTTCAGTAGTCACGCTGGCTGTGTGACTGCTGAGAGCGAGAGTGTGTTCGAGTGAGAAAAGAGGAAATTCAGAGAAGGACCGAGGGAGGGTGCTTCTCTCATCAGAATTGTGAAGGGTGCGTCACCAGGTCCCCTCCAGAATGAGACTCCCTTGAGTGAAGCGATGACAACATCCCAGAGCAGAGGTTCTGCAAAGGCTGTGAGGGTGCGTGTGGATTTTTAACCTGTGAGAGGCGTGTCTGCGAGACGTTAGAAATCAATTACTGCTTCAGCAAAGAGATCAAACAAGATGACTGAGAATGCCAACAATCACACCAAAGATTAAAATTACACATTCAAGGCTTCAAGCTGAAGGGCTAGTTCACTGTCATAGTGGAGAGACATAATGAAGCATCTATGATATTTAGTTTTGACCGATTTGAGAGACAGTGTTGAAACTAATTATTAGCTAAACGTTTGCTAGAAAACAAAATAAATCCTAAATGCAAAAACACAAAAAATTCATAAAAATAAAACCAAACAACTCGTTTGTGCTGCACACACACCAGCACTTGGCCAAATCTTCTTTCATATTTAAGAGTAGAGGACTATCTATTATTGATGCTGCCATGTTAAACTGCCACAAAATAAAAGGAAGATCTGAAACATTAAGATAAAAAAACTAAAATAGGGAGACAAATTTTAATAATTAATGCTCGAGTAGATTTAAGTGCCTGCAATTCCCATCCTTTGAGAGTAAGAACTGAGAAATTATAAAATCCATTTGAAAAACTTTGAGTCACAAGTAGGAATAACATTGATAAAGGTCTTCAAAAAGTGCCGCAAAATCTTGTATTATTTTAGGACAATAACTCATTAAGACAGAGTCCATGAAATAAAATGTGGACATTTAGCTCGACACCATATTCCAATAAGAACTGTATTTAGGCTATATGACACTTAAATCCACCGCTCTTATGATTTATTCAACACTTCCGGTGAGCTGCATGTGCAATTTGACCTTAAACCTATAAAAAAAAGAGATGCATACAGAACACACTTACTTTCAGAAAGCAAAAAGAATTATAAAGATGCTACCCAGTGTATATGGGATTGTACAATATCGCTGTTATCAGTGTTTCCTTCAACTTGGATTTAATAGTAGGTCACACGTGTTCACATGATACAAAAACGCAATTATAGTTTACCAAACCGGCAAACTTTTTTCACATTTGCTTGTAATGCTTAATTTTACCCTTGTCATTCATTTACGATATGAACTCACTCATGCTTTAATGAGAAATGACATCATCCTGTATGAATTTCTGATCTTTGAATCTGCATGCTCAATTAAAAGATAGAAGGTTTATGAAGCATTTCCTAAAAATTGCCCAAATTATTAAAGCCGCCACTCTTTTGGATAAAGGGATAGTTAACCCAAAAATGAAAATTCAGTCGTCATTTACTCACTGTACATGTTAGAAATCATGTAAAAATGGCTTTCTTTTTCCTCAGAGCACAAAAGAAGATATTTTGAAGATAGTCGGTAACCGAACAGCGGTTCAACTGATGTATTATATCCTGCATCTGACAGTACTGTAGCGGATATTCGTCGTAATGCTTGTATTACACCTGTGTGGCTCAAAGTTAATTTTTACATTATTTGTCATTTTTATTGTATTAGTTTTTTATTTTTTGCAACGTTTAATTACCATTTCATTTAATGCGTTTGATAAAATAACTTCATTTATTTAAAATAAAAGCCTGCTTCTTATAACACTCATTTAATCTGATTATTCCCAAAAAGTAGAAAATAACTGTCAAAAATAACAAACACAAGTGTATAAAAGTACATTTGTGGCATTAACGGTCACTCTCCTCCAGCTGATTTTAATCAGATGATTGATTCGTGTTCTATTTTGGAAAATATGAGTGAGCAAGTGTACATCGGATGTACACTCAAAATCAGAATGCATTGTGGGTAAAATGTAGTGAACAAATGTAGGGAATGAGTTGTTTACTCAGTATTCCAACAACACTTTAAAATGACGGACACCTGATATAGTGCACTATACTGTAGGAGATAGGGCGAATTCAGACACAGCTAACGACTGGGCATACTCCTGAGGAGATGGCACATGGTGTCCTAGGGGATCTCCTTCCAGACTTGGATCAGAGCATAAGTGAGCTTCTGGACGCTCTATGGTGCTACTTGAGGACCTTTGATACAAAAGATCCCAGAGGTTCTCAACTTAATTAAAGTGTGGGGAACGTGATTGCCAGTCAACGGCATCAATGCCTTCATCATCCTGAAACCGCCAACAGACTCTGGTCACATGAGGCCAGGCATTTTCATGCACCAGGAGGGCTTTGCACTGCTTCAGCATAAGATCTGACAATAGATCTGAGGATTTCATCCCGATACTTCACAGCACGTGGGGGTCTGTGAGACCCTATTAGAATGGTCATCCCCCAGACCAGCCTTGCTGTTGCCTCTCCAGTGTACCTGTCGTCACTTTAATTTGCACCAAAACACCTGAAAATGATTCACCATCACTTATGCTTCCTTACTGGGTTGATTGAACTGACTTGGTGGTATGCTGTGTGGTATTGAATGTTCCCTTAATTATTTTTAGCAGTGTATAAAGCTGTAGGAGGCACAATTTTAAATGCTAACAAAAATAAAAAAGTGTCTGTAAATCCAATACCATTTATATAATGCGAGTTGAGTGTGACTATCTTCTGGTGCATATCTTAGAGTGCACAGAGTGTTATTTTATGAAAGAGGAAATGGGTGCTTTGTGAAAGCCTTTATCCTTGGAGAATGTGTTTGATAAATCACATTTATCCCAAGCATTCGTAATCCAAAAAGGGCTATTAAAGCACAGAAGAGGCAGTGATTTTTCTTCAATACATGAGGATTTCACAGTACCCAGCTCTCTTCCTAGATCCAAAGCTCTTGCGACAGCCACCATCCATATTTGAGGAGTTCTTCTATTCAAAGCACGACAGTTAAGCAGGAAGCATTAAGCAAAGAAAATAAATTTGTGATGAGCTCACTAGCGGGAAAAAGGACGAAGATAGACAGACTAAAAAATAATTAAAGAGATAACACGAAACAAACAAAATCTGTTGAATAATGTAGAGTGCTTGTACCATCTTGTTTTCAAGGACAGGATCATAAAAGTTAAATACTTCATGGCATTAATGTGTTAACTATTAAACAATAAAATGACTCCTAGCTGTTATCAGTCTGTAAATGTACAGACAACAGTACAACAGTTGTGTTTAAAGCTTAAATGTTGCCTTTTAAAAAAAGGAAAAACTAAAGGCGTGAGTTAGGGACTGTGAGAGGGTGTTGAGGTTACTTCTGTCCTAAAGTGCCCCAACAACAGCGTGTTAGCAGCTCACTACACTGGTCTTCATTGGCTGACTGAGTCACACGCGCTGAGAGGATGAGACAAGATAAGAAAGGCAAGCTCTCTTGCTGAATGACTCTGTGACACTGATGGCATTACAGAGCTGCAGGCAGCAGGGTCAATTCCAAATACTGACATGTCCCATTAAAAAAAAAGCTGATTGGCTGAGGAGGGTTTCTCTGAGATTGGACCCAAGTCCAAAAATGTAAACACGTTTTTGTGGCCTGAATGTGTGCTCATGTTCTGACAAAATCGTCCAAAACCATACAAAGACCTTCCATGACCCCAAATGGTTGAGGACAAGATCGGATTCAAAAAGACACTCATCACAAAATAGCATCATAATGAATTATAGTACTAGGAAGCCCCAAAGCATATAACCAAATAAAAAAACCACAAAACCTTTTAAAGCTCATTGCAAATCTTTGTGACTGCATGCAAAATGACTAGTATTGCACAGAACTCCAAAAAAGATTTAAACAGAATCTAAAAATGTGTCTGTCCGTTGTAGCTCAAAGTATTTTAATATTTGGTCTAATTGTATTATGCTTTTCACAGAAATGGGAATCAAGAAGATTCTGTATGGGCCCGAACATGTCCAAACAGCACAATTATTCTCATTAGACAAGAGTCTATTTTGATATTTTTCAGCATTGAGTTTGTTATAAAAGGACATGGACAGCTGTACCCAAGACCAATTTGAGTGATGGAAGGCAAGACCCCCTTTAAACAACATGCCTCATACTACACAGATTTCATAAAACACCCTACACATAAATTCAGGGCTAATGTGTGCATGCATGCAAATGGGAAAAGAAAGTAGAAAGGCAGATCACAATAATAGAATACTGCAAATTCATTGTGAAAGAGCTTAAATTACATTTTATTTGTTGAATGAATCTGCTATCTAGCAAAAGAGAAGTGGCTCAGATGCTTGTATAATAATGCTTTACAATCTGAACATACTGCGAGTTATTGCTTCATGGCTTACATATAAATAAGTCACGAGTAAAGGGATAGAAAAAATAAAAAGAACTATATTACAAATAAGGAATCATTCATTCCGCTCTGCTCAGTCATCTGTATCTTAATTCCAGGGATGGGCATTTGACTAATTTTTGTCACTCACTATACAAATAAAGTACTTAATCTGTGCTGTTTTATATTTTTCAAACATAACTATTAAAATACAACAATTCCAATATTGGTGAATTGTAAGGGTGTTAATTTTAACTAAAAGGAATCTCACTAATTATACTGCCAATTTACAATATTTCATTTTATTTAAAATAACCCTGTAAAGTACAAGGATGTACGGTCATACTTTTAAGATTGCATTAGCAGTGCTCGATTCAGGATGACTGATGATTTCTTCCCTATCAAGACACCCGGGTTTACACATTTATGCTTCCTTTTCGACCACACCCAACACTATTAAGTGAGCAAAATATGCTGCTGTTCTTAAAGGGGTGATTCGCTGGAAATACGTGTTTTTCTTCGTCTTTGGTGTGTTATAAGTTCCCCATGCATGTTAACACATTGTATTACATCTAAAGCAAACAATAATATTAGTTAAAGCTGCGTCAAATGACCCCTTAAAAGGAGAGATTCAACAGTGTTTTATGGATTCAGACTTCTTTACAATGTTAAATGTGAAAAATTCTGTAAAAAATTTTAGTCCCTTATTGGGCAATTCTCCTTGAAAAGCACACCAACGCGTCAACCAGCTAGAGCAACAGAAAGGTTACACCCGCATGTCAACCAGCTGAAGTGGGAAAAAGAGCCATCAATGCCCTTCACAGAAGTTCAGCTGTGTTTGATTGTCCGTTGCATTTCGGTGAGGAAAGTTATATAAACTGTAGGGGTGGGTGAAAAAAAAATGTATTCACATATGAATATGAATTCTTATCGATTCACAGATTTTTAAAAATCGATTTTCTAATTGTTGTTGTTGGAAAAAAAAGTTGGAACTTTTTTGCGAGAGTGGTGCGGCGACCAGACAGTCGAGATACCGTACAGCTTCAGCAACAGCGATGGCTGGGAAAAATACACCCCCCCTCCCATTTTTAGAAAGGGCAACTTTTTGGAAATACTTCAGTTTTACCAACTCTTTGGTAAGAAGGAGCTTGACAAGACGAATGCAATATTCAAGGTTTCTAAAGTATTTGGAGAAAACTACTCATAAATACTTATATATAAAAAACATATCATCCTTTAGGAAGAATTGATACTAAAAATCGAAAAATTGTGAATCGATTTTTTTATCGAATCGTGACCCCAAGAATCGATATGATTAAAATTGTGAGGTACCAAAAGATTCCCACCCCTAATAAACGGTTGGTATAGTGATGGATTTGGAGATCATTTGAAACTGATAGATGATGGAGTGGTTCCAGCGCTGAAGGATGCCAGACATGAACCGCACGCAGTAAGTGAACTCAAGTCAAATGTCTGTGTTTTGTAGACATGCTGCGTGTACGTCCATTATGTAAACAACACAAATGTATAATGAATCAACAGTTATACAGGAATAATGCGATGATGTATGGAGTGCTCGTGCTGTAATTCCGGGGTTACACGAAAAGCACAGATCTAATAAATACTCCTTTTATATTACCAAATCACTTGATTTTCGGGTCGAATATTGTTATCACTTCCTGTTTTTCCAAGGTTTGTAAGAAAGCAGACCGAGACAGCATTCACACTTACACATATAAACGGCACTAAGAGAGCAATCGCACCAGAGTTTGTTATAATCGAACCAAACATGTGAACACACCCTTATTTATCCAACTCTGCTGCGTGTGTGTTTGCGAAGCAGATCTGCTTATTATATGTGAAACTGGGCTGATTTATCAGAGCTGCTAAATTTACCCACAGGAGTTATTAACTTGGACATGTGACAGAGGAAGTAAACTCATCACTTATCGACAAGGCCAACCAGCTCTGGTGGAGATTGTGAAATGCATCCGTTAACATGTTTCTAGCAACCTCAGTGGAGCACTGCGCTCTTTTGTAAACAATCGGAAAATAAAGTGCATTACATTCCACCACGTCTTATGATCTAAGTACGCAGATGGTTTGCTTACACTTTACACAAGTTATCTCGATACAAATAACCACTAGGCAGTTCATATGTAGGTATTTCCCATCATGCAACTACATTCCCAGCATGATAGCGTAATCTGGGTCATGGACAAAGTCTCTTGTGATTTGGCATGTAGGCTCTTCATCACACCCTGAAACAGAGTTTTCAGAAGGCTGACCACGATAAAACAGCTGTAGGTACAGTAAGTATATAGTGTACATTTTCCTACGGTCTGTTGATGTTGATTATCCCTTTAAGTTTTGTCAGAATAGGGAGGGTTCATTGTGCGTATGCTGGATACAGAGGCGTGGTCAGATTTTCCGGTCTCACAGCGTGAGACCTTCAGACTGAACTCAGCCACACCCAGCTGTGTGTTTTCTGTTTTACTCTCTTTGGTTGTTGCCAGGGCTGTCAGCCAATTGCAGCACAGGCAGCACAGGAGCTATATCTACACTTTCAGAATGCCAACCTCAGCATACAGAGAGGTTTGGGGCTTCGGCATCCATCAACCCAAACTTTAGGTCCTTTGTTCGTGAGCTGCTAAAATCTAATCTAGCTTTCAACACTACAGATTTGGGGATATACTTTAAAGCAGTAGAAAATCAATGCTAGTGGAGGGAAAATAGTTAATGAACACCACCAACAGAGGACAAGCAAGAGGAAAAGCAATGTTTTTAATACAAATCTGGTCAATCACGTGCCAGTATCACTGTTATAGAAGTAAACATGAAAATCTAAAATGACAGTGTGAAAAATATTTTTTTTTAATAAAAATCTTTTATAATAAAGTTTAATAAAAAAAGCTGAAATAATGATTAGCAATGAAGGTTGCTATTAGATAGAATGTGTATTCTGTTTAAGCTACTCACTGAATAACCAGACAAGAGAGTAACATGCAGATATGTGCACAGCATTTGACACAATGCTTCATTTACTATGTACATAAATGTTGGTTTATAAGCATAATCTAGAAAAACAAACAGTTGGGGGCTGCTAATGTTTTTCAAAACTTCACAGGGAGATACAATTATCTCCCCTGTTTACCACAATTAGATGTGACTGACTGGCACCTAAATACCATTAGGATTAGTTTAGATAAGATAGGCATGAGTGTTAGTGGTTAGTTGGGTTGTGATAACCTAACAATCGCCATAGTGTCTGCAGTTAAGGCAGTAAAATATGGTAATTAAGATAAAAAATCCCATTAATTAAGAATGTAAAAGCACTGACAAGGTTCATGTTTAATGATATAACGCTTCATTTAAAGTTAATGTGTGATCCCAAGCAAGTCATCTGGTAGTGGCAACATAGTGACTTACTGAAAGTCTTTGAAAAAGTATTAGAATGTAATGTTGCCTCTGTTGTTTGAAAACAATCAGATAAAAAAAATCCCATATCTCGAGGTCTCTTGAATAGTAATTTAGTAAAATAATAAACATACTCTTTAAATTTTTCAGTGTTGCAAAGCACAAAAATCACTTTTTCCCAAAAGACCCTGATAATGGAGGGGCATGGCACTCATTATTAACATTAAGCTAAAAAGAAAAACTGTTTCCTATTGAGCCACAGAAATACAGCATCATAAAACTAAAAGCCGTCATTAGTGCATACTGAGCTTTCTGCGTGTTGAGGTTAAAAAAAGCATTCATCATTACGGAATGGACACGAGACATCACATTTTAAAGTTCAAACTGATCTGTTAATGTAATGAACTTGTTGGCTACCTCCGGTTGAGGCATTTTACTGAAAATAACTTATCTGACAGATGGATTTAAAACAGAACAGCATGAGCCACACATAGCCCTTCTACAAGGAAGAAATTCCTATTCACAGCCCTCCTAAATATGGCTTTACGGAACCCCATCAAGTCAGTAGGCGAACATTTGCAATACACTTAGCAATGAATACATTTCTTGCTAATGCAAAAGTGATAAAATCCAAGTTAGGTCCAAGCAGCCTGATCACAGTAAAAGTGCATCCGTTTTTATTTTGTGTTAACTGCTACAACTTAATACTCTTATAATAATAAGCCCCACTACCTTAACGTCTCAGTTTGTAAATAGCAAATGATACTGACGGATTTACCAATATATGTAAACAAACTTACATGAAGTGCTTGTGACAATGCTGATTCATATATCTTACAAAATAAAAGAAAGAATACTCACAGGCATCATTTTTACTTGTGTCAGAGGAACATCTGCTCTTCAGAAAGCTTCACTTCGCCTTTCACAAGATCCACAAGCTCCAACCCGAGATCACAGTCCTCTGTACATCAAGAAAACAATAACTTGCAGTATGTACGTAACACATGACTATACACCAAACTGCTCACAGGCCAAACAGGCCATAACCCAATGTAGAGATAAAAAAACTGCGATAAAAATAAAGTATAAAGTAAATAAAGTTTTAACGTAATAAGCCCCTGGTTACTGAATAATCAATTGTAAGCGGAGTAGGAAAAGCGAAACAGTCGCTTCAAAAGACGCTCACCAAACTGGAAAATCAGCTGTGTTGGGAGAAATGGCAGATGTTACACGTACCGTATCTTTACACCCACAGGGAGCCCTTAACTCACTTTCTCCTGACAGCGAATGGGTTATTTATATCGGCTCAAATCAACACATGTTTTAAAACAGCTCATTCGATGTTTTTTACATTTAAGGGCGTTTATTTTGAAGGTTTAGCCTCTGTCAACACTGTCGGTTTATATCGAATGGTTCTCACTCACATCTGCTAGCCAGCTAGCACAAACAGAAACATCGGTAGCCAGGAATTGTTGACGTTAGTAATACACAAAAGTCGTTCACAAATTACACATTTATACTCACGTGTCACGTGTAAATATCTGCCATTATCCTTAAAAAACCTCCATGTGGCGATACTAGATTCCTCGAATGCTAAAATAATCCCAGTATCGAATAACTCGCGAGACAGCTAAACTAGTTAGCCTGCGAAGCCAGGAAAAATACTTTTCTTCTCGAAGCAAAGAAACAAAATCAAAACTCGCTCTTACTCTAAGTGAGGTCCGATATAGTATTATATCTCTAAAAACGACACGGGTGTGATAGAAGTGCTGTTTGAGAGAGCAAGCCGAGGCGAATAACGTGCAGCTCTCGCTTGTTGTGTTACTTAAATGATGGCACGCGCCGATGTGGAATGACAGGAATGTAGAGCGTAGTGACTTCTGTGTTGTTACCGGGAAATAAAATTGGTCTAATGTTACGCCTCGAGAATTTGTCATTGAGAAAAAATATTAGTCAACAGGCGTGAAAGCAAGTTAGACTTGCAAGCGTTTAAGGAAAAAGCGAAGCAATGTGAGACAGTCTGAGAAAACCGGGCTAGTCCCAAAATGATAAAATAACCAGCAGCAAAGTTTGATTTCAACCATTAATGTCACTATAATTTAAATCTCTGACATGGTCTTCTTACTAGTGTATACAATAAAGTTATATTTTCTCATAAAATGACTTCAGATGGTCATTTACACCACTCATGTACATACATGCATTTTTGGTAATTTCATATTATAAATATACACTGAGATGCACGAGTGTTTATATATTTGATTGATTGTTTTTGCTCTAGATTTTTACCTTAGATACAACAACAAAATATTTTTTTCTTTTAAACACTCAAAAAAATGAATCATATTCCTAACGCATAAAACTATCTGGAATTAATAAGAAATGCAAATGGTTTAAAATGTACAACACAGAATTAAAATGCTAAATATTCCTTTGTTATTATTTTTAAGCACTGAATATGAAATACTTTCAAAACAAGACAGAAAGTGTTACTCATGTTCTGTAACGAGTGAAATATCCATTCACGTATTTCAATTAAGCATTATCACAAGCATTTTCGTGGAAATTCAAGAACTTTGTCACCATTAAACAAACTAACTTTCAAAGAGTCTTGTTTTAACATTTTATTTTCATAAGTTAAACTGTTTCATGTTTTATGATATTAGGTATCACAGGTGTTAACCCGTGTCGATGGTATTTCCTGCATGACAGACTGAAAGACTACAAGAGAGTGAATTATCCATAGGGTGATCCATTCAAGCGTTTTATTCTTTCCATAAAACAAAATACAGATATCCAGATGAAGTTCTTCTGGGGAAGATTTACAGAGGAGGCATGGGGAATGACACTCTTGCCCAGTGGTCCAATCAATGGGAAGGCTCTGTTAGGAATAAAGGTAAGGTTATATTTCAAAAGTTTATTGACATGTCCCAGAAATGAATATTTTTAACAGTACCTCATACATTTTGGAGTTCATTGTCATATTTTTTGTGTTTATAGATAACAGTAGGATTTGTTTTCATAATATCTATTATCTATAATCATTTCACTACCTTTAACAAAATGTTTCAACAACCAAAGCAAAGGTCGAGACAAAATAACCATATTGAAAAACCTCCAGTGAACAAAAAAGTTGACTTACTTGACTGCACTGCTTTCTTTCCTACAAAACATCAACACTTGTTAATACTTTATGATTATAAGCATGTCTGTGCTTTAATTTGTAAAAGTGTCAGCAATATCCATGCAACAAAAAGCTCTGAATGTGGTATATGCAGTTTTAACATAAACAGACTACTAAATAGCTCTTTAACAAACTTGACTTCTCACCTCCATATGAAAGTTTGTAGTACATAAAGGTCATGATTCCTACACCAACCCACATCTCCTGGTATGCCCTGGTGTAATAAGGGGCCACCTTTGTCCACCAGCCAGCGAATGCACCACCTGCCATCTAGTGACCAGAACATAAGGATGAATGTGAATTTTACTACACAGTTTATTAATACATTATGCATCTGGGCTAATGATGAGCTTGCTTTAAATGTGTACATAAACATGTTAAGAAAATATCCCCCCCAAAAAAGATAAGTGTCTTCAAGGACACAAATCAAACATTCATGGACCATTCATATCCAATTATCTTAACGATAAAGTGTTTAAAAATAATGCATTTTTAAGATAATGTACCATCATAACAAACTATGTGATTCACTGGCTGTCGGATAAAGGAACGCTAATGTTAAGCAGTTTAATGTTAGATGACAGCTCGTTAACTCGTGCGGTCAATTCAATATCGAAAATAACCGCAGTTTCTTTCCACAGTCTAACGTTGCCTAGAGAGCAAACAATATTCACATCTAGTCAGAGGACATATTTGCGTATTGATCTTTGTGTGCATCGTAAATGTCAAGTTTGCAAAGTGCGCTTGTCGGTGTTAATTCATTGAAGGCGTTGAGCAAGGCCTTGTCGGTTATGCCACAATAAACCAATAATATTGGTTCAAACTCGAGTCATCTTCTTGTACTGGTCAGTGATGGTTTAATATGCTACAAATGAACATTTCTTGTATTTCATTAAGGAGAAATGCACGTTAACTCACCTTAGAAAGTAACTGCGCTGGAATACTCGGAGAAGGTCACTGTTCTTCGCTTAGCTTGGTATTGGAGACACAACGGAAGATGTTTAAAGGCTTCCGTTTAGTAAATAAAAGCCGCGCTATCAAAATAAAAGTCTTAATTATGTCAAAAAGAGTTTCCAATTTTATGATTAAGGTATCGTTATTTCACCTTAGATCATTGCTGGGACATTTTAAATGTGATCAATAAACGAATTAATTATATTTTTACTGTAGGATATGTTTTCTTGATAATTAGCGTTACACATTTCCTTTAGTTTTGAGACATTTTCACATTAACAAGGTTCAGGAAAGGCTCAAAAATTTGGACACAAAATAAGTGAGCCTTAAAGGGATGGTTCACCCAAAAATGAAAGTTCTGTCGTCAATTACTCAACCTCAGATAGTTCCAACCCTTTTTACATTTCTCTGTTCTGCTAAACACAACGAAAGATGTTTGAATGAATGTCAGTAACTGACCCTTTCTTGCCCATTATCTACAGCCATAGTAGGGAAAACAAATAGCCCACTATGGGTGTGAATGGAGGGCAAGATCAGTGGGGGGAGAGTAAATGATGACACGATTTTCATTTTTGGGTGAACTTTTTCAACATGCAGCTACATATTCAGGATACAAGTTATTAATATTTAATCAAAAGGTATCAAAAAAATCTGATATTGCATACATTTATTATGTATTTGTTCTATTTTGCCTACCTTTTTGCCAGTTTTATTTAATGATATTTGTACATTTTAATATGATGTCATTCTGACACCTGAAAAGAAATATTACGAACTGTTATTCTCCTGTTCATCATTGACTTCCATACAATATCTATCACCAAACGCGGTGTTTACAAAAGCTTGGAGTAATGCAGCCATGATGAATGTGCCATATCAATACAGTTGAAATTTATTTGACACACATGGGGAAACAAAAAGAAAGTTTGCAGGGTTCACAGAAGCAATTTAGCATACAATGATGACAATTACACAAAACACCCTTATTTGATATGCAAGAGACAATAACACAAATCTATCAGGTTTATAGACAAAATTTGGTATTGCTGCTATTGTTTTGGATGATCGCAGCCACCACGCAAGAAAGGTAGTCCTCACTTCATGGGTCAACAGACTGCCTGTGTTCTAAAAAGCATTTGGTAGGTATAATGCATGCTAGGTATTTTATGGGTAAATGCAGGGAGCAGGACCCACTGATGCACAAAGGCAAAGTGGTGCAACCTTCCCCCCTTAGGCTATTCTCTGCTCTGTAATCCAGAAATATAACTATGAAAAAAGACGGATTAGGTTGGATAACTGGGTTGACTGATCTGGGTGTATGTGATCATGTGTGCAATGCTTCCAGTTTGCTCAGTTATTAGCTGTATACCACTGAAAGATAATGCAAAAATCTTATTTTGTTTTGTAAACAAATTAATGTAGAGTATCTGATATTTTCCTAGAACTAATGTTGTAATTCATCAGTGAAACCTTTAAAATGTTTTGTAGAAACCGAAATTGTGGCTTGAAGAGATTACGGCTATCAAAAATGGGCATAATACACATATGCATTTGTTGATAATGTTTTTACATTAACATGTCTTATTTAGGTATGAAAAAGGTAATTCATCTATATGTTGTTGTTGCAGAATATACAGTATGTCTACACAGTAGGCTGACATAAGAAGACAGATAGAGGTAGATTTCTGCAATAGTGCTATACGTTGAATGTTGTTTTTTGTTTGACCCCTAAAGGTGTCAAGAGGTGTAAAAGACAAGCAAGCTATGGTATTTCATTATAGAGAAACTTTTATGTTTCTAAAATGTCAATATAAACGACAATATATGAATAGTTTAGAATAGTGACGAGGGAGATAGAACGGGGCCACGTGATTTTTCCTTCCAATTACTATAGGCGAGGCTTACAATGTAGTGCTGTAGGCCTCATAACTAATGGGATGGCAAAATGGAAGGCTCCAATCTCTGTGTATAGAGTAGGGACAGGTGGCATACAAGTGTTTATCCACATAACTAGATATAGTTGGAATCTCCTCTCTTTGCCTTCCTGACTCCTCTGTTAAAGACTTGTGCAGTGCATTTTCTGTCATATGATTTCTGTCATTACTCTCTGTCGGTGGAAATGGAGTAGGAATAATTGCAGCTGAAGCTGAAGGCAGTGGACGTCTCTGCATGCCATCTTCCTGTCTCCTCAGAAAGTCCCTAAGAACTTGCTTGAAGATGCTGACCAGCTCCCAGGGAGGAATGTCATTGTGAGCCAGAAGATCATGGAGCCTTTGTGGAAAAAAAATAGTTCGGATTAAATAACAATACCTTTATGAACTACAAAGCCATTTTAGAAAAAAATATATTTATTTTAGTGTAAATGTTCCACTTTACCTGGATAGTACGACAGCAGCGTGTGAGGGGGGGATGCGTCCACAGAGATGCTCTAGCTGACGGTGCTCAGAAGCGGGTATGAGGGCTAGCAGGTTGGGGTGTGTTTGGGGGTGATGGTATCCCAGAAAGCCACGGGAGAGGCAGTATTGGAACTCCGCCTCTTGAAACTGAAGTGTTCTTTGCTCCAGCTGCCAAAGGAACTCCCGCAGTAACATTGCACCTGTAGGTGCCACACATCCTTGTGCTGATTCACCTTTTGCTTGGGCCCATTTCGACCAACCTAAGAATGGCATTGCCTGGCTGCAGTGAAGACAGATGTATAACTACACACATAAACGGAAAAGCATATATCTGTATATATATAGAGCTTTCCATTAAAAGCACTTTTATTGCTTACAGAGATATGGAAAATATACAGACAGATTTCAAGGTTATTACATTAGGTTTATGTTCCATTCCGTTCTATCCAGTCATGAAATATAAAATGCTTTTTTCTAATTAATACTCCATTATTTTATGTTTTTTAATATAGCCTATATTATCTGCATAGTCCTGTTGCTCAGTTGGTAGCACATTGTGTTTGCAGCATAATGTTTGGTTCAAATTCCCAGGGAACAACATACTTATAAAAACGCATGAAAGTTGGTTTGGCATTTTACAGAATTTTCAGATATATGATCAGTGACAAAACCAACCCGTCCTTCACATGAGTATTGAAACCAGGACCATAGCTACAGGGGTAAACAGAGTTGTGTTTTATGGTACAAACAGGGGTGCCGCCAGAAATTCTGGGCCCTATGGAAGCCAAAATTTCTAATAGGAAAATAAAAAGGGGGCTGGGCTAAATCAGCCTGGGCTCTTAGAATCGTTCTAACCTTCCACCCCTTTACGGCGCCCATGGGTACAAATAGGGTCTTAGATCGTCTGCATCCAACCTCCCACAAAATTCTGACCCAAAAAACTTTATTTAAACCAAGCCTGTAACTTTTCAATAGAGGAGCTGAAACAAATCTTCACACAGTGAGACAAAATTTCAGCAATTGAACTATTGTACCAAGGGATGATATCTTCTGTTAGATCCGAAGTCACTCTCTCTTTACAGTCATCTAAAAAATGAAATGTGACTGGAATAAAGAGCTTGATCCTTATTTGTAGACAGTCCTTCACATTGTATCACATCAAGCTTTGCTCATCTGAGTTACATCAGCAGAATAGAATTCCAAGTAATGCAAACAGCATTGGGATGAATAGCGTTTCTGTGCATTATCCTGGTGTGAACCAGAGGGAATATAACGTTAGGATATTCAGTGATAAACATGAGAATGCTAAGAAAGCACTTTTCTTGTAAAAGAATTGACTGCAAGCTTAAAGTAAACTGGGCTACCAAACATAAACTGCATACATGTCATTTGCATCTGCCACCTAAATGCAGCGTGTAATCATACAGAAAGAAGGATATATATTCAAATGATGGTCTGCAGTGGTGTAGTATTGTAGTACACTTAATTACTTACTGTGGTTTAGTATCTTTTTGGTTACTTTAGTTGTACTTAGTATTTAAGATATTAGCAACTTTTATTCTCTACTCCACTATATTTGTAATGACTTATGCAATTACACGTTAAATTTTGCATAGCACTTTTTCTGCAGCAGTTTATTTCTGCTACAGAAGAAGCAATATATTAACAGGGCTTTAAAGGTAAGGTAGTATATCTGTTGCATTTTTGCCCTTACTTACTGAAACTTGTCACTATGGCTTCTTTATGTGAATGCCTGTGCATTGTTGGGTAGTTGACATCACATGTGTTTTATGTGGAAAGAGGACATGACTGCAGCCGGCGATAAGATCAAAACCAAAATGTCCAGTGCAAAAAGGCTTTGACTTTGAATGGTTTCTTTATTTATCCTCTTTTATGAAGAGTCCTTTTTGAAGGATATTGGTTTTCTTTTGAGCACTTGAGCTTAACTGAGACTTGGGTGTTTAATAGACGTAGACTATGGTATCGACCTTGATCTGTTACAATTTTGAGGTGTTCAGTTTAATGCGATTGCTCTCCTGAAGAATCAACTGTTTCTTGTTTTTCACTGACATGTCTCTTAAGTGCCTACATTCAGTAAGAGTAAAATACTCCAGTATCGTTAAAATCAGATTCTCTTTAAGACTCTTTTTTAAGTCGTTTTGGAATTTGTGACTTGCAACTTGTAATGGAGTAATTTTCACTGCAACTTTTACTCAAGGTGTTCAGGTATTCTTTACACCTCTGATTGTCTAACTTAAAAAGAAAAGAAAGATACATAAATTGAGAGATAGAGACAGAAAAAACGGTACAAAACTGTTTAGGGGAAAATAGAAACATGATGGGACAAGCAGTGAGATGATGGATAGAACAGAATTAGAAGAAAAGGAACTACCAAAGTGTCAAAGACTTACAAAGAAGAATATCCAAGTAATATTTTTACCTTGTGTGTCTGAAAGGTTGAGGTCCATGATGACTTGACTCCATCTCAAAACCCCCAAAACTGCAACTGCATCAGGTTATGCACATAAAAGTATAAGCAAATAGAGACAGAGATCGAATGAGATGATACGAAAAAACAGCAATAGAAGAGTAGAAACTAAAAAAGGCAAAATATAGATGAGCAAAAAAGATAAAAAGCTTGTAGCAGTTGCAAACAGAACTGGCGCTGTGTATATGACAGCACAGGGCAAAGTTAGAAAGAAAAATGTGAGTCTCTGCCCACAGCAAACTGGCTTGTGTCTCTTTGCTCTGATAACCCAGCCCACTCTTCCTCATCTCCCACTCAAACATACAGCACGAACACATGTGCACGCACATTACAATATCAGCTCCTAAAACAAAAAACTTATATTACAGTTACATTTTTCTGTAAAATTATTAACATATAAATACAATTATCTAATAAAATTATAATCTATTTCAACATTTGTTTCACTGCATTTTCCAAGCATTGTCATACATTCAGAATTTGTGATCATCGGTGAGAGGTTGAACTTAGGTTGAGAATTATAATTTTTTCATATAAAATCATGGCACAAATCAAACATAGATAAATTAATGTGAATTGTTAAATGAAGTCCTTTACATGAAATAGATAAAAATCTCCTTCACAAAAAACTTTCACTAAAATCAATAAACTAACTTTACCATGTAAAAATCATCCACAATACAGCATAGTTTATCCAGATCATTGATATTGTGAATCATATTAATATAAAATGGACAAATCTAACCAATGGGTTTAAATGAAAGGTCCATATTTGACCCAATCATGTTTAAGCAACCCAGTATTTTACACTGAAGCAACCAAACTTGCGTTACATTAATCCAAGGGTTAGGTTTTCCCCTAACCATGAGGAAATAAAAAACATATATGGATCTAGCAAATTTACCTACTTTTGATATGTGCATGTACGTATTTGTGCAAATTCACAATGGTATAACAAATTGCATGTTAAAAGCATTCCATCCAAGCGGCATTCCTTTACAGATCGGTCCATATGGGGACCACTGGGAGTACCGCAGGCTTTAGGGTCTTCAGAGACACATAATTACAGCCCAGCGTCTGGTTCTGGTTCTGGGTCAGATCAGAGCAAAGCACCAGACTGTTGTCTTCACCACCTGCCATGTGCACATGCCATAATAATCCAATAAAATAAGCCATGTAGATATCATGTCATTTTCAATTGCTACAGAGGAACTCCAACAGAAATCAGAATTAAAAGAATCAATGACTTTTACTATCTCAGAACTGTTATTTGTACTGATGTATGACATTTCTGATATAAAGACCAGCTCTTATATTAAGAAATAAATACTGAAATCATGAATTTCTTATAATTGTTGTCTTGTTTACCTGTGCAAATATCTGAAATTTTTTATTTAAAGGTCCAGTGTATGACATTTAGTGGTGAGATTATGAACGGCAACCAACGGCTCACTCCACCCCTCCCTTTTGAAGCACTACGGTGGCTCACACAGAACTAAGATGTCATCAGGCTTTTGCTTCTTTGCTGAAGGAGATAATGTATTTATGAAACGTGCTCTGTAGAGCAGTTGTCCATTGTCTGTTTAGGGCTACTGTAGAAGCAACATGGCAAATTCATGGAAGGGGACCTGTGGTGTATGTAGATAGAAATAGCTCATTATAAGGTCATAAAAACATAACTTTAATATAACCATAATGTAAGGTCTTTATACACCTCTGAAGACATAGTTATGTATATGATGTTGCATTCCTTTCTGACCTTTATTAAATAAGCAAAATGACATTTGATATTAAATCTTGTTTTGTGAAAAAGTTAAAAATGATCTGCCAATTGAGTAAGAAACATAAACTTAATTTAAGTAAACTTTTTATTATACTATATTATATTTTGAGAATTTGTTTCCCACACCTTTTTGAGGTCATTGTTCATCACTACAGAGCATGTGTTATGAGTCATTCTTTTCCCTCAACCTTCCATTCTCCAAATATGCGTGATTTGTCTTTGCATATGTAGCTCTTCCCCACAGGCTAAATATGAAAAGAGAGACCCTGCTGACAAAAACAATCTGTTATTTCCAAACACACTCTGTGTCACATCATTTTGTAGTTTTTCTTCCGTTGCAGACTCACAACGCAAGATATGACCTCATCGGATGTCCTATTAATTCTATCTATTGCGTCATGTACTGTATATTTCTTCCAGAATTATAACAATGTTTCTCTATATTGTTTTTAAGTTTAATAAGTAATTCTTTAATGACAAAAATGCATTCTTTTCCGTAAAAACTGTCTTTTTATTTTTGCCTCAGATTCAAAGAGAGGAATAAATCCACTGTAAATGGCACAGGACCTTTTACCATCCACGCTAAAAACACTCCATATCCAGAGGAGATCCAGACAGTCATTTCAGTCAGTCATCTGAAGTCGCCAAACGGGGTGATCGCAGCAGCCCTGTCACACATACCCAGAGAGAGGCTAATTTTGAGTGTCAGTCCGTGTTCTGAGGTGGTTAACGTCATTGCCACTGGCACGGTGCCGTGCTTGGACAGTGATATTTTGGGACATGACTGGTGTGCACGTATTGTCACACCAGAGGGCAGTGTGCATGTGTAAATGTCCGATGACATATTGTAATGCTTATTGATATGATTTGTAAAGTTCATTGAGGTTTTTTGAAACATGGTTAAAATACAATGTTTAGAGAAAATTGTTGATTATAAATTGTTTATATTGTGTTTAAAAATGAAAAGCTTTTCTGTATGTAATGTTACTTTAATAATGCGTAATGCGTCACATGACTAAGAGAGGGAGTGAAGAACTGTGGGTCAGAGAGCAATGGATGCGAACAGGTCGTAACACGTGCGGCTCCTTCAAAATGTATAATCTCTGCATATGGTCCTAAAGGCGCACACGGTATTTGTTTATATTTGTTGCATGTTATAATTTTTATGTTTGAGTTTATGTGCTTTAATGTGTGTAATGTAACGTGTTCTGTATTGTAACAATGAGGCAAGTTGGACTATTTGTTATGGGATTCTGTTGTAAAAGAGGTGTGTTTAAGTTGTATATGTCTTTTATTTGTAGTTTTCACGGTGTCTTTCTTAGACCGTGACATCTTCGGATCGACACAGGAAAGAGAGAGCAAAATAAAAGTCTAAAAGACATCTGTATGATTCGTGGCCGTGATTTATTGGATCAGTGCAGTTACAGTGAAAACGTACCGTCGAAGTCGACGAGAGTACAGAGTAAAGAAAGACGCCATAAGAGAAAAGACGATATCGCTGGTGTAGGCGGAGCTTCGGTTTGCTGATCGACAGATGACCGGGAGTGTTGGTTTCTGGCATCTTTAGAGATATCGCGTCTTACCAGGAGAGGGCGTGAATTACCTGTGTTGACAACATCGCCGCAAATCTTCGGCAAAATCTTCAGAGTTCAGCGTTACTGTGTGACGTTACTCAATACCGGAAGAAGAGTGCGACCATACAAACATCAGGTTTGACTGTTAACTTTAAAATTTCTGGACATTTAAAAGGACTTTGATAAAAGGGAAACGTTTCATTGAAATATAATTGTGTTTATTTGATTATCATTACATTTACACTTTCTATTATTATCTACATCGTACAATTCAACTGTTGTTAATGTTCTTGCTCTGTTATATGATCTGAGTTCTTAAATGGTATTTTAAGTGTTACTGGGATTTTTCAGTTATCACTGTCTTGGTCTCAAAGAGTATATAAAGTAGAGCTAAAAAATAATTAAACAAGAAGAAGATAAAGTGCCAGGCACAATGTCAAATAATGAAAGGTTGTTGCAAGGTGAGCAAATGGAGACCAGTCAGACAGAGTTAGAAACAATACAAGAAGTAGAGAAAGGTTCTACTTCTGCCCCTTCTAAAAAAGAACCAAGAAAGTCTTCAAGGGAAAGAAAACTAACTGAAAAAATGCTGGAGCTTAAGCAGCAAGAAATTTCTCAAAAGGAGATTAAGTGGATCAAGCTTTATGAAAGTTGGAAAGATCAAGCGAAAGATACACGTGTCAAAATAAAGGATGAGTGTTCTGAGGAAGACTTAAGTAAAATGATGGATGCCGTAGAAGGACTGGAGACACAAGTAAAAGAAATGTATGAAACCATTCGTTCTCAAACAGCACCTTCTACCGAAATTAGAAGGAAGATGGATTCCTGTACAGCAGTAACAGCAGACCTAATGAGGCTACTGAAAGTACGTATGTGTGAAGTCGGGTTAGAGGAATTTGATGCTACAGGAGAAAATGCAAGAATTCACATGGTGCTGGATAAAGAGTACGCCAACTCAATATTTGGAAGTACAAAATCAAAACACACTGTCCAAAGTAGCCATTCAAAATGTTCGTCCGAAAACCTAAGCATCGCAGCAAAAAGAGCAGAATGTGCAGCACAACTCGCAGCAAAACAGGCTGAAATTAAGATGGAAGAAGCTATAGCTGCACAAAAACAGGAGCTAAAGAGACTGGAAAACCAAAGAGATCTACAAGTAATAGCCGCAAAGCTTAAAGCATACTCTGAAGCTGATTCTAGTGACGAAAGTAGAACCACAGGTAGTGAAGTGGCCAATAGTCCCATTTATTCTCCTAAAGAAATGAAAAAGGAACAGACATTCATTAACATTGACAAAGTGCAACCAAATCAATCTAACGATGATGGATCATTAGCACAAGCCTTGCATGACGCAATGGTTCTTACCAGACTACCAGCACCCGAACCCTCAGTCTTTACAGGCGATCCACTTACATTCTTAGAGTGGAGTTCAAGTTTTAAAGCTTTGATTGAAAGACGATGCACAAATCCAGTTGATAGGTTATTCTATCTAAAGAAATACATCAGTGGTGAAGCAAAATGTGTACTGGAGGGAAGCTTTTTCCGAAAGGATGATAAAGCCTATGAACAGGCATGGGAGCTATTGAACTCTAGATATGGTCATCCCTTTGTAATACAGCGGGCATTTAGAGAAAAACTAAATAACTGGCCCAAGATTAGTTCTAGGGAGTCAGTTAAATTGAGACAATTTAGTGATTTCCTGATATCCTGCAACAATGCTATGCCACACATCAAAGGACTTCAGGTGTTAAATGACTGTGAAGAGAATCAGAGAATGGTACAAAAACTCCCTGATTGGGTAACCTCTCAATGGAACCGTTATGTCACAAAGCACTTAAGAGAAACGGAGGAATACCCTAAGTTCAATGAGTTTGCTGAATTTGTGGCCCGTGAGGCAGAAGTGGCATGCAACCCTGTAACTTCCTTTAATGCCTTGAAGTCAACAGAAGAAAGGCCCATCAGAGACGTAAAGCGCCAAAGGGCCAACGCGTTTATAACAAATGTAAAGGCACCTGATAAGTTCTGTACAGTGATGAGGTCGAACAGTGCCGGTGAAAATCAACCAAAGGAATCAAATAAAGTAAATGTCACATCGCCATTTTCAGAGCCAGTTCCATGCCTGTGTTGTGGAGACAGCCACTCCATCCACAAATGTCAGACGTTTGCCAATAAGCCAGTGGAAGAGAAGAAAAGGCTTATATTTGATAACAATCTCTGCTTTGGGTGTCTTAGACGAGGACATAATTCGAGAGAGTGTAGAAGCAAGGCAATTTGTAGCATTTGTAAGAAACGTCATCCAACCCCACTTCATGAAGAACGCTCTTCTGCTGCAGCAGACACATCCTCTCATGCTATCGAAACAGAAGAAACAACTTCTTCCCTTTCTTGCTCTGTTGACAGAGGTTGTGGTGGGAGTACATCCATGATAGTTCCTGTGTGGATTTCTTCATCTACAAATCCAGAAAAACAGATCCTGGTGTATGCCTTACTGGATACCCAAAGCAGCAACACCTTTGTAGACAAAGAAGTATGTGAAGAGATAGGTGCGAGTCTAGAGCCAGTTAAGTTAAAGCTTACCACAATGATGGGAAAAGATTCCATTATTCAGAGTGAGAGAGTCAATGGGCTTCGAGTTAAAGGGCTTCTCTCTCAAAGTCTTGTCAACTTGCCACCCGCCTATACCAGAGATTTCATTCCTCTTGAACGTTCCCACATACCTACCTCTCAGACTGCAAAAAGGTGGAATCATCTAAACAGTATAGTGCAGGAAATGCCAAAGCTGATGGATTGCAAAGTCGGACTGTTGATAGGTTACGACTGCTCAAGAGCACTGGCACCACGACAAGTCATCACAGGAGGTGAAGATGAGCCCTATGCCATTAAGACAGATTTAGGTTGGAGTATTGTCGGTAGCTCACCAAAGGTTGCAAAGTCTACAGAAGTAATAGGTCTGTGCCATCGCGTACACGTCAAGGAAGTTCCACCATTGACACCAGCCACCATCATCAGAGCTCTTGAATCAGACTTCAAGGATACCAACCCTGGAGAAAGGAGCATGTCACAAGATGACATACAATTCATGCAACTATTAAATGAGAAAACAAACTACAATGCGGATGGTCACTTGGAAATGCCCCTACCCTTTAGGACACGCCCACACCTGCCAGAAAATAAGCGGTTGGCTTTGGCACGGCTGAAGCGGTTAAAAGGGAAGCTTGAGAAAAATCCAAAGTTCAAGGAAGACTATGTCAAATTCATGGGAGGTGTTTTCAAGGATGGTGATGCTGAGAGAGCTGAACAACAATCTGAAACAGGAAATGTGTGGTATATCCCTCACCAAGGTGTTTACCACCCTAAAAAGCCAAACAAAATTAGGGTAGTGTTCGACTGTTCAGCCAAGTATGATGGCACTGCACTAAATGATCATCTGCTCGTTGGACCAGATCTTACAAATGGACTGACTGGAGTGCTCTGCAGGTTTCGCAAATACCCTATAGCAGTCATCTGTGATGTGGAGAAGATGTTCCACAGGTTCCATGTAAGCCAGGAGGACAGAGATTATTTACGTTTCTTGTGGTGGGAGAACGGGGATACGAATTCTGAGCCAAAGGAATATCGTATGAAAGTCCATCTATTTGGAGCGGCATCCTCACCTGGCTGCGCAAATTATGGAATGAAGCATCTTGCAAACCAAAATGAGAAAGACTATCCTGCAGCAGCCAACTTCATAAGGAAAAATTTCTATGTTGACGATGGCCTCGTCAGTGTTGAAGATGTGGACACTGCCATAAACCTAGTGAGAGAAGCACAAACTGTGTGTGCCAAAGGAAGACTGCATCTTCATAAATTCATCTCCAATAACAGAGAAGTTTTGGAGTCAATACCTGACAATGAACGAGCAACTGAAATGCATGACGTGGATCTCAGGCATGATGACCTTCCAGTCCAAACTGTGTTAGGAGTGAAGTGGAGTGCAAATAGTGACACCTTCTCATTTAAAGTTATTTTGGATGAGAAACCAGCAACGAGGCGGGGAATTCTCTCAACTATAGCTTCTGTGTTTGACCCACTGGGCTTTCTAGCTCCTTTCCTCCTCCTGGGAAAGAAAATACTACAGGACATGTGCCGAAAGGGCATTGAATGGGATGAACCACTGCCAGAAGAATTAAAGCCACGATGGGAAAGCTGGCTAAATGATCTAAAGAATCTGCAGGGTCTTCAGATTCCAAGATGCATCACATCTGGAAAAATGGAAACGACCCAGAGAATTGAACTTCATCATTTTTCCGATGCGAGTAGTCAAGGGTATGGTCAGTGCTCATACATACGATTGCTGAGTGAAGACAAAGTACACTGCTCTTTAGTCATTGGGAAAGCAAGGGTTGCACCCACTAAAGTTGTGACAATACCCAGGCTTGAGTTATCAGCTGCAGTAGTTTCTTCAGCAGTCAGCAGTATGTTAAGGGAAGAGCTAGAACTCAAAATCGACCAAGAATATTTTTGGACAGACTCAAAAGTAGTCTTGGGCTATATCAATAATGAAGCTAGAAGGTTCCACGTTTTTGTAGCCAATAGAGTTCAAAGAATCAGAGAAACATCAGACCCCGCACAGTGGTACTACGTTGATAGTGACAGTAATCCAGCAGACCATGCCTCCAGAGGCCTCAGTGTGTCAGAGTTGATCAGTTCAAATTGGTTTACTGGACCCAAGTTTTTGTGGGAAAGAGAGATTGTCACGTCGGAGTCAGATCCAGAGCTCTTGGTGGGTGATCCTGAAGTAAAAGTGACACAGGTACTACAAACCAAGCTAGAAAAGGAAGAACAATTTTTGGACAGATTCAGTCGGTTCTCAAAATGGCATACAGCATTGAAAGTGGTCGCTCGAATCCAGCAACTAGCTAAAGGAAACAAATTCCCAAAGCCCATAAATGTCGAGGACTTAAAGAAAGCAGGTGTCGCGCTTATAAAATTGGCACAAAAGGATGCATTCGAAAAAGAAATGGAAACACTAAGTCATGGCAAACTTCCAAATAACAATCAATTTTTCCAGCTTGATCCAGTGCTGCACGATGGCGTTCTCAGAGTAGGGGGGCGTTTAACCAAAGCTTCCTCACCTTTGGACTTGAAGCATCCAATAATCCTGCCAAAGAATGGTTCGGTGACACGTCTAATTTTGGGTCACTGCCATGAGAAAACTCAACACCAAGGCAGAGGGCAAACCCTTAACGAACTGAGAGCTAACGGTTACTGGATTGTTGGTGGCAGTAAAGTTGTAGCTAACTACATTAAGCAGTGCGTTACATGCAGAAGAGCTCGCAGGCCAACAGAAACACAGAAGATGGCAGACCTACCTGCTAACCGTGTTGATCCCTCGCCACCGTTTTCCTACTGTGGCATGGATTGTTTCGGGCCATTTCACACCAAGCAAGGCCGTAAAGAGTACAAGAGATATGGCCTCATATTCACCTGTCTCTCTTCTAGAGCAATTCATGTGGAAATGCTGGAAGACCTTACTACTGATGCTTTCATAAATGCTCTGCGGAGTTTTATAGCAATCCGTGGTGCTGTAAGAGAAATCCGGTCAGATCAAGGCACAAATTTCATTGGGGCAAAGAATGAACTGACGAAGGCACTTAACGAGTTGGACAAAGAGAGACTAACTGCATACTTAGCCCAAAAACAATGTGACTTTACATTCAATGTACCTGATGCCAGCCACATGGGGGGTATTTGGGAAAGGCAGATCAGAACAATTAGGAGTGTCTTAAATTGGGTCCTCTCTCAAAGTGCTGGCAGATTAGATGATGCTTCCTTAAGAACCTTCCTTTATGAAGCCATGTCTATCATAAATTGCCGTCCACTCACCACTGATACCATTAATGACCCAAAGAGCCTAGAGCCTCTTACCCCAAACCACTTGCTCACCATGAAAGCTTCTGTACCGCTGCCACCACCAGGAAAATTTGAAGCAGAAGACCTTTATTCCAAAAAAAGGTGGCGTAGAGTCCAGTACTTGACAGAGCAATTCTGGGGTAGATGGAAAAGGGAGTACTTGGCAAACATAGCACTCAGACAGCGCTGGCATTCCGCAAAACGAAATGTAAAAATCGGAGATGTTGTCATTCTCCAAGAGGACGCACTTCCACGCAATGGCTGGAGACTAGGAAGAGTGCTTGATGTTCGTACAGATGAAGATGGATTGGTGCGAAAGGTCACAATTCAATTAGGCGATAGAAAGGCGAGTAAAGAGGGCAAAAGCAAAAACAATAATTTTTCTATTCTTGAACGTCCAATTCATAAATTGGTTGTGCTTGTAGAAAACAACTAAATTTGTGTGGTAATCTCTAAATGCAATAATGCATGGAATTTGAAGTACTCATTTAACATGAACATGGATAAGTAAAAACACAATTTGTTCTGATGTTTGATTTTGAAAATTACTGGATTTATTCAAACATTTATTGAAGTTCATCATAAATCATAGTAATTTGATGGGAGTGTAAATGTCCGATGACATATTGTAATGCTTATTGATATGATTTGTAAAGTTCATTGAGGTTTTTTGAAACATGGTTAAAATACAATGTTTAGAGAAAATTGTTGATTATAAATTGTTTATATTGTGTTTAAAAATGAAAAGCTTTTCTGTATGTAATGTTACTTTAATAATGCGTAATGCGTCACATGACTAAGAGAGGGAGTGAAGAACTGTGGGTCAGAGAGCAATGGATGCGAACAGGTCGTAACACGTGCGGCTCCTTCAAAATGTATAATCTCTGCATATGGTCCTAAAGGCGCACACGGTATTTGTTTATATTTGTTGCATGTTATAATTTTTATGTTTGAGTTTATGTGCTTTAATGTGTGTAATGTAACGTGTTCTGTATTGTAACAATGAGGCAAGTTGGACTATTTGTTATGGGATTCTGTTGTAAAAGAGGTGTGTTTAAGTTGTATATGTCTTTTATTTGTAGTTTTCACGGTGTCTTTCTTAGACCGTGACATCTTCGGATCGACACAGGAAAGAGAGAGCAAAATAAAAGTCTAAAAGACATCTGTATGATTCGTGGCCGTGATTTATTGGATCAGTGCAGTTACAGCATGATTACACAAGGATCTTTTCCTTTGAAAAGGTGTGCTTATGTAAAGATTAAACATCAAGATACATTCACATGAAGGCTGAATTCTTACATGTAGGAGGAACGGGTCGCCTGTACGTTAAAATCACATAACCAGCTTGAATTTTGCATTTGCAGAATAACATTGTTAACTAAAACATTACAATTAAATCTGAAATTGCAGGTAACTAAAGCTTTCTGGGTGACCGGAAACCCCTCTATATGCCAGAATGTTAACATGATGCTGTCCTCCAATGATAATATTATTAGAACGGGCAGTGGTCTTCCACACAGAAGACCCAGAGGTATGTGTGTTTGAAGAACCCATACATCCATTAGGCTTATGTGATTTATAGACTGCATGTCCTCAGGTGAACAAACAGGCAGACTTTTGCATTAAGAGTTTCGTCTCTGAGATCTCTTCTCTTGGCTCTCGGAAGCTTTCTAACCAGTAACTTTGACATTTTGCTATCATCAGACTTCGCCAATGGCATTTCTTCTTAAAGGGTTAACAATATTTTATGACAAAAAAAGTTTGCACTTTGAAAAAGTATACATCTCTCCTCTGAATGGAGTGTCTAACAGCAATATGTTTGTTCTCATTTTGTCCGCTACATTTGGTGAATGGTTCTGAGGTCTCTTTTCATCCTGTCATGAGGCGAGTTTAACAAGGAGATACGGGCCAGTCATGACTGACCTAGTTTGTGCTTATGAGGGCATAGTTGACCTTTGCTCAGGTACAGATGGGTCTACACATACACAGGATGGCACCTCAGGGCCATCTGACCCAGAGTGACATCTCAACGATGGTATAAAAGAAAATAGAAATTTAAATAATTTTTAAACGTTGTTTCATTTTTTACTCATGGTAATTCACTATGGTGTATGATCAAATTAAACTTTGATATCTTATTTTTTACAGTCTCTATAATATAAGAAAATAAGACAAAGCATAGATTTAAATGTAAAATCTTACCCATCTGACAGCATAGGGCACCGGGGCTAGTTTACACATATCTCAGATACATATGGCCAGTTGACAAATATATTATATAAAAAGTGTCGTACGGTGTAACAGCAAAAAAAGATAAATCTCTCTCTAATGCATATATAAATAGTTATACATCTAGATATTAATCATATTATTCTACATTGTTGCTGTTACATCATATATTTGTTGTATGTAAATATATTATAATACGCAGTATTAAAGGCGTAATGATTAATTGATGTACTGCAAATTGCGAGACGAAATGTAAGATATAGAGATACCAGCATCTTTAATTCTATTGGTTAGGTGGCCGACAAGTGACCTGTGTCAACATTTGTAATGTTTTAATCTTTTGTGACAAATTTATATTTAAGTTCATAGTACAAATCATGGCAGCACTAAACAGTACCTCATGGTTATTCATAGCTCATAACAGGCTTATCAGAGCTGATAAAATTAGAAATGTTGTCATGTTTAAAAGGTCTATTTCTGTAGGACAGGAAACCAGTCTGTCTCCAAGAGCTCAGAGCAAAGGATTCCCTTAATCCTAATAGTTAAATGTGGGTCTTTACTCTATACAAATCGCTTTCTAAATTTCTACGGATTATGTAATGTATTAGCAGACATACTACATTTACATTTAGTCATTTAGCACAGGCTTTTATCCAAAGCGACTTACAGATGGAGGAAACAATGGAAGAAATTGGGACGACATAAGGACAACAAAAAGTGCAATAAAAAAACTGGTCTCATATAGCCTACCACAGTATACAGAGCTCGGTTGGATTTATTTTGAAAGAGTAGAAAAGAAATAGAAGTCAGCACTGTTCGGTCAGGTGTTGACATCCATTCGAATCACAACACATTGTAACATTCACATTTGTTTGTAATATTATCTTTTGGGAGGTTCTAACTCTTATCAGATACACAGCAGAGCATTCATTTCCTGCCCTGGTGATTTGTTCGGATGTCACACCCACTGACAGCAAATTCCCTATTGTCCCTTTATACAACACTCTAGCATAACGAAATGTGTGACACTCCCCTCTATGAAATGCAGTTCTCTGTATGCACCAGCAGAGAGCGAGGCGAGCTCATACGTGTCCCATCAGTGAGCTGAAAGCGTCTTCACCATAAATCAACCCTTTCAGCTGCTATTTTAATCCAGAGTCAGACTGAAGGATATGCAAACCTTTATATACATAAGGAATTTAAAAATCTACAGCAATATAAAGACCACTATGATTTAAATGTGAAGGCAATAACAGAAGGCAATGCCATTTTTTTCTATATACATTTTTTACCTTTAAAACTCAATAACAGGAATTTTAGTGTTGCAGAGGAAAATGTGTTGCAGACAATGCCAGGGAGCGGAAGCAGATCCCGCTGTTGTCCAAACGTCCGTCCCACCTGTTCCTGGATTGGACATGTAGCATCTAGATAGCACAGGTACACTGGGAATAACCAGCAGTGCCCACTGACAGATGGCGGTCTCCTTATACTTATTCAGAGCTGTGGGAGTCATCACCAATCCAAATAGTTTTATATGCGGTGAGGACTCATTTATTTTTGGTTTCCACTCTCATTGAGTGTTTAATACTAATGACAGTAGCTGTTAAAAACATAACAACACATACAGTACACTTTGTGTAACCAGTGTTGGGTGTAATTTAATTACTTTCCCCTTGAAAAAGTAAAGTAAGGGATTACTCATATGTTTTCTGTTATTTAATTACAGTTACTTTTGATGTAATTAAACTAAATACTTTGTGAAATATATGCATGTGCAATAGTGTAATTGACATCAAAATTCAAAACCTTACTTTAAAATCTGTGCTTTAATTTATAATTCTCACATTTGTAATACTTTGGTCAGTTATTAATATTATTTATTTGAATGAATTCAATAAGCCGTTTCATGTCTATACTTGAATCACTTAACTAATAAAGGTTGATATAGAAAGTAATTAGTAATGAGTACCTAAATACTTTTTGGACAGTAATTTGGACAGTAATCTAATTACACTATTGAATATGTAATGAGTAACTAGTAATTAATTACTTTTTCAGAGTAACTTACCCAACACTGTGTGTAACACGACATATGTAAATATACCTTTCCCCTTTACTTCCAAAAGGGCCTCAAAATGATTTAAAAAATATTTAAAATAAACAACAATTTATTTAAGCTAAGAGACCTCAAAAAACTAAAGTTTAAAATAAATATTTAAACTTTACATGTAATAAAACAAGATATTTCTTAGTGTTTGCCTAACTTCATAACAAATACATACATGTTTCCATTGAACTAATAGCTCATAAAATGCATCTTGCATTTAACAAAATCACTTAAATAATATGATAAACATTATGATCCAATAATTCTTTCATTTAAATGAAACTCTGGAGTCGAGATACATTTAAGAACATTTATTTTCGCATTCTTTTTTTTTTGAGTACATCTTAAGTGCAAATAGTTAAGAGTCAATAGCTAACAGAATGAGCAACACGTAACAATAATACAAAGATTGACAGACTCTACCTGGCAATCACTCATTGAAGCTTCTATCTCCTCACTCTCTTTTGCTTTGTATCATTTACGAAAAAAATCATCAATGACTGCACCTAAAAACATGAATCTGTAACTCCTGTAATCAGTCCTACGAAGAAAGAAACGAAATGCTACGAGCGAGCCGACCAATCTAATTCGAACATTGGCTAAATAGTTGCGTTTGTGCCTGACGTTACAATTCCATGAACCTCAGCAGATCCATGCGTCTAGCTGACAATGACGATTATATTAGTCACGTTTATAGTGATGGAAGAGGAAAAGCCCCACCAACGCCAAAAGCTTTTTTCCAAAAAGAGGTCACGGGAGAGCAGTAAAGCTGGAGAGATCTTTCACCCACTAGAACAAAAAACATCTTTCAGCACAGCTGAGAAAGCACAAAAAATAAAAGGTAAAAAGAGAATTCATCAGCATTGAGACTCTTGACTTCATGCACTTGAGCAAAATGAGCAACACAAAAAAATTCACATCTAGTCCGGATTTGAATAACACGTTTCAAGGTTACATTGACAATTCATCAATTTGTCGTACTTCCCACTAGATCCCGGTTTGAGTGACAGCACGCTTAGCTTTTTTCCTAATTTTTTATGGTTATAAGGCGAGGATGGGACTTCTCCTGCACAGCTTGGCCCTTGCTCTAGACGTCACAATGTGTACAAAGTAGAACTATGTTCCAGTGATGTTAATGTGTGCTTGATGTGTGTGTATGTGTGTATTTGTGTGTACAAAGAGGAACACTTGATCATCATTCAGCTCCCCCTACTCAGCCTTTCGTTTGGCCCCAGGAATCTTCTCCTGGACCCTGTGCAAAGTAAATTTCCAAATATTATAAACATACAGTATGCATCGGAAACACCTTTTTTTTTGTGTGTACTAACAATGTCTAAAAATTCACAATTTATTCTATGGTGAATATTATTGTCAGAGTGCCTTTTCACTAATATCACATTGTACCATAAATAGACCTTTATGGTAAAAATTCATTTTTTTTGCACAAAATGAATACTAAAATAATTTGTTTATTTCTCTCTTTGTTAAGATTATTATTGTAGACCATTTTGCAAGATGGAAACAACACAGTACTTCAGAAATGTACAAAATAATTTTAAATGAATGTTAGAACAACATATTTCCCTTTTGCAAAATGGTCTATAGTCAAAACATGAATTGGATCTGGATCAGCCAAACAACACATTTAAACACATAGAGCAAAAAAAGCATTAATTAAAATGACAAAGGCTTTGTGAAAACTTTACGAAACTTTACACAAAAGGTTGAAATCAGATCATTTCAAAACATGCTTGGTGGGTGTACTTACTTTGCCACCACAGCGTTGACATTGGTCCTTATTAGGTCCATATACTGATCAATTTGTGCCTAAAGGGAAGGAGAGAAAGAGACAGATAAAGTGAGACGAAATAGATCGGAATTTAAATAGTGAGCATGTGAAAAACAAACGCATACATTGTAGTCTGGGTAACAGATGACACTATAGTCATGGTAACAAAGGATTCTACTGACCTGGTATTTCTCGTAGACCACAGGCATGGAGAACATGGAGACCACCACTACAGCAAGAAATAATAAAAGTGTGAATAAAATTGCAACAACAACAAAAATGAAATTCAAAGTATGTGCTCACCCATAATAAGAAGAGTGAGTCCATTGAACAGAGCACCGACATAGGTCAGCAACCACATCAGCACTGCAAACTTGGGTCAAAAAACAAAGCCAGCATTTGTAACAGTTATGGATTTTGGGCCTGCACACTAAAATAGGGCAAGAGAAACACTGTACGGTTCATAAGTTGTTACCCTACTCAGACATCCTCTCTACAACTTAAAAAACAGTGATTTAAAAAATTTGACTTTCTATTTTTACAGATGTTTCACGTATTTTTGAAATACAGTTAAAACGTCAAATTGCAGAAAAGAAAACGTGAAAATTGTTATTTTACAGTACTTTTTTGACATCTGTTTTATGACATAACTGATTATGAATATTTAAATAATTAAAATAAACCTTTAGTGAGTCCACCAAATCCTGAACCAGGAACAGTCTGCGTAATTCTTTCAGTGTGCTGTTGATGTAGTACTGGGCGTTTTCTGCATACTTCTGCATCTGATCATGAGACAGTGACATCTCCACATCCAGATATGTTCTGCACCAGGGTTTAGGGAATATTGTTATTTAAAAACAATAATGTTTATGTTTTAATAAATTAACACACATGCACACACACAAACATACAGCTGTCTTACTTGAAGGGATGGCCCTCATCTGTCTTCTGCACAGCTTGCAGCACAGACTTGTAGACTCTGAAGCTGATGGCTGCAGAGAGCGAAGCCAGGGCAAGATATGCCACCACACTGACTACGCTGAACTGAGTCAGGGAGAAAAGCAACAGCAGTACACTGCCAAAAACCAGCCCACTCTGCTTAAGGTCCCGCCAGTACAGCAACTCCATCGCTGGGTAGAGAGAGAAAGAGCGTAAGTTATAGAAAAGGAAAATGAGGTGTGGGCTTTCTCATGCACACACAGGGATGGGAGGGGGGGTGATGGCAAATCTAATATTTTTGATCGATTCTGTCGGATCCGGTAATCAACACTTACTGCATGATGTCACATGCAATGACCTAACAATTATTGAATCACACTACATCAGTGCTGAGTCACACATTAAACAATGAAAAAAGATTACACAAACATCCTCTAAAATATATCTGGGATCAACCTGCAGAACACAGAAGCAATAGATGCTGTCCCTGTGGCCTTTCTGCCCACATGCTAAGAAACTATTCTGGCTAAATGACAGCATGGTGACCATGGCAACAGACTAGAACCAGGTGCAAAAATGGTGCCACCATTCAAATAGTATATTATGAGGTCCATCATTAATCTCCAAAAGGATAGTAGTGTTATAATTGTGTCTCAAGGATAATGTACAAATGGGACTGTATACATAATACATTTTAAAAAGATTTAAAGGAGCCTAATGACGTGGAATGATTTTAATAAGTATGTCTACATGTAAAGCAATACCGTAATAACTATAAAAAGCAGCTCCTTCTAAAAACATGGAGAGAACAAACATAAAAAATAAAAAATAAACATTATACACTGTAAAAATAAAAAAATCTACAGACTGCTATTTTTTTTCTCCAGTTTTTCCGTATAATAGAACATTTTACATGTATCTTTAAAATATGGCCTTAAACAGTAAAATAATAGAACAGACTACACAGTTAAAAGAAAAACATGGAAAACTGTTATTTTATGGTTCATTTCTGGCAGCTAGTAAAATGTTTTTTTTTAAATGATATATAAAGTAGAGACATCTTTGTCAGGTTTTCATTTTTCTGTCATGTCTTTTATTTTGAATTTTTGTTACGTTAATGATGTCACTTCCTGTTGTGGTCATGTCCATCTTCTTTTTGTAGTCTTTTATTTTCCCCCATCCTTGCTGTGTCCATGTTCACTGTTGTGTTTGTTTATCATTAATTGTTAAGTGCTGCCTTTTCTATGTGTTCATGTTTTCTTCTGCTCATTTGGCAACAGCTGTTTTATTATTATTGTATTAAATACAACATGCAATATAAATAATAAACAGAGAAAGAAAGAAAGATGCAGTTTCCCCTCATTTAGGAAACGTCCTCACCATTGGCAAGTTTTTTAAGCTTTCCAAGTGTTTACTGTTATAGTGAGGAGGGCATTTGTTATATTTTATGGTCATATAGAACGTCTCATCGGACGCACGCGAGCCGACCCCCAGTTGACTTCCGGTTTGTGTTTGGCTAGTGTCTAATAATATAACTATTTATATTTTAATTAATTAATAAATTTAGTTTTTATTCATATTTTACTGTAAAGTAATTGTATTAAATAAATGATTTGTTGAATTTTGCTGTATGTTCATTTTATTGAATAAACAATGTGTTGAATGGGTCCTGTAGCATTTAAACAAACCATATGGTACATTGACATCTAGCAGTTGAGTTTGGTATTGGAGTCTAAATTCAAAATATTGACAAGTTTAGCCAAGGAATGGTTCTTCTCGGTTTCTTTTGATTGTTATCAGAAATAACCTACAGGCACTCTATTGTTAGTGAATGTGTACTGGAAGTCAAGTTGGAGTCACAAAAGTGCACATGCGCAGTAACGTTTGTTTATGATGTTAAAGGGTACAGTATTTGACTGTTTTAGAGGCTTTGATTATGATTTTTGGCTGTTTAACAATGTATGTTCATGTTTCTATTTTCCCAAAACGCTTTATATTTCACATATTTCAAGTCTATTGTTTATCACTGTTGTATTTCTTCCGGTCTATATAAAGTCCCTATTTCCGAAACGCTCTTATTGGTAAAGCTGACCAGGTCTTTCGTGATTGGCTTCCACTTCTCAGGCTGTTGTGATTGGTCGGTGTCGAGGGGAATGACACCGGACAGAATGGTGTCAGACCGGTTACATTAAATAACACTAATAACAGAAGCGTTAGTTTTGCTTTTTTATATTGGACCCGAGTTGGATAATAAAACAAGCAGACTGATCAGGAGACATTTGCAAGCAGGACATCAAAGGACGTTTCATGAAAGTGTTTAAGAGGTATGCGCACACACACAATATCAGTGTATTACACAGAACAGCGTTCACATGCGATGTTTAAGTCATGGAAGCTGTTATTTGACCGTTGGTTATCTTATCTTATCCTATCTTGATGAAAATGAAAGTTTAGCGCGTAAATCTCTGATAAACGAACACTACTCCAGCGGCTCTTCAGCTTCTCTAAGGAACGCCACTTTTTTGGCGTATTCCTGATGGCGGAGGTAATTAAAAGCTTGGAATGGTGACATCATGTACCCGGGAAGTAGAGGGCTGTAGTCCAAACCAGCTGTTCTCTGTAGTCCTTGTTTAAGAAAATATCTCGCTTGGCACTGAACTTTGAGCTTTATCATTTTGCAGGTATTATTTATGCTCTAACAGCAACATTGCACACTATCTAAAGGTTGAAAAATGGGATCGCGGAGAATGTACTCTTTAAGATGAAAACGTCTATAGAAGAAAATTTTCAATTTTTTTGTGTAAATGATCAAAATGGCAACTTTGTAATACCGCTAGCAGGGAAAATGTATCTTTCTTGTTGTCTTCCTGTTCTTGTTCTAGATTCTTCATGTTCAATGGAATATATTGCACTCTCATATAATAAAGCCAACATATTGGCATATAAATAGTGCATTTGTGTGCCGTTTCTGTTTTGCATAAACTGTTTATGTCTATTACTGTACCTCTTAAAAATGCATTTACATGACCACACTGTCTGTTTTTTAAGCATTATAGTGTTCATTTGTGCATATGAATCACCTTCAGAATAATACATAGAACTAAATTCCACTTCAATCTAAAACAATTTCTGCGTACTGGCTGCGTTCTATACAGTTGCATACAGTAGTATCGACCCACTGTTGCATATAAATTGGTTGCACCACACCCATTCCCAAGCTCGTCCCTCTGGTCTTTGTTTTCTGCCATGTTGAGAATGGTGCAATGTAGAGGATCAACTCTAGAGATTATAAATAAAGCAGTTTAACCATATTTATAATTATAATCTGATAAAAGGCCACACACAGCTGCAGTTTGTTGTCATTGCAGACATGTGTCTTTACTACGCGGATCTTCATTGTCTACACAGAGTTCTGTTATAATTTCCTCAGATGGGGGTCCCTCACTCGGCAGATTGCTAAAAACCAGACGTTATTTTAGGCTGTGATGCTAGCGAAGGCTGGATCACGCATCATATACACAATAGCTTTATCTATGCACGCATACACTCGCTGGATCTTTGTGTGTATTATGAAGGTGTGGTTAACACCCCATTATGCAATACCACTGATGTGCGCAATATATAATTCATAAGCCCTATAATATCTAAAACTCATATTACTCAATGATCAATATTCATACACCTTAATAGAATACATATGCGGAGTGACACACAGATGCTTTCATTAAACAAAGCACTTTAAAATGTTATTTTAATTGACATAAGTAAAGATCAATACACAAGCGCACAATGTCATCTGCCTCCAGCCGTTCTTGCACTGACACAAGGCTGTTTATGGGGTCATTATGGTGAGCTTCGAATAAAATGTGTCGGGGTAAAGTTGGCAGTTGAGCTCTGAGCTGAAAGGAGCACGGTCGCCACGGAAACTGGAGAGATGGGTGCAGTGGAGTGAGCAGTGATGCAGTTGCCATGGCGATGGTGATTGCACCCTCCCTTCCCCGCCACCCTCCCTTTCAGCACGAGCTGCCTGCCGAAGTAATAAGGTGCTGATGAAATGATGGGGGAAGGGGAATAGGAACTAGCGCTGGTATGACAGAAACATAGAGCAAAGACCCTCTAATTCTGACAGTGCCGTGTCTGACAGAGACCTTTGCTTTACACAAAGCTGAAGGATAGACAATAGTGAACAATAATCTTGTCCTTGGAGCAAGATTGCTAAATATAGCTATCGCTATGCAACTGGCAACATGGATACACACAGAACCCAAATAAAGAGCGCCATCAGAAACACAAATTTTTATGATCATCAAACCCTTTAATGGAAATGTAATGATCTATATCGAATCTCAATGTGTGGGATCCAAAAAAAACCACACGATCTAACAAATCATCCAAGTATGACATATAATATATAATATACAGTACAGAGACATGAAGAACTTAATTTATGGCTTATGTAAGCATATAAATCCAACAACAACCAATCCTAAACTGAATAGCTCTCTTCTTGACATCAGTGGGTCATACTCTTAAAAACAAAGAGATCGCTTCAGTCAGTTTATGACTAACATTACACGGGTAATCGGGATGACAACAACTTTGGCGAGATACAAGGCGAATCCACAGATACTCTCGGAATTTCTCAGCTGGCAATAATGAAACTCTTTTAAAGCAATGTCACATGCTGTGACATCATAAAATGACAAACAAGAGTAGCTTCCAGATACAACATAAAAATAACAATTGGGCTTGGTAATACAGGAATGAACTGAAACATGTTATGGATGCCACAAGAAGACGGGCAGAAAGAAAGAGAGACGTGAAAAGTCAGCAGTAATTAATGGCTGTGTTTAATCACTCCTCTAGTTCTGCTCAGGGCCTTATATGGGCCTGCATAAGTCTATAGGTCAAACTTGTCCGTAGGTTGGATATCTGGGTAATAAAGGGAGCTATCAAGGAAAATGAAATGTATTTGTGTAATTTTGCATGGTTATCATGACTGTACCTGACTGTAAAGCTGTATATAATATAATTCAACACCCACAGTTTAAGACTTCACAGAACATGTATTGTTTTGAGTTTTAGGGCATATATTTTGAATGATCCTTTATTTTTACATTTACTTAAGTTTTAAGCAATTTTATTTTTATTTTGTAATTTATTTGTTTATTTTTAACGTTCCTTATACCTTTAAATCATAGAATATTATTATCTGTTTTTGAATTATTTAAATAATTCATTTGATCATTTATTAATTTTCATTTTCTTACTTTTTCAGATTAAAAAGATTTCAGTTTATAAAGCAATTTTGCTTTAACATTTTTGAATATTTAGCCCAATATTTTGTTTCACTTTCATCAACATAAATGTTTTTATACCTTTAGTTTTAGTAAATGAAATTAACCTGCAAAATGACAAACACTAAATTTTGAACCAATGTCGTCTATGATGGTTTCATAGGACACACGTGCCTAACTTCCGGTCTGTGTTTGGTTATAATAACAATATATGAACATTCTGACCACAGTGTGTTTTATAATTGCCTAAAACCACAATAAACTCTCCAAAACCCTGTCATTGTAATTCTACATAGTAAGTGGGAGAAAGGATGAAAACTCAAAACAGTGTCTTTACAATGACCTACTTAACAGTGTCATTATAGTGACACCTTCTGTAGCACAAGTGCACGTGGCTACTAAATAGGATGTTCTGCATCATCATAAATGTGAGCTGTGCTTAACCTTGCAAACAATTATCATATCATCTTTGAAATATAACTGCTTAATAAAAGAATTGGCAGTGGTCATTTTGGCCTGTTACCAAATGACCATCAAGACGGTAACAGTGCTAACATGGCAACTCGTACAACAGTTTTGACCAAACTGCATAATTGACACAAGACTCTGAGGAGAAACATAAACTGCTGATGTAAGAAAAGCCAGCACCTATGCTGCAGTTTGACTTTATAGCACATTGAAAATCAATACCTAGAGTACGCAGGTATTAGCAATCCCAAGCCAACAGGCATGAGCTTAGACACAAATGACAATAATTCTGAGTGCACCCAAGGTGTATAAGAAAGATCTTCTCTGTTTTAATTTATTAAATGGCTTGGTGATGTAGTGCTCTTACTATTAGGCACTAAATTCAAGATCCTACATACTGATCAAGCTGAAGGGCCCGAATCTTCAATCGGCTGTGTGTTAAATAAATAACAATGATATTAAAATCTAATGTAAATTGATACACAACTGCTGACAGAAGGAACTACGAAGATGACACTTTCCAGTCAGTCGGAGGGGATGCTGCATACAAACCAGGAACTAAAATAGATTGTCAGTCCCATTTCTTACTCACTGATCAAACACATCCAAATTGACCTATATAGGCAGTCTTAAAAATGAAAAAGAAAAAATGCATAAACATTTTTCTAGAGACGGACACAAAAGCCCCATAGAAATTCTACCCTGAAGGGACAAATGTTCAACATGCTCACATATAAATAGCTTGTACCAGAAACACTTTTTCTGAAAATGTTCTAGTTTTCCTTTCCCCTGCAAGAGTTTTCTAACCTGATGCTCTAAATATAGAATCTTTTTGCTAGCTCTCCAGCTTTTTAGGACTATAGTCAATAAATGCTTCTTATTGATATCTCAATATAATTACATACACACAAATGAACAGTCATGAAGATGCTTTGACTGTTAGCAAATTAATAAAATGGGCAGCAGAGGTCAACAATTGGATAAGCATTACAGATGTGCTTAACAGCCACACCCTACAACACCTCTCTCTATCTCTATCTCTTTCTTCTTCTTTTTTTCTTTGGCCTACAGTATACAACACACCACAATTCACAAAATTCAAAGAGAGAGACTGAGGATATGATAGATCGTTGTATGGATCTACCCCCATCCAAATGAACAACTGACCTGAAAAATAGGAACCCATGTGTATCATTGCCTAATGATTTTATTCCATCACACCCACAGTCGGCGAATTCAGGATGGATCCCCCAATATAAACAAGAGGGGGAGAAAAGAAGGGCGTGCCCAGCTGTCTAAACCCCCTATGCAGCCGGCTGCTCGTTGGCCAACGATGGCAGCCGCCTCGATAAAAAAACATGTATGTGTCCATGCAATCTCACATGCACCTGCATCCGTTCTAAGCGTTCCCCACCCGTTAAACCTACAAAAAAATGAACCCCACTATTTTCCTTTCACCATCATTCTGCCCTTCCCAAAACAGAACATGCATCTCCATCCACCCATCTTGCGTCCCCCCATATCCATCCCACTCTCCGCACACACTCACAGTACCCTGGCCTTTCCAGCTGCTCCAGAAACCTTCCATCTTGGTCGAGTCTGCGGCTGCCATGGTGCTGGCCTGCATGCTAGGCTGGGGTGAGGGGAAAGAATGCGAAAGGCTTTCTGCTAATGCTACTGTCGCTCTGCTGTTGGCTCCGTCTCTATCGTTTCCCTCTCTCTCTTTCTCTCTCACCGGTTCACACAATCGCATGAATGACCCATAGGAGGAGGAGACAGTGAGGAGGGGAGGCAGGGATGGAGGAGAAGGAGGACTGGGATACATAATGATTCTGCTGCCCACTGGTGGAGGAATGGAGAGGGCAGACAACAAGGGGAGAGGAAAGGGGTAATAGACTGAGAGATTTTTAAAGCAAATCAGAAGGAATGCAGAATTAATTGATTCATTTTTACAATAAAATTGTGTGAATTTTTATTGATACAAGTCAATGGTTACTAAGGCGGTCACTCACTAACATTCTGCCTATTGTCATACAGATTTCAAAAAACATAAGAATGAACGAATGGGTTAAATCCTTTGAATCAAACATATAATCTTTTACCGTTCTGTAAATAGGACCAATCCTGTTATTCCTTTTAAGATGCGGATCAGGTGGTAAACAGTTTTTTGCAGAACACATTGTGCTCATTTGGAGATGTAGTAATGGCTTTTCATCACTTGCTATATAAATTTCACTCTAGACTACTATAACAGTGTGTGTGTGAGTGTGTGTGTACTTGTACATCTTTCTTTTTTAGTGTGTGTGTGTGTGTTTGTGTGTGTGCGCGTCTGCGTACGGGCGTGTGTGTGTGTGTAAACGAGGACATCGAGAGGATGGAGAATGACTCAGCTTTCTCAGTTAAAAGAAACAGGGAGCACTTGCAGTGAAGCACCAGTCCTGTCTGCCTATTGGTTCCAGTGATCTTTTAGATAATCAAAAATAATAAACCTTAATAATTGCTGTTATTTAATGCCTGGTACACAACAAATAAATTAAGTCAAAAGCAAATATCACCATGGAATCAATATTCTCGTGCATTGAAAAAAGCTGCTTCATATGTAAATGTTTGGAAGACAACGCCATAAGTCACTGTCCCCTTATTTTGATCAGATATTACCTTGATGAAGAATCAACAAAAATGATGTCTAAAACCCTTTCTTTACTGCACTTGAGCGGGGCCATGACAATGGAAACCATTAATTGTTTGATTGTATTGAATATAACTTACTGTCCCATTCCTGGGAAATTCATCTCATGGCCAGTATGTAACATTGACATGACTACACATAACAGGGCATATTTCATATAAGGGCATATAAAGAAAAATTTCACAAAAATGAAAATTCTGTCATCATTTACTCACCTTCGAGTTGTATAATCTGTATACATTTCTTTGTTCTGATGAACACAGGGAAAGACATTTTAAAGAATGCTTATAACCAGACAGATTTTGCCCCCGATTGACCATTTTAAAAAATATGCTTTATAATTTTTTTGGTTGTGTTGAACACAAAATAAGACATTTTGAAGAATGTAGGACAGCAAACAGTTATGAAGCACCTTTGACTAGCATTGTATTTTTTCCTACTATGGTAGTCAATGGGGAGCAAAATCTGTCTACAGTAAGCTACTGGCAAACTTGCTGTAAAACAACAGCAAAGTTTAACAGTATAAGTTCTTAAATTACCTAATTTTTTAAAATAAATCACAAGGATGTGCTAGACAGGAAAACCTAACAATTAATGTTACAATTCCTTTTTCTTAGTGACCATCATACCCATTCTTGTTGGCCTTGTGTAAAGACAGTGTTTAAGGGTTGCATTTGCTTACTGATATTACCCATTAGCCTTTGCATCCTTTAAAACTTCACTCAGTGAGTGTGTTAACATGCACAGTCTTACTCCGGACATGATTAATAAGCTGATCACAAGTAAGGTCATGTAAACGCGTAAAACGTTTTTCTTTTATCGGGAAAAGCCCATAAACGGCGTAAGCAAAACCCGATGAGCAGAGGTAGTTTTTTGCCCATCACTCCGATTTTACGCTGCATGTAAACACCTTTACCGGTTTTCTCTCAGTTTTGTTTATGTGCGCAAGTCTGACAGCGCAATAGTAAAAGTCCCAAATAAAAGTAATAGTAAAAGAATGTATAAACGTTCCGCTCGACCGCTCTCGAATCATGCAGTTGATGTAGAAATGTAAAAATGAAGAACTATCGTTGCATATGCAGGTACTGTGGACGTGAGAAGAGCAATAAAAATACAGCTTCTGACCGTTTTCCCGCTTCATTTTTAATTACTAAACAGACAATTGACTATGACGTAACTGGATGCAAAAAACTCGTCAATTCTCAAACTTCCATGTAAATGTTTTTTATTTGCGTATAGCCTGTTTATTACTATGCATGTAAACAGATAATAACAGGTTTCTTTTAAAGCAGATTTTTGATAGATATCCCTTTATTTTGTGCATGTAAACGCACTCAATGATAAAACAATGCCTCATCATGGTTTCTTGTCTAGTGAGGTGTGGTACAGACGGTAATGAGACACTTCAATGCACACTGAACCTACACCATGATCCCATATGTCAGGTGATACTGTATATAACTGTAAACTGTAACCAGTCAAAAGCAGCTATAGCCGAAAGGAATGAAAACAGAAATAAGGATTTCAAATGAAATTCTTGCATGATGACTTCAGCACATTTGAAGGACAGGAACCCTCTATGTTTTCAAAGAATGTCTAAGCACTGCAGTGCCGTCAAAATATGACCCTGTATAGCTCCTGTATGACTCCAATACCCTGCTGAATAATAAGAGATTTGGGGAGGGAGGCCGATGACAAGAACGTGTTCAAATAAGATTAGCAATGGAAATCCCACATGTTTACCATCATGAACTTATCATCTTAAAGCTCAGCTCTATGAACTGTATATGTATGTGGATGAAGACATCAAAGCAAATTAAACCTCAGGTAAAACGTAGGCCATACTGATATTAAATGAATCAAATCAATTAGTGCCAGCTTTGATAACATTTATTTTCTTGCTAGATGCTCCCTTTTCGTAATAAAATGTCATATTTATTTCTGCATGACAACTCTTGCTTGTACTTTCTACTCATGTTTTACACCCCGGCAAGATTTAAAGGGATAGTTTATCCAAATATTGTCATCATTTACTTCCACTCGGGTTGTTTCAAACCTATCTAAATCTCTTTGTTCCAATGAACACAGAGGAAGATATTTGGAAGAATGTTAGCAATTTTCATTTCTGGGACATTGTCCACTACCATAGTGGGAAACATTTTTTGTATATTTTTGTTCTGTTGAACACATAATGAGATATTTTGAAGGATTTAGGAAAACAAAGAGTTATCGGGCACCTATGACTACCATTTAATTCTTCCTATAGTAGTCAATGATGGCCTGGAACTAAAAAATACTCACATTCTTCATTGGAACAAAGTAATTTATACAGCTATGAAATCACATAAGGGTGAGCAAATGATGACAGAATTTTTCGGTGAACTATCCCTTTAAGACCCAGACCTCCAAACAAGGATTGATATGATCTACATAACATTAGAGATAAATAAAGACATAAATAAAGCACTCTGTCGAAGGACTAATGCAATGACATCTATCCTCAGGGTTTATATATTCTGATACACCAGCCATCACATTTCTAGAGGCTTCGATGAGACGCTGAGCTCAAGAGAGGAGGGGGTGCGTCAAACACAGATGCTCTTTCGCAGAGCTCCACAGATACAGACAAAATGGGTGTTAACAACAGGCAACAGGAAAGCTGGGGTGCTTTGAAAGTGTTTGAAAGACAAATTTGATTAATTTAGAGTTATACATTAACATTAGTAGTATAAAGGATTTACAGCTGTCTGACAGCTATTTCCCTGGGTCCAACATTTCATTATACTCCCACTGTAGTGCGACTATATAAACACAAGATGGCAGCACTTAATAGCCAAACAGGGGAAACAGAACAGACTGAATCTGACTGGAACCATATAAAGATGTCAATACGTTAAAGGTGAGTCCAACACACATTATTTATGCATTTTGTGCAGTGCACACATCCCATACCAAACAAATGCAGTTCTAATCCACTATCTATAACACACTAAAGTAACAAATAGTCTAACTAAATAAAAACATGATACAATTATGAAGGAAATGACTCAGTATTAACCTCAGTATTCTATATTAATATAGAAATGCGAAAATTGGCCATGTGACCCACTGCTAACCAATCAGGTTCTTCTTTCAGCAGGCATGCACATGCTGCAGAGACATAAATTCCAAGTGAAGTGAAGAGTGAACCTTTTCTGTGTTTAAAGAAATATACTTTATAATATAGAAATATAATTCTATATTACAGTTTTTTCAATTACTAACATCCCTTTGACCGATCTGTAGTCACATTTTCAAAACTCTAAACACAATTATCACAACATCCGTCTGTTTTGACCCTATCATTAACACAATTCATGTTGCTTTTACACAATACTCAGTCGGATAATATGTTTCTAAAATGCTTACATTTTCTTATCAGTTAAAATGTATCAATTTTCTAATTAGTAATAGATTCCAATCTCAATGTGAGACATAGCTAGATGTTGGCGTCTTTCCATTACATGATCGTGAGCATCCAAATGCTGAAGATCATATACTGTAGATTGAAACGTTATTTTGTTCAAATTTTGCAATCTTTGAACCAAAGGCCATGCATTTTTATTACAGCAATTACATATGATGTGATGTGAGGCCAAGTATGGTGTTCCATACTCTGAATTTGTGCTCTGTATTAACCCATCTAAGTGCATACACACAGCAGTGAGTAACAAACACACCGTGAACACACACCCAAGGCAGTGAGCAGCCATTGCTGTGGTGCCCGAGGTGGGGTCTCACCTCAGCAGTGGTGTCAACGGTGGAGAAGAGCGCTGAAAATTCACTTCCCCCACCTACAGTCTCTTCTGGTACCTAGGCTCGAACTGGCAACATTTGGGTTACAAATCCGAGTCTCTAACCAGTAGGCCACGACTTTAAGTGTTAATTGGTAGTAGAGATGGTTAATGTTCTTTGTGTAAATATAATTAATCAAGGTAGATTATTTTTTGAGAGATTGAGCTAAAACCATTGTGCTCCGCTTCTAAAATGAATGTAATTGTGATACAGAAAAGTGTATTTTTAATGACGTTCCAGCTAAGGTGGGTAAAACATTGAGCATTTGTTTGCTTCATTTCACCGCCATGTGCACATGTCAACGCTGGATTTACGGAGAGTCTAAAATTAAAAAGCAGTGCTGTGCCATCAATACTGTATCCGATAGGAATGGCGCAGCAAATCTTATGTGAGTAAAACATATTTGTACTATGCGTCACTATTGCTTTGTTAGAGAGTACTTTATATGCCCTAATAGCCCTATTCACACGGGATTAGTATTACCTGGGGATCTTAATCCAGTGCAAATCGGCCATCTCTGTAATTTGTAACCTCACAAATTCACCCACAAATTACCTAACATATTTTAACACCAAGGTCCTGTGATAATATTAGTCCTGTGCGAATTGGCATCTCTGTGATTTGGCGGACTCACATATAATTTTTCAAGGTCTTATCCACCGTTTGCTAACCTCTTTTGATATTATTTCGGGTGCTGGGTTATATCCATTCCTGCCAACACTGTTGTTTTGGCCAGGAGTCTCCCATTTGTTTATTTATCATGTAAACTATGGTAAAATTTCTGTCCGGTTCGCGATTACGGATCTCAAATGCTGACAGGTACGGTTATATATCGCAATAAATATTATATAGGCTATAAAAACTTTTCGCAAACTATTACGTTTTACAATGTTAAACCCAGGTGACGTCAGAAGTAGACCTCATACAACAGTATAAAATAATTAAACAGGCCAGTTCATGAAAACTGTACATATTAAGTAGATAACTGTTTCAAGGCATACTTAAGATGGTTATAGACAATTATTTTAACAAAACTCTAGATGTGGAAATGTACAAAAGAAAAGGTCCACATAAACACAGCAATACAGCCAGATTTGACATATTTATAGTTTATACAGTATCCCTCACTCTCCACTGGGATGGTTTCCCATCAGTGAAAGGAAGAGATCAATGAAAAGGCTTTTTATAAATCTGTAGATTTTACTGCACTGTTGCAGGTCAGCCAGCTTCTTTATTCTTTTTCTTTGCTTAACACAATCTACAGTATTTCCTGAGGTCGACTGAGAGCTGAAGACATAAACACCAGATGCAGACTGCATTCAGGTGTAAAATAAAAACTGCGGGTCTAAAATGAAGGGGATTGTGCAAGAAATGTTTCTAATTAGTTTTAGAAGGATATTTATATAAAATATCAGTGTGACATTTTTGAAGTTTCTGATAAATGTTGCATATTGGTTGTTATATAGAGGGATTCTACAGTATGTGCATAATCTTCTTCTGATGAGCTGAAAAATCACATCAGCCGAGCATCAAATAGACTCTAAACTACACTTATATATTCTCATAATTCTTTAATCCTTTTGTAACCCTATGTGAGAATTAAATCAATGTGCTAGAACAGAACAGTCACATTTGAGACAACTATAAATTTACCACATTAAATTAGTCTGCCTGTATGTAATATTAGGAGAATACTGAATGTCAATACATGATATGAGCTGGCCTATGCTTGCATGGTTTTGTAACGGAGGGCTGATTCTCAAGAGGCTTTGAAATGTGTTTTTGTTCCTGTTATTAAAGTTTCCAAACTGAGGGAAGCCATCAGAATAGTAAAAGTAAAATTTAAAAATAAAAGTAATTTTACATTTTTACTTTATTGTATCATAGAATTATCTTTAAATGTCCACTGTGTAATTTACATTTAATTTTTATTTAGAAGATTTTATTAACAGTATTATGTTTAGTCTGCAATAAATAAGTTATGTTATGACGTTTCATCTCAAAACATTCATAAAACACAATAAGATCAAATAACAAATAACTGTTACAAAAAATTGATTCTGATACAATTTGCTATAGCGTCCAATATTCTGGCTGAACTGCTGTAATGTAACATAAGTCTCAAACATATAACCATGCAGCCAATTGTACTTTAGAGCCCGTTGAGCCGCCAGGTTTAAACAGTCCGCAAAGAACCTCACGTGAACTAATCCGGCTATCTCTGCAGCCGCTGACATTTTAGATGCATTGTCAGTCACAAGTACGGTATCTTTGACTTGTATTTCCCATTGTGATTTTCAAACATTGCCCTTGTCTGAAGAACGTGTGAGACGAGTTCCCATTGTGGAGATATGCAGTGACAAGTTATGGTAACGTATACTTCTGTTGCTCGTGATGTCCAAGCATCACAGGAAATTGAAACTCTGTTCGCTGAAGAGAGTGACAGCATAACAGTTTGCTTAACTTCATCATACAACTGAAGGATTGCTGTTTCTGTTAAAAACTGGCGTTTGGGAATTGTGTAGCCCGGCTCGCAATCTTGAATATCGTGAATCACAAGGGAAGAACCCAATTGCAGGCAGCGATATCAGGGGTAACAAAAGGGATTTATTAACATAAAATGCAAAAAAAAACCCACGATGTGGTATAACTGAGAAAACAGGATAATCAACAGGAAGTAGACTCACTAATACTGGACTAAACAACACTTGACCTAAACTAAACACTACTAGACTTGACTTGACAGATATATCTATTATGAATACGAGCATTAAGTACACAAGTAAGTACCATGAATACACATGAGTAAGCACATGAATCCACAAGTAAGCACAATGAACGAGCAAAGGACAATTAACACGAGGGCATTATAAAGGGAGACTAACAAAGGAAGATAACAATGGGCAGGTGTGGGTAATGGGACACAGGTGGAAAGCTATATGAGGAACGAGAGAATGCATATTAAGTCATGAGGACAACATGTTTCTATCCACAAGTCATGTTTCTATCCACACAAAACATTGGCACACAAAAGGTTTTGCAATGACTCTGCCACAAGATTAAGAAAGACATGACATGGAGAGGAAGAATCATGACACTTAAACCAATTGTCTAAAGCCTTCATTTTCTAAAACACTGTATGGCAGTAAATCCTGTCATGTGAAACAAATTAATGAGAGCGCCAAGACGTGGGCGGAAATAAAAAAAAAGCTTCAGACAGTGTTGATTGCTTCTGAAATGACATGTTTGTGCTGCTACCTGTTCCCAGGGCTGACCGGACTGGGTGGTGTCTTGTCACATGGAGATGGAGATTTGTTGTGCTACCGCAGTACTTGATTTTTGTTTTGCAGTGCTTGCATATCGCATGACTCCAATGTCAATGTATAGATGCATGCATCGCTAGGGTTTTATGACGATGAATCGTCGAATCGATATTTTGAACACAGCATTATTAGCGATAGGTTGCAATTCGCAACCTCATCGCCAGATGCGATTAAATTTCATACACTTGACTTTTAGGAAAAGTATGACCTGATGTTTACTAAGCCTATCCTACTTAAAACATGTGCTTAACCCTACCAAATCCGTGCAACTATCAATGTTTTCATCCCTTTTTAAAAACTGGATGTCCAAGATAGGCTAGTTAAGAAGCGTGATAAGGGAGAACAAGCTCTTAAAAACACAGCTATTGGTAGACACATTTACCTTTCTCCCTGGTTAGACCTTGGAAGTTGGCGGGTGGTGCTGTCTGTCTTTCCGAGCCCCTGCGGCCTTGACTGGATCGTCTCATTTCTCCTCTGGGAACCTCGCCAATAGGATGCTCCACCTTCAACTCTGGCAGGCCCAGACTAGGGACTTTGGTCGTGCCGACCTTGGGCTTCTCTTCAGTAGTGGGTGTCTGTTCATTAGGAGCACAGGTTGGAGTCGGAACAGCCGGAGAAGGAGTGGGAGTCACATGTTGTGCTGTGGTTGAAGGAGGGGTTATGGGGTTTTTGACCGGCTGTGCAGACTCATGGCTCAATCTCTTAGGACTTTCTTCCCCACAGGACTCCAGAGCCAGTTCACTGTCCAGTTCTGCCTCACGCTCCTCCCTCAAGATGCTGTACTGCATAGGACCAGAGGCAAATGCAGGAGCCGTAACAGGAGCAGAAGACAGGACGGTAGGTACTGTGGACGGTGGAGTGATGTTTGGCTTCTTACTAAAGCTCATGTAGTCAGAAGTAGGAGCTTGTGGAATAGGCTCCTCAGATACAAGCTCAATCTCAGAATCGCCGGATTCTGCACCGGTTCCCTCAACATCCTGGGAAGGAGGAGAGATGGCTGGGGAGGGTTTTGTGGGGGAGATCTTCACCTCTGTTGTGGATCTATCTGAGGTGGGATGAGATGGTGAGCTGGGGGATGCTTGAGTTTTGTCTGGGGTACAGCTAGTTATTTTAGTTTCAACTGCCTGGATGTTAGGATCTGACGGAGAGTCAGATTCATCTATAAAAATACAGACAGAAGAAGGAAAGATAAAGATAATAGTTTTGCAAGAGGTAAGGTGTGCCATGGCCATCTGCTCTTCCTAAATCACCATCCCATACTTCGGTCTCTCAATAGTGAATTGATGTTCCATACGCAAGGCAAACAGTTTATTTCACAATGCAATCTTCAGTCACAATATACACTTACAGTTGAAATTTAAACATTTGATCTCAAGTGTAAATATATTTTATGAATGTTTGGAATGTCCTAAAGTTTAAAATTGTACAAATACACCTACATAAGAGTTACCCAACAGCTTCCACAGGAACAGGACCATCTAGTGGATCTATTAAACTGAAGTTTCTTTGTCTGGGTGATGCTTACCTGTGAGAGGCGGTGTAGATGACTCGGGGCTGTCATCCTCTGCTTCCGAGAGAGTTACAGTGGGCACTCCCTCAAGTCCCAGACTCAGGATACTCTCCTTCTCTGAAGCTGTAACTGTCGGACTATGCTGGACTGTGATGGGCGATTCAGATGTAGGAGGAGTGTCACACAGGGTAATTTTTACCGGGCTGGCACTGCTACCTGTACCCGGAGAGCGGTACGGCTGATAGTCGGACAGTTCTTCATCCGAAGGTTCTTCCACATATGGAAAGGTCTGAGAGTCATGAACTGCAGCAGAACCAAGGTCTTCCACATCCACTTCTACAGGTGATGGGCTCTTCTCTAGCATGGTATACTGGGTGGGCTCTGAGAGACCACTCATCCTCCAGTCCTCGAGAGGGCGCTGTGAGCTAAGGGAGTCCTCTTTACTGGTGATGTCCATGTAATTGTAAGACGAGTCGAATGGATTTTCATAGTCAAGTGTCTTGTAGGAGCTGTCACTCAAGTCTCCAGTGGAAGTTATTTCGATGCCAGAGTCTGAGGTCAACAGGAGGGAATGAGAGCCAGAGATGAAGTCATCTGTATGTGGTGTTTGCTTTTCCTCAGCTCTGCCCAGGTTGCCAGAAAAGTAAGAGGTGTCTTCATGTGAGGCATAACTTTGATTGGACAAGAGGGAGGTGTATAGGTCACAGTCATCAGTGGATGTCTTTTGGAAGGTCAATTCAGATTTATCTGCATGGGAGGAGGACAGGAGAGGGGAACATTAGTAAGATATATATTTTTTATTATGTTATTTTAACATTATTTTAACTTTATAAAGTAATCTAAAGAAACAATGCTAATACAACTTCTTCCTCTAAAATTATGCGATTTTCCTGAAGGAATTCAAATGTTGAATTTGTTGAGAGAGGAGATGACCTTTACACTTTAACACATATATTCACATCCCACTCATCAACGCAATGAATGTACAAATCAAATCTACCCAAATTTATACTGTGACAAATATTTTCAGCAGTATTATTACTGTATAAATAATAAATCAGTGAATGTGTTTGACCTCTGTCTGTTTCTGTAATGTCACTGACGCACACTTTCACATGCCTTGCATAAAGTTTGCCACTTCATGTGACTATGACAATGTATTGTTTGTGCATTTTTGCAATTATGTTAGCAAGACAATCTCACTTTGTCCAAAACCTAGTTGTAACATGTTTTCTGACACATCCTTTGTTTATTTTTGTTTAGGTTGCCACTGTGCTCAAGTGCCCTTCAAAGTGTTTCAGTGGGGCGTGATAGTGACTGCCCTTATCAGCAGTCAATGACAACACAATCCTGATCTTATTTGTCTAATAGTCCTTCCCATCACATTGGCTTGCTCTCTTTCTATCCTTCTCTCTATTGTTGTGCCTATTTTTGGTAGATGTCAGTTTTTCAGCTCAATGTCTATCTGCAGGTCGACTGCAGTGGTGTCACAGCAGGGCTGGAGAATCTTAAGCACGCACACACGCATGAACACACTGTGTCACACAATGTTATCGAGACAGATAATGAGCAGATTTGTCATGACACCAGAATTTGTGTGCCTCAGGCTACAAAAGAAAACAAAAAATACACATACGTGTAAAAAAAATCTGGAAGATCTAAAATATGTTTATGCATGTTTATGTATTCAGTATAAACATACAGAATAAAAATAAAAGCATACAAAAAGATACAGCTTTAATCGATAAATACTGATTATTGGCACATATATCAGTACATCTCTAATAAAAACAAATATTCAGAATGTGGAAGAAAACATGCTCAAATAGTAAGGTGCTTTTTTGTATATTATATTTAATATTGAACTGTTTCAAGGTCGGTTACTGCTGAATGTGGTTCTTATAAAAAAGTTCTTATGAAAAAGAAAACAACCGTAGAAAACACTGTACATCAAACAGGTGTACATCATGTAAAATGCATCCTTGAGGAAGTGTTAGAAAATACTGCATATTCAAGAATTTAAAATTATAATATTTATATGCAAATTTAAAGCACATTTAGTTTAGAGTAGTAAAGTAAATTTATCAGTGGCTGATTCTATTATGCTTTTGCCCAAATTGTAGTGCTAGTTTTCTATGAAATATTTTTTACTACTATTATCGTTATCTCATACTGTACTATGCTCATTAACAAGCTCAACGTTTAAATTTTGGAATTTAAAAAAAATAGAATGTTTAATAACAGGTGCTCTTTAACAATAATAACTGTGGATAATGACATGATTTATGTAAATCTCTTTCCTAACCTCACCCCACTCCATCAGAAAGCATGTTCCTCTATCTCCAAACTGCCCTACATTCACTGGGCAAACCTACTCCACTGAGACTCTATTTTTAACCATCAGTGGCTAAGAAATGTGTGGATCTATGGAAAAAGTGCACAGAATCACCTGCATGGACCACTCGCAAGACATCACATTTCATTCGTTCTAGGAATACCAGCAACCCACACCAACCTTGTCATAAATTCAACAACAACTGATATCATAACTAAAGGATTGATTCTCTTACATTGTTATTAGTTAACTGAAAATGAACATTTCATCAGCTTTGTTTTAAGAACGTCACAGAAGTGTCTCGGCATGTCTCAGTATTCATTCTGACACAATCTCACACATGTTCATCCTCACACAATCTCCAGCCCACATATCATCACCCTTAACATTTAACCAGTTCGCAAGCCATGAGTCATCCTCTCCAAAAGTGTTATATCGAGAGCAAATGGTGGATTTAAGTGTTGATCTTTCACTTTTCATAGGCCTTCATATCAAAAAGTTGTTTTACCAGTACTAGGGATGATATGAAAACCACTCCTAAAGCAAGTGGACTGCCGAGCCTTTAAACCTTATAAAACTAACTTTATATAAGGGATGTCCTTGAACCTATTCACTAAAGACCTGGTGTGAAGGTTTTTACCCCAGATGACAACAGAAAATACTGAAAACTGAATTTGGCATGCCCAATTGTAAATGCACATCGTGTCCACATACAGTTGTTTAAATACAAAATGTTGGTGTCACATTCCAAGAAACCCCTCCAAATTTCATAAAACACTGCTGAAAGTGATAAACGTTATAGTACGTGTTGTCAGTCCTATGAAAAAGACCCCAAAATAACTTGCAGACAATTGTTCTTGATTCAAGTGTCAGTAACCAAACAGTTCCCATCCCCCATTGACTCCCATAGTATAGTAATCCATCTCATTTTTTACTTTTTTTACTCTATGTATGATTTTGGGATTAGTTTGACCCTTCGACATACAAAGGACTAGTGTTTAATCTAATTTCTTGTTTCTTGATCCCATTGGCCTTACACCGTGTCTACACGGGACGGGACAGGTGTGACGACAAAAGACATTAGAAACGCACTAGAACCCATTATAATTTCAAATATTTTCCACACTGGATGCGATGCGGCGAGACACGACAAACCCATTAAAAACAAGCAGGTTGTCATGTCGCTTCGCACCTGGCGGGTCCGGTGTAGACATGGTGTTAGTAATTCCTTCCCGCACTCTGTGTTATTTTCTGTTCAGCGTCAGGAGGACCATCTTCAAAGGAAAACACGGATGAAGCAAGTATTTTTTTTGCAGTGCATTATTCATGTTCATTTCATTATTCACATTCTTGCGATATATGTACATTACATATACAGCCGAAGAACAAAATAACGGACAATATTTCTGAGTTTAAAATGTACTAGCCTATTTCTAGTTATGCGTTTATGTAAGATTATACTTTTTGTTTTATTTTGTGAATTACCAATTTTTTTTAACCAAATTTCAAATAAAAGTATTGTTTCAATTTGCATTTATGTGCAGAAAAGGAAAAACGGAGGAACAGGTCTGTTCGATACAAGATGCTCTGTATTTTTTCTGACCTCAAATTTGCCAAAGAAACAAGTTCATATTCACTCTAAAGCTATACAGCAGTAATATTTCTAAATGTATTTAGGAAAAGTTAAATATTTTGTTATATGGTAACCTTGATGGTTATCACAGTTTTCATGTGTCTTGACATTCTGTCAGTCCTTAACATTGCTGATGGAGGACTCTGTGTCAATCCAGGGGTTGATATAGGTTATATAATGTAATGTATTACAATTACTTTATTGGGTGGTTATCACAACATTTATTAATAGAAAATGATTGAAAAAAAGACATTTCATCATCACATTTTTTGATGTCAATGGGATATTTACAAACAAAACGTCACTCTTATTTTGAGTATTTCTAATGAAAAGCATGAGGAAGTGAACATACATTTCCCTAATGACTCACTGAGGAATAAAATGCTCACTAAGACATTACAAACAACTTCCTGTATAATATACTTTATACAATTCAAAAGCTTTCTAATAGCCGATCATATGTCTATAAGCACTGTGTTAGAAAAGCACTGTGAGGAGTTTATCTAAAAAAGTTGTGAAAATGGTTTTATTCATATTCAATGTCATAAATGTGATTACCTTGAACATTTTGTTGACCTAGAAAGTTTTAATATTCTTTTTTTACAGGTTTATTTAACTTTTATAAACGTTTTGTGTTTTTATTGTATATGAAAAATACTTTTGCACTCAACTGTAGGCCTATGTACATTTACACATAATCCTGTACCTTTGCATCTAGTCATATTTGTTCTTAAACAATATTCAGATTGAACGCATTTCTGTCAAAGGTTATTGTTCACTTCCGTCCACTACATTATTCAAGCACAAATGGATGGCTTTATTCCAATGAATCAGTGGAGTCATTACAAACACACCCATTTGACTCATACACCATTACTTCTATTGCTCAACTGCTCTATTTTACAAAAACGGAGAAATATCATTTTGCATGGTTGTATAATGGTATTAAAACAAAGTTTTGTGCTAAATTCTAACCCATAATGGTCTCATAAAATACTATCTCAACCATTCATCCTGCCATGCACCCATTCTCCAAATCCAGTAATCCACTTATCCTCTGCACGTTCACGGGAGGGAGAACTCATCTTAGTTCATTTTAAAATCAATGTTAAACAAAAATAAACAGTCCTAAATGTGGATATTGGCTGATTTTCAACAGGCCTAGCCTTATTGTACTGAAGGTGAAATAGTATAGCATAGCAGCCCTACAGCTATCAATCAGCTAATGAGACAGATAAGATCTGATAAGAGGATCACACTTCAGGACTCCGGTATAAATCAATCTGGTTTTTAGCTTAGACATCACTTTGTGAAGCATGTATATTGAGGCCCTATATGATCATACGAGCAATATTTGTTTAATAGTTTTTGATGATAGCTGTTTTGATGCCCAGTTTTCAGAAGATTTAAATTATGCATGTAGCTAAAGTATATAATGTTTTCTTAAAAAATATTTGAACCGACCTCTTTAAACATGGGTCATCTTAACCTGACACTAACAATACAATTGCATAAATATTTAATGTAGATTGAATTATCGATCAAAGAATAGAACAATACTCTTATTTGGATGTGAGAGTTTTTGCAAAGATTAAGAACCATAGGATAATCTGTGGGGATATTTTTTGGTCACAGCAGGATATCGTCATATCACATCTGACACTGCATCCATATAGCTGTGGGGTCTCAGCATGAAGACTATCTGATTACCGAGCGTCTGATGGTTAACTAATGATGCATTAGCAAATATTGTAAGATATAAAAAAATATTCAAAGATGATTAACTATTATATAGGTTTGCCATGATAAAGGTTGCTCAACTATGAAAACATTTCACATTCGTCACTTTGCAATGGCCTAATTTGGTTAGATTAAAATAAATAAATTAAAAACTATGTTACTGTATATAGTGTCACAGGGTACTCCAAATCAATCTACAGTACACTTACTTTTACTGTATACAATTACTGTAATTATCTATTTATTGTTATTTTTAAATGATGGCGATAAGAGATTTTACAATCTTTGTAAAATATGACTACCCATAGCCATTTTTAGATTAGTTGACCGTTTTATATATTAAAATTAAGTTACACTGTACTTGTGGTTACGTTATAACAGTTCCCTCTGTTTAATGATAAACCACATATTACATAATCCAACTGCATTTAAAAAATTGCTCTCTTTCTATCCTCACAGTATTAAAAATATACATTAAATAGAAAATGGCCTTTTTCTGTATTAACAGCTTTAATTTGAATCTATAATTAAAAACTCTGAAGGTGGAACAAGATAAATATGTACAGATTGAAAGTAGGGATGCTCCGATCCGATATTTGTATCGGAAATCGGCGTCGATACTGAATAAAATTCTAGATCGGGAATCGGTGACAAATTGCACCGATACCCGATCTAGCTGACATAAAATTTCTGCTAGGCGATGTAAAAGTTCCTGGAGACACCGGCGCTTAAACACTCTCGTGGATGTGCTTTGCGAAGCGTGTGACATCATACGCTAGCAACGTTCTCTGTACGTAGTGCGCGTGAACAAGCGAACATATCTTACATTGAGCAGCGAATAGCACGGAGCGAGCCAAAATATCTGCCATTTAGATTTACTTTAGAACAGCTACGCCAAGAAGTTACACCGCTGTTTGCAATACATGCGAAGTAAATGTTTCGAGGGGTGGTGATAAAGCTGTTCATTATAATACTACTAATTTAAGCACGCCGAGTTCAATAAGCTGAAGAAACTAAAACGAGACGGTACGAAGCAGCTAACTTTGGAGGAGACAGCGGAAAGAATTCAGAAATTTCCATCTGGTAGTGTGAAAGCAGCGAAAATCACGGAAAGTATACTTAATTTCATTTTTATGGATTTGCAACCGCTGTCCTTCATAGCGAACAATGGCTTTAGACCACCTGTAGCCGCGGTACGACATGGTGGAGCGTAAATATTTATCTGAGACCTGAACTGTACCAAAAAGTCTGCAAACACGTATACGAACAAAAATAAAGATGTCAATGCAGTGAGTTTTGGAGATAATTTGATTTTGAATTTCTATTTGTACCGACTAAACTATTATATCTTTTTCCGTTTATTTTTACATGTGCAGTTTTACCAAGCTAGGGAAGCTAGTGTTTTATTTATCTTTCGGTGTTGGATGTTAAATTTGATTTCCACTAAACTTTAGCTTAGTTTAGTGGACTTTGCTTTAATGACTAAAGCATTAAAAAGAGCAGATTCCTGTTTGAATATCTAAAGCTGTAAAGCTATTTTTTTGATCAATTTCAGCTGCTTTATTGTTTATTATGCATTGATTTTTAAATTATATTTGCACATAACAGTTATTCAGAGATTTTGTTTCCATTAATTTATACCTGTTTATCATTGTTAAGTCGAGCTTGATGTCTTGCACAGCAATGCACACAGTTTATTAAGTAATTGTGCAATTTAAAAAGGTTACCTTAGTATCGGTACTCAGTATCGGCCAATACTGAATCTCAGGTATCGAAATCGGTATCGGAAGCAAAAAAGGTGGATCGGAGCATCCCTAATTGAAAGGACAACTCAATATTCACTGTAAAAAAAATTGTGTATAAACTGTACTGCCGCCAAAAAAAAACTGTAAGCTATCCATGCAATTTTACCGCATTAAAAAAATGTACCATGTTTTAACAGTACAATTCTGTAAAGTTACATTTTTTGGACATTATGCATGGCAAATCTGCAAAAAACAAAAGAAATACAAAGAACATATTTTTAGGATTTTTTTCAGTAATCCAAGCCTTTGTTATTGTACTATTGTTGTCCAATTGTAAGGGTGAATTTTAGACTGGGCTTTTTATTGAAATGGAGCGATGAAATAAGATGACCAACATGCTTGGTCTGCCTTGGTCTTTCTTGGTTTTCTATACCACCATCACAGCTCTCACATCACACATAAAATCTAAGTCTATAAGATGTTTGAATGTAAATGTAAAGTATTGATTTCTGTGCGGTAAGTGATCTCTGCAGGTTACTTTAAAGTGCCATGTTCTCAAAGACAGCTGGGGTTCAGTGGATTACTGTGGTATAAATCAAAAAGTTAGCGTAGCAAACAAGAAATATATATTAAAAATGTAAAAATCCAATATAATATTTACATTTCTTCATTTATCCAAAGCGCCTTACAAGTAGGACAAGGAGAGCAAATAAACATTTTGTCAACATGCTAAACAGTACCGTTAGTTTACAAGGCCATGCTACTAGGAGGATTGAAGCTGAGGTAAGCAAAGGAGAGAATGACCATCAAGATATATTTAAGATATATTAAATATAATAGGCATTGTATCAGTTATGCCTTTACTTGAAATATCTATCATTCTAAAACACAATATTTTACTTTACACAAATGCATTGTTAGAGACCAGGGGCTGGAAGCTCAAACCTCATAACTATTAGGACTCATAAAACAGTATAAAGTAATATCAAACAAACAGGTTGTGGTTTTGGATCACTGACCACATTAGCCTGTCACTTTTGTAGGACTATGATAAATTAACATTGTGTATAGCATTCTGTACAACAACATTAAAAGTCAACCCCTCTATTATTATGAATTTAAATTTTGAAATTGAATATTTTTTGTATTCTACTTTAATAAATAAATACAACAACCAAAAACAAGACCTGACACAGTGAATAGATGATATTAGACTGAAATAATGTGCGAGTTAAACTTTAAAAAATCTAATATTTAAAATACCTCTGTACTGTAACAAAGCACTACAGTCACTTACTGACAGTCAGTCAGTAAGCCAAGGTAATACGTCAACTAAGAACAAGGCCCCGTTCGAAACACCATTTACAGAGGTCTGACGCAGCTTTGCATACATACAAAGTACACGGGATAACCGCATTACCTGTGGAGGCAGTTTCCATGACAACAGGGAGCGGTTGCCGATCGCTTTCGGGATGGCTGAAGAACTGCTTCTCTTCACTTGAATCGTCCTCCACGTCTCTCAAATGCCGCTGGTCTCCCAAATCATCACGCCGGGCCGTGGTGCTCCCAAAGCGATCAGTCTCCTCTGGATAGTCCTCACACCAACCTTCCGCCGAACCCGCCTCCGATTTCACAGACATTGCTGATGGCTCGTTGTGCGATGCTTTTCAACAGACGCGGTCACACAGGCAGAAGAAAAGCTGACTGAAGACTGTTGTGAGGCTGTAAACTGCGTGAAGTTGTTTTGGGCAGGCCGAGCACTCCAGAAGGGACTCACGCTGGTGAAAATGGCTTGTTTAGTTGAGTGTTTCGGAGCTGACGTCACCGTGTCTCGGGCTCAAAGTGGGCAGGCGGCTTTAAAACACACACGCATTAACTTGAGAGCTTGAAAGGTATAGTAGCCTATTCACTTCCAACATCTTAAATTGTTGTTGTTGGAGTGAGTTAAATAAGTAGCCTAAGCATACTTAGCCTGAATATGAATTTTAGCCGAAATTCACATATTTTTTGCTATATAAAAACGAAAAATCTGAACTAATGCAACCACGTCTAAATTGCATTAAGTTGTTCTGAACATTGTCTTAAGTTACATAGAAGGTGGACTATTGTCTTATTTTAGGAAATAGCGTCATCTTGTGTTTTCACAGCTAACTACAGTGTGTGTGGAAGTATGTGTGGACGACTATGTCTTAGAAATAATAACACGAGTGTGTCAAAGGTAAGCAAGATTGTTTCAGCGGCAACAACACGCACGTTATGTGGCCCAAACTTAACTTCCGGTAGACCTCCGCAATGAATCAATAAATGTTGAGCAGTTTTGATTTGACACAATAAATATGCAACGAAATAATCATATAAATTAATATAAAAATAAATCAAAATAAATGGATATATTAAAACCAAACATTCCGGAAGTTATTTTCGGGCCAGGCGCGTGCGTCCGATATGCAAGTAACAGCTGCATTCACTGTAAGCATAAAGTGCTTAGATATAGATGCCAAAGAAATTCATTTTTTAATGGGTTGTGTGCAGTGCAGCATTTATGTAAATGTTCTAAGAAAAGATAAATTAATTTGAATTTGAATCAATAAATAAATAATTAAAGATAGATATGTGGCTGTTGTATAGTTGCGTAGAGAACCGTTTTAATAGTTATTTTATTTTTGCACATTCAGGAGTTAAGGGCAGGGGCGTCGCAACCGTGGGGGATGTGGGTGTTTTAACACCAACACTTTTCCCGGTGAAAGGGTTAAACACCCGCACTTTTTTTTGCAGTTTTTCAGCAGTTTTGTAAAAACGCCGTCGCTCCAGCGTTTCTCTTGCCGCTCTGTGTCTGCGCTCGATGCGGCTGCTTCCTCTCCTCTCCCACTCAATCAGAACACCGGCTTTGAGTGTGACCGGATGATGATTGGCTGTTCTGTATTAAGTCCCACCTCTCTTGGTGTGTTAGATTTATCGGTTAGCTCGTGCTGAGGAGGCGGGAACGGTAATGGTTATTTACGCCTTCCTTTTCCAGCGACTTTGAATGAGTGTTTATGCTTTCAACGTTTTTAAATAACCTTGATAGGTGTTTGGGGAGATGTTCTGTTTATGTTTTGTTGATATGTCGAGTGTTTTCTGAATTATATTTAGTTTTTAGACTAATGCTAATTGCAAATTGGGATATTGTTCAGAAATAGCTAAATTGGGTTATTTATGTGGCATGCAATGTATAAAGTAACTGTGATGAAGAAGGCAGGGAATAGACGAGGAGGAGGGACAAATTGTCCTTGTTAAGCAGTGTATTTACGGGTTTATTGATTTTGATATTTTGAACATTGCTTTTTTTGTTTAGCTGAATACTTTTGTGGATACTTATCTATTATGTTTGATTGTACCTGTTGAAGAACTATGAACGAAAAGTGTATATTATTTTAATGTTTAAAAACAGAAAATTGTAACATTATTTATACCACCAGAGAAAAAGCTTTGTGTGGGCGTTTTTTTATATCTCCCCTTTTCAAGGTGCAAGTAAGCAAACTTTAGCGGTCACAGTCACAGTCCTGTCAGACCCATGTCACTATCAAGCCTACCACTGTCTTTCCCCCCTGGGATTATTAAAGTATTTCTGATTCATTAGCAAGTCTACTGTTGTGTATTTTCACAACAGAGTTTTGACTTATTTTCTGTGTGTTCCGAATGTGTTTTTATACTTTACTAGTATCACACATTTAAATGGGAAGCTTTTTATATCTTGTATGTTATACCTTTTGTACCTTTCTGTCATTACGTTCAACGTTTTCATTGTTAACAAACAAAACACATCCATCCCCCGCACTTTTGAAAAGCTTGCTACGCCCCTGGTTAAGGGTATCATGTTTTGAGGGGTGACAGACAGGAGAAGGTATATGACCTGTCAGTGAGACACGAGGCAATGTAAAGGGAATATATTTTCTTTATCATATTAGTAATGGAATCTTTCCTTTAACATTGGTTTATGCAATACAAAAAAGTCAATAGTTACAAATTGCCACAAGGTGGCCTCAGAGTCTAGTTTTTATCAATGCAAACACATAGATGGACTATTGACTTCAGCCCATATGAGTGGTCACAACGGTAGACACATTTATATTTTTTTAATTTGTAGTCCTGTAAAATTAGTGTCCTGGAAATAATAGGCTACGCATAATATGAATTGATAAACATGCATTTTAATTTTAAATAAGGATTTCTTCCTTTTAATCAGTCGAAAGTAAAACTTAATTGTAATTTTGATCACTGACAGCTGTTTATCCAAACTGTTGTTATAGCATATGTACAACACACCCACACACAAATCAATTTACATTGAAAAAAATGTATCATGCTGCATTTGTGACAAGCCAATGGAATCTGCCATCTGTGGAGTCAAACCCTTGATTTGCTAACCATGCTTTCTATTCAGGCACACAGCAGTCAGAGCAGATGGCCAATCAATTGAGAGAGTCCTAAATTAATACACATATGCATGCATGCACAAATGCAGTCCCAAGCTGACTACTGATCCACTGAACTCCGCTCATTTCAATTCAATTTGCATAAAGAGCATAAATTTCGCATCAGTGTTCCATTTCTATACTCTCCCGTCATCTTAATTCATATCCCTAAATCCTACATGTTGAGAACATGGATCATATTTGATGGGATGGAAGGTCATACATTCTTGAAATCGTCTGTGTGTGTTACTTATTAAACATAATAAAAGCCAAAACCAAAATTTATAATAAAATGTACACATTTTCAAATTATTTGTAGTTATCAATATATTGAACAAAAATATGCACACCTCAATAGAATTTAAGTGTGACATAAAATGTAAGTGATATTCAAAAAACAAGATGAAATGAGATTAACAGGAAAAAAGGAAATAATCCACATAATATATAATGGTGTGCTCATTTTCATCTGAGAACTCATCTGTCAACAGCAAGGTCATCATTACAAATACATATTCAGTTACATCAGAGAATTACAGCAAACAACCAAGTGTAAAAATTGGGCCATGGATTTGTGTGTGCCCTTTTACCACAGAGAAGCTTTCGGTATTGGTATTGATAATCCACAGCGTTTTTAGATTGTAATCCCTTTGTTGGAATTATGTATACTGGCAAAAACTCAGAGACAGGAATTTTGTCAGATATGATGTAAGTAAATCCATTGGAACTTATATTGCAGTTGTTCACTTGGCTGGTCTTGCCAGGATGCAATAACAAAAAGGGCTTAGATGGGTTTTTGGTATTAGTGGGAATGTGAAGATTTCATATGGAAGTTAATCTTTAATCTCTTAAAATAAAGTTATACTTTAAAATAATTGTGTTTTTTACTACAGCTAAGCGGCTGTGTTTTCATAAAAGCAATATTTAAAATAAAATAATACATCTGATTACATGCTAATGTTGATCCCAAATACAGATTGACGAATTGTTTATTCCGAATTGAATATTGTGAGAGAAGGGCCCTTGATCTCTGATCTGACAATAACAATATCCATAAACATTAATGTTTACAATGCAAATACATTGCCTGTTGCCTGAGACATCTGGAAGATAAGTGTTTCATGTTTATTGAACAATAACAACAACAACCTGATTGAGAGCTTTTCCGTGAAGTAAACTGGCAGAAATATCATCTTTCCATCCTTGTAGAGAAGAGAAAACTGACAAAAACATATTTAGAACTACTTTGCTTTGGAAAATAACACAGCAACCATGCAGCATTAAATGAGTGACAGTATGAATTAACACATCCTTCGATCCCCACTTCAGTTGGCCATCCATTGAACAAAATGTGGTTTACACAAAAGCAAGCATCATGTTCTCCCTGAATCAATTAAACAAATGTGCACCAAGGTTACAAAAAACTGTTATAACCCAGAAAATAAACTGTCCTCTTTTCTTTTGGTTTCAGTATTAATTGGCCGAGGAGCTGCAGATTGGAATTTAGAGACGTTTATGTGACAAGCCTGTTTGCCTCAAGTATCTCCTGAGACAGAAGATGTTTTTGAAATGTGGTGACAGAACTGTGATTCGCTTGCTTCACACGTTTCCAGTTTCACGGCAGCTGTTGTTGTTATTGTTTCCGACAACAGAGTCCAAATACATTGTCTGGGATTCAGAAAGTGGGGGATGTTGTTGTGGCACACTGCTCTTAACATTTCACCTGTGACAATTCAGTGGTTGGTATTTATCCATCCCTTTCATGACTGTATGTTTTATATTTGAGAAATGGTCAAAGAATCAAGAGGAGCAGTTTTTCTTTAGCTTGTTCTATAGCAAACAATTAAGCGTGATTGGTTACAAACAGATCAGTGTGAAAGCCTGGCTATAGCTTTAGGGTTTTATTTGTTTTCATATACGTTTCTAGGATTCAGAATCACAATGGAAATCTAGCTTGAGGTTCCTTCATTCGGGCCTAATGCATCTGGTGTTTAGAGCAGGGAGTTACTTATCCTAAGTGCTTGCCGCATTATGAACTACACACTTAAGTCACCCTGCAGAGAGCATATCTTTAATGTAAGATGCTATTCATTTGGACTTCCAGCCCTAGATGAATTATTTACCCAGGTCATTAGCATTACGGTGAAGCCTGGCTTCCACCATGGCACAAAATCATGGCAAGACAACACTTCTTTGACCATGACTATTGGATTTTACTGTTTAAGACACATACAGACATTATCCTCTATAAAATCCTATATGGTGTTAATAAGAAACATATTAACCCTAAAATAGGATATTTTCTACGGCTCTCGTCACTTCATTAACAACCTGATCATAAATAACCAAATGTAGTGGTTGTCTACATGCTGATGCTGGTATATAAATTTGAATAGATATCATATCTATAGTCAACATGCCAGTATAGTTCTGGTAGAACTGTATAGACGGTTTCATCAGACGCACACCCTGGCCCGAAGTTAACTTTTGTTCTTTGTTTGTTGATCGTTCTGGCTAATGGCTAATAATATAACTATTTATATTTCCTTTCTTATTTAGATTCATATTCATTTAGATTCATATTGTATTGTGTAATAATTGTATTAAATATACCCTTTCCTGTGGCTCAGTGATTAGAGCAAGGCGTTGGTCATGGGATCGGTCCCAGTGGATTGCACATAGTCAGAAAGAAATGTATATGCCATATGCATAAATGTGAATGTAATGTAAATGTATTAAATAGGCTAAACTATTTGTTGGGTCATGTTACTTTGTCTAATTTAAGTTAAGGCAAGTAACAGTTACTTTACTGGTAACCCCAAATAATACTAGCTACATATTTAACTTGCTAGCTAATGTAATTAACTTGATATTCTTTAGCTTTTTTCAGAAAAGAATCTGCATGGACTCTGTTCTTTGCAGAGGTGTACCAGAAGTTAAGTTTGGGCTAAAAAAAGCATGCACGCACGCGCAGTAACGTTTATGTTGCATTGAAACCGTCAACAGATGGTTGCATCAATAGACATTAGACAGACCGATAAACAAACACAGACCGGAAGTTAACGGCAGTCAAGGTGCACGCGTCCGATGAAACGATTAATAGAACACTTTGAAAAATTTAAACAATGCTGGTCCATAGCTGGTCCAGAAGAACTTTCGGTTTCAGTTTTTCAACGCTCCACAAAGGTTTGAACAGAATACAACAACAGAACATGTATAACCAAATCAATAGGCTATATTAAACAAATATCTTTAAGATTAAGCTATTCACATGTACGATTTAAAAGTAAAATAAATAAAAAGGAAACCGGAAGTTCTGCTTGACCAGTGCTTACATCTTGCAAAGTGGTTTGTACAGTGGCCTACACAATCTGCATATGCGCAATGCATGCAATGCATGCGTATGCATGCGTCACTTTCGCGTTTTACCAGAGAGAAATGAAACAAATATTTTATTTAGCAGATGCTGTAAATTGCGGCACAAATCAATGGTAGCCTATTTAGAAGTGGCGTTCTACCATATTTGAATGTTATATCGAAATGTTGACTTACGAAATGTTGACCGTAGAACAACTAAGTTGATTTCGAGCGACCTTAAAGTCCCAGTGAAATAAAAAATTACAATGCCTATTTTATAGTAGTTTATCAATGTGGGACATTCTCTTTCTAAAATGTGTGTGCCCTCAAAATCTTTCGCTAAAATTTACTTTCAAAAGTCTTTGGACAAAACGCATGGCTTTCGGTCGACAGAACCAGCGCGGCGCTTACTTCTGGGTTATGGGCCATTTACACGGTGCGCTGTGGGATTGCCGCGCGGAAGCCGCATTTAAGCCGATGTGGCTGAATCTCGCAAAAATCAACGTGTTGTTTTTTTGTTACATCCATAACCATATATACATATATAACCTACACAAGTGAATCCGTTAATTACTAATACCTGTTAATATGGTGTCAAACACCAAAATTTGATCATGGTGTTTGGAAAACTTTTTATTCACATGTAATAAGAATTCACTTACCGTTTTTAAATCGTCACATTTTTGGCAATTATGAACTATAAATCACCATGTCAACTGATAGGTTATTGTTTATTTACAATTTATCTGCGTGTTATTTATGTATATGTTTTAAGGTTACATGTGTTAGTAATTCATGTCATAATAAAAGTTTAGTATTTTTAGCAAGAGTGTTAAGTCTTAAGATGTTATTAAATTATGAATTCTCTAGATAATGACAAGGGTTGTGGTATCAACATTAGAATTGTTTGTAAATAACATGTGACAGTATGATTATTTCATTTATATTTATTTAATACTGATTTGATTGCAGTTCATTTGATACATTATACATCACCCATCACTTTCCCCTGGCACATAAAGCAGCAGTCTTGGCCTCTATGCAGCAATAAGACAACCATGCTTCCCCTTTCCAAAGTAAGCAGAGCTGGATTTTAATATTTTCTCACATATCTTACACAATTTGATCTGAAAAGGCACTCTGAATTCAGCCTTGGATGATGGCGTAACTTCTCCCCAGCTTCATACACCTGTAGCCAAAAACACAATCCAGAATTCTTTCATATACACCATATACACATCTAAGATAATATGTTAGCCATGATATTGCTTTAGAAATGCAATAAGCAAGATTACATAAAGCCAACCTTTATGCCAACAAGGCCTTGTGCATTCTTCACATTCAAACTTTACACATTCAAACACTGTCAAGCCAGGCATTATATAAAGTTTCACTTTAATACATATCTTATTTATAAAAGTCCTCTCCTTTTAGCAAAACACTAAAAGCACAACTATAGAAATAAGCGTTATATTAAAATAAATAAAAAGAAAGACATACTCAACAAACAGGATCAGCGAAAATGAATTTATCGTTCTTCTTCTTTTTATCTTTTAGTTTTATGTTGGGTGGCATCCAAAGTTTAGGCGCATTAATGCCTACTACTGTGTGGGTCAGAATATTGACGTCGTTACTTTGCCACTAACCAATGAAAATGCATATGGGCGGAGCATTGTAGGTAGCCCCTCCCTAGGGGCAGCCACGCCTTGATATGCAGTCTGCAGACAAGGCTTCTCACAAAAATACGTCATGTCTGAGGTACTGGAAAGCCCAGTTTAAGAGACGTTGTGGCGAAAAGGGATACAGCTGCGGCCGGAAGTGATGCAAAATCTTGCCATAAAATGACAATTAATTACATTAGATAATTCTGACATCCACCCCAACTCTAAATGTACACTACAATAATAAAAAAATGTAATTAACTGTTTTCAGCGTGACAAAAAATATTCGGCAATGAAGTGCGCATGACCTGTGGAGGTAGCTGTATCCCTTTTAGCCAAAACGACGAAGAGACGTAATGACTGTGCACAATGTTAAAGCGGAAGCTCGCAAAATTCTACCTATTGTACTGTTGGGTGCTATTTCTGTACCGACCCAATAATAACTGATAACTAATTACATTGATTGTTTCATAATGATTGTATTGCTTTATTTGATGTTAACCACCATCTCATTAATAAACTAACTTGCTGTTTTTGTAAACCTTGAAATGCAGCAAAAGCACAGCTAAGCGTGAGCTGCAAGGGTTTGGATACAGACCGTCTGTAACACACCAGTCGTTTATTCTCATCAATGAATCTATTTTCAGCCCTTAGTTGCGTGGCAGTGATGTAACATTGTGTGACAAAGGGAACGCGCGCGAGCAGCTGCAGCATCCGGGGTCTCTAACAAAACCGTCAGCGCGCAGAGAGATAGCAAAAGCGCGAGCGAGAGGCTCCGGTAGCCCCCCCTCGGGAAAACAAAAACACCGGAGCCAGAAAATGCCCCACCGCCCAGCTGCGGACTCCCTTAATGGGCTCAAATGATGCTTTCCAAACAACGTGCATGGTTTTATTTGTTTATTTTTTATCTATTTTAGTAAATCAAGCGCGTTCGTTCTCCGCGTGTTGTCGTTAGTTAGTTAGCTGGTTAGCCGTCGATTTACGAGTGTTGTGGTTGTCAGCGTAATCGTTGCTTTATATTTATTTTTTTCTCCCTGGTCAGGCAAAGTGACGTTAAGGCTGGTGTCTGCGGTTTTTGTGCGTTTTTCCATTCAGCAGAGAACACTAGGAAACTGGGTAAGTGACATTATGACACACTGACGTATGTTTAATGGTGAGAGTTAGCTTCTTATTGCTATGACGATTTGCAGCAGTTTGTATACAGTAACGTTACGCTGAAGAGGGCAGTGGCTTTAGCACACCCTACAGTTAGGTTGTTACGGCTTATTCTTGAGTTCTGAGAAGAAACGAGACTTTACGAAAAATTCTTTAAAAAGGCAGAATTAAAATAACATCGAGCGATACTAACACCGCGTTACATTTCAGTGATCGAACTTGCATGACCTGTTTCATAAAATGGATTTACTTAAACATTTGCTGCTAGAGCACCTGTGGCTAATCATATAAATCACAATGCCATGTCTGTCACTTGTGTGAATATGTTGTTATGTGTCAGTGATGAGCGACAGAAGGTCAGCTTTGCTAAAATATAACCATCTTTTGCTCACTTTGTCTTCTGGTCTTGCTGGCCAATAGAGCAAAATAAGAAGAATGGGTGCGTTCCTAGACAAGCCAAAGATGGAGAAGCACAATGCTCATGGGGAGGGGAACGGCCTGCGCTATGGACTTAGCAGCATGCAGGGCTGGCGTGTGGAGATGGAGGATGCACACACAGCTGTGATGGGTCTGCCTTACGGCCTCAGCCTTTGGTCTTTTTTTGCTGTGTACGACGGACACGCAGGCTCTCAGGTTGCCCGCTACTGCTGCGAGCATCTGTTGGAGCACATCACCAGCAACCCAGACTTCAGGGGAGCAGGTACGGATACAGGAGGCGAGCCCTCCGCAGAAAACGTAAAGTCCGGAATCCGCACTGGTTTCCTGCAGATTGACGAGCACATGCGGGCCATGTCCGAACGCAAGCACGGGACGGACCGCAGCGGTTCCACGGCAGTGGGCATCATGATGTCCCCTCATAATTTCTACTTCATCAACTGTGGTGACTCCAGAGCCTTGCTGAGCCGCAAGGGACGCGTTCACTTCTTCACCCAAGACCACAAGCCCAGCAACCCCCTTGAAAAGGAGCGGATCCAGAACGCAGGCGGTTCGGTCATGATCCAGCGGGTCAATGGATCTCTCGCCGTTTCGCGTGCTCTTGGTGACTTCGACTACAAGTGTGTGCATGGGAAAGGGCCCACCGAGCAGCTGGTGTCCCCTGAACCTGAAGTTTATGAGATTGAACGTTCAGAGACTGAGGATGAATTCGTGATCCTGGCTTGCGACGGCATATGGGACGTTATGGCAAATGAAGAACTATGTGGTTTTGTGCGCTCACGTCTGGAGGTGACAGATGACCTGGAGAGAGTGTGTAATGAGATTGTGGACACTTGTTTGTACAAGGTAAGGTCCATCAGATAAGCATTGTTTGGCTTTAAACAGAATGAGTTAAATGCTAATAATACGAGATAAAAGATTATGTGTTTTTCCCCCCATCTTGGTTGTCTAGACAACTGTTGTGTTTAACTTCGTGACTCTTATGTTAGCTTTTGCCAGGAAAGTTTTGTCATCATTTATTCACACTCATGTGATTCAAAACCTTTGTTGGAACACCAAAGAAGATATTTTGAGAAATGTATTTGCGATTTAAGTCCATACAATGGAAGTCAATGGGGCCCCTATGTTGTTGGGGCACCAACGTTCTTCAAAATATTTTCGTTTGTGTCTGATCAAGAAAGTCATACAGTTTTGAAACTATTTTGCATACTATTTGAACTATCCCTTCAAGAACACGCATTTCATTTTTTGTCTGTGACCCTAACCTACTCTTTCCACTCTTCCTATTTTTCTTTGTGTGTCAACAGGGTAGTCGCGACAACATGAGTGTGGTTTTGATATGTTTTCCCGGTGCTCCGAAAATCAACCCGGAAGCTGTGAAGAGAGAAGCAGAGATGGATAAGTTCCTCCAGAACAGAGAAGGTGGAGCATGTAAAAAGACAAATAAATAAAATGTACTGCAACGATAAAGAAAGTTAGAGAAGTGAGCATTCTTACGGAGTTGGGGAGTTTGTTGGATGGCAGTTACGCTCGGTGAACGAGTATACAATACGGTTAACATAGTTAGGGTTTCCAAATAACGAATCCCCATATTGGAGAGGAAAGACTCACTGGTACTGAATTTTTACAGTTAGCACAGGATCCATTTTATCAGAGTCTAAAGAAACACAGTATGAATTTGGGCTTATATTGAGGATTAGAGGCCTTTGAGTATTTATTGCCAATGTTGAAAAGCACCTACACGATTAAGGTATAACCTTTAAGCTTTACCTGAGGTTTTATTTTAATGCATCCCAAATCCAGTGGTCCAGTGTGTATTGTATGCCATTATTGACATATTATTATTATTAGCTACTAAATTATGTTAAGTGCAATTGTAGATGGTAGTATATAGGATGGTTGAGTTGTGAAAACCCAACATTTGGTTCTTCATTAAAAGCTGCTATAACTAAAGGCATTTTCTATTAACAATAGAGACCAAATTTGCGAGAATACAAATGTTCAAACAGAATTGATACCAAGTGCTGTAATGCGTTTCGTTTGCATCAGTTTGTCCTCATGGGTTCGGATAGTTCTAGTCCTTCAGTTGTAGAAGCATGTGTTCTGGCTCCTATTCATTAGCATCGGAAAAATGGCAGTCATTATAAATGCGCTTGAATGTCAGGGCTACTGCTGATTACCTGAAATTGTAGCAGACACTCTTTTTATCATACATGGCCTGATGATGCAGAGGGCTACAGCAGCGTCTGTCGCCATGAGGATTTTCTTCTGCATGATCTGTAGCCGTGTTATGGAACCTCGCTGCCTTGGTCCTAATTTACAGCGACTACTTTAATTAGAAATGATAGGCTAGCATTGGCAAATCCAGTGGAGACGTGGTACTCGAGCATGCACTGGACAGATAGCACGATAAGTTGTGTACACCTCCTGCATGTAGGCTACGTTAAAGTTAAGTGAAACCAGGGATAGCTCTTATTAAGATGACAGAAGTCTCTGTCGAGAATTTGTACAGTATACATTTATAACCCTTAAGGAATAGCTTTCGTCTGAACTAAACACAGTTTTTGAAAAATGTTTTACAATGCTTTCCGAGTTTACTACTTGTTGACTCAAACTGACAATTTGTCAATCCTCTGGTTTGTCCACGTGACTATAGAGTAAAACAAATTCCCTTTTGGTGCGCAGAGTTGGATTTAGGCAGTCAGTATTTTTTTTGTCAGTACTACAATTTAACATTGATTTGGGCAACAAAATTTGGCGAAGGCTTTTTTCTTTACTCCCAAACCTTGAAGATTGTGAAAGTGCATTGATTTTTATTTGAATCCACCAAACTTAGTAATACGTCATGTGAAAACAGAAATTGATTGACTTCTTTTATCTAAATTCCCCCTTATAAATGAAAGCTCCCACACGTTCCCAGCATGTCTCTGTGTATTTTAAAGATATGTTTTGGATTTAAGATGTGTAAAACTGAATGAAAAAACAGTGTGTGCCTGCTATAAGAGAGAAGAATTAAGACTAAAATGATTGTAGGTCACTTCAGTACCATACCAGTTTCATATGCTTGGGTTTGCTGTTGTGTCTCCTCATTGTTTGACATCTTTAGCTTGAAAAGATAATTCACTGTTTATTTAATTAGCCTTAATTATTATCTTCCATAATAACACATTTGATATTTGTATCATTTACAAGACATGTGGTGTTATATACCTACAACAAGCAAGTAGGTTCTTTTGGGAGAGCCTGTAACTGTGCCTATGATCCTGATTCTATGGCCAATTGTAGCATTTAACTTGATTTTCGGTCATCTGACTTTTAAGTTGTTTGTTTGTTCTTTTAATAGCATTTGTACATTCATTCATGATTTATAGCAAAATAGGTCCAAGCACACTTTGTCTGGGCAAGTTACATAATCTTCACTTAAATTATCGCTGCGCAAAGCACAACTCAAACCCCTAATAAGTCAACCATTGGGTGGGACTCTTTACGGAAATATTGCCTTACTGAAAAACAAGACGGGCATTAACTGCCTTGTATAGAAGGTTGTTTGTTTTCAGGTAGTTTCCTGGAGACACTGTAGCACCACAGAATCGGGATAAACTTAAGAATAGTAAACAAGTCTGTCTGTCTTTCTACCAGTTTTTTGACTCATTGGCATGTCAGTTAACAGCCTGCAAATAAAGCAGGCTTTTGTAAAATGTGTATTAAAAATGTATCTGGAGTATTAATAGCAAACATGGCCCTCGTATTGTCAAATAATCGTGCTGTGTTGTATTGTGATGTAGGTTCCTACATTTTACTTTACCTCTCAGGTCCAAACTGACAAGCAACAGAGGACACTATTTATTAGAATTATTTATTGCCTTTATATTTTACCTCTAGACAATACTTTCCATGCATTCCATTTTATTTAGCCAAATAAGCACTACTAATGCAATTAAAAGCTTTTCTTCTTTTTTCCTAGTATGTATGGTTATTTGTGAGTTAAACAACCTTGTTATTATTGGTCAATGTCACCTGAAAATTACACGAGGTTAAATAACATTATGTTTGGGTTCATGTAAACAAAGTAGTTTCTTCACCTTCAGAAGTCGAAACACGTCTCACTGTTCTGTCAGAGTTGATTGATCCAAGGTTGATGAAACAAACAAACTGTTTGTGTCTGTACGTTGTTCAATTTTACCTCTCAGAAGGTAACTGTTTTATAAAGCTCATTTTGAAAGATTTTTCAAATACTATTTCATAGAAAGGTATTTCAATATTAGAGGGTGAGCACCCAGTATTTTATTTCTTTAGTTTTTATTTTTGTACATTAGCACCCGGGTATTGGCAATGTAGACAAACTGTGATCTTGTCATTATTGGCTGTCAAAGATGATTCAAATAAAATTATTTACGAAAACTCAGATTTTGTGAGCTTGTTTTGTTTACGATGTAGTGAAAGGATGTTGCTCATAAACTTTGGATGAGTATCAGCCCCGGGGGATAATTAATAACATTATTCTTGACAGTTTGGAGCAGAGAGGCACGACTCTGTCATGAGGACAACGATTATTGGACTTCCTGTCATGATTAAGCAGTGACTCATGCTGTGTTTTTGCTCTCTTCTGTATGTCAATATCCTTCCAGGTTATGTTTAAAAAATTTATTTCCTAGTAAGTTTTTTTTTCAAGCTGCTACATTCACACATTTTAAAATGTAAACACACTTCCCATCCAAATAAAGTACGTCACTGAACTATTGATCAGATAATAATATCACAGCCTCCACTAACAGGAAATTGTGGGTTAAGATTTACTCTGATTAAGGGGAAAATTAGAAAAAGAGCTCTTGGTTGTCCATCACAATGTAAACCGTCTTCTAATAAAAAAATAAATAAACCTTTCTACAATCACATTTGTAAATGCTTCATGCTTACTGCCACGAAGTCAAACATTATTCTTGGCACGTGGTTATAGGAGGCTTGGGAACTAAAACAAAGTGTCAAGCTAGCACACCCCCACGGACTATCCAGCCACGTCTGTGCTAAGACTAAAATAAATAGTATAGTACGCGTGTGATACAGTTTGGCAGGTACATTTGACAGAGCCACTTGTTTGTGTGAAGTGCATAAATCATTGTGGATGTTCATATGTGAGGTTAACCAATGGCGTACCACTATTTAGTTTTGTTTATATTTAGTTTTTGCGATTAAAACTTGTTTCCCGGCTGCATTGAGTCCATTTCTCTTGAGCCCTGATCAGCACGATGCGGGAAAACAGAAGGAAGCGGGATTCTATTATTTAAACATGTCCTGAACATGAACCAATGAACTTCATCCACAGAGCTTTTCTGAGTTTATTTTGCAAGCGTTTCACTGTATGAGTGAAGCCACCGTCAAACACACACCGAACCTCAAGCGTTTTTGCGACGACCCGCCAAAATAAAGTCCTGTTTAAAACCAGATGAAAAAGATTCTTTACTTGTAAATTAATGAACCTTAGTTAACACCATAGTAGACTACACTTAAATTTTGAATATGGTATGATTGAACAAGTTCGAGTTCGTTTATTTGTATAGCACATTTAAAACAACCACCAGGATGACCAAAGTGCTTTATAAAAGAGCACGATTATACCACATGTCGCTGTCGGGCGGAAACCTCCTGTGTCCAAATTTTGTCAATTTCATATTTTTTCACAAATCGATGCTATTGGTCAGTCCCCATGTGGGTCTGTTATTTTTTTTACAAATTATTAACCAATCTAAAGTGTTGATAATAGCTTGAGAGCAAATCTCTTAACTCCATTTGACACTTCAACTGTCTGAGAAGTCTCGTAACTCCACCTCTTCTTCACTCCGCGGGAGACTCTCGGCATCACGGCTCCTGATTGAAAGTCGGATAACTCTGTCTGTTTTCTAGACAATAACAAGTGAAAACACTTAGGTTAGATACATTTGAGAAGGCCTGTTTTGTTAAAAATCGATAGCTGTAATTACTTCGGTGCAGAAGGAAGCCCAAGGTAAATTTGCGAGCAGATTGGGCTAATTTCTGCCTATTAGGCTACTAAGGCCTAGTCAGCTCATCGTTTTTTGTATTTCATCCCTTATAGTTCTTAAACCTTTAAAATAGAGTTTAGGAAGATGTATGTTACCACAGTCGTTAGCTTTGGTTAACTATAGAAGTCTTTTCTCTTGTCAAGAGACTCAAGGCGACCGCCGACTTTATTTGCGTCCAGATTAATTTCCGCCTATGTTAGACAGCCTAGTCAGTTTATCATTAGGGTTCGAGCCCGAAGGGCTAGAAACCTATTGTATTTGTAAGTTTTATTATTTTATTTTGATATTGCATCACTCATAGCATTAAACGTTTAAAATAGAGTTTGGGAAGATGTATGTAACCACGACCATAGCTTTCATTAGCTCTTAAAGCCTCGTTCTCTCTTGTAGAAAGGCTCAACGCGACCGCAGACTTTGATGAACACCGCCGACAGCAGCGACGTTTGTGTTCGTACCATTCTTATCAATGACAGTGTAATCTCTTATCTCCCTGCTGCCAAATCATAAATCTTGTATCTCCGATTAAACATGGTTGTGGGGAAACGTTTAGTTAATGGTGGTACACAACAGTATATGATAGCAATATAAGGTATAATAACAACTTTAACGATACAGTGTTAAATAATTATAAAAATATGCATTTATTTTATTTCCTGAAAAATAATGGTTTTTGAGATGCGAGGATTCCGCCTGACAGCAAGAATATACAGAAACAGACCAGACACAAATTCAATACAACCCGTTAAAAAAATCACTATAATTAAATAATTATTAAACTAGAAATACTATAGTATTATATTACTATTATTTTAGTACTAGTAGAACCTCAGATTCAGGAGGAACAGTGTGGTTTCCGTCCCGGTCGTGGAACACTGGACCAGCTCTATACCCTCTCCAGGGTGCTGGAGGGTTCATGGGAGTTTGCCCAACCAATCCACATGTGTTTTGTGGATTTGGAGAAGGCATTCGACTGTGTCCCTCGCGGCATCTTGTGGAGGGTGCTCCGGGAGTATGGGATTCGGGACCCTTTGCTAAGGGCCATCCGGTCCCTGTACGACCGGAGTAGGAGCTTGGTTCGCATTGCCGGCAGTAAGTCAGGCTTGTTCCCGGTGCATGTTGGACTCCGGCAGGGCTGCCCTTTGTCGCCGGTTCTGTTCATAATTTTTATGGACAGAATTTCTAGGCGCAGCCAGAGCCGGAGGGCGTCGGGTTTGGGGACCACACGATTTCATCTCTGCTCTTTGCGGATGATGTCATCGTGCTGGCCCCATCAGACCAGGACCTTCAGCATGCACTGGGACGGTTTGCAGCAGAGTGTGAAGCGGCTGGGATGAGAATCAGCACCTCCAAATCTGAGGCCATGGTTCTCAGTCGGAAAAGGGTGGCTTGCTCACTTCAGGTAGGTGGAGAGTTCCTGCCTCAAGTGGAGGAGTTCAAGTATCTGGGGGTCTTGTTCACGAGTGAGGGAAGGATGGAACGGGAGATTGACAGACGGATCGGGGCAGCTTCTGCAGTAATGCAGACGCTGTACCGGTCTGTCGTGGTGAAGAAGGAGCTGAGCCGCAAGGCGAAGCTCTCGATTTACAGGTCAATCTACGTTCCTACTCTCACCTATGGTCATGAGCTGTGGGTCATGACCGAAAGGACAAGATCACGGATACAAGCGGCCGAAATGAGCTTTCTCCGCAGGGTGGCCGGGCGATCCCTTAGAGATAGGGTGAGAAGCTCGGTCACTCGGGAGGAGCTCAGAGTAGATCCGCTGCTCCTCCACATCGAGAGGGGCCAGCTGAGGTGGCTCGGGCATCTTTTCCGGATGCCCCCTGGACGCCTTCCCGGGAAGGTGTTCCGGGCATGTCCCACCGGGAGAAGACCCCGGGGAAGACCTAGGACACGCTGGAGGGACTATGTCTCCCGGCTGGCCTGGGAACGCCTCGGTGTCCCCCCGGAAGAGCTGGAGGAAGTGTCTAGGGAGAGGGAAGTCTGGGCATCCCTGCTTAGACTGCTGCCCCCGCGACCCGGCCCCGGATAAGCGGAAGAAGATGGATGGATGGATTTTAGTACTAGTTTTTAATGTTCAAATGCGATTAGCTACTACTGTATAGTAATACAAACAATAAATAAAATACAACTATTACAACATTACAACAATTAAAAAGGAAAAAACGCATTTGAGAAAAACAAAAAGTGACATGGCCCTAATTTATCCATCTGTATGTAACATGAATGTCATTTGTCATTTACCTGCCTATTTATGGAATGAACTGTACTTTTTATACTTGTGCTTCAACTATTTGGCCTTTGCTACAAAACTTTAAGCCTCGGTATTACCGGTGCATGTGCAAAAAATGTTAACGTACAGCCCTGCCAGCTAACAAGAGTTGATGTTGAACACTGCATTGCTGAGACTTAATGAGTGTGTATTACATTTACCATACACTTATCCAAAGTGAGTGCATTAAAACTATAAAATCATGAATATTGGACTGAATTTGCTTGAGATCAAACTGTTGTAGTCAATGCCAAGTTTGACCAATTTGGCTACAGAAAAGCCATTAGGTATGTTTACATATTACTCGCCAAACATGTTGAATATCTTTTCTAGATGACTATTTGATTAGTAAAAACATATCTATTGTGTGTCTATAAAAAATAGGGTGGTGCTAACATCAAAGTCTTGTTCTCAGATTGAGGTTGAGCTACTGACATTGAGTTGCCATTGTAGTCAGGGTGTTTGGATTCTCCACACAATGTCATTATCTATATTCGGCTGTTCTCCCTATACTTCCATGAAGAGTGCTTCAGATTTAACGCAGACATAGTTCTTTACTGTTCTATTGAAGATCCACTTCTTCAAGCTACATTTATAGAGCTACGAAAGACCCACATTAGTACAAGGAGGCAGAAGAACACCTAAGCTATCTTTTCATAAATTAGTAGCTGCTTTCCTCTGAAACTCTTATGCAGTATGTATCAGACACCAGTGTGCAGTATTTATCTTCTCTTTTCTGTAATGGAATTCTTTTTCCTTTGGTCTTGGAGGATGAAATAGGATGGTTGAAGAGTCTGAACCGTCATCTGCTGTCCTTGGAGAGGAGAATATCTCTATTCAGCGCGGTTTGTGTTAAGAAGAGAAAAGCAGGTGAGAAAAAGAACACACAGACAAATCACTGGCCTTGCTCTTGTGGTCTGCCCCTTCCAGAGACCAATTATGCTGGAATTTATAAACCAGAGACTGAATACTAAATGAATGACCGACTGCCTTTAGACCTGCCTATTCAGACTGCAACCTTCAGCAGTATGTGTTGCTTAAATTATTTGATTTCTGACTCCCTTTCCATTGAAAATGTTTGTATTAATCTATAGACGTCTTTAGTCTCCTGCTTGTATCTCGTTATGCCCTTCTTTATGCTTCCTATCAATTGGACTTTTATGGTTTTGTCTTTGGTAGGTGAATGTTATCGTAAACATCCTTAACCTGGGCACGTTTGAACACTTTTCACGTACAATGATTTCAACTTGTGAAGATCTGGATCCCTATCATAAACCTGCACAAGAACGCTTCATTGTGAGATGCTTCTAGTGTGATTTGACGCACTCCTTGTGTGTAGGCTATGTTTTGTGTTTTTATATACTGTTAATGGAGGCATATATGGTTGACTACTAAGAGTGTTCTCTTTTCATATCTATTCTTTTTTTCATATGTTTTTCTATAATTATTTTTAACCCTATTTGGACTAGGCAATGGAGCTCTAGATTCATTTTTGCGTCAACGTTTGCCCTTAACATGATGGTTATATTTACATTGTTCAGCAACTGATCTGAACAGCTGTCATTGATGTGAATTGTGAAGATTTATTGTTGGTCAGATCTGAGCATCATAGGAATCAAACTGCATCTGCTTGCTGACCCTTTGCTTTGAGGATCAAAGAAGGGACCCCTGGTACAGAATAACCTAAAATAGAAAAGGCTTTTCTTTGAATGTGTGACAGAGATGTACAAACGTGTTTGATGTTTATCACTGGTTTAAAAACAAGTGGATTGTGAATTGAATCATTTAAAAGTTATATTATGTAATAAGATGAGCTTTTCATATAGACATTTGTATAATTGAAATAATAATTCAATTAAATAATATAATATCACATAACATAACATAACAATGTTTATTGTAGATTTATTGACTTGTAATATCATAATGGGTAAAAATCAACGCAAGAACACATACATACCATAAACACACATGTACAAACACATAAATACACATTTATAAAACAAATAAAAAACGTAAATGTTTACAATTACTGAAATTAAAAGACTTGGTGCCGATGCAAGAATCTAGATTTAGACAAAGTACAGAAATATTGTTTAACATGATTTCACATCTGGTGCAGGTGTCTCAACATCAGCATTGTTGATTGGAAATCATCAGTTGTTTGGCATATTGGCCTTGATTTGGATTTGTCTTTATTGCTTTTTTGAGCCTGTTATAAAACTCAGGCTGTAGTTTAGAGCCTGACACCAGATAGCAAGTGTCAGTCAATCAGCGGTTCCCTTCGAGTAATGGGTATTGTGCATGGATGCAACTGTAGAGTGGTTTTATCTGACTAGGAAACTACCAGCGCTGCAGGCAAAGTCATGTTTTATAAATTTAGACCTAATGTTTGATTCTGTCTGCTCAACGTTTGTTTGTTATTTTATTTGTTTTTCTCATTTCATGCCTTTTGAGAAATAACCAAGAAAAACATTTGTTTTTATGGCTTGTTTTAAATTATTATTTAGAATCATGTTGTTTTTCATTAGAGTATCAGCCAATGTGTATGTCCCCATGCATTTATGAACATTACATGCTTTTAGTCAAATGAAAAAAAAAATATTGACAAGTAAACCGTACATGTGTCCGTCCTATGGTGTGACATAAGAAAATGTAGAAAACAAATTTAAAGTTAATATACATTGTTTATATTATCAATATTTATAATGATCATATAAAAGAACAGGGAGATTTATCTTGTTAGTTTTTTTCAAAACAATTGCAATCACACCATAGGACAAATTTGAATTTTAGTCTGTAAACTAACCATTTATACTCTTGTATGTATACATGAGCATTCAAACAAATCCTTTTATTGAAGCTATACAAAAATGTAACTGTTCAATTAGTAATGGTTAGTAAAAGAGTGTTTTGGGATGACCACATGACCTTTCAGGACTCCACAGGCTTAGTTTAAGCCAGGACTTTGCCTTAGTTAAATTAGGATATTTAAGTTGCTTTTATTAAAATACCTTATAAAACAATATTACTGGTGTGCATCTTGAGACAAAACAATGGAAGTCAGGGCAATTTATTTTCCGTTAAGACAGCTCACACTTTTATTTTAGTCTGGGACTAGTCTTAACCCTTGTCTGTGAAACCAGGCACTAATGTGCTATAGAGAATATATAAATGGGGCTTCTGGGTTAATATATGTGTGATGCTGTTCTCTGAGGGCCCTTTTGTTTTCAGTATCACTAATGAGGATAGGATCATCAGTTCCAACCATGCGGGTCAGCTGACCTGACTGTGCCTGTCTAATTACAGCATTAACAGCTTCACTGATCGTTCATGCATGATACTTTGTGCTATCTGGCCTTCTGAGCTCCTGGGCAGCCATATGGCGACCTAGTGCGGGGCGGTTAGCCTAACTTGGCACTACCCTCGGGCACACAGAGTCAGAGAGAGAGAGAGAGAGAGAGAGAGAGAGAGCACATGCAAGGACGCAAACAAACTCACATAAACACATCTGGTGTGGAATGTGAGCAGTCCTTGCGATTTTATTATTGAAGGTTGTTTTATAGGAAATAAGAAAAATGACATTACTATTATTATTGTACGACTTTTGTACGAAGATTATAAGTTTCAAAATTATTTATTTTTACTGTACACTGTAGAATTATAATATTTCGTATCTCGTCATATCTTATTTCTGTACTTCTGATAATAGAACAAAACGGGCATGCAAGAATGCATGAGTGTTGCGATTTACTTTATTTATTTTTATACATACACTTTTGAAGCTCGCACAAACATCAGGCATTGTCGGACAGACAGGACTTGATCTACTGTGGCTAGAGGGCGCCAGAGATTCTTGAAGAGATTAATTCTTTTGATTGACCATGAATCTGATTCGTGCTTGTTTTAATACCATTCGCTTATTTTTGTCTCTCCCCAGATTCATAAAAAAAATCATTGACATGTTAAAGTAGTTTTTACCATTTCGTCTGAAGTACCATTAAGAACAAAACCCTTTACGTTTTCATTTTTTCCAGCAGATGAGATATAATTCCTTTATAGTAATTTCAGGTTTGTCATTTATACAGTGTGAGTTTACATATACATATTTTAGCCTTGTTTAATAATAATAATAATAGTATTATTAATATAATGATATTGTATATCATTTATAATTATAGTATTTAGAAGTAAAAATAATGATGTTATTACTATTACTGTTGCTGTTTATTTGAATATTATTATTATGGGCCTGTTATTATAGGAAACATATAAGTCTGCAGGTAACTAAAACTTTAATACAACCTGTACACTAAAAGTCAAGAAGAATTTGTCCAATTTACATTTCATACACAGTATAGTGCATTAATACAAAAACAAAATCAATATACCACATTGCATTTGTCCCTGGAGGTAATATGGTATGGAGAGAGAAACAAATGAGATTAGGTAATATTACCACTGTAACATGTTGTTTTGCTGAACTGCTTTTTAAGAGAGTGGGCGAGAGAGTCTAATGCATTATAAATGATGTTTCCTTAGACACGGCTGCTGTTAATTTAAAGAATACACAGACCACATAGGCCTTCATTAGCTACAATGCTTTTTGACAAATTGGAAGTTGGAATATACCCTGAACATGACCGTAGGGGATGTATGGCATGCTAGTTACTTTGAACGCAATACTCTACACGAGCATGCTCAGCGATGCTTTATTTTGCTTCAATGTTGTGCACTTATCATAATATTCTGTGTTTCTGTCGCCTAATATTTATCTTGTTCAACATCAGCTCTACTGTTTACACAACTGTACTGTTATTCAACACAGCAAGGCTGGTGAAACATCGGTGGTCACTTGTTGATGTCAACAAGTTGTTGAGTTTAGTTGAAATAACCAAACTCTGTGATCTGAAAGAATCAAAGCCTATGAGCCTTTTTCGTAATTCACTCCATGTCACTCAAAACATTCTATAAAAATATCCAAGATTCAGCTATATGATTTCTCTGTATTATGCATAAAGAAATATAGTATACAAAGTTCCACGTCAGGTTTTCACTAGATTACATTTTAGCATTACATTTTACCTACCTAACACTACACATGCCATGCCACATAGAGATCTGTATGCTTGGTGGAATGATCCTCCTCAGCACTGCTCTTTCTAAAACCAGTTGTATCAGCATAGTGCTGGGTTTGCTCTGACTGCATGTGTTATTTAGCCCATATCATCATGCTCTGTTTATCTCACTGAGGCCATTAAGTGTGACTAACGCGGCCATGCAGCAGATAGCCTGCTCCGCCCTGAAGCCCATGGATCTGATGTAAGCCCTCTCTCCTGCAGTTTACTTCCAGTCTTGGGATCCATTTTATCATTTTTCTTGTGGTTAATGCGTGTGTGTGTATTACGCTGAGAGCTTTGCGTAGCATGCTTATACTGTCGCAGTCAACTACTACCGTGCCTCCAGGACAATTGTCATCAAGGTCAAATTCAAGGTCAAACACATTGTTTTGAAGTTTTATTGCTGCTCCCAAATAGGACATTTATGGGGTACCGACCTATTGGCCCGCAATACACTCATGCTTTGCTAAACAAAATGTATGCGGCATGGTTGGGTCAAAAAGAGACAAACCCAACTGTCTGGTTATAACGGCAAGGAAACATAGTGCACTGAAATACACTTGATGTAATTACACTTAGTTCACTTCCATAAGTGTACTTAAAGTGCTCTTTTGTTTAAGTTTGTACTACATATACTAAAATATATAGTCTTTAGTACTTTTATGATGTCTCAAATTAGCACAGGTGAGAACATTTACTGTTGATCTTAGTTTATCTTGAATAATGTTTTTGTAAACTAAGTACAAAATTAGTAGGATGTGATGATAATGATGGGTAGAGATTTATATACCCGCCAGATCCCTACGCTCTGCAAATGAACAACATCTTGTGGTATCATCCCAGAAAGGTAAAAAATCTCTCTCACATACCTTCTGGATGGGTTCCACATTTATCAAATGATCTGTCGCTGCTACAAGATCTGCAGATTCTGTAGCTATCTATAAGAATTGTCTGAAAACACATATCTTCCATCAACTTCTGACTTCTATCACTCTTTCAAAAAAGGAAAAACTCTGCAGTGTATATTGTGCTAGGCTATATGAGACCTGTTTTTTATTGCACTTGTGCTTTTTGTTGTCCTTATGTTGTTCCAATTGCTACCATTGTTTCCCTCATCTGTAAATCGCTTTGGATGAAAGCGTCTGCTAAATGACTTAATGTAAATGTTAAAGGATCTCACAGAAATTCATAACTATTTTATAAGGGCGCTAAATCATATGAATGTGATGTGCGTCGTACAAAAGCATAGAAAATAAGAATAATGAAGACCCTCCCCTAAACCTAACGCCACTGGGACAAAAGCAAATTGAAGTAAAACTATACAAATTAGCCAGCTCATAAAATACAGTATTTTAGAATTCCTGTGAGATTGTGTTGGTCAAATACGGTATTGACATTTTCTCTGATCAACAAAAAGAAATGTATAAAACTTTTTTACCTATGGTAGCCAAGAAAGCATTCTTCCAAATATCTTTCTCTGTGTTCATCAGAACTAATACATTTTTACAGGTGTTGAACAAATTGAGGGTGAGTAAATGATAACAGATCTTTCATTTTGGGCGAACTGTTCCTTTAATTTAATCCAGCTGTTGGATTTGTTCCATTTTTAGCCAACAATGGGTTGAAAATGGCCCTGAATTCTTAGTGTGTGTATGATTATTAATCATTTAAAGAATGTGGTAAAGACAGTCAAACTCTAGACTGTTACCTCTAGCTCTGTTGCCTTGCTTTTACTGGGATTTTCTGTCACATCTCAGCCTCAGGCTTTACCCAGATTGTTTAAATTGTCTCGTTTGTATCCCATATCAGTTGACCTCATTCTCTCTAACCAGAGACTAGCGCTGCAATCTTCACTCTGATCATTTACATTCACTGACGCTTCTTAAGTCCACGATTTCTCTTCTTAGGAGATGTGTGTCCACCGAGGCGCATTCTTGTTATACGAGTGCGCGAATCTCTACGCTCGCAAGCCGATTTCCTTTGCTCATGCACAAAACTGGACGCGCGCTTTCAATTATACGCTACTCTCTTATGAATCGTCTCCTCTCGCTTAGTGAGTGTATGCGCACTCAAAATGCGTGCCGTGCGTCCACGCATCCAGTGGTACTCTTCCTTTGAGAGTTCCAGCTGTGTTTTCTGGGATTGTAAACTGTCAAAAGTTGTCAACCAATCAGGTATAGGCTTCCGTGGCGGGCCAATGAAAATGCGACCTCTTACATGGCATTTTATTGGTTGAAAGTGACTCGACGTACTCAACGACGCAAGATGGATCCACCACGTTCTCAGGAAAAAGTTTTGATATATTTGATGCAACATTATAAATCAAATGTATATTAAAAATAAAGGAGGCGTTAGGATGCGTTGTAGGGTACATATAAACATCCTAGTCAGTTTAACTACCACGTCATTCAGACAAAACAGGCCAACACCCACCTCATGCATGTCATACACTAAAAATAGATTAGATTATTTTAGCATTTTATTTTAAAATATAGTAACCGATTTGGAACATTTGGAAATATCATATATCTATTTGGTTATGCATCTAATGCATTAGCAGACAGACACTTTAAGTGTTCTGCATTCAGTGTTCCAGAAGTTAAGGGCATAAAAATGAACTTCTATGTGATATAACAAAAGCTCCCTTCCTGTTCATTTGATTAATATGTTGCATCAAATATATCAAAATTGTTACCTGAGAACATGGTGGATCCAGAGGCGTATTAAGACCTCATGGTGACCCTGGGCAACAGCCCCCGATAATATTTATATTATATAAGATTACATAATAAAATATTTATAAGAATGAACCTCAACCATGTACAATATATTATTTTACAAGAATTACACATTAATATGACACTTTAGTAGAAAATAACACAAAAAACAACTCTTCATCAAATATTTTTAACAATTAGGCCTACTGTAGTTAAAGGGCAACTGCTTTCTGTTGTAATGTTACATTTCTTGTTTTTATTTAGTGAAAAATCACTAACAGTTTTTTTCTAACAGGTGTAAATGTTGTGCGTGCCACAAAGTGGGGGTACAGGGACATGTATATATATATAAAACCTTTGTGTAGTTTGCAGACATAGGGGACATTCACATTAGGGGGCAATGGAACAATGTACAGATTTTCAGGACATTGGGACTTTAATTCACCAAAATGGCATTCAACAGATTACAATGTATGGCGAGGTTATTTATAAAAATAACATGAAACGTTATTGTTACTATTTTAACTGCTAGAGAGACGCACTAAACAGACGGGTTTCATTGCACATACAGCTATTCAAAGATTTTTAATATTTTAAGCACAGTATTTGTATATTCTTTATACAGACTCCTAAACGATTACATAAGTACTGCGATAACATGACTCCACTTAAAAGTACATATATGAATTGATTGCTATAGTGTTGACACTAACACAAACGCAGGTTTGGGCCCTAAATAATGCCCTTACCTCAACGTACTATGAGCATGCATTACATACTATACCTTCTTATTTCTGACGCACGTAATGTTTATATAACTTTATTAATCAGTGCTAATCCCCGCATTATAAATCGCCGCAACAAGAATGCGCTCTGCACAGTTCCTGCTTCGAACTGTTTGAAGCTTAAAGTGTACACGAAAGACGACTGGCCTCATAACACTCACTTGTGATTGGCTGAATGTTAGTTCACTCAAATCTATGTAACAAACCAGATAACATGTGCGTGAATGTTGGCGGAGGTGTGTCAAAAAGTGCGGGCAACAGAACCATTTTTATCTAAAAGTGGGGGGGTTCCCGCCCGTGGTCCCATGCCTATTTATCTATTTAATTATAATCGAATTAAATCTTAAAAAGCAGATGCTTATGTAGCCTACATTTATTAAATTTTCATTTTGTTTTGATGGTTTATTTGGTGCCCCTAAAGTCTTGGTGCCCCTGGGCACTCGCCCACTTGCCCATATGGTTAATCCGCTGCTGTGTGGATCAGTTAGTATGTCGAGTCACATTCAACCAATAAGATTCCATGTAAGAGGTCGCATTTTCATTGGCCCGCCGCGAAAGCCTATACCTGATTGGTTGACTATTTTGGACAGTTTACAATCTCAGAAAACCCAGGTGGAACTCTCGAGAGCAAGAGTACCAAAGGATGCGTGAACGCATATGGGATTCCTTTTGTGCCAATAAGTACGAACGCGAAATAAAAAAACCCAAACAAAAATAAACAACACGAAAGAAGAAATACACTTTGAAAACGAAAAAAATGAACTCAAATTGCAAACTTTTAACATACTTTCAAACAAACTGCATTCATCATCAAATGTTTTCTAATGATCCTTTTCGAAAATCATTGTTTATGAATACGATGCCCGAGATTTCGTTTGCGCTTCATTATTTTTCGTTTACGCTGCAAAAAGTTACGTTCGGACTTTTGGCACAAACCTCTCGCGTGGGCGGGAGTTAACAGTGCTTTACTCTCATTGGCTAGTCAGATTTTGATCGACAGGTCCGTGACCTGGAAGTGGAAGAAGTCTTAGTGGCGGCGCGCAACTTTAGAAAGCGATCTGGAGGTGGACGGTGAAGTTACTTGTGATTAGTTACCTTTGTTATTAAACGTAGAATCATGGATTTATTAAAATGTTGCATGAAGCATACAGCCCTTATTTCACTACTGTTTAGAACATGGTTACCGTAGTAAAATCCATGGGTTTGCCAATAATCAATACCCAAAAACAAGTGATTACTTTTATTACAAAAAACTATAAGCTTCGCAAGGTAGTCGGTTACCAGTGAGGAAACAAACATAAAGATCATGTTTTTGTCTCGATACATAATAGAATTCAAACAGAACATTTACATAATTTAAGTATTTTTGATGCTTTGAAAGCGACGAGCATTGCATTATATTATACATTTGTTTCTGACGTTGTGCAATATACTGGATCGAACCAATCGCCATGTTCTTACCACTGAGACACAGGAAATCTTATTAAAGCATAAAAATACTTTTGTGCCAGACAATATGATTAACATGAAAATATTCCTAACGAAGGACAGCATGAATCGAAGTGAAATTATGTTGGTCATAAAATCAAAACAAACATGTAGATATAGTTTCAAACTTATGTGACCTCCTTCTGCAGAACACAAAATATACTTTGAAGAATGTTGATAACCAGAATACATTGCCCTTATTGTATAATAATAATTAGAATAATTATATGGTTATTATTAGTTTTAGAAGTAATAGTAGCCTTCCATGTTAAGGACACCACACATTTCTCAAAATGTATATATTTTGTATAACAGAAATTAAATGACATGAGGGTCTGTATTCCTGTTAAACACTTTTCAGATTATTTTGGGACATATAAAACATCAGGTGAATGACTTCTGTCATATATCCCTAAATTTGGAAACTTTGCTTTTGCCATAGATGAAGCTCCTCTCTCCAGCAAGTGGGTCAGCATCTCCACGTCGTAAATGTCGCTGGATATCCCTAATTGGGCTGTTTTTGTGTTGTCAATAAATCCAAATAGTCCATTTCTACACAGGATTTTTTTGAGTGTCTTTAGACTAATAGTTATCCTGTGTTTGACACTTAAATATATAAAGGATCTCTTTATAAGGTAGACTCAAGCCAAAGTAATATTGAATTAAATCAAATCAGTCCATATCATATGATAAGGAATAAACAATCTGCGCTCAACAGTTTTTACACATAAGGGTAAACAGAGAGACAGAAAGACAGAGTTACTAGACAGTATTCTGTACAATGTATTTAAACACTGGTTCCTTTTATTCATTTACATAATTGACCGCATTTGAGGAAAATAACAGCACTACTTGTTAAGAATGTAAATGAATAGTAGATGTTTCTAAAAATGTAAGGTTATGCAAAAAGACTAGCCGGGCTCCGTACATTTCAATCCAAGCTGTAGCAAGAAAACCCGTTTAATAACAAAGGTAACTAATCACAAGTAACTTCACCGTCCACCTCCAGATCGCTTTCTAAAGTTGCGCGCCGCCACTAAGACTTCTTCCACTTCCAGGTCACGGACCTGTCGATCAAAATCTGACTAGCCAATGAGAGTAAAGCACTGTTAACTCCCGCCCACGCGAGAGGTTTGTGCCAAAAGTCCGAACGTAACTTTTTGCAGTGTAAACGAAAAATAATGAAGCGCAAACGAAATCTCGGGCATCGTATTCATAAACAATGATTTTCGAAAAGGATAATTAGAAAACATTTGATGATGAATGCAGTTTGTTTGAAAGTATGTTAAAAGTTTGCAATTGGAGTTCATTGTTTTCGTTTTCAAAGTGTATTTCTTCTTTCGTGTTGTTTATTTTTGTTTGGTTTTTTTTATTTCGCGTTCGTACTTATTGGCACAAAAGGAATCCAATAAACGCACGGCAGGCATTTTGAGTGCGCACACACTCACCGAGCGACAGCAGAGAACATTCATAAGAGAGCAGCGTATAATTCGGAGCGCGCGTCCCGTTTTGTGCTTGAACAAAGGACATCGGCGTGAGAGCGGAGAGATTCGCAAGCTCGTGGTGTATAAATGCGCTCTCGACTTGTAAAAATGTGCTCGCGACATTTGTCATTAAAATAACGCCAACAGGTGCATAGAACAAGCGCTGAGCGAAAAAAAAAAAAACACGCCGGCCGCAGGCGTAAACGCCTCTGTGGACACAGCCCCTTAATGTTTCAGCACATTCTCACTTTCGACTCGTCGCATATTGACGAGCGACATCGCACCTGTGTCAATTTGGGTCACGCGAATATGACCGTCATAATGACATTTGTACATATAATTTGCAATGATGATAAGTTTAACGGCCAGGCTAATTGCGTTTACATGACTCTATTCAGGCAGTTTGAGCAAGTAATGTAACAGTTTATATATCGTAATATAAAACACGACAATTGGCGCTAGAAGAAGATTTACGCAAATTCGATTGGGTAGGCTCTCCCGTGTCTCGATTGCGTCATTTCGTTGACTGGCTCCGTTTAAAGACTGTTGTGTGACCAACTTGGTGGTCTTTTTTTATTAATGAGTGATTATTAGATAAACAAATTACCAGTTAAATTGCCTTATTTTCATGCTCGGCTTTGTTGGCTTGGAAGTTGATCTACAAGCACAATTTTTTCTCCACATCGTTAGGCACAAAGTATTTTTTTAAAAGTTGGTTTGATAAAGGTAATATTCTAGCTCGTCAATTACTTCACGATCAGGGATTCTGTCATGATAGATGAACCCAAGCGCAGGCATCGTCGTAGGGGTAACACAGGGATTTATTTACATTTTTACATTTACATTTAGTCATTTGGCAGACGCTTTTATCCAAAGCGACTTACAGTGCACTTATTACAGGGACAATCCCCCCTGGAGCAACACGCTTATGTGCAAAAAGCACATAAGCGAGGAAACGTGATGGAACAAAGACGCACAGAATATAGCAAGCCGATAGGATCACTATCTCTCCCTCCACACACAACCTAAGGCTATGCCATGACTCTGCACTAAGACCAAGAATAGACATGACATGGTGGAATCATGACATGAGCCCCCCCATATATGAACACCTCCAGGTGATGGGCAGTGCCCCCCTCCTCGGCTTCTACGACCGGCCAACGGTAGGTGTGGTCGGCTGCAGAGAAGCAGTGGGGGGCACGACTATCTCAGTGCTGGCGGAGTCACACGGGAAGTCCCACGACTTCGGCAGCAATGACGGTCTGTGGACTAGTCCCAGCTAACATAAGACCAGCGGCGGACCACCGGTGGCAAAGTTGGCGGTCCACTGGCGGCAACCGACTGTGGTCCATAGGCTTTTTGCTCATTTTTCCAGCGGTCAACCAGCGGCATTTACCATATCTCTGCCGGCAGTCCGCTGCTGAACCGCTGGTTTATCAATAATGTTTACTGGCGGTCCACGGTCGGCCCACCGATCATAATTGTTAAATCATGCTAACCAGAATGTCCTTAAACACAATAATGGATCAAACACATCCAATAGCAACGGCAAATGTATTATTTTAACAGATCAAATACACAAATGCATTACAGTTATCAAATGCTTTTAACCAACGTTACACAAATAGAAGCATTCAGTTAACATTAATTTGCATCCATACTTATATAGTTATCCATGTTTCCAGTAAGACCATAGTAAACACAAAAGAAACCAATAATAACTTTGATAATTGTAGGAAAACCACAGTAAATCCAAAAATAACCATGGTCTTACTTTCACAGTAGTATCCATTGAAACAAAGTTGTCTTGCAAAAAAGAAAGGAGGCGGGGTCGGCGTGGCTGGGAAACGTAAGATTGTTTTTATTACAATCACTTCCGGGTTTACAACTTCCCGTATACACAGTCACTTCATACAACTCCATGTCGAGTAAGATTCCTTCATAGAATCTGGACGCAATGTCTCGCGGCTTCTTTCGTGGTCCGTTTCCCAGTCGGTCTCTCTCTGCTCTTCCATCTTCTCCGCTGGCTTTTAAAGCGTATACTTGCCAATTACTACAATGAGAAGCAGGTGTTTTCAATATGTCGTTGATCTGCTTACTCGCCGTTCTTCTCCCGTCTCTCTCTCTCCGCACAGACCGTGCTGAACCACGCCCCTCTTGCCACGTCCATATTATAAACTGTTCCAATGGTTTTCAGAAACTAAAGGCTACCACAGCACTCCTGCATTCCTATAATATAACCATAGTAGAACCTTTATATATAAAAAAAAACATAATTTGATGGCAACATGACATGATTGTTTTACCACAGGAAATCCCAGGTTAGCAGTGTTAAGGGTTTAGCCATTTTTAAAATGTAAACAATATCACAGAAGCTTTACAGAAAATGCATGTTTCAATGTTATAATAAATCAGAAGTTAATCAGCCAGAGGGGGCTTAGACTTACTGAGAAACATCTTCTGGCAACAAATAAAGTTAATATCGCTATAGCTCTAAGATAATACAACTCATGTATTTAAAGTCATGTTCTATTAAAAATAACATATTATTATAGGGTAAGTTTGCAGATTTTCAACCAACTTTGTACGGTATATAATATATGTTAATTAACAATATGTGGATGATGCAAAACTCATTATCCAGCAGAGGTTTGTGGACAAATAAATGGGAATATCTCAATATGAGTAACTGTGAAAAGAGTAAACATTGCCTGTTCAAATATATTGCCAATATTGTAACAATACAAAGGTGGGTTGAAAATCTGCAAATTTACGCAGTGATTACAATATATCATATTTGGCAGTTTTGTACGTCTATCTATATCTGCCATCTTCTGAAGTCTTCATGAGTGTTGGTGTCATCGGAAGTCTTCACAAGTGATCCTGGATTCAAACTGAAGCTACTATAATCTCTATAGTTACTTAAGGATGTGCATCCCTCGGAGGGAGAAACAGGAAAGCAAAAGGAGAAGGATTTAGTATAACTGCCGTTTGTATTTGGAGTCTAGGAGTATATTGCTTTCAGTGATGGACTACAAATAGTCCAGAGTTTTGTGACGTTACTTATCTTATTTATCATTCTAATACGCTGATTTGCTGCTCAAGAACAATTCATGCGACACTTAATTATTGACTAATGAGGCTGAACATTCAAGAGTAAAGGCAAAACATTGAAAACTAAAAGTATAGTGTTCAGAAAATATACCAAAATATATTTGCTAAAATGAGAGAGAGAGAGAGAGAGAGAGAGAGCGAGAGCGAGCGAGCGAGAGCGAGAGAGAACGGATACCGGAAAAAAACAAAGAAAGAAAAACTAGTGCGCCAGAAGGACATAAGCACACCAACATCAAAACCTCACCCCAACTGTGAAATATGATGGAGGGGGCATCATGGTTCTGGGCTGCTTTGCTGCCTCAAGCCCTGGACGGATTACTGTCATCGATGGAAAAATGAATTCCAAAGTTTATCAAGACATTTTGAAGGAAAACTTTAGACCATCTGTCCGCCAACTGAAGCTTAACAGAGGATGGACGATGCAACAGGACAACGACCCAAAGCATAGAAGTAAATCAACATCGGAATGGCTTCAACAGAAGAAAATATGCCTTCTGGAGTGGCCCAGTCAGAGACCTGACCTCAACCCGATTGAGATGCTGTGGCATGACCTAAAGAGAGCGATTCACACCAGACATCCCAAGAATATTGCTGAACTGAAACACTTTTGTAAAGAGGAATGGTCCAAAATTTCTCCTGACCGTTGTGCAGGTCTGATCTGCAACTAAAGGAAACGTTTGGTTGAGGTTATTGCTGCCAAAGGAGGGTCAACCAGTTATTAAACCCAAAGGTTCACATACTTTTTCCACCCTGCACTTTGAATGCTTACATGTTGTGTTCAATAAAAACATGAAAACGTATAATGTTTGTGCGGTATTAATTTAAGCAGACTGTGTTTCTCTATTGTTGTGACTTAGATGAAGATCAGAACACATTTTATGACAAATTTATGAAGAAATCCAAGTAAGCCCAAAGGGTCCACATACTTTTTCTTTCAACTGTAAATGCATCCAATAATCAATTGACAACATTTACAAAGCTATCCAAACCTCTCAACTACAAAATAAGGATGATATTACAAACCCAAACTTTAACAAACAAGCGCTAGAGCTATAGAGCTAATGTTAGCCTCTTCTGAAATCGGTTAAAATGCTAACAGAAATGGTTTCATGTCTTCAAGAAAAAAGTCTAAGTAAATTCCATTCCATTCCATTTTCTACCGCTTATCCGAACTACCTCGGGTCACGGGGAGCCTGTGCCTATCTCAGGAGTCATCGGGCATCAAGGCAGGATACACCCTGGATGGAGTGCCAACCCATCGCAGGGCACACACACTCACTCATTAGTCTAAGTAAATAAATAAGTAAATATTCAAAAGATACTCCTCAATTACAATTATTTAAATTGTCAACAACAGTTCTGTGTATTATTTGTGTGATTTGAGTGACTAAATTTACCTGAAAACACTGAAGAAAAACGTCAGAACAAAGCTTGCTGCTTGCCCTGGTTCCATGGTAACACCTTCCGCTGCAGTGTTTGAATGCCACACGAATGCCAAACTAATAAATCTAAATAAATTATCATTAAATTGCAAATTAATAGCCTTTTGATTTAACAAAAAAGCCAGTTTATTCAATCCTTAAGATTACTTTGACTGTAAAAATGAATAAATAAATCATGTCTTGTAAGTTTGCCACTGCTGTACCAATAGCGATCCAGCGGCAGCAAGCCCCTGGTAGTTTACCACCCAAAAAAAGCTGGCAGACAAACAGCATTTTTACATTGGTCGGCATGCAGACATTGTCACGGTGGTTGTCCGTCTGTGTCAAGCCACTTAATCTGTGCCGCCCAGTTAGCCACTGCCGTACCAACAGAGGCCCAGTGGCGGCAAGCCGCTGGTGGGGTGCTACCCAAGAAAAGCTGGCAGACTGACAGCATTTTTTCATTGATCGGCTTGTCGACAGTGTGCCGACAGAGGTCTGACAGTGGTAATCCACTGAATCTTTGCAACCCCAAAACCGCTGGGGGTGGTGTAGAATGGCAAGAACATGGGTGATTTCTTTGGTTAAAGGGGAACTTCACACAAAAAAATTTAATTCTCTCATTTACGCACCTTTGAGTTGTTCCAAATCTGGGTAAAAAAATTTGCCCATCACCACTAACCACCTCATAAAAATGAGGGAGAATTTTAGAGTAACAGCACATAACCTTGCCCAACTAACAGGGTCTGCAGGGACTTTAGATCGTTGCTCAAGCCCCAGCCCCACACATGATTTTGGGACTGCCGTTCAACAGGATCATGGGTCTATAGTTGAGCCCCTTGCATCACTGACTCCAGAGACATTAGAAAGTGTGGGAGAGGGATATAGATATTCTAAAACTGGTGATAACGACTGGTTTGATGAAATCCCCCAAAGCTTGTGGGAATAATGTTACTAGTCTTTAAACAATTGTAATGTTTAGCAGTTTTCTTCTGAAAAATAGAAGATTAGATTACTGTAACTGTATATGTGGAGTTTACAGTAAATGTAAAATGCTGAATGTAAAATGCTTTAGGGCACTTCCAGCGTTTTGGATGTGACATAAAATCACTATAAAAAAGTATTTCACTAAACCCTTGTAGATAGAAACGGACTGAGAGGATAAAATATCAGGCTATGTGTGACCGTATGACTGACGATCATTAACTTACACTGGTAAACCCGTACTCAAACCCCAATTTCTGAGCCTCCCCAATTACAGGCTTTCAACCAAATGAAAAGGACGAGCAGAGACAAGACCACTGACCAAAAATGTATTTATTTAAGTTATTAAAAAAACACCTGGAGCTCAACATCAGTGATAAAATTTAATAAATATGAAGGAATCATCCCACTGGGCTTTGTTTAGACAGTTCCTACTGGGCCGGCCACCCATACACTGGCCACACGCACCCAAAAAGAAAGGAAAAAATATACTTACAAAGATACAATTCACAACAAATAAATTAAAGTTGGTTCCCGTCTTTCACGTTATGTCTTGGCTTGAACACTTCACCACTCCATTCAGAAAACAAAATAAATGCAAATCAAAACACTTCAAACCAACCAAAACTATATAATTAATTTAAACCCACTCAACGCCAATCAGATAAACCAAGGCCAAAAGAGCAACAGAACAAATAAACCACAATTACTAAATTCCGAAATAGAGCGGGATAAATGTAAAGCGAGACAACGAAAGAATACAACCAACCCAAATAAAGAAAGGAACAGACTAAATAAATTGGTAAATAAACAATACCTAATAATAATAATAATACAATAAAGCAGCGTAACAAAACGAAATTTCAATTTCACTCTGTTACACACACATTTAAACCAAATACACAAACAATGAATAGACTCAAATCAAATGAAAATACGCCAGCGACATGAGCGAGCCCCGATGGCACCAGAGTCAACGGCCACGGGTTTAGAGCGTATCCAAGGTGAGCGTTGTATAGGCGTCGTATCCAACGTGTGCGTTGTACAACGTTCAAGGCGATCGCGAGCAGTCCATGCAATCACGAGCGTTCAATGCAACAAGAGAATCCCGCCTCCCAAACAGGAAACGATATTTTAACCACAGCAAAACAGCAGCTAGCAACTTCTGAAAAACAAATAACATTTTCGTTTGCTCCCTCCCCACTCCTCTCAGATTTATAGTCACACAAACCGGGTAAGGGAAACATAATATTACCTTTCACGTGCAAGACACTCACTCACACATGCTCACTAGCAATGTCTGGACAAATCCCGACTAATCTAAAATTACATCAAGCAAGCACATTAAGCAAACTTGTGAATTAAGTTAAATTCCTAACACCCCTATTCTAGATTTATATTTCCCTCCCGTCTATGATCCACCAGTTTAACAGAGCCTACCTTTCTCGAGGAGTGAAGGAGATTCAAGAGCAACACAAACAGGTCACATCGATGCAATGTCATGACGCACTTAACTCACCTGAATCTATATAGGTACGTAATTACCTGACGTACCCACCCACTTAATGTTCCGCTATTTTTAAAGGGGCCACGCAGACTACTCTTAAAAAAAGGCCATCCCACTACATATGCACAAGTTTTCTATAAAAAAATGAAATATACAAGCATTATGTATGTGAAAAAGGACACCGTATTTAGGAGGCAACAAACTTTGTGGGATTTCTGTGAACTTAAATGTACAAACATGAAGCAATAATACCTTAACTTGAAGAGAGACCTCACACGGGTATTTGAACCACCAAATGTTGATTAGCTGCAGTTAGTACAGTAAAAACCTTTAGTAAAAACTTTTTTTTTCATGGTATTGGTTGATATTTGCATGGAATGTATTAGTCAGAGAACTTTCCTCTTCATTTAAACTCACAAAACATTTTAAACAGCGTTAGTTCTTTCGGTTCAAGTATTGCTTAACCTGACATATCCATGGAGCAGTCTTACTGAAGAGGATTCTTTTCCTGGGAGTTTGTAGGTAACAGTGTGGTGTGCACTTTGCGAAGTGGATGTCCATCAGGAGGGTTTCTTTATCAATTAGTTCATATATAAAGAGAAAAACAGAGAAGAAAATAGTCAAGAGAAGAATGTAAGGAAACTGGCCTACCGAGAGAACAATGGGTTATAATTAATATATAAAGAAGTATAATACATTTTACCTAATTAAAGTTTCCTTAACTGGAAGACCCGGGCCTCAAAGGCCTGTAACTGGAAGACCCGGGCCTCAAAGGCCCGTAACTGGAAGACCCGGGCCTCATAGGCCTAAATCTGGATACATTTTTAATTTGTTTTCTATTCATGCTGGAGTGTCATGTTTTGTCATTCAGGTTCTTGAACAAACCTAATAAAGCTTGAATGACTAATTTTGTTTCTGTGAATGTTTGACTAGTGGCAACACAAATACAACTTAGGTTAAAGTAAAACATTTTCACAGAATTGTTGGACGCCCTCAGTATAGTAACAAACAAGTTGCAAACCATATTAAACTAGGTCAGCCCTCAAGACCTTACCATTGGGTCAAATTACTGGCTGACCAGGCGGACAAGAAAATGAACTGAAACCTCATACAAAATAAATGTCAAGATCAACCAACCTGGGAGAACTATCCCTTTAACAGTTTCATGGGAGTAACATTAGTTTGTTTACTGAAAACTAAAACACCTTTTGACCACTTCGAAATTCAGAGATTCAAAACAAATTGCTCAACATGCGTGTGAGCAGCAGCCTCTGTAACTACGCTACAAGGCAGTGCTAGAATTATTGTTGGGCAGGTACAGTCATTTATCATTAAACACCATCTTTTGTGTCGACCTTAAACTACCAAACCAAACGACTCGCAAGTCACAAATTTCATAGGAAATGTTGACTAAAGGACGTTTAAATGATTAACGTTTAGTTTTAACAACGTGGGCATCATGTTACAGACTAGCTAGCGAAGCTAGATTGTAATGTTACTTTTCAAACCTAATACCAACATGCGCATTTTGCATACTTTTGCATTTTTTATGTAATGTAATATTTTTATAGATTGAAAACTCTCAAACATACCTTTCTTTTCTCCGTATAACATCTGTACTCTCTTTTTCCTGAGGTGGATCAAAAGCTGGGAATATAAAGTTTGTCGGAATCGTCGAGGAGGAGTTTGCTCTCTCAACCGTCACTCAATTGGACCCAACTGATAACCCAGCGTTCGGGTGACTCAAAAAACGACCCAACACTGGAAGAATAACCCAACAAAATAACCCACCAGGCGCAACGCAGCTGTTGGGTTAAAAAATAACTCGGCATTTTTAAGTGTATGTATTGCGAAACAACTTTGTTTTAACAAACTGGAAAACCAAACAAAAAATGCACTAAAACCGCATTGTAAATCATTAAAACGAGAATATAAAATAATGTCAATCAATAAAGGCTTCACATTTCCTAGATATTTTCATACCTTGTGTTAACTCACAGCGTAATGAGACACAGGTGAAAGCCATAATCTAAGTGATGATTGATTACACAGTTGACAGATTTGATTGGTCAGCCATGTAAATTACCAAGCGATTGATAACAAAAGGTGAGTACAAATAGCAAATAGTCTCGATGAGATCTTAAACTTTTGCAGTTAAGTTTTTTTTTCCTCACTGTATTGAAGTGTTATAGTGGCACACACAAGTAGAGTAAAATAAAGTATTGCCCTTGCGATGCTGGGGCTTAGGGATCTTTTACTTTTCAGCTTGACTGTGGTGACCGCAAGCTGTTTAAGAATTGGTCATGCTGCTTTTTCAGGAATGGGTTTTTCTCATGGCACCATTGCCCACAGAACACCCAATTTTGGCAAGGTTATTATTGGCAGTGGTGTATCAAATGATTCCGCTGAAAGACAAGCAGAACAGCCTACCGGATACTGGTCCAGTGAACAAGGTATGTTAATTGTAAATGTTGAAATTGCAGCTTTATTCAAATGGACAACTGGTTGACCTGTCTCATTTAAATAAATTAAGCCCAATTCCAATTTGCTGAGGCTAAATTGAAACGCCTGGGTACTTCTGTGCACTGTGGAAATGATGCTATGACCCTGCGTGTTCCTGGCCCAAGAATGCCCCACTTCCTGGTTGATGGAGGTAAGCCTATACAACTTTTTGTTTTCCTTTTCACGTTTTATAAGGTCTGTTATGGTATGATTTCTTTTAAATAGGAGTGGGATCTCCAGTGCCTGTGTCTGAAATTCCAGCCAGCTGTGCTATCTCTGTGAAGAGAGTTCGTCGGGATGTTTCTTTTTCCGTACCTTTCCGTGGCTGTCCTGTCCGACAACAGGTCAGTGTGTGCCTCTGCTGTGCTAAAAATTACTTTGCTGCAGTTGTTTTGTGCAAATGGGTCTTAATTTTTTTCTTTTTTGTTCTCACAGGGTGGAAGTTATATTCTGTCTCTGATTGTAATGGGGGCACCAGTGCAGGCGTCATGCCCGGCGAGTTCTCCTTTTCCTATTGCTTCTGCTCCCCTTCCTACAGTTTCTTGCTTGCCAACTGGAATGGTTTTCTTGCTTGGGTTCAGGGCTGATACTGTCGAGATCAAAGGTAGTTTTTGTCTTAAATTCTTTAGTGAATTTAAACTTGACAGGTTCTTGAGGATTTTTATCCCTCCATTTAGTTGATGGATTATGGCAGCCTCTGCTGTTAGAGTACTCCAAATGTGGGTTCACATTGGATACGATCGAAGGTGCTCTGGTTTTTACAGCACCATTTACAGGGAGGTGTTGGGTATTGAAGGTAAGATTTAACATTCCTGCCAACTACACTGTTTCGTTGCTGCTTTTTTTGTACTTCACAAACAGGTGTCATATTATGATTCTTTTTCAGGATACGGAAAGGCATCTTAATTTGCTATACCTTGACCGTGAAGTGATTCTCTCCTGCCCTTTGACACTGCCAACGGCAGCCCCGACTGTACCTGGGCGGCCCGGACCTCAAAGGCCCGGACCCGGAAGACCCGGAAGACCTGGGCGGCCCGGACCTCAAAGGCCCGGACCCGGAAGACCCGGAAGACCTGGGCGGCCCGGACCTCAAAGGCCCGGACCCGGAAGACCCGGAAGACCTGGGCGGCCCGGACCTCAAAGGCCCGGACCCGGAAGACCCGGAAGACCTGGGCGGCCCGGACCTCAAAGGCCCGGACCCGGAAGACCCGGAAGACCTGGGCGGCCCGGACCTCAAAGGCCCGGACCCGGAAGACCCGGAAGACCTGGGCGGCCCGGACCTCAAAGGCCCGGACCCGGAAGACCCGGAAGACCTGGGCGGCCCGGACCTCAAAGGCCCGGACCCGGAAGACCCGGAAGACCTGGGCGGCCCGGACCTCAAAGGCCCGGACCCGGAAGACCTGGGCGGCCCGGACCTCAAAGGCCCGGACCCGGAAGACCTGGGCGGCCCGGACCTCAAAGGCCCGGACCCGGAAGACCCGGAAGACCTGGGCGGCCCGGACCTCAAAGGCCCGGACCCGGAAGACCCGGAAGACCTGGGCGGCCCGGACCTCAAAGGCCCGGACCCGGAAGACCCGGAAGACCTGGGCGGCCCGGACCTCAAAGGCCCGGACCCGGAAGACCCGGAAGACCTGGGCGGCCCGGACCTCAAAGGCCCGGACCCGGAAGACCCGGAAGACCTGGGCGGCCCGGACCTCAAAGGCCCGGACCCGGAAGACCCGGAAGACCTGGGCGGCCCGGACCTCAAAGGCCCGGACCCGGAAGACCCGGAAGACCTGGGCGGCCCGGACCTCAAAGGCCCGGACCCGGAAGACCCGGAAGACCTGGGCGGCCCGGACCTCAAAGGCCCGGACCCGGAAGACCCGGAAGACCTGGGCGGCCCGGACCTCAAAGGCCCGGACCCGGAAGACCCGGAAGACCTGGGCGGCCCGGACCTCAAAGGCCCGGACCCGGAAGACCCGGAAGACCTGGGCGGCCCGGACCTCAAAGGCCCGGACCCGGAAGACCCGGAAGACCTGGGCGGCCCGGACCTCAAAGGCCCGGACCCGGAAGACCCGGAAGACCTGGGCGGCCCGGACCTCAAAGGCCCGGACCCGGAAGACCCGGAAGACCTGGGCGGCCCGGACCTCAAAGGCCCGGACCCGGAAGACCCGGAAGACCTGGGCGGCCCGGACCTCAAAGGCCCGGACCCGGAAGACCCGGAAGACCTGGGCGGCCCGGACCTCAAAGGCCCGGACCCGGAAGACCCGGAAGACCTGGGCGGCCCGGACCTCAAAGGCCCGGACCCGGAAGACCTGGGCGGCCCGGACCTCAAAGGCCCGGACCCGGAAGACCCGGAAGACCTGGGCGGCCCGGACCTCAAAGGCCCGGACCCGGAAGACCTGGGCGGCCCGGACCTCAAAGGCCCGGACCCGGAAGACCTGGGCGGCCCGGACCTCAAAGGCCCGGACCCGGAAGACCTGGGCGGCCCGGACCTCAAAGGCCCGGACCCGGAAGACCTGGGCGGCCCGGACCTCAAAGGCCCGGACCCGGAAGACCTGGGCGGCCCGGACCTCAAAGGCCCGGACCCGGAAGACCTGGGCGGCCCGGACCTCAAAGGCCCGGACCCGGAAGACCTGGGCGGCCCGGACCTCAAAGGCCCGGACCCGGAAGACCTGGGCGGCCCGGACCTCAAAGGCCCGGACCCGGAAGACCTGGGCGGCCCGGACCTCAAAGGCCCGGACCCGGAAGACCTGGGCGGCCCGGACCTCAAAGGCCCGGACCCGGAAGACCTGGGCGGCCCGGACCTCAAAGGCCCGGACCCGGAAGACCTGGGCGGCCCGGACCTCAAAGGCCCGGACCCGGAAGACCTGGGCGGCCCGGACCTCAAAGGCCCGGACCCGGAAGACCTGGGCGGCCCGGACCTCAAAGGCCCGGACCCGGAAGACCTGGGCGGCCCGGACCTCAAAGGCCCGGACCCGGAAGACCTGGGCGGCCCGGACCTCAAAGGCCCGGACCCGGAAGACCTGGGCGGCCCGGACCTCAAAGGCCCGGACCCGGAAGACCTGGGCGGCCCGGACCTCAAAGGCCCGGACCCGGAAGACCTGGGCGGCCCGGACCTCAAAGGCCCGGACCCGGAAGACCTGGGCGGCCCGGACCTCAAAGGCCCGGACCCGGAAGACCTGGGCGGCCCGGACCTCAAAGGCCCGGACCCGGAAGACCTGGGCGGCCCGGACCTCATAGGCCCGGACCCGGAAGACCTGGGCAACCTGGGCGGCCCGGACCCGGAAGACCTGGCAAACCTGGGTGGCCCGGACCTCATAGGCCCGGACCCGGAAGACCTGGCAAACCTGGGTGGCCCGGACCTCATAGGCCCGGACCCGGAAGACCTGGAAAACCTGGGCGGCCCGGACCTCAAAGGCCCGGACCCGGAAGACCTGGCAAACCTAAGCTGCCCGGACCCGGAAGACCTGGCAAACCTAAGCTGCCCGGACCCGGAAGACCTGGCAAACCTAAGCTGCCCGGACCCGGAAGACCTGGCAAACCTGGGTGGCCCGGACCTCATAGGCCCGGACCCGGAAGACCTGGGCGGCCCGGACCTCATAGGCCCGGACCCGGAAGACCTGGAAAACCTGGGTGGCCCGGACCTCATAGGCCCGCACCCGGAAGACCTGGCAAACCTGGGCGGCCCGGACCTCATAGGCCCGCACCCGGAAGACCTGGCAAACCTGGGCGGCCCGGACCTCATAGGCCCGGACCCGGAAGACCTGGCAAACCTGGGCGGCCCGGACCTCATAGGCCCGGACCCGGAAGACCTGGAAAACCTGGGCGGCCCGGACCTCATAGGCCCGGACCCGGAAGACCTGGAAAACCTGGGCGGCCCGGACCTCATAGGCCCGGACCCGGAAGACCTGGAAAACCTGGGCGGCCCGGACCTCATAGGCCCGGACCCGGAAGACCTGGAAAACCTGGGCGGCCCGGACCTCATAGGCCCGGACCCGGAAAACCTGGTTCTCAAAGGCCCGGACCCGGAAGACCTGGCAAACCTGGGCGGCCCAGACCCGGAAGACCTGGGCGGCCCGGACCTCATAGGCCCGGACCCGGAAAACCTGGGCCTCAAAGGCCCGGACCCGGAATACCTGGCAAACCTGGACCTCAAAGGCCCGGACCCGGAAGACCTGGGCGGCCCGGACCTCATAGGCCCGGACCCGGAAGACCTGGCAAACCTGGGCGGCCCGGACCTCATAGGCCCGCACCCGGAAGACCAGGCAAACCTGGGCGGCCCGGACCTCATAGGCCCGGACCCGGAAGACCTGGAAAACCTGGGCGGCCCGGACCTCATAGGCCCGGACCCGGAAGACCTGGAAAACCTGGGCGGCCCGGTTCTCAAAGGCCCGGACCCGGAAGACCTGGCAAACCTGGGCGGCCCAGACCCGGAAGACCTGGGCGGCCCGGACCTCATAGGCCCGGACCCGGAAAACCTGGGCCTCAAAGGCCCGGACCCGGAATACCCGGAAGACCTGGAAAACCTGGGCGGCCCGGACCTCAAAGGCCCGGACCCGGAAGACCTGGCAAACCTAAGCTGCCCGGACCCGGAAGACCTGGCAAACCTGGGTGGCCCGGACCTCATAGGCCCGTACCCGGAAGACCTGGCAAACCTGGGCGGCCCGGACCTCATAGGCCCGGACCCGGAAGACCTGGCAAACCTGGGCGGCCCGGACCTCATAGGCCCGGACCCGGAAGACCTGGAAAACCTGGGCGGCCTGGACCTCATAGGCCCGGACCCGGAAGACCTGGAAAACCTGGGCGGCCCGGACCTCATAGGCCCGGACCCGGAAAACCTGGTTCTCAAAGGCCCGGACCCGGAAGACCTGGCAAACCTGGGCGGCCCAGACCCGGAAGACCTGGGCGGCCCGGACCTCATAGGCCCGGACCCGGAAAACCTGGGCCTCAAAGGCCCGGACCCGGAATACCTGGCAAACCTGGACCTCAAAGGCCCGGACCCGGAAGACCTGGGCGGCCCGGACCTCATAGGCCCGGACCCGGAAGACCTGGCAAACCTGGGCGGCCCGGACCTCATAGGCCCGCACCCGGAAGACCAGGCAAACCTGGGCGGCCCGGACCTCATAGGCCCGGACCCGGAAGACCTGGAAAACCTGGGCGGCCCGGACCTCATAGGCCCGGACCCGGAAGACCTGGAAAACCTGGGCGGCCCGGTTCTCAAAGGCCCGGACCCGGAAGACCTGGCAAACCTGGGCGGCCCAGACCCGGAAGACCTGGGCGGCCCGGACCTCATAGGCCCGGACCCGGAAAACCTGGGCCTCAAAGGCCCGGACCCGGAATACCTGGCAAACCTGGACCTCAAAGGCCCGGACCTGGGCGGCCCGGACCTCATAGGCCCGGACCCGGAAGACCTGGCAAACCTGGGCGGCCCGGACCTCATAGGCCCGCACCCGGAAGACCAGGCAAACCTGGGCGGCCCGGACCCGGAAGACCTGGAAAACCTGGGCGGCCCGGACCTCATAGGCCCGGACCCGGAAGACCAGGAAAACCTGGGCGGCCCGGACCTCATAGGCCCGGACCCAGAAGACCTGGAAAACCTGGAAAACCTGGGCCTCAAAGGCCCGGACCCGGAAGACCTGGAAAACCTGGGCCTCAAAGGCCCGGACCCGGAAGACCTGGAAAACCTGGGCCTCAAAGGCCCGGACCCGGAAGACCTGGTCCTCATAGTCCTAAATCTGGATAAGTTCTTAAATTTGTTTTCTATTCATGCTGTAGTGTCATGTTTTGTCTTTCAGGTTCTTGAACAAACCTAATAAAGCTTGAATGACAATTTTTTTTTTCTGTGAATGTTTGAGTAGTGGCAACACAAATACAACACTTGGGTTAAAGTAAAACATTCCAACAGGACGCCCTCAGTATAGTAACAAACAAGTTGCAAACCATATTAAACTAGGTCAGCCCTCAAGACCTTACCATTGGGTCAAATTACTGGCTGACCAGGCGGACAAGAAAATGAACTGAAACCTCATACAAAATAAATGTCAAGATCAACACATTAGCCCCAACAACCTGGGAGAACTATCCCTTTAACAGTTTCATGGGAGTAACATTAGTTTGTTTACTGAAAACTAAAACACCTTTTGACCACTTCGAAATTCAGAGATTCAAAACAAATTGCTCAACATGCGTGTTAGCAGCAGCCTCTGTAACTACGCTACAAGGCAGTGCTAGAATTATTGTTGGGCAGGTACAGTCATTTATCATTAAACACCATCTTTTGTGTCGACCTTAAACTACCAAACCAACGACTCGCAAGTCACAAATTTCATAGGAAATGTTGACTAAAGGACGTTTAAATGATTAACGCTTAGGTTTAACAACGTGGGCATCATGTTACAGACTAGCTAGCGAGGCTAGATTGTAACGTTACTTTTCAAACCTAATACCAACATGCGCATTTTGCATACTTTTGCATTTTTTATGTAATGTAATATTTTTATAGATTGAAAACTCTCAAACATACCTTTCTTTTCTCCGTATAACATCTGTACTCTCTTTTTCCTGAGGTGGATCAAAAGCTGGGAATATAAAGTTTGTCGGAATCGTCGAGGAGGAGTTTGCTCTCTCAACCGTCACTCAATTGGACCCAACTGATAACCCAGCGTTCGGGTGACTCAAAAAACGACCCAACACTGGAAGAATAACCCAACAAAATAACCCACCAGGCGCAACGCAGCTGTTGGGTTAAAAAATAACTCGGCATTTTTAAGTGTATGTATTGCGAAACAACTTTGTTTTAACAAACTGGAAACCAAACAAAAATGCACTAAACCGCATTGTAAATCATTAAAACGAGAATATAAAATAATGTCAATCAATAAAGGCTTCACATTTCCTAGATATTTTCATACCTTGTGTTAACTCACAGCGTAATGAGACACAGGTGAAAGCCATAATCTAAGTGATGATTGATTACACAGTTGACAGATTTGATTGGTCAGCCATGTAAATTACCAAGCGATTGATAACAAAAGGTGAGTACAAATAGCAAATAGTCTCGATGAGATTTTAAACTTTTGCAGTTAAGTTTTTTTTTCCTCACTGTATTGAAGTGTTATAGTGGCACACACAAGTAGAGTAAAATAAAGTATTGCCCTTGCGATGCTGGGGCTTAGGGATCTTTTACTTTTCAGCTTGACTGTGGTGACCGCAAGCTGTTTAAGAATTGGTCATGCTGCTTTTTCAGGAATGGGTTTTTCTCATGGCACCATTGCCCACAGAACACCCAATTTTGGCAAGGTTATTATTGGCAGTGGTGTATCAAATGATTCCGCTGAAAGACAAGCAGAACAGCCTACCGGATACTGGTCCAGTGAACAAGGTATGTTAATTGTAAATGTTGAAATTGCAGCTTTATTCAAATGGACAACTGGTTGACCTGTCTCATTTAAATAAATTAAGCCCAATTCCAATTTGCTGAGGCTAAATTGAAACGCCTGGGTACTTCTGTGCACTGTGGAAATGATGCTATGACCCTGCGTGTTCCTGGCCCAAGAATGCCCCACTTCCTGGTTGATGGAGGTAAGCCTATACAACTTTTTGTTTTCCTTTTCACGTTTTATAAGGTCTGTTATGGTATGATTTCTTTTAAATAGGAGTGGGATCTCCAGTGCCTGTGTCTGAAATTCCAGCCAGCTGTGCTATCTCTGTGAAGAGAGTTCGTCGGGATGTTTCTTTTTCCGTACCTTTCCGTGGCTGTCCTGTCCGACAACAGGTCAGTGTGTGCCTCTGCTGTGCTAAAAATTACTTTGCTGCAGTTGTTTTGTGCAAATGGGTCTTAATTTTTTTCTTTTTTGTTCTCACAGGGTGGAAGTTATATTCTGTCTCTGATTGTAATGGGGGCACCAGTGCAGGCGTCATGCCCGGCGAGTTCTCCTTTTCCTATTGCTTCTGCTCCCCTTCCTACAGTTTCTTGCTTGCCAACTGGAATGGTTTTCTTGCTTGGGTTCAGGGCTGATACTGTCGAGATCAAAGGTAGTTTTTGTCTTAAATTCTTTAGTGAATTTAAACTTGACAGGTTCTTGAGGATTTTTATCCCTCCATTTAGTTGATGGATTATGGCAGCCTCTGCTGTTAGAGTACTCCAAATGTGGGTTCACATTGGATACGATTGAAGGTGCTCTGGTTTTTACAGCACCATTTACAGGGAGGTGTTGGGTATTGAAGGTAAGATTTAACATTCCTGCCAACTACACTGTTTCGTTGCTGCTTTTTTTGTACTTCACAAACAGGTGTCATATTATGATTCTTTTTCAGGATACGGAAAGGCATCTTAATTTGCTATACCTTGACCGTGAAGTGATTCTCTCCTGCCCTTTGACACTGCCAACGGCAGCCCCGACTGTACCTGGGCGGCCCGGACCTCAAAGGCCCGGACCCGGAAGTCCCGGAAGACCTGGGCGGCCCGGACCTCAAAGGCCCAGACCCGGAAGACCTGGGCGGCCCGGACCCGGAAGACCCGGAAGACCTGGGCGGCCCGGACCCGGAAGACCCGGAAGACCTGGGCGGCCCGGACCCGGAAGACCCGGAAGACCTGGGCGGCCCGGACCCGGAAGACCCGGAAGACCTGGGCGGCCCGGACCCGGAAGACCCGGAAGACCTGGGCGGCCCGGACCCGGAAGACCCGGAAGACCTGGGCGGCCCGGACCCGGAAGACCCGGAAGACCTGGGCGGCCCGGACCCGGAAGACCCGGAAGACCTGGGCGGCCCGGACCTCAAAGGCCCGGACCCGGAAGACCCGGAAGACCTGGGCGGCCCGGACCTCAAAGGCCCGGACCCGGAAGACCCGGAAGACCTGGGCGGCCCGGACCTCAAAGGCCCGGACCCGGAAGACCCGGAAGACCTGGGCGGCCCGGACCTCAAAGGCCCGGACCCGGAAGACCCGGAAGACCTGGGCGGCCCGGACCTCAAAGGCCCGGACCCGGAAGACCCGGAAGACCTGGGCGGCCCGGACCTCAAAGGCCCGGACCCGGAAGACCCGGAAGACCTGGGCGGCCCGGACCTCAAAGGCCCGGACCCGGAAGACCCGGAAGACCTGGGCGGCCCGGACCTCAAAGGCCCAGACCCGGAAGACCCGGAAAACCTGGGCGGCCCGGACCTCATAGGCCCGGACCCGGAAAACCTGGTTCTCAAAGGCCCGGACCCGGAAGACCTGGCAAACCTGGGCGGCCCAGACCCGGAAGACCTGGGCGGCCCGGACCTCATAGGCCCGGACCCGGAAAACCTGGGCCTCAAAGGCCCGGACCCGGAATACCTGGCAAACCTGGACCTCAAAGGCCCGGACCCGGAAGACCTGGGCGGCCCGGACCTCATAGGCCCGGACCCGGAAGACCTGGCAAACCTGGGCGGCCCGGACCTCATAGGCCCGCACCCGGAAGACCAGGCAAACCTGGGCGGCCCGGACCTCATAGGCCCGGACCCGGAAGACCTGGAAAACCTGGGCGGCCCGGACCTCATAGGCCCGGACCCGGAAGACCTGGAAAACCTGGGCGGCCCGGTTCTCAAAGGCCCGGACCCGGAAGACCTGGCAAACCTGGGCGGCCCAGACCCGGAAGACCTGGGCGGCCCGGACCTCATAGGCCCGGACCCGGAAAACCTGGGCCTCAAAGGCCCGGACCCGGAATACCCGGAAGACCTGGAAAACCTGGGCGGCCCGGACCTCAAAGGCCCGGACCCGGAAGACCTGGCAAACCTAAGCTGCCCGGACCCGGAAGACCTGGCAAACCTGGGTGGCCCGGACCTCATAGGCCCGTACCCGGAAGACCTGGCAAACCTGGGCGGCCCGGACCTCATAGGCCCGGACCCGGAAGACCTGGCAAACCTGGGCGGCCCGGACCTCATAGGCCCGGACCCGGAAGACCTGGAAAACCTGGGCGGCCTGGACCTCATAGGCCCGGACCCGGAAGACCTGGAAAACCTGGGCGGCCCGGACCTCATAGGCCCGGACCCGGAAAACCTGGTTCTCAAAGGCCCGGACCCGGAAGACCTGGCAAACCTGGGCGGCCCAGACCCGGAAGACCTGGGCGGCCCGGACCTCATAGGCCCGGACCCGGAAAACCTGGGCCTCAAAGGCCCGGACCCGGAATACCTGGCAAACCTGGACCTCAAAGGCCCGGACCCGGAAGACCTGGGCGGCCCGGACCTCATAGGCCCGGACCCGGAAGACCTGGCAAACCTGGGCGGCCCGGACCTCATAGGCCCGCACCCGGAAGACCAGGCAAACCTGGGCGGCCCGGACCTCATAGGCCCGGACCCGGAAGACCTGGAAAACCTGGGCGGCCCGGACCTCATAGGCCCGGACCCGGAAGACCTGGAAAACCTGGGCGGCCCGGTTCTCAAAGGCCCGGACCCGGAAGACCTGGCAAACCTGGGCGGCCCAGACCCGGAAGACCTGGGCGGCCCGGACCTCATAGGCCCGGACCCGGAAAACCTGGGCCTCAAAGGCCCGGACCCGGAATACCTGGCAAACCTGGAACTCAAAGGCCCGGACCCGGAAGACCTGGGCGGCCCGGACCTCATAGGCCCGGACCCGGAAGACCTGGCAAACCTGGGCGGCCCGGACCTCATAGGCCCGCACCCGGAAGACCAGGCAAACCTGGGCGGCCCGGACCCGGAAGACCTGGAAAACCTGGGCGGCCCGGACCTCATAGGCCCGGACCCGGAAGACCAGGAAAACCTGGGCGGCCCGGACCTCATAGGCCCGGACCCAGAAGACCTGGAAAACCTGGAAAACCTGGGCCTCAAAGGCCCGGACCCGGAAGACCTGGAAAACCTGGGCCTCAAAGGCCCGGACCCGGAAGACCTGGAAAACCTGGGCCTCAAAGGCCCGGACCCGGAAGACCTGGTCCTCATAGTCCTAAATCTGGATAAGTTCTTAAATTTGTTTTCTATTCATGCTGTAGTGTCATGTTTTGTCTTTCAGGTTCTTGAACAAACCTAATAAAGCTTGAATGACAATTTTTTTTTTCTGTGAATGTTTGAGTAGTGGCAACACAAATACAACACTTGGGTTAAAGTAAAACATTCCAACAGGACGCCCTCAGTATAGTAACAAACAAGTTGCAAACCATATTAAACTAGGTCAGCCCTCAAGACCTTACCATTGGGTCAAATTACTGGCTGACCAGGCGGACAAGAAAATGAACTGAAACCTCATACAAAATAAATGTCAAGATCAACCAACCTGGGAGAACTATCCCTTTAACAGTTTCATGGGAGTAACATTAGTTTGTTTACTGAAAACTAAAACACCTTTTGACCACTTCGAAATTCAGAGATTCAAAACAAATTGCTCAACATGCGTGTTAGCAGCAGCCTCTGTAACTACGCTACAAGGCAGTGCTAGAATTATTGTTGGGGAGGTACAGTCATTTATCATTAAACACCATCTTTTGTGTCGACCTTAAACTACCAAACCAACGACTCGCAAGTAACAAATTTCATAGGAAATGTTGACTAAAGGACGTTTAAATGATTAACGCTTAGGTTTAACAACGTGGGCATCATGTTACAGACTAGCTAGCGAGGCTAGATTGTAACGTTACTTTTCAAACCTAATACCAACATGCGCATTTTGCATACTTTTGCATTTTTTATGTAATGTAATATTTTTATAGATTGAAAACTCTCAAACATACCTTTCTTTTCTCCGTATAACATCTGTACTCTCTTTTTCCTGAGGTGGATCAAAAGCTGGGAATATAAAGTTTGTCGGAATCGTCGAGGAGGAGTTTGCTCTCTCAACCGTCACTCAATTGGACCCAACTGATAACCCAGCGTTCGGGTGACTCAAAAAACGACCCAACACTGGAAGAATAACCCAACAAAATAACCCACCAGGCGCAACGCAGCTGTTGGGTTAAAAAATAACTCGGCATTTTTAAGTGTATGTATTGCGAAACAACTTTGTTTTAACAAACTGGAAAACCAAACAAAAAATGCACTAAAACCGCATTGTAAATCATTAAAACGAGAATATAAAATAATGTCAATCAATAAAGGCTTCACATTTCCTAGATATTTTCATACCTTGTGTTAACTCACAGCGTAATGAGACACAGGTGAAAGCCATAATCTAAGTGATGATTGATTACACAGTTGACAGATTTGATTGGTCAGCCATGTAAATTACCAAGCGATTGATAACAAAAGGTGAGTACAAATAGCAAATAGTCTCGATGAGATTTTAAACTTTTGCAGTTAAGTTTTTTTTTCCTCACTGTATTGAAGTGTTATAGTGGCACACACAAGTAGAGTAAAATAAAGTATTGCCCTTGCGATGCTGGGGCTTAGGGATCTTTTACTTTTCAGCTTGACTGTGGTGACCGCAAGCTGTTTAAGAATTGGTCATGCTGCTTTTTCAGGAATGGGTTTTTCGCATGGCACCATTGCCCACAGAACACCCAATATTGGCAAGGTTATTATTGGCAGTGGTGTATCAAATGATTCCGCTGAAAGACAAGCAGAACAGCCTACCGGATACTGGTCCAGTGAACAAGGTATGTTAATTGTAAATGTTGAAATTGCAGCTTTATTCAAATGGACAACTGGTTGACCTGTCTCATTTAAATAAATTAAGCCCAATTCCAATTTGCTGAGGCTAAATTGAAACGCCTGGGTACTTCTGTGCACTGTGGAAATGATGCTATGACCCTGCGTGTTCCTGGCCCAAGAATGCCCCACTTCCTGGTTGATGGAGGTAAGCCTATACAACTTTTTGTTTTCCTTTTCACGTTTTATAAGGTCTGTTATGGTATGATTTCTTTTAAATAGGAGTGGGATCTCCAGTGCCTGTGTCTGAAATTCCAGCCAGCTGTGCTATCTCTGTGAAGAGAGTTCGTCGGGATGTTTCTTTTTCCGTACCTTTCCGTGGCTGTCCTGTCCGACAACAGGTCAGTGTGTGCCTCTGCTGTGCTAAAAATTACTTTGCTGCAGTTGTTTTGTGCAAATGGGTCTTAATTTTTTTCTTTTTTGTTCTCACAGGGTGGAAGTTATATTCTGTCTCTGATTGTAATGGGGGCACCAGTGCAGGCGTCATGCCCGGCGAGTTCTCCTTTTCCTATTGCTTCTGCTCCCCTTCCTACAGTTTCTTGCTTGCCAACTGGAATGGTTTTCTTGCTTGGGTTCAGGGCTGATACTGTCGAGATCAAAGGTAGTTTTTGTCTTAAATTCTTTAGTGAATTTAAACTTGACAGGTTCTTGAGGATTTTTATCCCTCCATTTAGTTGATGGATTATGGCAGCCTCTGCTGTTAGAGTACTCCAAATGTGGGTTCACATTGGATACGATTGAAGGTGCTCTGGTTTTTACAGCACCATTTACAGGGAGGTGTTGGGTATTGAAGGTAAGATTTAACATTCCTGCCAACTACACTGTTTCGTTGCTGCTTTTTTTGTACTTCACAAACAGGTGTCATATTATGATTCTTTTTCAGGATACGGAAAGGCATCTTAATTTGCTATACCTTGACCGTGAAGTGATTCTCTCCTGCCCTTTGACACTGCCAACGGCAGCCCCGACTGTACCTGGGCGGCCCGGACCTCAAAGGCCCGGACCCGGAAGTCCCGGAAGACCTGGGCGGCCCGGACCTCAAAGGCCCGGACCCGGAAGACCCGGAAGACCTGGGCGGCCCGGACCTCAAAGGCCCGGACCCGGAAGACCCGGAAGACCTGGGCGGCCCGGACCTCAAAGGCCCGGACCCGGAAGACCCGGAAGACCTGGGCGGCCCGGACCTCAAAGGCCCGGACCCGGAAGACCCGGAAGACCTGGGCGGCCCGGACCTCAAAGGCCCGGACCCGGAAGACCCGGAAGACCTGGGCGGCCCGGACCTCAAAGGCCCGGACCCGGAAGACCCGGAAGACCTGGGCGGCCCGGACCTCAAAGGCCCGGACCCGGAAGACCCGGAAGACCTGGGCGGCCCGGACCTCAAAGGCCCGGACCCGGAAGACCCGGAAGACCTGGGCGGCCCGGACCTCAAAGGCCCGGACCCGGAAGACCCGGAAGACCTGGGCGGCCCGGACCTCAAAGGCCCGGACCCGGAAGACCCGGAAGACCTGGGCGGCCCGGACCTCAAAGGCCCGGACCCGGAAGACCCGGAAGACCTGGGCGGCCCGGACCTCAAAGGCCCGGACCCGGAAGACCCGGAAGACCTGGGCGGCCCGGACCTCAAAGGCCCGGACCCGGAAGACCTGGGCGGCCCGGACCTCAAAGGCCCGGACCCGGAAGACCCGGAAGACCTGGGCGGCCCGGACCCGGAAGACCCGGAAGACCTGGGCGGCCCGGACCCGGAAGACCCGGAAGACCTGGGCGGCCCGGACCCGGAAGACCCGGAAGACCTGGGCGGCCCGGACCTCAAAGGCCCGGACCCGGAAGACCCGGAAGACCTGGGCGGCCCGGACCTCAAAGGCCCGGACCCGGAAGACCCGGAAGACCTGGGCGGCCCGGACCTCAAAGGCCCGGACCCGGAAGACCCGGAAGACCTGGGCGGCCCGGACCTCAAAGGCCCGGACCCGGAAGACCCGGAAGACCTGGGCGGCCCGGACCTCAAAGGCCCGGACCCGGAAGACCCGGAAGACCTGGGCGGCCCGGACCTCAAAGGCCCGGACCCGGAAGACCCGGAAGACCTGGGCGGCCCGGACCTCAAAGGCCCGGACCCGGAAGACCCGGAAGACCTGGGCGGCCCGGACCTCAAAGGCCCGGACCCGGAAGACCCGGAAGACCTGGGCGGCCCGGACCTCAAAGGCCCGGACCCGGAAGACCCGGAAGACCTGGGCGGCCCGGACCTCAAAGGCCCGGACCCGGAAGACCCGGCAAACCTGGGCGGCCCGGACCTCATAGGCACGGACCCGGAAGACCAAGAAAACCTGGGCGGCCCGGACCCGGAAGACCTGGGCAACCTGGGCGGCCCGGACCCGGAAGACCTGGCAAACCTGGGTGGCCCGGACCTCATGGGCCCGCACCCGGAAGGCCTGGCAAACCTGGGCGGCCCGGACCTCATAGGCCCGGACCCGGAAGACCTGGAAAACCTGGGCGGCCCGGACCTCATAGGCCCGGACCCGGAAGACCTGGGCGGCCCGGACCTCATAGGCCCGGACCCGGAAGACCTGGAAAACCTGGGCGGCCCGGACCTCAAAGGCCCGGACCCGGAAGACCTGGCAAACCTAAGCTGCCCGGACCCGGAAGACCTGGCAAACCTAAGCTGCCCGGACCCGGAAGACCTGGCAAACCTAAGCTGCCCGGACCCGGAAGACCTGGCAAACCTAAGCTGCCCGGACCCGGAAGACCTGGCAAACCTAAGCTGCCCGGACCCGGAAGACCTGGCAAACCTAAGCTGCCCGGACCCGGAAGACCTGGCAAACCTAAGCTGCCCGGACCCGGAAGACCTGGCAAACCTAAGCTGCCCGGACCCGGAAGACCTGGCAAACCTGGGTGGCCCGGACCTCATAGGCCCGGACCCGGAAGACCTGGGCGGCCCGGACCTCATAGGCCCGGAACCGGAAGACCTGGGCGGCCCGGACCTCATAGGCCCGGACCCGGAAGACCTGGAAAACCTGGGTGGCCCGGACCTCATAGGCCCGGACCCGGAAGACCTGGCAAACCTGGGCGGCCCGGACCTCATAGGCCCGGACCCGGAAGACCTGGAAAACCTGGGCGGCCCGGACCTCATAGGCCCGGACCCGGAAGACCTGGAAAACCTGGGCGGCCCGGACCTCATAGGCCCGGACCCGGAAGACCTGGAAAACCTGGGCGGCCCGGACCTCATAGGCCCGGACCCGGAAGACCTGGCAAACCTGGGCGGCCCAGACCCGGAAGACCTGGGCGGCCCGGACCTCATAGGCCCGGACCCGGAAAACCTGGGCCTCAAAGGCCCGGACCCGGAAGACCTGGGCGGCCCGGACCTCATAGGCCCGGACCCGGAAGACCTGGCAAACCTGGGCGGCCCGGACCTCATAGGCCCGCACCCGGAAGACCAGGCAAACCTGGGCGGCCCGGACCTCATAGGCCCGGACCCGGAAGACCTGGAAAACCTGGGCGGCCCGGACCTCATAGGCCCGGACCCGGAAGACCTGGAAAACCTGGGCGGCCCGGACCTCATAGGCCCGGACCCGGAAGACCTGGAAAACCTGGGCGGCCCGGTTCTCAAAGGCCCGGACCCGGAAGACCTGGCAAACCTGGGAGGCCCAGACCCGGAAGACCTGGGCGGCCCGGACCTCATAGGCCCGGACCCGGAAAACCTGGGCCTCAAAGGCCCGGACCCGGAATACCCGGAAGACCTGGAAAACCTGGGCGGCCTGGACCTCAAAGGCCCGGACCCGGAAGACCTGGCAAACCTAAGCTGCCCGGACCCGGAAGACCTGGCAAACCTGGGTGGCCCGGACCTCATAGGCCCGTACCCGGAAGACCTGGCAAACCTGGGCGGCCCGGACCTCATAGGCCCGGACCCGGAAGACCTGGCAAACCTGGGCGGCCCGGACCTCATAGGCCCGGACCCGGAAGACCTGGCAAACCTGGGCGGCCCGGACCTCATAGGCCCGGACCCGGAAGACCTGGAAAACCTGGGCGGCCTGGACCTCATAGGCCCGGACCCGGAAGACCTGGAAAACCTGGGCGGCCCGGACCTCATAGGCCCGGACCCGGAAAACCTGGTTCTCAAAGGCCCGGACCCGGAAGACCTGGCAAACCTGGGCGGCCCGGACCTCATAGGCCCGTACCCGGAAGACCTGGCAAACCTGGGCGGCCCGGACCTCATAGGCCCGGACCCGGAAGACCTGGCAAACCTGGGCGGCCCGGACCTCATAGGCCCGGACCCGGAAGACCTGGAAAACCTGGGCGGCCTGGACCTCATAGGCCCGGACCCGGAAGACCTGGAAAACCTGGGCGGCCCGGACCTCATAGGCCCGGACCCGGAAAACCTGGTTCTCAAAGGCCCGGACCCGGAAGACCTGGCAAACCTGGGCGGCCCAGACCCGGAAGACCTGGGCGGCCCGGACCTCATAGGCCCGGACCCGGAAAACCTGGGCCTCAAAGGCCCGGACCCGGAATACCTGGCAAACCTGGACCTCAAAGGCCCGGACCCGGAAGACCTGGGCGGCCCGGACCTCATAGGCCCGGACCCGGAAGACCTGGCAAACCTGGGCGGCCCGGACCTCATAGGCCCGCACCCGGAAGACCAGGCAAACCTGGGCGGCCCGGACCTCATAGGCCCGGACCCGGAAGACCTGGAAAACCTGGGCGGCCCGGACCTCATAGGCCCGGACCCGGAAGACCTGGAAAACCTGGGCGGCCCGGTTCTCAAAGGCCCGGACCCGGAAGACCTGGCAAACCTGGGCGGCCCAGACCCGGAAGACCTGGGCGGCCCGGACCTCATAGGCCCGGACCCGGAAAACCTGGGCCTCAAAGGCCCGGACCCGGAATACCTGGCAAACCTGGACCTCAAAGGCCCGGACCCGGAAGACCTGGGCGGCCCGGACCTCATAGGCCCGGACCCGGAAGACCTGGCAAACCTGGGCGGCCCGGACCTCATAGGCCCGCACCCGGAAGACCAGGCAAACCTGGGCGGCCCGGACCCGGAAGACCTGGAAAACCTGGGCGGCCCGGACCTCATAGGCCCGGACCCGGAAGACCAGGAAAACCTGGGCGGCCCGGACCTCATAGGCCCGGACCCAGAAGACCTGGAAAACCTGGAAAACCTGGGCCTCAAAGGCCCGGACCCGGAAGACCTGGAAAACCTGGGCCTCAAAGGCCCGGACCCGGAAGACCTGGAAAACCTGGGCCTCAAAGGCCCGGACCCGGAAGACCTGGTCCTCATAGTCCTAAATCTGGATAAGTTCTTAAATTTGTTTTCTATTCATGCTGTAGTGTCATGTTTTGTCTTTCAGGTTCTTGAACAAACCTAATAAAGCTTGAATGACAATTTTTTTTTTCTGTGAATGTTTGAGTAGTGGCAACACAAATACAACACTTGGGTTAAAGTAAAACATTCCAACAGGACGCCCTCAGTATAGTAACAAACAAGTTGCAAACCATATTAAACTAGGTCAGCCCTCAAGACCTTACCATTGGGTCAAATTACTGGCTGACCAGGCGGACAAGAAAATGAACTGAAACCTCATACAAAATAAATGTCAAGATCAACACATTAGCCCCAACAACCTGGGAGAACTATCCCTTTAACAGTTTCATGGGAGTAACATTAGTTTGTTTACTGAAAACTAAAACACCTTTTGACCACTTCGAAATTCAGAGATTCAAAACAAATTGCTCAACATGCGTGTTAGCAGCAGCCTCTGTAACTACGCTACAAGGCAGTGCTAGAATTATTGTTGGGGAGGTACAGTCATTTATCATTAAACACCATCTTTTGTGTCGACCTTAAACTACCAAACCAACGACTCGCAAGTAACAAATTTCATAGGAAATGTTGACTAAAGGACGTTTAAATGATTAACGCTTAGGTTTAACAACGTGGGCATCATGTTACAGACTAGCTAGCGAAGCTAGATTGTAACGTTACTTTTCAAACCTAATACCAACATGCGCATTTTGCATACTTTTGCATTTTTTATGTAATGTAATATTTTTATAGATTGAAAACTCTCAAACATACCTTTCTTTTCTCCGTATAACATCTGTACTCTCTTTTTCCTGAGGTGGATCAAAAGCTGGGAATATAAAGTTTGTCGGAATCGTCGAGGAGGAGTTTGCTCTCTCAACCGTCACTCAATTGGACCCAACTGATAACCCAGCGTTCGGGTGACTCAAAAAACGACCCAACACTGGAAGAATAACCCAACAAAATAACCCACCAGGCGCAACGCAGCTGTTGGGTTAAAAAATAACTCGGCATTTTTAAGTGTATGTATTGCGAAACAACTTTGTTTTAACAAACTGGAAAACCAAACAAAAAATGCACTAAAACCGCATTGTAAATCATTAAAACGAGAATATAAAATAATGTCAATCAATAAAGGCTTCACATTTCCTAGATATTTTCATACCTTGTGTTAACTCACAGCGTAATGAGACACAGGTGAAAGCCATAATCTAAGTGATGATTGATTACACAGATGACAGATTTGATTGGTCAGCCATGTAAATTACCAAGCGATTGATAACAAAAGGTGAGTACAAATAGCAAATAGTCTCGATGAGATTTTAAACTTTTGCAGTTAGGTTTTTTTTTCCTCACTGTATTGAAGTGTTATAGTGGCACACACAAGTAGAGTAAAATAAAGTATTGCCCTTGCGATGCTGGGGCTTAGGGATCTTTTACTTTTCAGCTTGACTGTGGTGACCGCAAGCTGTTTAAGAATTGGTCATGCTGCTTTTTCAGGAATGGGTTTTTCTCATGGCACCATTGCCCACAGAACACCCAATTTTGGCAAGGTTATTATTGGCAGTGGTGTATCAAATGATTCCGCTGAAAGACAAGCAGAACAGCCTACCGGATACTGGTCCAGTGAACAAGGTATGTTAATTGTAAATGTTGAAATTGCAGCTTTATTCAAATGGACAACTGGTTGACCTGTCTCATTTAAATAAATTAAGCCCAATTCCAATTTGCTGAGGCTAAATTGAAACGCCTGGGTACTTCTGTGCACTGTGGAAATGATGCTATGACCCTGCGTGTTCCTGGCCCAAGAATGCCCCACTTCCTGGTTGATGGAGGTAAGCCTATACAACTTTTTGTTTTCCTTTTCACGTTTTATAAGGTCTGTTATGGTATGATTTCTTTTAAATAGGAGTGGGATCTCCAGTGCCTGTGTCTGAAATTCCAGCCAGCTGTGCTATCTCTGTGAAGAGAGTTCGTCGGGATGTTTCTTTTTCCGTACCTTTCCGTGGCTGTCCTGTCCGACAACAGGTCAGTGTGTGCCTCTGCTGTGCTAAAAATTACTTTGCTGCAGTTGTTTTGTGCAAATGGGTCTTAATTTTTTTCTTTTTTGTTCTCACAGGGTGGAAGTTATATTCTGTCTCTGATTGTAATGGGGGCACCAGTGCAGGCGTCATGCCCGGCGAGTTCTCCTTTTCCTATTGCTTCTGCTCCCCTTCCTACAGTTTCTTGCTTGCCAACTGGAATGGTTTTCTTGCTTGGGTTCAGGGCTGATACTGTCGAGATCAAAGGTAGTTTTTGTCTTAAATTCTTTAGTGAATTTAAACTTGACAGGTTCTTGAGGATTTTTATCCCTCCATTTAGTTGATGGATTATGGCAGCCTCTGCTGTTAGAGTACTCCAAATGTGGGTTCACATTGGATACGATTGAAGGTGCTCTGGTTTTTACAGCACCATTTACAGGGAGGTGTTGGGTATTGAAGGTAAGATTTAACATTCCTGCCAACTACACTGTTTCGTTGCTGCTTTTTTTGTACTTCACAAACAGGTGTCATATTATGATTCTTTTTCAGGATACGGAAAGGCATCTTAATTTGCTATACCTTGACCGTGAAGTGATTCTCTCCTGCCCTTTGACACTGCCAACGGCAGCCCCAACTGTACCTGGGCGGCCCGGACCTCAAAGGCCCGGACCCGGAAGACCCGGAAGACCTGGGCGGCCCGGACCCGGAAGACCTGGGCGGCCCGGACCTCAAAGGCCCGGAAGACCTGGGCGGCCCGGACCTCAAAGGCCCGGAAGACCTGGGCGGCCCGGACCTCAAAGGCCCGGAAGACCTGGGCGGCCCGGACCTCAAAGGCCCGGAAGACCTGGGCGGCCCGGACCTCAAAGGCCCGGCAGACCTGGGCGGCCCGGACCCGGAAGACCCGGCAGACCTGGGCGGCCCGGACCCGGAAGACCCGGCAGACCTGGGCGGCCCGGACCCGGAAGACCCGGCAGACCTGGGCGGCCCGGACCCGGAAGACCCGGCAGACCTGGGCGGCCCGGACCCGGAAGACCCGGCAGACCTGGGCGGCCCGGACCCGGAAGACCCGGCAGACCTGGGCGGCCCGGACCCGGAAGACCCGGCAGACCTGGGCGGCCCGGACCCGGAAGACCCGGCGGACCTGGGCGGCCCGGACCCGGAAGACCCGGCGGACCTGGGCGGCCCGGACCCGGAAGACCCGGCGGACCTGGGCGGCCCGGACCCGGAAGACCCGGCGGACCTGGGCGGCCCGGACCCGGAAGACCCGGCGGACCTGGGCGGCCCGGACCCGGAAGACCCGGCGGACCTGGGCGGCCCGGACCCGGAAGACCCGGCGGACCTGGGCGGCCCGGACCCGGAAGACCCGGCGGACCTGGGCGGCCCGGACCCGGAAGACCCGGCGGACCTGGGCGGCCCGGACCCGGAAGACCCGGGCGGCCCGCACCCGGAAGACCTGGAAGACCAGGGCGGCCCGGACCTCATAGGCCAGGACCCGGAAGACCCGGGCGGCCCGCACCCGGAAGACCAGGGCGGCCCGGACCTCATAGGCCAGGACCCGGAAGACCCGGGCGGCCCGCACCCGGAAGACCTGGAAGACCAGGGCGGCCCGGACCTCATAGGCCAGGACCCGGAAGACCCGGGCGGCCCGCACCCGGAAGACCTGGAAGACCAGGGCGGCCCGGACCTCATAGGCCCGGACCCGGAAGACCTGGAAAACCTGGGCGGCCCGGACCCGGAAGACCTGGCAAACCTGGGCGGCCCGGACCTCAAAGGCCCGGACCCGGAAGACCTGGCAAACCTAAGCTGCCCGGACCCGGAAGACCTGGAAAACCTGGGCGGCCCGGACCTCATAGGCCCGGACCCGGAATACCTGGAAAACCTGGGCGGCCCGGACCTCATAGGCCCGGACCTGGAAAACCTGGGCGGCCCGGACCTCATAGGCCCGGACCCGGAAGACCTGGGCCTCAAAGGCCCGGACCCGGAAGACCTGGCAAACCTGGGCGGCCCGGACCTCATAGCCCCGGACCCGGAAGACCTGGAAAACCTGGGCGGCCCGGACCTCATAGGCCCGGACCCGGAATACCTGGAAAACCTGGGCGGCCCGGACCTCATAGGCCCGGACCCGGAAGACCTGGCAAACCTGGGCGGCCCGGACCTCATAGGCCCGGACCCGGAAGACCTGGAAAACCTGGGCGGCCCGGACCTCATAGGCCCGGACCCGGAAGACCTGGAAAACCTGGGCGGCCCGGACCTCATAGGCCCGGACCCGGAAGACCTGGCAAACCTGGGCGGCCCGGACCTCATAGGCCCGGACCCGGAAGACCTGGAAAACCTGGGCGGCCCGGACCTCATAGGCCCGGACCCGGAAAACCTGGGCGGCCCGGACCTCATAGGCCCGGACCCGGAAGACCTGGGCCTCAAAGGCCCGGACCCGGAAGACCTGGCAAACCTGGGCGGCCCGGACCTCATAGGCCCGGACCCGGAAGACCTGGAAAACCTGGGCGGCCCGGACCTCATAGGCCCGGACCCGGAAGACCTGGAAAACCTGGGCGGCCCGGACCTCATAGGCCCGGACCCGGAAGACCTGGAAAACCTGGGCGGCCCGGACCTCATAGGCCCGCACCCGGAAGACCTGGCAAACCTGGGCGGCCCGGACCTCATAGGCCCGGACCCGGAAGACCTGGAAAACCTGGGCGGCCCGGACCTCATAGGCCCGGACCCGGAATACCTGGAAAACCTGGGCGGCCCGGACCTCATAGGCCCGGACCCGGAAGACCTGGAAAACCTGGGCGGCCCGGACCCGGAAGACCTGGGCCTCAAAGGCCCGGACCCGGAAGACCTGGCAAACCTGGGCGGCCCGGACCTCATAGGCCCGCACCCGGAAGACCTGGCAAACCTGGGCGGCCCGGACCTCATAGTCCCGGACCCGGAAGACCTGGAAAACCTGGGCGGCCCGGACCTCATAGGCCCGCACCCGGAAGACCTGGCAAACCTGGGCGGCCCGGACCTCATAGGCCCGGACCCGGAAGACCTGGAAAACCTGGGCGGCCCGGACCTCATAGGCCCGCACCCGGAAGACCTGGAAAACCTGGGCGGCCCGGACCTCATAGGCCCGGACCCGGAAAACCTGGGCGGCCCGGACCTCATAGGCCCGGACCCGGAAGACCTGGGCCTCAAAGGCCCGGACCCGGAAGACCTGGCAAACCTGGGCGGCCCGGACCTCATAGGCCCGGACCCGGAAGACCTGGAAAACCTGGGCGGCCCGGACCTCATAGGCCCGGACCCGGAAGACCTGGAAAACCTGGGCGGCCCGGACCTCATAGGCCCGGACCCGGAAGACCTGGAAAACCTGGGCGGCCCGGACCTCATAGGCCCGCACCCGGAAGACCTGGCAAACCTGGGCGGCCCGGACCTCATAGGCCCGGACCCGGAAGACCTGGAAAACCTGGGCGGCCCGGACCTCATAGGCCCGGACCCGGAATACCTGGAAAACCTGGGCGGCCCGGACCTCATAGGCCCGGACCCGGAATACCTGGAAAACCTGGGCGGCCCGGACCTCATAGGCCCGGACCCGGAAGACCTGGAAAACCTGGGCGGCCCGGACCCGGAAGACCTGGGCCTCAAAGGCCCGGACCCGGAAGACCTGGCAAACCTGGGCGGCCCGGACCTCATAGGCCCGCACCCGGAAGACCTGGCAAACCTGGGCGGCCCGGACCTCATAGTCCCGGACCCGGAAGACCTGGAAAACCTGGGCGGCCCGGACCTCATAGGCCCGCACCCGGAAGACCTGGCAAACCTGGGCGGCCCGGACCTCATAGGCCCGGACCCGGAAGACCTGGAAAACCTGGGCGGCCCGGACCTCATAGGCCCGCACCCGGAAGACCTGGAAAACCTGGGCCTCAAAGGCCCGGACCCGGAAGACGTGGTCCTCATAGTCCTAAATCTGGATAAGTTCTTAAATTTGTTTTCTATTCATGCTGTAGTGTCATGTTTTGTCTTTCAGGTTCTTGAACAAACCTAATAAAGCTTGAATGACAATTTTTTTTTTTCTGTGAATGTTTGAGTAGTGGCAACACAAATACAACACTTGGGTTAAAGTAAAACATTCCAACAGGACGCCCTCAGTATAGTAACAAAGTTGCAAACCATATTAAACTAGGTCAGCCCTCAAGACCTTACCATTGGGTCAAATTACTGGCTGACCAGGCGGACAAGAAAATGAACTGAAACCTCATTCAAAATAAATGTCAAGATCAACACATTAGCCCCAACAACCTGGGAGAACTATCCCTTTAACAGTTTCATGGGAGTAACATTAGTTTGTTTACTGAAAACTAAAACACCTCTTGACCACTTCGAAATTCAGAGATTCAAAATAGAAATTGTTCAACATGCCTGTTAGCAGCAGCCTCTGTAACTATGCTACAAGGCAGTGCTAGAATTATTGTTGGGCAGGTACCGTCATTTATCATTAAACACCATCTTTTGTGTCGACCTTAAACTACCAAACCAACGACTCGCAAGTAACAAATTTCATAGGAAATGTTGACTAAAGGACGTTTAAATGATTAACGTTTAGTTTTAACAACGTGGGCATCATGTTACAGACTAGCTAGCGAAGCTAGATTGTAACGTTACTTTTCAAACCTAATACCAACATGCGCATTTTGCATACTTTTGCATTTTTTATGTGATGTAATATTTTTATAGATTGAAAACTCTCAAACATACCTTTCTTTTCTCCGTATAACATCTACTCTCTTTTTCCTGAGGTGGATCAAAAGCTGGAAGATAGAGTTTGTCTGAGTCGTCGAGGAGTGGGAGGGGTTCGCTCTCTCATCCGTCACTCAATTGGACCCGACTGATAAGCCAGCGTTTGGGTGACTCAAAAAAACAACCCAACACTGAAAGAATAACCCAACAAAATCACCCAACAGGCTCAACCCAGCTGTTGGGTTACAAAATAACCCAGCATTTTTAAGTGTATGTATTGCGAAGCAACTTTGTCTTGACAAACTGGAAAACCAAACAAAAACTGCACTAAAACCGCATTGTAAATCATTAAAACGAGAATATAAAGTAGTGTCAATCAATAAAGACTTCACATTTCCTAGATATTTTCATACCTTTCATCCTGTCAACTGGACCTGGAAGACCCGGGAAGCCCGGACCTGGAAGACCCGGGCTGCCCGGACCTGAAAGACCCGGAAGACCCGGAAGACCCGGGCCTTAAAGGCCTGGACCTGGAACAAAATGGGAAAAAATAAATGTCAAGAGCAACACATCAGCCCCAATAACCTGGGGTGAACTATCCCTTTAACCGTTTCATGGGAGTAACATTAGTTTACTGTTACGCAAACACCTTTTGACCACTTCGAAATTTAGAGACTCAAAACAGAAATAATGATGTGGGGAGGTCATTTATAAATCACGGGAGGTTTCCAGACAATACAAATGCCCTGCGAAAAACTGTGAATGGTGCTAATGTGTAACCTAACGTTATGTTCACAGAAGGCTCCAACTACGCAAACTCCTATCCAATCAAAGCAGTGGGCATTTACTTGTAAAGTCTTCAATACGGCACGCCCAATAAAACCGATAATTTGCAGAGCTGGCCTCAAAACCCGTGTAGAAAATAGCCTATTACTTCTTGATTTTGATGTTTTTAATGTAAAAATCACGCAAACGTCATAACTAGACCTCATACAACAGTATAAAACAATAAACAAGGGCAGTTCCTTTAAGAAGGACATTGATACTTGCTCTTCCTTTTGCTCTTTGCACTTGGAAAAAGTGACCCACATTTGTTGGCATTGTAGTCATATGAAAAAAATATGGAAAGATGTGTCATTGTATATAACAAATAAGATATTCTATAATTTTTAAATAACATGAAAATGACATCTTTGGTTATTTAAAGTATGAAAAAATAATTACAAATGAAGCTTATTTAATCAATTTGTTTATTTTGTTTGTTAAATATTATATTCAGAAGTGTAAGTTTTCAAAAATGTTGAATAATATAAAGTTCTTGTTTTAATTTAATTTTATATATTTTTTATTTTCTTTAAAAAAAATCATATACCTTGCTCCCCTGGTTGTAATACGTAAAGTATATGTCTCTTTGTTCTAAGCATCATAAAAATAAAAAAATACAACCTATCCTCTTCAACTCCACCACCAATATTAAATCAGACCTGAATGAGAAATCACATTTATGAATGATGTGAAGAAATAAAGTCTTATAAATGTGGAAAAAGACTGTTGTGTTCCTGGTTTATCTTTTGAATACGAAGTGGTGCAAAATCTCATTTGTGTCCCTGGACAACAAAACCAGTCTTATGGGTAAATTTTTTCGAAATTGAGATTTTTACATGATCTGAAAGATGAATAAATAAAAATTCTATTGATGTATGTTTCTTTGGACAAAGTGATATGTTTTTCTAATCAACCTTTAAAAAGCGTACATCACATCATGTGTTCACTCCCACCGACCCGATGCATTGCTCTACCAGTTAAACTTAAGGAACAAAAGACATTCTGACAGGGAACAGGATTAATTCAGTGACCATTGCTGCAGTGGCAAAATTATTCAGGTTCTTAGATTTGCATTCTCCCGGCACACTCCCACTATATGGTCACGACGGCTGGGTCAGCGGAGCGCCCGCCGCTATGACTATATGCTGGATCTGGCTTGCTGGGTAAAAGAGCTCGCTCCTTCCCCCCTGAGTGGTGCCGGGTGCCATTAAGAGAGTGAGAGAGTGAGGTGCTTGCATAACATGCTGCAGAGCTGCAATGCAGGCAGCTGACGAGGTCAGTTTGACCACGCTCCACTGAATCACAGCTGCGGTCCATCTGGAACTTGACTGCCATTGTCTGCTCTGCCTGCATGGGCTCTCTGGAGCCAGGACGGGACTGACAGTCTATGAGGGGTTAAAGGTCGTCGTATTGCATTGAAGTGTTTGAAACGAGTAAGAAATATTACAGTTAGCTGAATGTCTTAGCATTCACAATGGCACAGGTCAAATCAAGCTTGCAATGTTTTGGGGGTCCGAAAAGACCTTTTCTTCTGTAAAACAGAAAATATATTTTGAGGAACGATGGTAACCAAACAATATTGGCCCCTATTGACTTGCATTGTATGCTATGGAAAGAAAACCACAGAGACATTTCTCAAAATATTGTCATGTGTTTCAAAGAAAAAGGATTCATATACAAGTTTTTTAAAGAGTACCTAGCATATGTTTTTTAAGGTCCTACTTTGGTTTATGAAGTGTCCGACAACAAGTTTATGTACATACAATGTGTAAAAACACTATAATGTTGTAATAATAGGCAGTTATTCGTTCCTGACTTCTTGACTGACTCTCAAATGATTCGTTCCGCGATTCATCCGTCTAGGCCCCGCCTACCCGCTAACCTTGTGTCATGTGATTGGTCAGATGGTGTAGTCTGTTGTTATTGGTCAAACGCGTTCATCATTTGTCGCAAATGGAACACCACTACCGTCATTACAGGATTACGGTTTACATGTGGTTGGATGTCATGTATATTAAATGTGTAGCTAGAGATGGCGGCGATTTAACCGTACCAATTTGAGCCCGAGTCTGACGAGGAAGAAGACGCTAATCCACAACAAACACCACCACGACTGGAGCAGGATGTTTGTGAGTGGCAAGTGACAACTCTTGTCATAAAAAAACTCCCAGTGTGACAACATGCATGTTGTGCTTTTGCTCATCAATGAAATAAAATATAATTTTTCTTAAAATACTGTTAACACGTTAGTAATACTATTATTTCGTCTTAACTGTGCATTGTCATGGTACATAGAGCATTTCAGAAAGTCGCATTATTATAGAGAAATTATATATATGAAACCCAAATATATATCTATATAGGTGCACGTGCGGCAAATGTGTCAAAATGCTAAGGTAATAGCAAGATAAACAATCTCTAACACCCCAGAAATAACGGTACATGCTAATGTTAGCGTTATATGCATAAGATAAACACATACATAAGGTACGAAAATATTTCTTGAAGTTAAGACAAAAATCTAAAGTCAATTTACAGGTTTGGATTCAGTGGAGCTTACAGGTCCAAATAGAGTTGGTATTCCCCCTCTTTCAAGGATCGTCGTTTCACATACCTTGCAGTGAACGCGCCAAGATTATTAAACCAATGTTCAGTGAAATAACGCGTGAACAGTACAACCCTGGGTTAAACTCCTTTGGTATTGTTTGAAAAATGAATTGTAACCATTTTTCCCTCAGACGTTTTTCCTTTGGTACTTGAAATAAGACTGACTTATGTCACACCGCAGAACACAGGCTCTAGACATGATACACACGCATCACAAACGAGTGACAGTGTTTGGGGGAGGAGAGATAAGTTTTCGCTGCAGTGACAATAAAACGTAGGCAGGGACTATGTATAGTGACGTAGATACGCAGGTGAACTATTCCACTTCTCGTTTGTGTGATTCAGAGTCGACTCCCATTTTTACAAGCAAATAACTTTGTTATTTATTCACCTTCGGACTTACAACTTGGCAGACAGCTTACTTTCAAACACGGCAACAGAACAGAATGCATGAAATCTCATTTTCATGATCTCATGCTAGGTACTCTTTAACAACATTAGGGTGAATACAAGTTGACAGATTTTTTTGATGAACTATCCCTTTAAGTGGATACTCAACTATACTGAATAACTATTACTTATGTACATACACCACAGTAGTTATCACTTTTCAGTTTGGAATAATAAAAAAAAATGTATAATGCAAATAATGCGGCCATTAACAAGGAATCAAAAACTTGATGTGGCCCTCGAGGTAAAAAGTTTGCCCACCACTGACCAAGTGCAAGGTTAAATCTTCAGTATTACCTGTTTATTATGAAACATGACTGAACAATTAAAACAAGTAACAATTTTATTTGAGTAGGATGGAATTAACATGACATTAGTGAATATCATGTATCATGGAGAATCAAACCCATGACCTTGGCATTGTTAGTGTCATGCTTTACAGTTAACCCATACAGTAAAGGAACACCAAACTATTTTACCATTTTTATTTGTATATTGATAGTATTAATTAATGGAAAGTATTTACATTTGTGCTCCTTCAGACGCAATGCAAGCATTTCATATCATTGTGTATGTAATAAGTTATATTTTTATGCTGAATTATCTCAACATTTTAAGACAGTCGGGTAACTTAAATTTTTATGTTGAAACAACAAAATAAAATTTTCCAGTTATGGTTTTCAATAAATGAATGATAAAATAAATACAGAGAACATTTTACTGTGATGTTAACAAAATATGTCAGGAATGTTCATGTGAACGACAAAAATTTGAGATTTGTTTTTGAAGCAAGATTGTCATTTAAAAAAGGTAACAATAATCGAAAAATGCTGGTACAAAGTACAAAGTGCAAAGTACATAGATATACATACTACTGAATCAGAGAAAGTAATTTAATCTTTGATATTGAACAGCCTGATCACCATCCTGAAAAACCTTTGCTCTGCTGCTGTAATTTATATCAGGAAATGGCTCCAATTTTTCTATTTCGCTTTCTTGTTGGTAAAATATAAGACGGTTCTGTTGATTTCTAGAATCTCCCTTTTACTTTGAAATCAATTCTTGTCAACAATGATTGCAGTTGCCCCTGCCATTCCACTGGTGTTGTCTTTGTAAAATAATAGTCTCTTAGGTGCAAGTATAACATCTTTGTTCAATGACTTGAGAGTTATGGTTTAGAGCTACTTTTAATTTCAAGGTCCTAAAATGTTGATTTATGTCCCCATGTTTTGAGAGCTTTTGTTACTCTCTTTTGATATGAGAGATAGTTTGAGCGCAATATGTGACAATAGCAGTGACATTAAGCCTAAATGATAAAGAATACAACTTTGAAAGATACAAATGCACAATATGCGCATAAAAATCAATATAGATAATTTAAAAGATAGATTATTACATGTTAGAATATGTGACTCAAATATTTAAGTAATTTTATGCAAATTTCTGCAGCTGCCTGTTCCAGTATTGTCCATATTTTCAAGGTTGACATATACATTTAAATATAGGCTACACGAATCGAATGCTGCTTCTATTATTTAGCTTTTCTTCATCATGTTTTCCATTGAAACAGTTTTGCTCCCCAATGAACAAGATGATACCAAGACACACAGAAATAGACATACATTCAACACACACACACAAATAGACACCCCAAACTACACACAAGCTAACAGAACAGGACCCAGCTGTGCAAACGTGTTCCATTCAATGTTTTTCTCAAAAAACCATGGTGTTTAGAGGCAAAGCCAATCGTGAATGTTCCATTAAAATCCACAATGGCAGTTACAGTGCGCGTTTGATTGGACTCTAGCCGCATTTGTGGGAAAACGCTGCTTTTGAAAAAGGTCACCCAAAGCATTAATGAGATTAATTGGGGGAAATTAAGACGTCAAAATTGACATCGTGGGCGATTAAAACATAAGTAAATTAAATTCAAGGCCAGAACAACAGCCAAACGTTTTCTGCCTTTGACATTTCAGCACCATACATTTTTTTGCTGGAGGGAATTTCAATATTTGCCGTGTCGTCAGCTGCGTTTTCAACACATTCCGTGACCTGAACGAGATTGCCATGATCTTATTCAAGAAGCGGAATGTAAAGACCTTCACGTGTATATAAAAGCTTGTATTTGTTTCCTTGCGTTTTTAACGGCTGTTAATGCTTTGGTTGACTTTTTTATATTGTGCAGTTTTATGATGCGGACATTGAGGGAGAACGAAAGAAAACATATTTTGACAATTTTACAAAATACCCAACCGATAATTTAAATAGAACGAATAAATCGGTAAAAGTTTTAACATGCAAATATACTTTCAAAGAAGACAAGATTATTTTTCTTGTGTTGATCATTTTCAAATTTAAATAAAATGCGCTTTCGTTTCGTTTCGTTTCGTTTTGCTTTGATCTTACTTTACAAAATCGAAACGAAATCGCTGTTTACCGCATTACGACTGCTGTCGGCTGCTTATTTTTTTCTTGGCTCTTGAAATAGGTGTATTTTAGTAATCGCGTGCCTTTCCTCGTTTTGAAATGGGAAAATAAAAGATGGTCTTTATTGAATACCTACACCTACTTCCACCAATTTCATCTTGAACATTTTGATCTAATAATTTAGCCTATACCAAAAAAGCCTGCACACATGTATCTTTAACTGTATATAGCAGGTCAACTTACACTATTTCATATACAGACATATACAGACATAGCACTGCACACTAAAAGCAAGGCCGCCCTCCCCTTCTCATAAGCAAGTTCCTCTGCACCTGTTCCTCCAACACACAAATAAACAAACCTTCTCTGTGCACCTGCCTCTCATGTGCACTGCATCATGTTGTTTCCGGAGGTAAAGCAGAAAAAAACTTCCCTCTGTGATTGGGAAAAGGATGGGCTGGGGGATTGACTTTTGCAGCTGGTCAGTGAGTCTTCAATGAAGGGCAGGAAGAAAGACAAAGAACTGAGCAGCCTCACACAGCCAAACAAATCAACAGCATCCTTCCAATCCTCGACACATTATTGTGCAATTCAAAAGGATGTCTTCTTCAAATACTCTTCAAATTAAGCAGCACAATTTTCCATTGATCACCTTCAGTTCCTTATTTTAAGAACTTCCTGACATCCTTTTCTAAATCATAAAATATGTCAATTGCATTCCTTTAAATAATTGTTTTCATAAACATGCTGCAATGTAAAATATGTTTAAGAATTCATCAACAAGCAGCAGATTCACACTAAGCAGTGATTTCTTTGAGATTATTACATCAGCCTTGTTTAACACACAAGGTTCTTTTATGAAACAAGCATCTATGTTTATACACTCAGCAAAAAGAATCAGTTGCTCTACAATTAGCTTTTTGTTAACAATTAATTTAGCTTTTATGCTTCCTGGAAAAGAAACTTGTAGAGAGAAAATTGACAAAAATGAAAACGTTGAAATCTTTTCCTCTTTTTCAGCTGTCATTTTACTATCACAGCCAACATTTCCTTTTATTTAATGAACACTGCAATTATTTTAAAGAAGCAAGCAAGCCTATTAAACATTGCTAAAGGTTTATTATGTAGATTCCAAAAAAAGTTATTTGGTTGGTCTGTAGGGTTCGAAATAGAGCTGTTAACATTTTAACATGCCAAAAAAGGTTTTTGTATCGGATAAAAGCTCTTCAGATTGTTGAAGTGTAAATGGTTCTTTAAAGAACATTTACCTAAAATGTTTGTTCTTTTGGGAACAAAAATGTTTCTTGACTACAAAAAACTCTTTTTGAAACCTTTATTTTAAAGGGTACTTTTCCTAGAAATAAAAATTATGTCTTTGTTTAATCATTTTGTTTAAAGTCTGTTAAACACAAAAGAAGCTATATTAAAGATTCTCAGTGGTTTTGTGTTTCCTACAATGGAAGTAAAGTGTTCTTTGATCCTTTAAAAAAATCTCCTTTTGTTTAATACAGGTTTGGAATGACATGAGAGTCAGAAAATAATGAAAGAGTTGCACAAACAACTATCATATGCTAACAGCAAATTTCATTTATTTTAAATAGTGTAATAATAATTAATAACATCTGTCTGTTGAAATAGTGAAATATTCCTAGACAAAGTTGTGTTACACTTATTAACACAACTTCAAAACATTTTTGTATAGGCTGTTTTCATGTGACAGAGCATAAATGTATATTTGACTCCCACCAGAAGCAACATTCATGCTAAAATTTCAGCCTTCGTAGCCAGGCCTGTGGTTACTGATGTTTTAGAGTGGTAAAATCATCACTCTTATGAAGCCACTTGAAACCCTCAGAGGTCGTGCCCTCCCCGTCTGGCATCTGGTAACCTTGTCAGATAAAATCACCAGCATGGAGGACTTCAGCGTTCCTTTTAAACTGGACGTAATTTCTTTAATTGTTGTCAGCTTAAAGTCTCTGCAGCTAAGAGACACATTGAGGGGGTTTGGGAGGATAGCCAGTCTTCATGACCTTTAACAAACTGCTATGCCAAAGACTGCAGTGACTGGGCTTTCCTCACTCGAATTTGCCCAGGATGATCAGTCCCTGCTCTGTCACATCATTTTAAACCCAAAGGTGATGGGAGGGCCTGAGTGGTGCCTGTGGAGAGCTCATCTCAACTCTGCGTTAGTAGGCATGGTTATGTTTAAACTCAAGCTCATTAGTTCAAGACAAGAATAGTCTAAACAAAGGCTAATCAGGATATTTTAGTTCATGGGGTATTTTCAGGAAATGAAACCATTTGTATCCAAAATGTTTAAGCAAAAAATACATTAATGTTAAATCTAAATAATGTGACTGGTGTTATGGTATCTGCTAGATATTCTTCCCCCAAAAATTCTGAAATATTTTGAATGGAACAGAAAATGCCATGAGTTATTAACAGGGTGTTATTTTTATACAAAAATGAACTAATAATAAAAGAATGAACTTTTTCAAATTATATTTAAATGGGTACTCCACCCAAAAATGAAAAAAGATATTAATAAAAAAAATACAACGAACATTTTTAGGACATTATCATTGACTACCATAGTAGGAAAAATATTTTATAATTTCTTGTTCTGTCTAACAAAACAATTGATATTTGGGAGAATTTAGAAAAGCAAAATGTTATAGGGCACCTTTGTAAACAATTTTAATTTTGGTTGTCAATGATGGAACAACATGGGTGTGTTTAAAGGGGATGGGCTAGTAATTCATGACAGAATTTTAATTTTTGGGTGAAGTGTCCCTTTAAGGCTGTAAATATTACCCTAATAAAAGCAGGGCCATGTCTGGGGACTATGGGGGGATTTCTCCATCACATTTTCTTTGAGCCACTCCAACAATGTGCAATTGACGATAAAAAATAAATTAATAACAATAATAATAATATTTCTTGTTTGTATTATCTAAAATGTTACATGCAACAAACTCTGATAATATTACTGGAAGAATGTTTTTCCCTCAAAAATAGTTATTCAAACACCGGGGCTGAGTAAAAGTTAACAAACTTTAATAACAGTTGATGAATTAGCCATTGATTTCCTTTAAAAAATAATAAAAAATAAAGAAAAGTATTGAAGAAACATAAATATAAACAATTTTAACCACAAATTGAACAAATACTTAAATGACAGAATTGTGCAGTACGCTTTTCTATTTATCCGACACACAACTTTGCTGTTTAATCTTCACCATTGAATTCACCATGAAATGGTTTCGTTAAGAGATGAGTGAAAATGTTATTGAACATAACACATATATGCACATCCAATAAATCCCTTTAACCGTTGGGTCACATGTATTCTGAAGCACCACTGAGAAAAGTTTGATCTCAATGGGACCAGAAACATGGTTTAAATAAAACCAGAAATGAAATCTCTGCTCTGTTCACCGAGAGGGTCAGTCGTTTCTTACCTCTGATCCAAAGCCATATATTTTTCCTATTCCAACCACAACACATTTGTCCCTTTACATTCAGGACCCCTAGTGCATAATTTCCATTCACAACTAGAGCCTCTCTCATGGCTTTTCAACCTCCCTGTGTATTGTATCTCTTTTTAATGGCCATGGAGATACACCAGAGCGAAATGTGTAAATAAACGTGTCAATTATACAAATTTGCAAAATGTATATCCGTATGCATTTTAAAATGCTCCCCTGTTGGTGCCCCACAGGTTTGCCACCCTCCTGTCTGTTTGTTTTGATGGCGTGTGACCCATCGTATACCCACTGAGGCATGAGACAAAGGGAAAAGACAAAACAGGCAACCCACTGATGGAGGTGAGGGGAGAACGGCGGCCAAGGTGATTCTGACATTCAAAAGCAGTGAAAACAAGTTGACCTTTGGGGCTGTTTGAATGTCTCTATTATGGCACCCTGGGTGGGACTTGTGATGACAAATGCCCTCCAGTTTGCCTGCGTGGAGGTCTGAATTGCAGTCTGGCTTTTCGAGGGCAGGAACCATCTTGTATTTTGTCGTGTTTTCAACAAAGGCACTAGACATTCAGCATATCCACAAATTCTGAAAATCTGAATCAGCATGTATAGAAAGAATTTTATCAAATGATAAAATGCATGCATGTTATTGGTTCTTGAAAATGTTGTCTTGCGAGTGCGTCTCAAGTCTACATTTTCTACACGTGCATTCATATTTCTATACAGTATCCCTAAACCGGCTCTAATTGTGTGCACATGTCTGAGACCCCATTGCATTTCTCTTCTCATTGTGCAAACACTTGAAGAGGCGCTCGGAGTTGTTCCAGACGCAATCTCAATATTTGGCCACTCTACCCGGCAGGAATGCTTTCTCCTCATTACTTGGTGACAAAGTGCTGTCTTTAACAAGCATCCTTCTGCCCCTCCTCAGCATTTAGGGCCCCCCCAAGAAAAAAAGAACATCATTTTAATTATGCAGTCAATCACAATTAGAAGCAAATGTTTTCCCTGTTGGGCCTGCCCCTCTTTTCAGGGCTTTGTGCCTTGGGTCTTTGTGCGCTGAGAAAAAGGCCTCAGCGGTCAATGGGGCGACTGAGTGGTTGTGTGTGAGGTGCGGGCTCGCGTCCACGCCGCCACTCGGGGTGAGGGGGATGGAGGTACATCCGTAGCACATTTGCTGAATTAAGGAAGCACAGTGGGGAGACTTTGGAAGAGAGGCTGAGGGAATCGGAAGGGGGGGGGTGTTTGATGGAAGACTTGTTGCTAGGTGACTAACAACCGCAGCATGTCCGTCTTTTTCTTTTCCTTTATGCTCTGTTCAATTCTCCGTTCCGCTCCCAGATAGTCCGATTGCTTTTTTCTTTCTCGTAGCATCCTGTCGTTACTACTTCCACTTACTGTGAAATAAAGAGTTCCCAGAGAGGAAAACATTGTCTTTAACCCTCCTTGTGCTCTTCTGTGCTGGTTACAGTGATGATTCTCAATAAGCTATTGAACAGAAATTCTGTCTATACAGCCAACTGACAGAACATAATATAGCAGTACAATATAAAAGCATGTTTTTGCTAAGATTTTTAGTACAATACGAATAATAATATCATGTTTTATTTTGTGTAAACACTTGTTATACCCCACACTTTTTATGCTTATGAATATCCATGCCTTATCTATTTGTTGGATATTGCTTCTGGTTTGTACATTTTAATTCACAGAAATCCTACAAAGTATGTAGTGTCTCTAAATGTGCATCCATAACGCATTCATTTTCCACTCTTTAAAATAGAGAACGTATGCATAAACTGATCATTTTCTCATGTCTGGACATTATAATCAGGACTAAAATATAATCAGATGTTTAAATATATTGGTAATAGATACATTCTCTGAGAATTTACATTTCAAGTTTTGACTGAAAATGTCACATCAATAACGCTGGGATTACTAATTTCCATTATAAATATATTTTTTCCCTGAAATTTAAACATAGCATCCAATGTCACTTCAGAGATTTATATATTGATTCTTTACGAAAAATATTTAATACTGTTACATAAAATTGTGAATGTTATTCCCTTGTATGCTTTGATTTTCACTTACTTTTGATTAAAGGAGTCATGTTATAATCTTAACACAGGTCCAAGCTCCTGCCTGACATTTATCCTTCTTTTTATCCTTAAAATCCACAACGTTGGACTGAGCGATTTGTTGCAAATCTATAATACAACACTAGTGGCGTTGTGTGCTATGATTGGCCAGTTCACTAGTGCGTAGGGATTGGTCGAATACTGCAAGCTTGTGAAGGAAATGTAATGCTTCTTACTATATTTGAAAGAACAGGTTCCTAAGCAATTGTACTGACTAGTATCCCCACCTTACTTGCGTGTTCATTTGGGCGGTCGTAGTCAAATAGTGTTACGAACTGACGCAGATTTGTGGGGATGTGGTTATAGGTGGTGTTTCAGGCAGGTCAGGATGAGCATTTGCTTTTAGATAGAATGCATCTTTTGTTACAACACTCTAATTTTTGCAGTTTTACGTGTCTCATACATGCATGGGCAACTTGTAACACATCAAAAAAAAACTGAGAAACATGTATTCACGCCATATGACCCCTTTAAAGATCATATATGTTTACAGTAATCTCATTTTGATGTAATTTTCACTCATCTCTCCTTTAAAAAAACATCTTCTGTTGTCTCTCTAGCTGGATGACATCACAGTCCTCAGTGCACAACCGTCTCTGAGATCATGGCATGATTTCACAGTCTTAAGGCATGTATTGTTTAGGCTTTCAGTGCACCCAGAGTCACAAATAGAGCATTGATTCTCCTCAGTGTAACAAGTGCATCAATCAAACATCAAATCCCTCTAAATTGTAACATTTCTATAGCTCAGAGACATTCCTGTAGGCTACAGTAACTTTCTGCTCTTGTGCCAGATCATGTTCAAATCTGAACTGGTATACAATATACATGACAGTATAAATATTAAAGTTCACCCCAAAATTTTAATTTTATTTACACACCCTCTTGTCATTTCAAACCTGTAAGACGTTATTCTTCTGCAGAACACAAAAGAAGATATGTTGATGAATGATTGTAACCTAACAATGGCGGTACCCATTGACTTGCATTGGTTTTGTGTCCATACAATAGAAAGTCAACGGGTGCCGCCCATTGTTCGTTTACCAACATTCTTTAAAATATCTTCTTTTGTGTTCTGCAGAAGGAAGAAATTCATAGAGGTTTGAAATTACATGAAGGTGAGTAAATCATGAAGGAATTTTCACTTTGGGTTGAACTATCCTTTTAATTTCCATGCAAAAATTGCTTTTTAAAAATGATAAAGCGAAAAAATTTGCTGAATTCCTGAAGATACAGAAGAGAGGCTATGCATGGGATTAGGGATTCACAGGGTCAGAATGTTCACCGAGGTCAGAATGATTCCTTCGCCCCTCTAGGTCTTGCGTGTCACTGTCTTTGTGTCTCCATATTTGCATGCAGACAGCAGTGCTTGCCACTGGCTTCACTTACTATTACACATCCATGTTAAGACAGTCTCCAGAGGGAGTCTAAGCTCCTCCACCCGGTCCGTTGACAGCAAGCATCTGACCAGCTAAATCAACCTTGGCATGCCAGACAAAAACACAAGACTGGTCCAGTGCCTATAAATGACCTGATATGATGTAGACTGTGACATCTGTCTACCCATAGCCAGAAAATTCCTGACCAGTAAACGCTTACTGCAAAGGCATATATGTTTTACAACATCTCTTACTGTTTAGTTTGTATAATGACATTATAACAGTACACAGACATGACCACATGGCACATCTAGCCTCTTTATGAACATTGACTATTTATAATAGAAACAACACACAAATAAATATAAAAAACACTCAAACAAGTAGAGGAATTGCTGGGTTTAGATGATCATGGCAGGCATTCTCACCTCACTTCGATAGCATGCAACGCGATAGCATGCATGCTATTTTACCGATAACATGCATACTCCTCATATGCCCGGCCTGCCAGTGTTGATTGTTCACCTTTTATTTATTTAGATTTGCACACTTGTTGCTCTGCTCGTAAATACATTTAACAACGTTTGTCCAGTACGAAGACAATGTTATGAGGAAGGTCCCAAAACATTGGTCTTGTAAGTCTCTTTACCTATCTGTCAAAGTGATTAGGCAATAATACCCCTTTATGGGCTTATGCCCCGAGCCACTCATCCTTACGTACCACTGATCATATTAGCAAGTAAAGTCCCCACTCCCTTCCCACAATCCCTCCTTAAGCCATGTTTTCCATATCCATGGTGTGTTGTCTCTAAAGCTCCAGTTCACACACTGTTAAAAAAAGGAATATACATTGCAGCCTTATGCACGAAGAATGTTATTTTTATCGGAACATCACAAAAATAAAGGCAAATCCCTAAATATATTGACAAATAAAATGTATATTGTATATTATATAATACATTTTCATATATTGCTGTGGTAACAAGTGCTTACATTTTTTATATTACTTCGAATTGGCCTATTGTACTATTTTAACAATATATTATATATTTTCAAATATATATTAGATAATGTCATATATTGAAAGTTAATATATTTTCGTTTGTAATTTTGTATTGTGTCCTGAATTATCAAAAAAGTCATCATTGTTAACATGCAGTTCTTTGATATGCACCTCATGCATTAACTGTAAATGTCAGTGTAAAGAAATCTGTAAGTACATTATATTCTACAACAATGGGAACAATTTCCATTGTCAAGGTTGTCATTTTTGATGTGGATTATGCTGACCTTTCTGATTTACATTACTTCATTGGCCTCAACTTCATGAGTTCATAAGAGGCTCAGCAGCGCTAAGATGGCATTACTCTAGGCTGCCTGGACATGTGTCACACGGTCAATCTGTCATGTGTTAAGGGCAGCCAACCCCCAAAACAACCGATTATCAGGTTCTGCAATGAAAGTGGAGATTCTTGTTGGTATTAACAAACACACACATATGCCAGGTTTACATTGTAGGAAAAAAGACTTAATGACTTTTATACTGTAAAAACTGTATAGACACACAAACTACTCATATTGTGCTGTTATTGTTTGAAGCACATACTTGCTTTTCTATCCTCTTCCCTTGGCAATTGTAATTTACTATACATGGAATCTTTTGTTGTTTGCTCATGTTCATGCCAACAGACTGTTGGTCAGCTTCTGGTTTTAAACTTGCTGTAAAAACTTTGTATTATTTTGTATGATGTGAACCAGTTTATTCCTGTAACTCAACATACAGCATTGCGTCTGCAGCACAAAAGGTTGTGGATTTGATTCCAAAGAAGCACATATGGAGCATATTTATAGCTAAATGTATAGCCAAAAGGCAGAAATGCAATGTCAAGTTGTTATAATATACTTCCTGTTGAAAAAAGTTTGTTAGTGAATATAGTGGTATGGAATTAAACACATTTGATATGTCACTAGGCAATGAGCTTTTAGGGCTTTTGGCTCTCACAAACTGTCACACAAGGATTTTCCTCTTTGGCTCATGGTAGTCAAATAAGTTAAACATCTAATGACTAGGGATTGATGATGAATGATCGTCCATATCAGTATCAGCAGATAAATTGAATTTTTTATAATACAATTTAGGCCGATATATATTAGAGCCGGTAAATCATAAATAATTTCATCTGCTTAAACGTCCTCAGCTGCATGATGCTCACAGTTAAAACATCGTACAGCACTTTCTTCCTGTCGTGATCATTCACTGCTTATTAGCAAAACATTTGTTCATGATTTTTATGAGAAAAAGAGAACTAATGGTTACCTTGTTTTCTGCAGTGAATGTTTAAAAAAAATCAGTCTTAGAGAAATTTTATATTAATATTTAGATACTGTATATCAAACAAAATATATGTTATCGGTATCCAATGGTAAAGAATTATCGGTTATCGATACCGGCCAAAATTTAAATATCGGTGCATTCTTAGTGATGAACATTTGTATAAGCACAGTTCCTTTACATTCTAGACACCTAAGATCACTTTTACTCCTTAAACACCTTCAGGTAAGTTTATGCAGATCTACTGTATTACTCAGGTATTAAAACAACCTGACAAGTAGACTCAAGGATATTTTTCAACATATCTGTTTTTGTGAAAAGTCTTATAAAACATTTGCCATATTAACATTGATAAATGTGTTTACTCACTTTGGATATAGGGGTTAATAATTTAGCTCATGTTTTATTAATTTGTGATGTTGCAGTCATTTGTTGGAGCAGGACTGATTTCTTGTAAAATACAAAACATTTGACAGTTATCAGTTGCAACTGTAAAACGGTTCATCTTTTAATCATTTTATTAAACATTACATTATGTGATCATGCTGAAGCAAAATCCTAATGGTATTTGATAGGCTATTGTATCTGTAGAGGTACAACATAGGCCTTCATTTGTTCCTAGCGTACATAATACTATGTAATGGTGCAAGGGTCAAGTAATATTCAAGGAACAAAAAGCAAAATTGTGAACTATATAGTCATCAGTGTTCTGGGTCTTCTCAAATGTTTTATAGAACGTAATGCATTCAGATCCCTGATTTAATCTTATAAAATCTTTATGTGTTGCATCCGGGATCGCAGACACTGTCGCTAATTCCGATAGCGATGAATTTAGCGCTTGTAATTGATTTCTATGGCTAAATGGCAAATGCAACGAACCTGCGATTGTTACCTTTCAGTGTTGTCCTTGCGTTATGTGCTGCAATGTCCAAACACTAATCTAGGTTTTCACACAGAGCAGACAGACACTATATTTATTTCAAACTGAGAGGGAGCATACATCTTTGTATTTTTCCTATAATCCTTTACATATTATTATTACACTTGTTTGCAACTTTTTTTCTTGTATTAATCATGCAATATTATCTATATATCATATTTTTTTATGAAGCTGGAGTGCATATTATAAATATATAATAATATCAACATGAACTCGATACATTTCGTTGCATAGTACTTGTACATGTGTAATGACAATAAATCTGACAATGAATCTCATCCCATCTCAACTTGTTAAATTTGGTGTAATTTTGCTGTTGTCCTGCAGGTAGGCAACTGCAGTCTGTCGTATTACAAAGCGCATAGTTTTACGATTAGGCCTACCGCAAATGTCCAGTAAAAGTGGGCTGAGCACATAAATCTTATAAGTATTAAAACATATTAACATTCATATAATTAATCAATGTTAAACATGTGACGTAAGGTTATATTTAAACAGCGGTGGAATTAAAGTGAGCGGGCGAAATTGCGTTCATAAGAAGTTTGACCTCGTTAAGATTACGCCATACAAAACATAAAAAACAGTCAAGCAAGCGCATTTTTAATGTGGAATCAGGTTGTGTGATTCTGTGGTGGCAGAGAGGGAGTTTTGCTCATTCAGGCAGAAATGAAAGTTCACTTGTCTTCACCGTCTGACAAGACGACACCCGTGAGGCGCTCTTGACGTTCCCTGCGCACGGACATGGAGAGCAGGCATCATAAAACTTGCATGGGTGCCATTGGCCTTCTTCATTATTCAAAAGCTTCATATCCACACATGGCACCTCGATGACAGCACTTTCGTCTTTGTATTAAACATGCACACTAGATCACAGCGAGGGACGAATTGGGTGACTGAGACAAGACAACCACAGATTATTGTGATCCTCTTTTAAAAAAATACTTCTGGTGAATCTGATAGCTAAATTCAGATATTTTTCACTTTACAAACACATTGCTTTGGATTTACCCTATTGTGCAATGCCACAGGTCCCTAATTTATAAAATAAGAACAACATATTGTTATGTAACGATTCAAATGTTTTAAATTGCTTTGGGGACAGCTATTCTCTCCAGATTACATAGATGAATTTGAGGTGTTTTTGGCGATTTTTTCTGTTCTGCTCCTAATCCAACTCCTAATCCAATTTCTTTTTATAGGAATGACAACATGCATCGAAACCAAATCAGGAAGCAAGGCTCTTTTGAGAGTTCAAATTGGGTGATCTACTTTGTTGAACACCTTACAGCTCGTTTCAATTGGATCAGGACAGTTGGGGATGACCCTGAGCTGTCTGTGTGGTATATAAAGCAGTGGTCTGTTAAAAGGTCCTGGTCTCAAGGTCAAGCGAGCATGTCTTTAATCATGATCGTATTAGATGTTCACACAGAAAGCATCAATTAAGCGCTTATCTGTCAACAATGTAGCAGCAAATCTATCATATCTGGATCTAGAGATGTGATTGGCTGAATGAGCAAAATATATTAAATAAAATAATAAAACTATCCGCTCCTTACCAGATGAAAAAGAAGATGCCCAACTGAATTAAACAAATTTAAATTTAATTTCAAACTGATGTGTTGTTGAGCATGTGCTTACAAGTCATATTTACCACCATGCCTTCTGAGCCGATTTACATTTGTTCCCAATAAGCCCATTAGCTAGACGGAGCTCAAAGCTCTTATGTCTTGTATCATAAAATGGTTATAAAGTCATCACACAAATGGCTGGCCTTCACTCTTCCTGAACCACCTTCCTTCCACCCCCTGGCTCCTAGTGCGGCCTGCGATTTGACAAACGGAAAGTGCATTCACTGTTACCTTCAGAGTGTTTTGTATTTATGTGTGTGTGAAAGTATTTAAAGGTTACATTCAACATGTTTACATTTTACATTTATGCATTTGGCAGAAGCTTGAAAGCAATTTACATTGCATTATCCTATACATTTTGTTTCTAAGTATGTGCAATCCCCTGGGATCGTGGAAAGATAAATAGATGATGCCAAACCTCACAGTTGCACTCGCATTATTTTCAATGCCGTTTCCTTGAATTGAGGTAGTTAACAAACTCATACCAAGGTAATATAACCTGATGCTGTGATTTGGGATATCTGACACAAAAATAGTTGTTTACAATTTTCAGATTTATGTAATATTATCTCAATGTAATGTCAATGTGATTGGAGAGAACTGACACTTTATATTTGGCAAGAATTATAATAAAAACAGTTACAAAAAAACTTTTAATATAAAGGATTACGACGACATGATAGCTATGAAAGTGTGTGGGCCTGTTTAAATGATTAATATGTATCTGCTGTCCAGTGAATATTAGATCGCAGTTACTGTACATCTGTAGATTATGATTTACAAAAAGCCAGTTTTTATAATACTGTATGGCACCATCCAAAGCAGCAGATTTATCCAATACATTATCCTCAACTTTCCGAATAATTCTGGGATCTCTGTCACTCTAAATGCCCATTTACGGCTTAACTGGGCATATTTAGACCACCAGAGGGGTTGTTAATATGACTTCTGGCATGATACCTTAATTACAACATAATCCAACCATTGCAATAGCCCTCCAGCTTCTCAGATTTTATGTCATTCGCAAATTCTGTGGTGCACTGACAAAATTAGACCCATGTTTATGTAATCTGTTCCCTTGTGGATTTGTTTCAGTTTTCACATCCTAATGGTCACTGATCTAGCATGTTTGATGAATGATAATCCTCAGTTTGACTGGGGAGTGACAGACATGGATAATGAGCCATGAACACGGCTCGATGAAACAGGATGATGTCATGTATAAAGGCAGGGTGATATATTTTAAACATATTTTAGTATGGATTAAAGAGGGGAAATATACAATGATAGATGTATGGTGTGTGTGTGTGAGAGAGAGAGAGAGAGAGAGAGAGAGAGAGAGAGAGAGAGGTCTGCACTCCTATCTATGAATGATGCACAGCTCATCCAGAGGAATCTGGGACACCTAATGGCCCCTCACCCACTATTCCTGCTTTCTCGGTCCTTCTCTCCCTCTTTTTTGTGCTCCGGGCCATGCTGTGACCCTGCACCGTGGGAATATCTATGGTCAGCAAATGGCTTCAACTGCCCTAAAAAAGACTACAACTCACTTTATAGACATACAGCCTTTGTGTTTTTTTTCTGTAGTTTTGCGTCTTGTTCTTTCACAACTTTTACTGTAAGCACATCTGAAACGCCATAAATGTATAGATCAATATTATTACATTTATATTCATTGCTGTAATGTTACATATAAATAAAAAATGTATAGCCTACACCGTTTCGAAAGCATCATTTTTTTATCATAATTAGGCCTACGCTACATCAAGACACTGAGTATCTGTTTTTGCAGGAACAATATCGCTTTAAGGTCTTTCGTTGGGCTGTTCAAACATGTTATTATTAATATTTAATGGTATAAAAGCGTCTTTAAAGTTTGAAGACCGAAGTATGTTAACCCTAAAACATCGTTTTTGTTTGTTTCAGAAGCTCGTACGACCGGCAATGCATGTTTCATTTATACGTTATAGGAGACAAAAGTCAACAGCTCCGTGTTGAATTCTCAATTGCTCCCCAGACAAATTTAAGAGATTGAAATATTTCATATCTTATTTTATGCAAAACAAAATGTGAATTTAAACCAAATCATAAAAAAAATATTTCACCAATAGACCTATCAATTACCTTGTGTCATGACATTCTTCTAAACATATTTTTTAAGAAAAGGTGTCAATAAAGCTTTTCATTTTTTCAATTTTTAGATAATGCTTTATTTTTTGTTTTATTATTTTTATTATCATTGTGGATTTTAGATCAAATTTAACTTGTTGCAAATGATGTTAAGGTTAAAATAGTAATGGTACACATCTAGATCATCATGGTGTAAAGGAGGATCAGTCTTGGTGACATGTCAGCTGTGCATGAAAATGAGCAGTTTCCCGTACAGACAGACGGTAGTTCTATAATCGGAGCTACGGGCAGCTCATACATCATGCAAAAAGGACCCGTAGGGTTTTCTTCAAATGAACTGTGTGGGTCTGTGAAAATAATATCAGGGGCTTTCCGTCAGAATGAACTTTTCCACTGTAGTCAGCCGTGAAATAATCTGACCCGACACTTCAAACCATCTGCGCTATCCATCCGCCTTCTTATTTATTGCCCCAGCCGGATCACAGAACGAGTTGTGGCTGATACCATCGCATCAGTGTTTTTCTATCGCATCTCCACAAACTGCAGGGTGACAGGTCTCTCCATCTCCATAGTCAAATGCCGATCAATTCTCAAAAATACTGAAAATATGGATGATGATAATAATGCGGAATGAAACACTAGGTTTAGGAATACAAACATCTCATTAAGATTTCGTAATAAAAATGATTTGATCTGTAATCTGTTTTAAGTGATAATGTATAAAATACTGGATTAGAAATACTTATGTAATAAAGTCGCTTATTGGTAACAAAAGAAAAGACTAATATCCGTAAAGCGGAATGGTGTCCAGAAAAGACTCGTTTCATTTTAAACGGCACTATATTAAATTTGACAGTCCAATGAGTGTTACGCTGAGCTGTCAGATAAGAGCTTACATCGTATACATGAATGCGTAACTGACGAATCTTGCCTAATTTTTCCTTTTCCCATTAGTGGCCGTCAAGTGATGCTCTATTTAGAGACTTCTTCACTGAAAATCTACACAGCGCACGAGTAATCTTATTTAATGACATTTTTTATTTTATTCTAAAAATGTCCGTGTCTTCATAATACGCTGCTGTGAGCACTCATTTATCCAAAAAAAAGCAATCGCGTTCTCTCCTCAATTTTGACTGTCGACCAGTAGCTATATCTCGGATATCTCGACCCTGTTTATTTAGGCTTTAATTTCTGATTAAAAGTAAATTAAGTCAAAGTTGTGCGTAAAACATCCATTTGAGCGTAAATAACTCGTGAAAGCAAATCTCACGGATGTTAACAATATAAGGAGCTGTTGAAGTCTGGGAGGTGCTGAAATCTACTCGCTCCATTCCGCATGATTGGCATACTTGACAGTGATTGACAGGCGTCCGTGGAAACTACGCAACCAATCTGCCAAGTCCAATAGAAAATCAGAAGTGGGCAGCACGTCTTTTCCCTCCTCAACAAAAATAAACATCATCATTCTCGTGCTATAATCTCGTGCCCTCGAACTCTCGGTATCCCAACCGAGGCGGCAGCAGTCAGCCGGAGCGTCGTTTCTATTCCTCTGCCTCGTCGTTCGTCTAGCGTCCATCAGCTGACCCTGGAATTGCCTTTTTGTCTGGATTCGACTGGGAGAGAGCGCACATAAAGAACGAGGCTGTGCTAGATGTAAAGGGGAAACCGAGGGGGGAAGAAAAGCCTTCATGTTTCAGCTGCCAATCTTGAATTTTAGTCCCCAGCAGGTAGCGGGGGTATGCGAGACTTTGGAAGAGAGCGGAGACATCGAGCGTCTCGGCCGATTCCTGTGGTCTCTACCCGTTGCGCCCGCTGCCTGCGAAGTGCTTAACCGAAATGAGTCCGTGCTGAGGGCTCGGGCGATCGTAGCCTTTCACACTGGGAATTTCCGTGAGCTTTATCACATTCTGGAGAACCACAAGTTCACCAAAGAGTCTCACTCCAAACTGCAAGCACTATGGCTGGAGTCACACTATCAGGAGGCAGAAAAGCTCCGAGGGCGCCCGTTAGGACCAGTGGACAAATACCGGGTACGAAAGAAGTTTCCTCTGCCTAAAACTATTTGGGATGGAGAACAAAAGACACACTGCTTTAAAGAAAGGACCCGGCATTTACTTCGAGAATGGTATCTCCAGGATCCTTATCCGAACCCAAGTAAAAAGAGAGAGCTTGCACAAGCTACTGGACTCACTCCCACTCAAGTGGGGAATTGGTTTAAAAATCGAAGACAAAGGGATAGAGCGGCGGCAGCTAAAAACAGGTATAGCCTATGTTTAATTTACCAGATTTCATCCATGAGGGCAAATTGAGCTGGGTTTTTTCCTTAAGGGAGCTTGCATTAAACAATAAATTTGGACCACAGAAGACCTTATGTGCTTGCTGTAAAAGAAAGAGTAGTATAACAAAAAATATTCGTTAGTGTTATTTGGTAATAAAGTAGCCAACGAAACGCATTCCTATAGAAAACCGCGCTGGGTTTAACAATAGTGAGCCCCGCATTATTTGGACGAGGAATTATCTGTATTTGAAAAACGTAATATAACGAGATGTTTTGGGAAATGTTGGAAATGTATTGGAAATATATTGTAAATGTAATGTATTTTTTTATTTAAGAGGGAGGATAGATCATAAAATAGCAGACTCCGTCGCTTTTGACCAAAAAGAAATCGCTTGCGTTCGTGTGTATCATGGTTCGGGCCTAGTCTACATCACTGGGCAAAATCATTTTCGATGTATCACAACGAATTACTAGACTACCCTTTTTTGGATTCAATCTATTAAGTGTGGGGATGCATTTTGTTTTACTAGCTGTTGTGCTGTGTGACGTGAGTGACGTAAACAATGGCATTTATCCACAAAATAATTCACCTATGATGTCAAATATTTTTTAAATGTCAAATATTTGCTGTAAATTCTTGCTGTACGTTTTCGCTGTAGCCTATATTTAAAATGTTTGGTTAGTAACTCCTATTAAAATGACAGAAATTCAAAACTCTTACGATTTTAAATTCTCCTTCAGATTATGTTTAGGGCAATAGCCTACTTTGATTAGAAATAGACTATATTTATAAGTGTAATATTTTCTTCCAATATTGTTTTTAAATAACCAGCACAGATTAAAAATGCTTGGTTGTACAGATGCGATTCAATTTCTTCTTCTTCCGGGGCATTACGTTAGTAGGCTAAATCCCAAACTGAATACGACGAGTTTATAACATTAAGAAACATGCATGCTCACATTTGTTCCGCCTTTATTACAAAATTATGCATAAATCATGTAACTGTGTAACACTGAAATCTTGTTTTAAGTTTATTAAAAGAACACTTTTATTCTAAAACTATTTACCCTTGTAGGTTACAACAGCAGGTGTTGTCAAATGGCTCGCTTCGGTCCTTAACTGGAGAGGATGGTGCTGTGGATCGACTGGGAAACGCATCCAGCCCTGAAGCGAGCCTGTCGAGCAAAGCCGCTGCTTCGGCTATCTCCATCACTTCAAGTGACAGCGAATGTGACATCTAACATCGCACCACAAACTGCCCCGGGGGGTATACAGGAAGACTATGAGAAAATTAACACATAACGAAGGAAATTCAGACAATCAGCAGATAAACAAGCACAATAGTGCCTGCCTTAACGTATCACAGGCCATCTTTTTTATTTTTGTTGTTTTTTTATTTGAAGGGCACCAGCCCGGAATCGTGGGATTCATGGAATTCTTTATGTTTCAATTGTATTTATTATTTTTTTCCCAGAGCAAATTGGTGCAAACACGAATATTATATAAAAATTAAAAACACGTTTGTAAGCCATTAGGTGCCCTTGATTGCCTCACGCAAATGGTGCCCCTAAAATTATTTGACCAAATTATTGTTTATTTTGAAAGGAGGAAATGTTTTTCCCTAGCAGGATTTTTTAAGTGTTTGAACATTTTTGGTGATTTTACGTCTGGTCATTTTCGATGAAAACCGGTCGATTTTTAAAGCATGTGCGCCATAGTGAAGATGTTTTAATGAATGCAAGACTAAAGCTAATAAAATGTTTGATGATCAAAGTATATCATAAAGACTTATATTTAGCCTACTAATTTATTATCAATATCAACCCAAATTCTACCATCTCCCTTACGAAAATAAACCATGTTTTATTGTGCTACAAGCGTAGTAACCGAGTAACCATGTTTTTACGGTGCATTGATTACTTAGGGCAAAACCATGGTTTTATCACAGTAACCATCGTTTAATATTTTTTTACAAAGACATGGTTTTCAAAACAATGGTTATTTTGTGATAACCATTGTTTTACTTCAGTTTCTAGTTTGTTGTTTTTTAACTGTAGGCAAAACATGTTTTTCAATTTTAACTATAGTAAAACCATGGTAAATTTTCGTAAGGGCTGTCATTATTTACCTACTTCGTATTATTTTGTCAGATGATCTTGTCCCAGAAACCATATTTTGTCAGTTTTTACAAAAAAATTAGCATGTGTGAATGCAATTTGTCTGCTACCTTTTATTAGGCATACAAACCATTTGAACGTTTGCCTCTGTATTCCTGGTATAAATGGTGTGAGGTCCATGCACAGTCAGTAATCGGTAAATGTAGGCTATAGTGGTGTGTTTAACCTGATAGCTTACTGCGTGTCCAGACGCTTCAACCGCGAGTGATTGGCTTTGCAGTTCTGTAACGCATTCTGACAGGAGAAGGTCAACGAGAGGACATAGCGCCTAATATTGCGTACAAAACGAGCAAACTAGGAAAAGCTTCTAGATACAGTCAATTCGGCCTCGTAAAATATAAAGGCCTAATGCTTCATGATTTGATTGGACCCAGAAATACTACAAAACTGAGAATATTTACAATAGAAACTGAATTGTTAAGCAAGCACGTCAGTCTATTGCATAGCTATTAGACTAATTGGCATTTTAAAGGTAACCAAAAGCCTTATAAGACTCATTGATTATAGTAACACTAAAAATGACATTTTATTTTTCATGTCATATTGAAATTCAAATGTCACTTCTGTTTAAAATCTATTGACAATGCTTGGCTAATTGTTATGAAGCAAAAGGAAAGATATTTGAGGTAGGAGAGTGCGGGTTATTGAGTTTGTAGAGGGACAAAAGCGGAAAGGTTAGGTGAACAGTGTGTTTCTCACAGTCAATATGGTTGTCAAACTCTTCAGCGCTAATCAGCAGTAATGACCGCTTTTCAAACCCTACTGGAACAATAGTGAGCTCTTCAAACTCTGTTGGGGTTGAAGGGGAGCTTTCTCCCCAATCTGCACTAACAAGTAGCCTATTCAATGTTAAGATATTTAAACTTTATACTGTTACAATCTGTATGCATAACAATGATGCTATTTTGAGCGGTCACAAATCAATAATGATAATCGTCGTAAAATGTTAGGCCTATAATTAACCTTTTTAAATTCGCTAAAAGACTACATTTTTGGAAGCCTAGGCTGGCTCTTTAAAAATACCAATGAGGAAACTATTCAGTGCCTGCCTACGTTTATCTTTAGTTTTTCTGACAATGTCACAATAGAAAATTGTTGTGCATAAGGCCACATGCGACTGATGATAAAAAGGTATATTTGGAACAAAGCAGTCATTCTTTAGACAAACGTTTCACAAATGTCGGGATTGGAAATCAAAAATAACATTTGCGTTATTTTCGAAGCTATTCTTTCATTTTAATTTCAGATGGAATCTTGTTATAATAGTCTAAAATGTTTGGGTCCGGGTTCCTTGTTCTGTGTTGTGTGCCTGTTGTTGGGTATTTACCAAAATGTCCTTATTTAGGAATACATCGAAAAACAAAATATGCTTAGGCCTATGCCGGAGAATTTAATCTATTCTTTTCTTTACTAGGCCAATTCGTAATTTATTGGACGCACAATAATGTGCGTGTGGTGGTTGTTGCAGAAAAACAATTCGCACATTTGCCTGGTGGTGCTATTAATTTAAGCTTTTTTCCCTTTCACTGCGTACTTAGACAACATTAATTAAGTGAATACGTTTAAGGACGTTTCCTTTTAAGTGCCTTGACGTCTGACGAACACATGAGAGAACAATGCATGGTTTTTCCTGTGTTAGAAAAGAGCGCCCTCTGCTGTTAGAAACAAGGACCCAGGTTTAAAAGTTAGACATTGGTTAAGTTAAAAGTTTGCAGTGTTACCTCAAGCAAAAAGAACTTGTATTACCCAAAGTCACAATTGTATGTAGCCGTTCAAAGGAAGGATGTGAGAAAATTGCTACAATAATAAAACCGTGGTCAAATGACGTCATTCAAATGACCCATCGTCGATTGCTTGGTGTTAAATTCACTCAAAAAGGGCTTTCGTGTAACTCAAAAAAAATCTAGAATCGGAGATGTGGGTTAAGTTTGGACACAAAGGTAAATAAAATGTATGTGTTTTTTATCTGTTCCTAAAGTGTGAATCAAGTATGCCTATAGAAACAAAGCAACAGCTTTGTTACAGTTTTACTCAACTCAACTCAACTTTATTTATATAGCGCTTTCACAATTTTCATTGTTACAAAGCAGCTGTACATGAGACACATTGAATACAAGTATGAATTCGAAAGCAGCCCCCCCGGCCAGGCAGATAGTGCAAAACAATATGCAAACGGTGGTGAGGAACCCAAAACTCCCATCGAGAAAAAAAACCTCAGGGGAACCCGGCCCCAACCAGGGGATTCCACTTTTACTCACTTTCAACCATTTGCAAAACTATTGGTAAACTATGGTGGCTGTGCGCGCGTATTTCATCCGCAAGATTTTACTATTCTCGATATTGCACGATATAGTTTGGCCATTTTCATACACCTTGATGCAGACACACTACTTCCATTATCCAGCGGGGCGACGACGAGCTGAGCTGTGGGCAGCGCGATCAAGCGAGAGGTTAGGTGCAGTTTGCTGCTTCCTCCAGTTACAATCCGTAAGTTTCTTTTTACTTTTTTGATAATCTTTACTTGATATAGATGACAACACGTCCTGTCAAGACTGCAGAGACTGTGTCTCATGTGAATATGAGCCCGTCATGTGGCATGCACAATGAGTGTTGTTCTAAACAGGTTGTCCCCACACTTGTTTTTTTCTTGATCAATCGGTAGTGTTTTTGAAAACCCGTTATTAAAATATCTTGACATGATGAATATGTAAATCAAGCCCATGTTATTCTTAGTGGGGGTCTCTGACAAGTACAATTTGTACTTAAAATATACATCTTATCATATTGCTGAAAAGACAAGTCTATGTTTGCTGAGAAAAATAAAAAGAGACAATTTCTTGTAATCACTTGCAGCTTCTTGATCAGTTAATAAGCAAACAAATGAATGTTCAAATGGTTCTTGTTACATTTCACATGTAAAAAAGACTTTACACTTTTTGTGGAAGCTGTGTGAACGGGAAACTCCAGCCAAAAATGAAAATTCTGTCATGAATTGCTCACCCCAGTTGTTTCAATCCTGTATAACTGTCTTTGCGCGGTTGAACACGAAGAAAGATATTTGGAAGGATGTTTAGCAACTGACAAATCTGGGGCATCATTTATCGCCAAAGTGGCGAATATATTTTATAATTTTTTGTTTTGTTGAACACATAAGAAGATATCTTGAAGAATGTACGAAAGAAAACAGTTCCTGGGCACCTTTTTATTTTTTCTACTTGTGGCTTTCCTGTGGCTCAGTTGTTAGATCAGGGCACAAGTTACGCTCATGGGTTCGATCCCAGGGATTGCACATATAAAAAAACAAATGTATAGGTCAATGCAATGTAGGTCGCTTTAGATAAAATTATCTACCAAATGCATAAATCTAAATGTGTAGTCAATAGTGCCCCAGAACTGTCAGTCAGATATTTCTTCCAAATATCTTTCTTTTTGTTCAATCGAACAAAGAAAATCATACAGGTTTGAAACAACTAAGGGGTGAGTAATCCATGACAGAATTTAAACTTTTGGGTGAAGTAAGATGCTTCTTTAGCTCAGTGATCTCTTGTTTGCGGCCTTATAGGTTGATCTGAAATAAGAATAACAAAAATGTACACAGCTTTTCTGTAACAATTTTGTAATCTACAAACCATTGTAGCAAAATGTAAGCAATACCCCACCTTGAAATTTAGGAAGATATTTGACTTAGAATTTACAAATAAGGTTCTATAATATTTTTACAATTTGTATTGAACCACCATGACTACTGAAATCAAGCTTTTGTCATGTTTTCATATGATTAGATAATGTTGGATGAAATTGTGTAAAGGATCTTAACAGTAGAATGTCTTTAAAGTAGGCCTGTTGATAATGTTTTACTTTAAGCACATGTAACCAGTATATGTATCGATTTGCACGACTGTCATTTATGTCTTTAGTCTTTCACGGTTTCAGCACCATGGCCAGTGCCTGTGTAACCTCACACCATGTTTGCAACCACGTGTCTTACGTGGTGTTAATATTCCTCTCTGAGGAATCGAGGGAACCCTCTATATGGAAAGTTTAGAACTGCTTCCCTAAATCGCCCCCCTAAAGTTCTGGGCCCTTACTCCAACTTTCCCCTTTTAATCCGATCCCCAGATTAGGTTGATCCATACAGCTAACTGCAGTCCCAGACTAAAGTGAAATTTGAGCAGTCTATAGGGTTGGGAAACTCCAATTCCGGTTCTGCTTATCGATTTAGATTCTTGTCTATTCCCAGTTTCGATTCCACAGTTGAAATAAAACATTTAGATATCAACCTGTATGGTCATTTAGCCTGCTTATGTATGAGCACCGTTTTGTTTATATATATATATATATATTAGTGGTGGGTTAACGCAGTGAGACTATTATCGCGCGTTAAAAAAAATGTCGCCATTAATCTATTCTCAAAGTTGGGTTGTGAGCTGGGTCTATACTACGCAAGCTATGATGACTTTCACCTTGATATTTTAGCGCGGATGTATACCAGCTTAACTGCACTGTACGGGGCGAGAACGAGATTTTTCAACTCGCGTGATTCGCGTCATTCGCGGAAGCAGAAGCAGCCTCATCATCTCATAACCAGGGCTTCATTCTCGCCGCCTCATCATCTCATAACCAGGGCTTCATTCGCGCGATTCGCGCAGCAAGTAGGTCTATTGGCTCTTTTCATTAACATATAAATCACTCGCGCTTGAGGCGCCATTCGCGTTTGGTCTGAACACAACATAACGTTACTGTGAAATTACCGCATCAAACGTGACGTGCTAACATGGATGCAGCTATGAAGCCGCCGGGTTTGCTTCAGGGAATATTAATTTTTAAGAAGCTTCCCAATAGGAACATCGACAAGACTAACGTTGTTTGCACCTTGTGCAATGCGGAATTGGTTTAAAAAAAAACACTTTCTCTCAACAGGTAGTGGTCTAACTTTAGTTGAAACCAGTAACTTTGTATTGAGATCTAATGTATTATGGCTCCTGTATGACATATCGCTTGTTGCTCCCTCACTCTTTGTAAGTCGCTTTGGATAAAAGCGTCTGCTAAATGACTAAATGTAAATGTACTGTAGGAGCTCTTCCAGTCTCAAGTACCACCTAAACGGAAATCATCCCTTAGCTAATGCGGAAGTAAACGCAAGTTCATTTTATTGAACATAATTTAATTTTCATCACCAATTATCATAGTAGAACAGCTTTCTCAAGCAGTTTGTGATGCATTTTGGAAACAGGAGATGAGCCCCTGGTCTAATGCGCCACCTGGCTTGAGAAACCCGTTCTCAAAGACTTACTTTTAGTCATTATTTGGGCAGCACACATATTCTGAATGCCTTCGGCAGAATTCAAATGAGCCATTTTAATCTAGATTAATCTAGATTAATTTTGGAATTAATCTAGATTAATCTAGATTAAAAAAATTAATCTATGCCCACCACTAATATATATATATATATATATATATATATATATATATATATATATATATATATATATATATATACCCGAACCATGTTTTTATTTATTTATTACAATTTGTATTACCATAGTTGAACTACATCATGGTTAAACTGTTGTTACTATATTGACACTATGGTTAGTTTGTGGTTCCTGTGCTTATCAATGCATATACTATAGTAAAACTATGCTTATTATAGTAAAAATATTGTTAATTTTCATGAGGGCTTTCATTGAGATATCAGCAGATCACGCAATGCCTGTACTTTTATGAAATTATGCACACAGAAATTGATAAGAGGAATTCAAATTGGTATCTCAAGCATCCTATTCCTTTTGCTTCCGATCCGATTCCTATTGCCTTTTCCATTGAGATTCCAAATTGGAATTGATTTTCGTTTCCCAACCAAATAAATTGCCCTGACATATCTTAAAAAATCTGTCATTGCCATTGTTTTGTCTCAGTAAAGTTTTTATAAGGCATTTTAGTTAATGCAACTTAAATATACTAATTTGACTAAGGCATAGTCCTGGCTTAAAATAAGCCTTGTCTGTGAAACCAGCCTGTGATTTTTTTAAACAAAAACCGATGCTTTCTAATTTTTACTTTCATATTATGAAGTATTTCTTAAAGGGATAGTTGACCCAAACATGAAAGCTTTGTCACCATTTATTCACCCTATGTCATTCAAAACCTGTACATGAACACAAAAGAAGATATTTTGAGAAATGTCTCAGTAGTTTTGTATTCATACAATGGAAGTCAATGTGGGCAAATATTTTTTATCTTGTGTTTTTGTGTGTGTTCCACAGAAGAAAGTAATACAATGATGAATAAATATTATTTTGGATGAACTATCCATTTAATAAGATAACCCAAAGATAGCTGATTTCCGAAGAATAGTCTTTTAATCAACAATGTAACAAGGGACTGTCTATTTGAATTTTATTAAAACGATGTAAATTTGTTAAAATGCACAGGGATTTTAACATTATCATTTGTAAAAGGGCTATTTTTTATTCCCAATTGCAGGCTGTTATATTAGTGTAGATAAGTGGAGGGGTATACAAACTCTGTCCACCAGATGGCAGCAAATATGACGTTCAGTATTACAATGACTCTTTCTCAAAAGATATTCCGAAGTCTAGTTATTTCTCAAGCAGGGTTATACCTTTTTTCACATTTATTTTAATTATACAGTCTCTGTAATTTAGAATTTTAAAAAGCGATCTAAGTTTAAATGTATTGAAAAATCCTGTCTCTTGAGACATATCTTCTATTTTTAAAGGGAAATAACTTTAAGGAAGTCTTGTAATACCTGGTAATGGCCAGGAGATGGAGGTCTACCCATGATGTGTGGTACTAATACTTAATAATTCATAGTCTGGAACGGTGTGGGAGGAGTGTAAATTAATTTAGCAAAGGACCTATCTGTCTGACAGCCATAGAACAGTTTTTCCTATATTTTTACAGATTGGTGCATGCAACACAAACATGTACACTACTCATTTTGTCAAAAAATATGAAAATTAAAATAGTCTGATAGAACACATAAAACATTTTGATTGCATTCTACCACGACAATAATTTATACATGTGACCCATTGATCTTGATGAAAAGCTGTAAAATGACTCTGGTCTTCATTATTAGATTGATGGCCCAGGACAGAAAAACCCTTCCCTGTCACCTTGGGCCTGTAGTCCAGATGGACTGTACCTATAGAACTTCTTGCTAATATGGACACTCATTAATGATGCAGTCACTGTGTCACAAAAACACAATTGATCCCACAACAGATGCTCTGGACAAGTTTTTCAAAAGTTGTAAAAGCATTTTTAGATATTATTTTGTGTCTGTTTTTAACAAATGCTGCAATAATAATGCAATGTAAAATTATACCACAGGTTAAGTGATTGAAGATTTTTGGCCTATATGTTGATGTTTGTAATGTATAGATAGCGTATGATAAATGTCCCCAATTAATTAGTGCACTTGTCTTAGGAGGGATTCTGACTTGAAATGTTACAGTGTAGGGTTTATAAATAACTCCAGTCTCTGGTTTCTGCAGCTGTCACCACAGTTAATTCCTACTCCTTGTAGCCCTCTGCGTGCACTCTCTAAATCCTAACAAGACTAAATCCTAACAAGTCTATTTGAAGAGTTTGTTTTCAAAAAGAGATAACTCCGTTTTGAAAAAAAAAGTTTTTTTATCATGTTTTAATGTGTTTTATTGTGTTACACCGTGTCTACACCGGATGCGGCGCGAAGCAATGCGTCGCCACAAGGGACAATATCGAGAATTAGAACCCATCGTAAATTTGTCCAAACCGGACGTGGCTCGATGCGGCGCGACAATCCCATTAGAACAAGCAATTTGTCGCGTCGAATGGTGTAGACACGGTGTTAGTTAGCTGTATTTTGGGGGTTATTATGGCTTAATCAAAACGAACAAACTGCAGTTTGATTGAAATTAATTGGAATGCACTCTAAAAAAATATTTTGGATATTTTTCAAAACGAAGTTATCTCTTTATGGAATTGAACTCTTCAATATTCATCCAAAAAACACTATTATAAGCGGCGATTTACATTTCGCTTCTAAAGCCGCGCGAAAAACGCGAGCCACGCCTCTTTCTCTCGTCAAATCCCCCGCAGTGTGCGCGCGGAACTCTGAAAAGATGAACTATTTTCATCTCGATGCGGCGCCGACGCGCCTAGAAAATTCCGTCGCTCCCTATTTGGACGACTGCCGCGTGTCTATATTTAAGATAAACGAACTTCTGCGCGCAAAAGACGCGAAATGTCGCCCCTATAACAGAACGTGCAAAAACAGATTTGTGCAAGATCATTTTGTTTTCATATTTTATCAAAAATAAAATGAATAAAAGATTGGTGTTCTTTTCCATTTTTGGAAAGGAGGAATACGATTACTTTTCATTAAAATTTCCTCTTGTATTCATAATTTATATCCCATCTCGCAGTGTGAAACAGACCCCGGTTAGGGTGTGTTAAAACCTAATCCAGCCCAGTAATTCTGCTTGAGGATGGACGGATACAGACTGAGCCAATGAATCTCTGCTCTATTTGCTGTTATTCCTGTCTCACACACAGAATCCCGGCGGGCCTTTAGATGACACCGGGTGCTAATGAGGCTAAAGCAGCCACTTCCGTAGGGATCTGAATGTTCAGTAGCGCATTTAGGCTTTGTCTCATTCTTCTGTAGCTTCTATAAATGCAATTCCGCAAATGTTTTAGTGGATAAGCGTAAACCCAAGCCTTAGAGGGGGAAACTTACTTTATAAAAATAATTTATAGCAATTTACACACAGCATACAGACCTATATATCTACATGCAGATATTAAATGCAATTCAGCCACACCACATTGACAGTATTTATTAAATAAATTGATGTTTTGTTGAATTATGACTGTTATGATTTATGCAAGGGACGCATGCAGTGTATGAAGGACATTGGTTACCTTCTGGGGGTATGCAGTGTAGAGACAAAGAAGGACTAGATGTGAGGTTATTTCCTGCACAGAGATGTCCAGGCCTGTCTCAGTAAAGGAAACACGCAGGACTTCAAAGTTTTCCAGTTTGTCTCACCTTAAGAGTTTATGCTTTGTCACTCATTTAACTCTCAAGACACGGTTCAGTGAAGCGTGACCAGCTCTGCAGTGAGCAATGACAGACAACACTAAACATTCCGAGCATTTGGGAACAGGACAGCTGTGCGTGTATTAAAGGGATAGTTCACCCCAAAATAATTGTATACACACCTTCGAGTTGTTCCCTTATCTGTAAAAATGTATTTGTTCTGATGAACACAGAGAAAGATATTTGGAAGAATGATTATAACCAAACAGTTCTTGGGCCCCATTGACAACCATAGCAGGAAAAAATGCTTTCTATTTTTTTGTTTTGTTGAACACAAGAAGATATTTTGAAGAATGTTCTGGGGCACATTTTACTTCAATTGTAATTTTTCCAAATAAATGTATACAGGATTAGAACAACTAGAGAGCAATTCATCACAGAATTAACGTTTTGGGGATTTTAATTAGAAATAGTTATAAAGAAATAATGGGATAAAAAGAGAGTACTTGGTTTTGTGATGTGTGACTGCTAAAATCATGATGACTTTAGAACCCGGGTCTAGTAGAAATGTGACATTATCGGGCTAGTGCTGCTTCGTACTTTTTTTTATAGTGATCGCGTCCACATGTTTTTTTTGCACTTTTAATGATTAGAGATTGATGTGAATTCAATGATTTTATATATATATATATATATATATATATTTAAGTTTTGTGAAGTTATGTAGCTCAGTTACATTTATGTCCAAATTGTTATTGACTTGGAAACATAGGTTTGAGGATGGATTGACAATTTTCGATTATACATCATATCATAATTTTCCATCAAAATTAATTTAAAATTTGGATTTTAGTTTCTGGTTATTGTTGCAAATCAAAATATATTTCTTTGTGAATTAAATGGGGAAAAAACAAAAAATTACATTATTAAGAATTACAAATTCTTTAGTTTTTGTTTTGGACTGTGAAAAGTTCACAATGTGAATTTGTAGTACACACCTTTTTACGCTCTCCCTGACTAACCTCTCTGGCATCCTCCTCTCTCTCTCCCTCAGTTCACTCTTCCCTCCATCATCTGTTAGGTGAACAGTATCCGCCAGGTTTGTGAGCCTCTTTTGTCCCAGAGCAGGAGGAGATGTTGGCGTAGCCAGATCATGTTTCAAACTTTCATTTCCTGAAATGTTTGAGGGAACATCCAGGGTTTTATCAGTGGCCCTTACACTCGGTGAGGAGAGGGGGTGGGGGGGTGAAGGAGCTCGAGTTACCTGGTCAGTCACTTAGCCATCAGTGAACAAACGACTCTCTCTTTGACTTGAGATCTGAGTACGTACCCCATCCCGTTATAATTGGTTTTTGCTCAGGGTGCACTCAAAATGCACTCAGAAAAACGATATATATCCCAAACTGTATTACAATATACCTTGAGCAGATCAAAAGCATCAGTTCAGGATGAGTGATATTATTCCAAATTTGGTAAATAGCAGTATATGGTTTTAAGCAGCGATAGTCCAAATTGAAATGATTAACCTTTTCTCAGATCAAGATGTTGTGACAAGGTGTCTGTCAGCACCGGTCACCTGGGAGTCTCCTCCCACAATGCCCCTCTTCACCTCTGTAATCGTGCGTGTCTTCACAGGAAGGGTCTGCTTTCGGTGTTTGTCAGGCCTTCGCTCAAAAACCCCAGTGTGGAGATGTCCGATGTGAACAGGTTTGTTAAATTTAGGTTTTATTGTCTCTTTAAATTTGAGATCGAAAGAAGTTTTTTTTTGTGATAACACTTTTAGCATGCAAAATTTCTGCACAGTCCCCTGTGCATATGGGCCGCAACCAAATATAATATCACACGCCAAAGCGTTTTATATTGACAAAGTATTGGGACACCTACTTTTAATAAACATTTTTATCTATTCCAGTAAATTCCAATCAAAACAAGTATTAAAGTGATTGTTTGATTCTGTCATCATTTACTCACACACTTGTCATATCAAACCTCTATGGCCTTCTTCTAAAGAACACGAAGAAGATATTTTGCAGAATTTTGGTACTTGGTACAATCTTTAAAATATCTTCTTTTGTTTTTTTGCAGAAGAAAGTCATACAGCTTTGAAATGACAAGAGGGGGAGTTAATAATGACAGAATTTTTATTTTTCGGTGAAGGGGGCATCCTTATACGTATGTACATATATTGTCGATTTGATTGCATAAAATGAGATTGTTTAATAATACTATTACTTTCAATATTTTCTGTGCTTGAAAAGGTTACGCTGGCATATCAATCTTCTGTTGGTCTTCATATTCTATGAAGTCTCCGATCAGAATTACTGGATAACTCCAAATGTGATTTTTTAGCATGAACTTGCATTTCTGGCCTGCAGCATTTGTGTATATTTGGAAGTCAATGGAACAGAAGCACATTTCTGGAAGCAATAAAGCACAAGAGAATGCGTGTCACTGTTTGATTTAACTACAGGTAGAAGGTTTTTACAGTCCGTAATTTGAGGTAAAATCAATATCGTATAATTGTATATTCTTATCTTAATAGTTCTTCTACAAAGTAGGCTAGGAAGTAAACATTCATGTGGTTTGTTTGAAAATACTCATGTGAATCCACACATCATGTATGTTTACAGGAGTTTGTGTGGTTCCATCACCCACAAATACCGGCTTTATGAACCCTGGGGCGACTGACGCCAGGCTTGCAGAGAGGCCGTGAAAAACCCCTGCCTTCTTTCTCCTCAGACACCGCTGATGGAGGACTCCCTGCCTGGGCGACAACTGCCTCCACTCGTTTATCAGTGGGGCTTGGCTTTGAAACCTGAGCTTCTGTGACCGTTTGGAAGTAATCCGTTACCCAACTCAGCCGAACAGACCATGACCAGAGAGGGTGCTGGGAAAGCGTGTGACCCTCGACTCTGTGCTGATAAAAGCGTGAAAAAACTGCAAATTGATGGAGCAAGTCTCTCTTTGACAAATCTATAGCGGAAAGAGGACGGAAGACAAAAGCTTCCCCTGAAATTAGCTGTAGATTTGGTGTACAGAGACGACACACAGTTGGGCAGGTGTGCGGCACAGGTTTAATCCCGCCCTTTTGTACAAAAGACTTCATGACGTGTGTTTGTTTGAGCATTTGTAAATGCATTTGGGAACGTGGCATGTGTTTGTTCATAATTGAAGGCTTTTTTCCTGTCCTTCTTTGTAGACAATTATTTTCCCCTTACTGTACAGAGGGATGCGCTCTGAGAGCACTGTATAGTCTGATGAGGTAATAAACAGAATTAAAACGTAATAGTTCATGTAAAATTGATGTCATTTTGTAATGCAATACGATGCTGGTTAATCGAGAGTCTGAGAAACGCAAAGTCACTGTGGTATTGTGCCATTAGTCATGACTTCCTGTAAAGGCATACAATGTACTCTACCGGGCTCGTTCAGATCGCTCAATTCTTTTTAGTTTTGTTTGTTTCAGGGACTGAAACAAACAAATCTGTGAAACAAAGAACTGTGCAAAACAGATCTTTTAAATATTTCCCATTTTTAATCTACTGCTTCAACAAACATGTTGGCTTGTTTTATTATTATACATTATTAATACATGATTTTTTAAAACTGATATTGGATCATCTTTCCGTTTTGATTTATGACTCTGTTTTGTAATAAATGGTCCACTGGGTTTTTGGAGTCCACTATAGTTAATAAGGGATTTTCAACATCTCTCCAAGGCCAGATTCTGTAACATTACAACCATATGGAAAACCGCTTTCACTTTCCTTGTAAATACCCAAACCTCTCTCCGGCACTCCGGTGATTAATTATAAGCTGTTAGCACAAACTAACATTTTCCTTGAAAAGCTGTCTTAATCTTCCCAATTTCAAGATTCATTAAACAGGTTACGTCTATCATATACATATCCTCCTGTCTGTTGAACCATTCATGTAAATTCTGTCATCACTTGTCATTTCAAACCTGTATGACTTTCTTTCTTCTGCAAAACACAAACAAAGCTATTTTGGAGAGTGTTTGAAAACGAAAACCGTTGGTCCCCATTGACTTGCATTAGTTTAGTGTAAATACAATAGAAGTCAACGGGGACCAACGGTTCACAGATGACAGAATTTACAGATTTACAGAATTAAAATTTTGGGGTGAGCTCCTTCTTTAATACACATAATTCATAGCCGCGAGAACTCAGACATTCAAAACCTCTGCAGTCTGTCCAAACTTTTTATGTTGTTTGTTTGTTGTCCCATTCTAGAATCCCATGATGTCTCATTGAGCCGAACCTCCAGGCTAGGGATGACCTGAGCTCAGGTGACAAAAGGTAATACAGAGAGAGGGCAGAGAGCCATGAAGCCCACCTGTTCTCTCTAACCCCCCTTAACAACTCCCCAAAGTCTAAACTATTATCTATGAAGAAAATAGCACTCACTCATTCCCCCTCCTAAACCCCACGAAGGCTGCTCACATTACAGCCGAACCCTTTTTCTTCCCACATAAAAAAACTTGATTTGTCTCATTCACCGTTAGCACAGGCCTGTGCTTTGTGTCCTCACCTTGGCTTAGCGGTAGCGCGAAGCTCATGCACTGAGAGAGAACAGGGACTTGAAACCTGAACCTTTTAAAAGCAGCCTTGGCCTGCAGATCCAAACACTCGTTCCCAACCCACCCTCTCTGAGGGCTAAATATCAGGCTACAAGAGTGAAAAATAAAGCTTTATGATTTCTAAATTCTCTCATGCACCTGCATGTTCTTACGTTTCACGTTGTTTATTTCCTTCCACATTAAAATGGCCACATTGAACCTGCATGCACATTTGGCTCCGAATTTACTTTAAATTCATTAAATAATTATTTCTGAAATGTTTGTTATGCTTAATATTTTGTTATTTTTTAGTTATCTTAACAAATATTAACTGTAGCTATAATATTTTTTATAGTATAATTGATTTAAATAACGCAGTAAAAATGCAAAGATTTTAAATCGTTTTCTTTTGTTTTAAGACATGATATTTGGCTCAAGATTGGGGTCTACAGGCTCCATTTTGTTTTACTATAAATTAACCTACAGTTTAAATTAAGTAATCAATTACAAATTAGTCACTAAATGATCTTCAATCGCCCTATACTTTACTGCGTAACCCCAAACCACTGAACCGTTAATACACCAGTTAATTCGTTTTAGAAAGGACGTTTACAAGTAATTGACAATTTTGTATAAAACAATATAGGAAATAAAGCAAGGGTAAACGGTCAAAAACGAAAAAAATGTTGCAGCCTTAAACAAAAGTTGCATTTAATGTCAAAATCGCACGTACCCTTGGGGCAAAATTGCAGTTTCCACTCTATGGGCGGTTCTGGGCCTCCAGTGCTCTACAAAGCGGACCTAGCGCGAGCAACTGGTTCCGATTAGCGACCGGAAATCCTCGGTACTCTCTGTTAAAAACAATTACCCTGACGTGCGTGCCTGGAGATGGGTGGGAGGCTACCTCCTTTCGCTAGAACTAATATCAGGGGTCCTTGCTAAATCTTTCCTTCCATCTGAACATATTATTTAGGTGAGCCAATATTCTGCAATGCCAAATAATGTAGTCTTCCACCTGTACAGCAGAGACAATAGCCTATTTTTCATGTTGTGTTTATCATCATCTGAAGACATAGGTCCTCGTATGAAATAAACACTGTAATACACATCATCCAAGAATAACAATAATAAATAAAAGAACACGGGTCAGCTGTCTGAAATACATGTTTGCATTTTTGCTCAAAAGAAACTTATGAATGAAGCCACGTGAGTGTGCCTCCCGCAGCTGGTATGTCTTCTCTTTGGCCCAGAACCGCCAGAACAAACATTGAGAGAGCGCAAAGTAAACACCCCACTACAAATCCAACGATGCACTGAGACCACAAAAGCAACACGCGCCTCCTGAGGCTAAAGGAAAATCAACAACTCCCAGCTTTTTTGTTGACCCGCATTATTATGAGAACGTTTGTGACATGGATATGTGAATAAATGGGTGATTATTGAAAGGAAAGCGAAAACGAAAAAGAAAAATTTTAGATATTTGATTTTATATTTCATAAATTTGTTTATTTTACATTTTAAAGTGTCCACAATAGTTGTATTGATTACAATAGCCTACTTGCGAAACACTATTCGAGCCTGTATATTTTTAAGTAACGTGTTTTTGTAAAATAATATATTTATATCGTTTTGCAGTGTTTTGTGTTAAAGGTAAATGTTAAACATTCCACATTTGGACCGATTCTTTAAAAAAAAAACATCTGGCACCGTTTGCACCTTGTATAATGTTAAATTTTAATTTACCATTTTATTTCTTAGTAAATTGTACATTGAATTTTAAAATAATTATATTTTAATAAAATTCGTGCTTTCTATCTGTTTTCTGTCGACCTCCCTAAATCCCATATTTATAGCGAATATTTGCACCCCGAAATATCAGTAACATTTCCACTGATTTAGCTTTGTCTCAACGGATTTTATTGGTGCAAAACAGTACATTGCATGATGAAATGCTAGAAGAATGTCTTATGAATTTAAAGAAAAGAATTGTTTTATTAACTGCTTTTGGGTTGTCTTCTGACCAGTTTAACGACTTGGCAAATGTCAGTCCGTATAACCTACCATGGTAAAGCGTATCACATGAGCATTTCTCTGCAAACCAGAGAATAGCTAAGAGTTTTTCATTAGATTTATACTGTTCCTTTTTCATATATACAGTAAAAGTGGCAGATCTCAGTCTATTCGGTACAAAATAAACAAAAATAAATAAAAACACAGTCTTAATCATTTAAGAACCAAGGTCCACTAGGCTTGAAGTTAAAGGTCCCAGTAATGAATCTTGGAGCTGATGTGGGTGTCCTTGCATGCCGTGTACCGACTGTGCGGCGCCGAGGCCGGTCATGGGGTACGCGGACGCGCCGGGGTGGCTCATGTTACCCTGGAGCAGGAGCACGGAGTTCTGGTCAGGACTCTGCGGGGGCGAGAATTCGTCCTCCGAGCTTGACATCAGGGACTTCCCGCCGTCCAACGGTGACAGCTGGTTCTGTTTGTTAGCGCCCGCGTTGTTGTTTTCGCTGTTCTCTCTGCCAGAAATCAAAAGGTGCACAGAATGTGATGCATACGCATTTAGTTTAATCTTTAAAATGAAATATACTTTCTATTCTAGTCTCCTTATATATTCTAGACCTTATATTAAAAATTACAGCATTAATTATGAAATGCAGATTTGAAATGCAATCTTGTGTATATTTTTACAAACCAAAATAGCATTAAAACAATTATTGCTACATGAAAAGCATATCGTCTCTACTGAATTGCTTATTTATTCTGATTGATAACTAAAAGGTCAAAAAGAATAAATAATGTTTATATTACACTGTTAATTTCTTTAATAATAATCTGACATTTTAATGTACATCCTGTTATGAGAACTACAATAAATTAGCGCTCGTGGACTAAAAATGTCTACGCGTTCTGTTTGTCAACAATAGCATCATGGCTCCACAAACAATAACAAGCATCGTTAAAAATCGTGTGATGATGAAAATGTCATAAGTAGAACGCGTAATTTAGTGCTTGTTTTGTGTATACATTTTTTTTAATCTTCATGCGCTCAGGTGATTTATCGTACCTTTCTTTCGCCTCAGCTGCGCGATCCCTTTGCCTTCTGTTTTTAAACCAGTTGCTCACTTGTGTGGTGGTCAGCCCCGTGGCCTCGGCCAGTTCCCTCTTTTCCCGGGGAGATGGATAGGGATTGTGAGTGTACCATTCACGCAGTACACCGCGGGATTTTTCCTTAAAACAGTAGCTGGTCTCCTCGCCGTCCCATATCGTGCGCGGCAGAGGAAATTTCCTCCGCACCCTGTATTTCCCCACTGCTCCCAGTGGTCGTCCCCTCAGCTTCTCAGCCTCAACGTAATGGGCCTTAAGCCATAGCTGCTGCAGTTTCGGGTGGTTGTGCGGAGAGAACTGGTGGCTCTCTAATATCTTATAAAGCTCCCTAAAGTTTCCACGATGAAATGCGACCACAGACTTGGCTTTAAGGACGCTCTCGTTCTTGTGGAGATGGTCGCAAGCCGGAAGAGACCACAGAAATCGGCCGAGACGCTCAAGGTTCCCCCCTTGTTGCAGCACCTCGCACACACACGCAACTTGCTCCTGGGTAAACCCGAAAGAAGGCAACATTGACATGACGTCTGGTCAGTGAGCTGAATCCCAACTGCCAAACCGCTCTCCGTGCTATGATGCTATGAAGGAAGCGGAATGGGTGACAGCTTCTGTTTGTCTTCGTTTAATTGGAGCGATGAGGTCGTCGTGCGAGATTTTTGCGCAGGTCACTGCGTTTGGCGACGTCCGCTGCGCGAGCCGTGAAGTTTTGGGTGTTTGTTCAAGACAGTTTGCTCACTATCGAGTCATGTCGCGCTAAAAGAGCAGTGCGCGTATGCTGATTGGCTCTCCATCTGCCCTATCCCCAGCAGCAGTGTGGAGAGAACTCTGCTTCGCTTTCCTCCCACGGGGACCCGGTGGTCTGAAACTGGATCCCCCGTCTCCAGTTCTACCTGAGGGAGACGGGCACCTCGATACTAATCAATTATAGCAACTGTCTAAAGGTAGCGTTCACTCATATTTCACATAAAGCCTTTACATGTTATTAAGCGAACTTTGTTCGTCCTTGCCAACGTTAAATCATAATTTTGAAAACAAAGACAAGAACACAGACGGAGATTATGTCATTTATAAATTTGGGAGGCGATGCGTTTCTTTACCATTTTATTATATTCAAGAGTACAACTACAATTGCATATTAGTGTCTGTTTATAAATGCATCCGCAATTAAGAATATAATAATTGTCGTACAGGTGATTAGATTGCTATTTTCACTTTATGGCTTGGCTTGTGTTCATTGTCAAGGGCACACGCTGTGCGCATGGAGACAGACGCGGAGATACTTGGAGATCCATTAAAAACAATCAGCTGGTAAGATAACCCAATGCTTGACACTAGATAAAAAACGACGGCTTCTTTTAAGATTATTCGACTGAATGCTCAAGCCTACAATCCACATTCTTAAAAATAATGGTTCCTCAAAAGTTCCTCGTCAAGGTATGGGGTTCCATAAATAACCTTAAAAATCCCCATAAACGTTCTGTTGTCCGGAAGTGCGGTGTAACGTAAAAAAGTGGTTCTTTAAAGTGCATTTGACGGTAAATTTCTTTTGGGGACTCAAAAATAGTTCTTCCATGACATCACTGCAAAAAATCTTTTAGCAGTTTTTTAAGTGTGTTAAAGGCTATTGTAAAAGAATAAGATGCATTTATATAGGCTACGTAGAAAAAGGAAAAAAGAAGGTCTCCATTTGATGTTTATTTGATCTCCAAGCAATTCGTGAGGGATCATTTGAGAGAGAAATGAAATTTAAGAAATATCGTAGCTACATATAATAAAGCATAATTAAATCGTATGACAATAAATGTTTTTTCTTTTAACACCATACACCGTAAATATAACCACATGGCAAGTCACTAATTTGTATAATTTGTATAGTTCTGGCGCAGAATAGACATTTTCTTCCCACCTCACTCTAACTCGTTTTTTCTCCCCTCTCTCTGTACAGTGAAATCTAAAACCGGCGCATTAGTAAATGAGTTCTGTGTTCGTCGAGGTTTTGCCATCCAGACGTTGTTTTAAGGCACAGATCTCGTTTCCTTATCTTCGTCTAAATCTGCAACCTGACACCACGGCGACCCAAAACTCACAATCACTCACCCAGAATGGAGCACCTCATTTTAATTTAATTTAGACGCAACGTTCGTTTTTAAGAAATCCTTCAAGCGCTCTCTGCGAAGGGGCCCGATTATGTAGAGTACACTTTGGGAGCCTCCCGCGTTCCCTGTTTAAAACTAAATGATCTTGCAAACTCATTTTCAGTCTCGAGACTTTGGGATGAAACGAGGACTTAATCGGTTTAAGCAGCCAATCCGTACACCTGTGAAAACAACTTTTTGCTCACTGTCTCTGAAGGGTCAGAGATGAACAGGCTAATGAAAGCTGGCCCATCCATCTGTCCTGAGGAATCAACCACAACACATGCGTTTTTTCCTTTGCTGAACATTTAAAATATAAGGATGTTCAATATATTTAAACTTTTGGGGAGATCGCCTATTATAAAATATAATTATAAATATGTAATTTTCATAATTTTATACTTTTGTTGTTTACTTATTTGTATTTTGTGTAACTGGTTCAGTGGGCTTTTAAAATAAATGCTAACATTTAACAACTGCTTGGTTTTTCATTGGGGAAAATGTTATGCCAATATTTTTTCTCTTTTTTTTTTGACATGCATCACTTCATTTCTGATAGGACTAACGAAGTTTCATCAGTTTGTAACGGTGGTTTTCCAATTCGTAAGAAAATTTTAATAGCTGGATTTTTGACTGTAGACCTTATTGAGTTTAACGACATTTAGGCCGATTCGTAAGCAGGGTCAAGTATCAGCTCCAGTGTAACAGCACACGGGTCGTGATTGACGGCGCTCGGGTTGTCGTAATGTCTCCACCACATTGTGGCGCGCCCCCTCCTTAAACCTCAAAAATCGAAAGGCCGTGCCCGTTCTCAGGCCTTGATCATTTCAAGATGTGCTCTTTTATGGCCTAAAGGCGAGGGCTGGCAAGGTCGAAGCTAACTCCTGCACACATACCAATGGTAAACACACCATAAACTACTTCCCTCAAAAAATACATCACTACCGTATATAAGGTGTAGTATACAATGAGGTTATTCTTCAGTAAGTCTCATGGTCATGGCAGTTTAGTCCAATTTGAAAGTGCGTTTTTTAAGGTTAAACGAATAGCGTAATTTTAACATTTTCGATACAATCAACATTTCGTGCTATGCAACAAATTAAAACAATATTCTGAAATAACAAAAATTGCTAATTTCCTAATCAGAGTATGGCTATAGCAGATTTCAGCTAAATCCATTTTAGCAAATTAAACTTTAATAAATTTGTGCAGATATAAGATTACTAAATAAAAGTCTAAAGTCAGAAATTAAATGTTTCACAGGTGTATGTAACTATAATCATGTGTTATGCTTATTTAGTTAAGTCTTTGTGTTTGGTGACAATGTCCCACCTAAATTCGCCCACACACTTCATATCGTTTTAAAGAAATTGTTGTTTTTGTTTCATTTCCAAAAGGTAATTTTCCCATGGCCACTATGGGAATGCAGATTTTTTTGCCTAAAAATTATAGCACATACATTTTATTTTGGTCAGTTTGGATAAAAAATTATAAAACGAATGGTCATGTTTTAATCTTTAATCAGCCTGTTTTAATCTCTAAATATAATTTAGTGATACAATTTATTTCATAAATACCATACATTTCATATTTTTAGATCATCTTAAAACTAACATTCTGGGCTTGTAAGCAATACCCATTACCCTGTTGGTTTTAAAATTGAGTGACATCAAAGTAAAATAACAATATAAAACAGATTTTAAGTAAACATCTTAAAAACTCACATTCTCAGTTTCAAATCACTTAGCAATCTTGATTTTCAGAGGAAATCAGGATTGCATGTTGTTTCCCCTCTTGGAGAGACACTAACAGGTGAAGAGGATGGATGAATTAATCTTACAATAAAATATTCTTATTTTACTTTCAATAATTTCAATAATTTTCAATTTGTTTTGTAAACTTTTCTTGCTATAACATTTTTAAACTTATAATGAATGATATTATCTGTCACAATATTAATAGACTACAGGCACGGAAGTCATATAGCACTGACCCCTGCTGGCTTGGATGTTCTAGCAATATAGGTCCTGTTAATTTATTAAATTCATACACAGCCAATAGAAATTTAATAAAGAAAAACGATTATTTACGTGCTCTATGTGTATTTACACATTGGAAAGATCGATTTGTTCAAATCAATTTTCAAGCCTACTTATACAGATGCATTCTTTTACCCAATATTTTTTACAAAACGAACCCTGAATGTGGCCCCACAGAATCCCTGCTCCCAGGACTTAAGTGGGAGTGTACAGAAGTGGTAGGTCCCAAACCCAGTTGCCCCTTGACCTCACATTAGCACAGGGTATAGTGCTTTGGCGCAGTGGGCACGAGGGTCAGGTTACATATGCCACAGAGTCTGCTGCGCCTCACTAAATGTCACACTTTGAAACCTCCAGAAAAAGTCAAGGGTCAGGTTCTTTAATAAGTCCACTTCTGCAGGGTTCCTTCTTTTTTATGGCCCGCCTCTCTGAGAATTTATTACTATCTTTGACACTATGTTTAAAAACATGGAGGGTAGCATGCTGAATATTTCTATTTGCAGCAGCGCAAGTCTATTTTTACTTCATCCTGTTCATCGGTACATCGAATGCACTCAGTTTATGATTTTCACGTGCCTTTCTCATAAGAATGTTTGGTTTACTTCTGGTTGTGCGTCGTTATCCTTTCTTCATTCTTACTGTGAAACAAGATAGCGAATTAAAATGAAAGATTTTTTCTGCTCTTCTGTGCCTTTTGTAAGTACTTTAAGGTCACTCAATAATTCACCCTATTCATTGTACGAGATGATGTGACGTATGTATTGAAATAATACGGTGAAAGCAACACGATACCGTTTCCCATGAAACACACAGTGACACACAGTCAGCCGAGGGGAAATGGGGGACATGAAACACGCATGTCCCTTTATTCTTGCGGCCACCGCTTCTTTGCTCAAAGCCCCAGACAATGGCGCTTTCTTACCCTTCAATATTCCAGGAGGTGTCATCGGATACCTGGCAATCAGCTAATCTGTTGCCCTAGGCGACTGGGTCACCTTTGGGCAGGTAACAATAGATTCTTTACCCAATGTGCTTTTTTGTCTTTCCTTTGTGCAAGGGAGAAAATCTTACCTGGGCGGCATTCAATTAGCGCTGACTCACACGGGCCGGTGTAGACGACTGTGCATCAAGAGAAGGAAACGTTCCCACGGAAATATACAGACTGTCCCAACTCCCACTCATTGTTGTAGAATCAAAACTGGCATTCTTTACCAAATTTGTGAATTCAAGTATTTGGTATAGGTTAAAACCTGATAGTAATGTTATTTGAATATCTATCTACATAAACAGCCAAGAAAAATGAGTCGGATTTTGCCCCCAAGTCCCAGCCAAAATTCTCTTCCAGTCTGATCATGTGACAAAGGTTCAGGAAATCTAATAAGGATATGTAACTTCTCCTCATATACCCTGTCTTTTTGGATGACCTTTACTTTGAGTAGTGACAGGTACCATATGACACTGTTAAAGCTAGTGGGGGTGTTCAGCTGCCAGGCTTTGGCAGACGATCACAGAGGACGCCCCTGGTGAGAACACAAGCCTGATCTCTAGCGCGCCGCATATGTGTACGTCCATGCATTAGTAATGTCTGAGATCACAGCCGGCCATCCGGGGGGTCCAAGCTGTAGCCTAATCTTGTTAAATGGATATCCTTACGACTGACGTCACACCTGCCTTTGGTTAAAAGCGTAAGGCATCTTACCTGGTGCTTTCAATAAGAGATGATTCATTTCAGGTGATGTCATTCCCTTATTGAATTATGAGACTTGAGGACTCTAATGTAGAACATCGGTGTATATGACAGAAAACTCACAGATCATTCATTAATATGTACAAATATAAATATTTAATAGGGTGGAAGGGTTTAGAAAAATAGGTTTTAGTCAGGACATTGGTTGGAAGGATTCTTGAGGTTCTTGCAGTATGTACAGTGCTATGTTTGGTATATTTATCTGGATGTCCTGCGTTCATCACTGAGCTCATTGTTGGGCATTTTCTAATTCAAAAGGAAATGTGAAATTAAACCGAAGACGTAACAAAACATCAAAATGATTTAGAAAAAAAAAAAACGCTCAGTTCCTTCTGATGAATTCCTGCAAACAAATAGCTGCTTGTCTAGCTTACATGTTATCGCTTCCTTGTACGTTGACATTTTATAAAGAAGGCACATGTCACCAGTTGCGCTAATGGTAGAGATTAAATACCTGAAAAAACCATTAAAATCACAAAAAAAACATAAAATTCCTCAAAAATCAAACATAACAAAATAAGCTTTATCACATTTGTATAATCACACTCAAAAGATTTAAATACAAAAATTCCAACAACAACAAAAACACATTTGTGCTTCTAGAACATTTTGTTAAAAGAAACAAACCATGAGGCTACAGTTTTAAGTTTGATTCTGAGCACATTCGCGTTGTGCTTTAACGGGTCCGTCTTTCGTTCTATATTTTTATGAGGTGAGCGCTAAGACAGTGCAGCTACATAATCTTCAAAAGGTCAGTGCATTGCCTGGTACATTCTGCATCCCTCTTAGTGCAAGTTGGGACAGAAAGGCACTGTTCACATCGTTTCGCCGCGTATATCCACCGTCAGGCTTCAAAACTTGGATTTGTGCTTACAGGGTCCCTGTTATTATGCCACAATGTGGTGCGACAAAACCAGTCCAGCACAAGCTCGGAGTCAGAGGTCACTTCCATCATCATCCATTTGTACCGTCTGCAGCTTGGCAAGCTCTTTCCCTTCCATCTCCAGGTCTCCACAAATGACCCTGACCGGACCTTCTACTGCCCTAGAGGGGCCATGGAGGCTGTTGGACAGATGCAGATGGATACCTTCGGATCCGTAGTCTGAAGACAGAGTGCCGTTGCCTTCGTGGAGGCTACGTCCAGATTGATTCAAGGAGTGGTGGACCTCTGTGCTAGAGAGGGCGGAAGTGACTGTGGCTGTGACAGTTGGGGCAAGAGAACCGCCAGTGGATGAAGATGAGCCGAGATTTGAAGAAAGGAAAAGCGAGGCTGTGTAGCCCAGGTTGCTGCCTTGGTCAAGGGAGATTTCAGAAGGATAGGTGTAGCTTCCAGTCACATCCAAAGGCTCCTGCTTGACGGTCTGAGTGTAGAGCAGGGTTTGGTTCGAATGCTGGGGGGAGTCGCTGACCACATTGCCCAAAGGAGCAGAGCCTGTATGGGGATAAAAGGTCAGCGGATTTAGTTTGCGCTTTATGCCGAAGATTTATGTTTACTTCATACACTAATGAATATATTGTGCTGTGACTTCAAGGTAACCCCAAACACTTTGACTGGGCCAAACCAGACCATGAAACAACCCTCTACCCCCATAGCACTTTCTTTCTTGTAGCTGGCTATAGTTTCTCCACTTATAACAGCTCAATGAGAGCTAAGAGAGAGAAGAGTGTGATTGGTTTATCCAGAGGAGACTCCTTCATTTCTATCCCAAGAGATTCACTTGTTTCTCTCTGGCTCTTGCTGTCAATATCTCTTTGTGCCTCTCTTCCTTTCTTTCCCTCTGAACTTTTCTAGTGAACTGTAAAATGAAACACCTTTTTTTTCTGTTTGCGGTTGGACTCGATATGATTTCCTTGTAACTCTAGAACGTGGTTCTTGGCACATGTCTCAAGCAGTGACAGCCTCTGGCTTGTGGCCCGACACTTTTCTTCCATTAGGCTCGCAGAAATGTCTGATAAACAATCACAGCGCCCACGCCCCCCACTCCCCCTTATACACGTTTATGAAACTAGAACCAAATTTTTTACGTTTTCTTCAGTTTCCCCCAGGCATTGCTTAGTGGAGATCATTGTGAAGGTGGGTCAGAAACTTAAAACCAACAGATTTTCCCTCCACTTTTAAAATTGGACATTTTTGCTTGTGGATTACTCGCTATTGTGGATGTGAAGTTCTGTAACTGTATCTCGCTTGTTTTTTCTTTATATACAAAAACAGCACAAAAAATTGCTATTGTTTTTGTGTATTTCTGGCCCTGGACATCAAACTTTGTGTGTTGTTATGAAGAAATATTTTATTGGATTGCCTTTTAAATTACGAGCAGAAGGAAACCGGGTTTGGGCTAAACAATTTTAATATCTTCATTTTCGTGCTGGATCGTTTGGGCTCAACTGTTTTCCCTCTAAATCAAAAGTTCAGCCAGGGGTGGGTTTGTTTTTATGTGGCTCGTAAACTGCATATTAAAGGATAAAACAGACGACCAAGAGAGGAGCCGAACACAGCTAGCCTTGCTGTTATTGATGTGGCCATAAAATATTCATGGAAAGAACCATTAGTGAGTGGTTAGGGCCATGGAGAGGAGGTGGGGACGGTGTTGAGAGGCCTGCATTTGGTATGATCCTCTAGCCAGTTGACCTGGACCCCCACATGCCTCTAGCTGTTTTACCCACAATACACTCCAACCACCCGTGACCCGCAATGCTCTCTTGCGAAACCTCAGCCTTTTAGCATCCAGCGTTGTGGTTGCTTTTGGCAAGCTCAACAACGTACAACGTTCTGTCATAGTATTCTCCAAAGTGATGATGTCATTACTCTGGCTCTTATGAGCTCACTGGAAGTGCTCTTGACTACTTTATACATTCTTGTTTTGTATCTTGAAAGAAATATTAAAAGTGTCAGAAAAATATTACTCCTGTCTACACCCAGTTAAATCTTAAATTGAAGATTTTTATACTGTAATTTATATTGTATATAAGGTCCTCTTACCATGAGTGGAAGATGTAGAGGACGGTGGGAGCATCAGAGGAGGAAGACCCATGGTTATTTCGCTTCCAGGGAGATTGACCATGCTGTAATTGCTGAGATGAAGAGCTCCTGAGGTAGTGGATCGTGTGGAGAGGGGAGAAGCAAAGGAGACCGTTGAAGAAATAACTCCATCTTCAGCATTTGAAATTAGAGTCTGCATGGTATCCAGCTTTCCAGAGCCTGTTTCACTAACCCCCATTGAGAAAGGAGCATAAGACACAGAAGACCCTCCCAACATCCTTTCCTGGCTATGATGGGAGACCCTTTGAGAATCAAAGGTCAAGAAATGGCCACCTGTGGCACCAAGTCCATTCAGGAGAGCATTGTTACTATGGGACTGAGCATAGGGTCCACCGTTGATGTAGTGGGCATTCACACTCGTCAGGTCACCATTAAAACACATTCCTCCTGCTGCATGTGAGGACATTTTTACATCTCCAATCTGTTGAATGACAGTCGTTCCTCCGTCTGAGTAAACTGTTGGGGGGGCTGTTCCGTGTGTGGCTGAACTTGAAGAACCGCTGGACAGGGGACGTGGTGACAAGTCCTCCTGGCCCTTACTGGACTCATCTTCTGTGCTGTGATTGCCATCTGACTCGCTGTAAGAAAAACACTTGGTTTATATTACAGTTCTATCGCATTCTTGTTAAAATGTTAAAACTTGATGAAATTGTCAAAATGAGTAAATCTTTGAGTATCTATTGTGTTGAATAACTATGGAATTTGGTTTTAAGGGGTGAACTTTTTCATTTATTGACCTTCGTGTGGTTCAAAGCCTGTAAAGGATTTGTTTTTATGCAGAACACAAATAAAAAAGCATTTTGAAAAATGTCTCAGTGGTTTGTTTGGTCTGTTCATTCAATGGAAGTCAACGGGGGGCAATGTTGTTTGGTTACCAACGTTCTTAAAAATAGCTTTTGTGTTTTGAAGAGTAAAGTCAGTCGCACATGTTTGAAATGACATGTGGGTGAGTAAATGATCAAATAATTTTCATTTTTTGGTGAACTGTCCCTTTAAGCCAACGTTGTTGTTTGGTAGGCAGACAATACAAACCAAAATATATATATATTCATTTTTCATAAGCTTTGGTGTTGATAATGTATGTTTTCCTGTAAAACCAGTAAATTTGTACACTTATTTTTAATCTCTCTGTCCCTTTAAAATTCTTATTTATGATGACCATAATCAATTCAAAAAGGCAGGACTGCAAGAAGTGGGGCATTTTTGCCCTGTTTAAAAAACCTTTATAATATGAAGAATAAAATACAGTGGACAATAAAAATATATAAATAATTTGTTTATTATACATTTGGTTCTCATCTACTGTGGCAATCCACTATTGGATCCTTACAAATACAATTTAAGCCCACTTTAATAATAGCAAAGTTATGTGAATTTTTTTACTTTTAAAAAGGTACTAATCTAAAAAAAACAATTCACATGAAAAAGCATCATTTCCAGAGTGGACCTCTTGCCCTCAGGGGTCAAAAATGAGATAAAAGGATCAGGGCTCTTGGAGGCATTTGGTGGGTCTCTTTACAGACCATGACAGCTGCGGGTGCATCGTCCAGAGAGGGCCAAGTCATCTATACAAAGATCTTATTGACACGACAAGCAGTTAGTGTTTTTTCATCCGTAGCTCACATATGGAGTTCATGAGCATCTCCGTTCACACAAAAGTACTTATCTTAGTCAGGGCGATGGTATCGTTACATCAAAGCAGCAGTCCTGACCCACAGGGAAAACGTCCCTTATTTACAAGCTTTAGAATTTAATATTTATAATAAAGCGACGCATTACATTGACATGTGCGGGCGGGATGATTTAAAGCTGTTTTCTAGCGCAGCTTGAACGTCTGTAAAGCAAACAAGAAGTTTGCAGATACAGAGCTGCCCTTATCTTCAGAGAGCCCCGAGCTGTGAAGAGGGTTTTGACCACGTCAGGAGATTGAGTGGAGATCTCTCTTACTGATAATCAGGGTGGGACAATAGGCTTCAAATCCAGAAACAAACATAGACAGTGGATATGGTAATGTAATGCTGATCATATCTAAGGTAAACGGAGGGTCTGTTTAGCCTGTTAAGATGTTTGTCAGGTCTTTGTTTTGCTTATCCAATTAATTGGACCCCTTTAATTCAAGACTTATTTAGTATATTAAGTGTGTATTTGTTGCCACAACCAAAGGCGTCACGGTCTCCACGTAAAAACTACACATCGTTTAAGCTTCGTATTTCAAAACACTGGTGAAACGTGTCCTTCTTCCAGTCTTGCGCACACGGCCAGATGAGCGCGCGTCCAAGTATACATTTAAACTATGAAAGCTTCCTAAACGGATGCAGAATCAATATATTGAGGATAAAAATAACTTGTCAGTGTGTCCTACCTTTTGGATTGCGCCTCGGACGGATTTCGATCTCTCTGTCTTCTGTTCTTAAACCAGTTGCTGACCTGCGTCAGAGACAGTCCTGTTAATTTTGCCAGATTTCGTTTTTCGGCCGGCGAGGGATATCGATTTCGCTTATACATATCCTTTAGCGCATTCCTAGACCTCTCTTTAAAACAGTACACGGTCTCTTCCCCGTCCCAGATAGTCCGAGGAAGGGGATATTTCCTGCGTAAGCGATACTTGTCCACGGCACCCAGCGGTCTGCCCCGCGCCTTCTCCGCCTCGGTGTAGCGCGCCTTGTACCACATATCCTGTAGGGAAGGGTGGTTTGACGGACTGAAACTGTGGTTCTCCAAAATACAGTACAGCTCTTGATACCGGGCTTGGTGAAAAGCAACTATCGCTTGCGCTTTAAGGATGCTCTCGTTCCCCCGGAGTAGATCGCTCTGCGGCAGTGACCAGAGGAACCTCGCTAAGCGCTCCACATTTCCACCCTGCAGCAGCGCTTCACAGACGCACGCAACCTGTTCGGGAGAAAAGGCAAGGGACGCCGGTGCGCAGTCCAAAAGTTCGGAACGGACGGCATCGACGGCCGAGACTGAAGTTGCATTCTCCATAGGCAACTCCGCGGGGTCCAGCAGTGACAGCTTGACACTCCCACGATTCTCCAGTGCCCTTGCGCTCTCCCTCTTGATCTCATCGGCACTAATGACCTCGCTTGAGGAAGAAGACATTTTTAACGCGTCCAGATAAGTCACTCCTCTGGGTTTCAGGCAGCACATCAGGCGATCGGGTTTCGCCACTCCATCCAAGCGCGATCAGGTAACCGGCCGCTGTGTGGTGTGGATAAGATCTCGCGTCCCCGTTCCACCACAAGTTAACTTCATAGCCCACGTTGAAAAGGAGTCCAAGTCCTGGGCGCGTTTTGATTCGCCGCCGGGACTCCGCGGGGAGGAGCGAACGAGATCTGAAGACGAATGTTTGCACTGGGAACGTCCATCAGGATCGGAGGTGCGCAAGGTGATCACAGAAGAATTGCATGCAACAATGTGTCCAAAGTAATAACCACAAACAACATAAAGTTGCGTTGCGTTTTATAAAATAGACATTTTTGGTTTGCGTCAGCACAACATTTGGTTAGTCAGTGCTTATGGAATCAGACCAGAACATAATTCTGAATACATTGAACCAATATATAGCTTGAAGTTACTATTTCATAGAAACCAGAATAACAAAATAAGATGTTATGTCCGCACCATCTTAGCTCAAAGACATCTGGCATTACTCTCCACCTTAAACAGAAGGCTTCACCTTAATAGCACAATATGAATAATACAACAACCAAATGTAGCCCGTAAAAGCTAATTAGTCATCCATTGTTTGGCGTGTTCTGTAAGAAGGGGAAGTTTCGGGCATCTTAAATGCTCCACTGTGCCTCTTCCAGCTGTCTATCTGTCCCTTGTCAGACACGCTCTGCCGTCTCTTTTTTCCTCAGTTTGTCATTCTGTTTACTGGAAACTGAAGTTCTGTAGCGGAGCCAACAACTGCAACAGCTGACAGGAGGCCCTCTCACACAAAAGTAGAGGGAAGTTTGATGTGACCGCATCCCTAAAATTAAACGCAGCACAAACAGAATACCTGGCAGCGGCTCTGTGCACAACCGCACATTCACATGCTCTTCGGTATGTGGGTGGTACATAGGTACAAGCGTTTTACCGGCCAGTGCTTGTGGGCTCGTGTCCCGGCTACGGCAGTAAAGAGTCTGGGATCTACAGCCCTATCAGGAATGAACTGTGTAATGAGGAGAGCTGTCATGAACTTGTGTTTATAGCGCTTTACGGACATCAACACACGACCTTTGAGTAACCTTGAGGTATTCACAGCTAAGGCTCATGGGAGCTGTGGCTGTAAATTGTCCGCTGTGTTGCCTTCATTGCCCAGCTTAGATTCGAAACACGCCTGTTGTTGTGGGCAAGGCTTTTGTGCACAGATAATTGTCTTTTAATTGTTAGGTAATTTGGAGGTTATTTTGTACTAGCAAATGCTCTACACCATTGTCATTGGAGATTTTCCTTTACAAGAGTGTTATCTTTAATCAAGGTATGATGAAATACATCTCTTAACAATCAATCACTGTCATAGGAGCATATTTGTAAACACTTACGGGCACACACATGCACATTCACACAAACTGTGTATCTAAATGAGGACATTCAATAGACTTTTATTGTTTTTACATACACAGCTAGTTATCAAAACACACAAACGTTTTTTCCTTTTTACAATTATTCAACTTATGTCCAAGGGAGGTTTTGTTCACTTTTAGGTACACATGTATATAGTTGAATGGACACACATATATCAATTTAATCTTATTTATGTTTTGCTTGCTGTTTTACAACTGAAATGGCTAAGTTGCCATGTTCATTAGCAACTTAGTTGAGCAGTTTTTCCCGAATTCCTTATGTTTGGAACGAAAAAGTTGGGTTTGTCTATAGTTTCCTCTGGTTCAAATTCTCTAGGCCTGGGGTTTATGATACCTGCAGATGATTCGAAACATGCAGCCAAATCCATTTGAATATTTCAGTCAAAAAATGTTATACCTGATACAATGTATAATTATTTGTTACCACGAGTCTTAATTTTAAGATGTGGATCCTTGTTCTTCTAAACCATGGACACAAACTCTGTTTCATTGCTTTTGGCATCTCCACATGTCGAACACTATGACCATGAATGAATCCATTGTGGTATTGCCACTGCACAGAAGCAACCCATCCCAACCCCTCTTCAACCTCCACCCTTCACTCCATATGTTCCTAATACATCTAAACCTTTGGCCTGGGGGCTACCAGTAAGCACCTGCCCCTGCCCGGCTACAATGGGGTCTATTCTTTATGAGAAGGGATGGACAAGCCAACATTTGTGATAACTTGGGTATAACAGCAAGAGGATACAGAATTGAAAAAGGATATGTTTTCTTATAACACAGGTTTCTGAAGGTGATGTTCTGTGTCTACGACAATGTGTGCATTCGTGCTGGCGTGTGTGTGTGTTTGTGTGCACGATGTGTCTGTTTGTCTGTGTGCTTTGTGCATCTGTTTGTATGTCTTTCTTTGGCTCAGCCCCATGTCAGGTTTTACCAGTCTTACAAAGGGGATTTTTCGGTTTGTTCGCACAGAGCTGTTATCTATGAGATCAATGCATGCTAAGTGGAGAATAAAATGTTCTTGATTTGACTGTAATGGCGAGTTTAAGATGGAATGTAAGCAAAACGAGTCGGCGCAAGAGCTTTCGATTCTTTCTGACAAAGGTTTGGCACTGGGTTAATAAAACATGCTTGTCCTTAAAAATGAGCAGTTTAACTTGCTTCACAGTTTGAACAGAGTTCATCTTCCTAGAAGTGATGTCATCGTAACTGGTAGGTTTATGTCCTGATTGTCTGTGGAGATTTGATGAGAATGCCGGGTTGAATGGTCACGTATTAATGCTATGTGGTTTGTGAGTAAGAGTGTGCGTTTGGGGGGGGGAGGGTGTTACGTGTATGTTTGCATTACTCTGTGTGACTTGTTCAATAGCCAACTCTGACAGACAAGGAAATAAACACAAACTTTAAACAGCACAAGGGTAAACACACTCATTTAAGGTGAGGTAGTCCACTAAGGAAGCTCCTGTCAACACTGGACAAATGCTCATTGTCCCTTTAGCTGAGAGATAGATGCTTCATTCGTCTAATCTCTTTAAAGAAGTCAAGTTCTTAAAACCCATGATGTAGTAATGTTTATCCTAGTGTGTTAAATGTTCCACCTTCTTATTTGACTTCATAAGAATTAGTTGTTATACAATGCTGCAGGTGAACTCTTTCCGCAAATAACCGTCAGCTTAAATTTTCTTACCTGAAGTAACAAGCATGTGGAATAGCTATAGCTGTCACTCTCTGCTGGAGGGTGGAACTGACTTCAGTTTTAAGAATGACTGACAAGTAGAACAAACCAACTTTGAAGATTGTCCTATTTTATTTCACCAATACTAATAATAGTTTTTAGGTTGTTGCAACTAATCATATCTAATCTTGCTCTTTGAATTTCATATTAAGAATCTTGCCACCTTTTGTCAATGGTTCTGCCATCAGTCATCACTAATTGTTTATTGTTCAGTGGTCTAGATGCAAATTTAATGGAATAAAGTGTGTGAAATTAGAGATCATATAAACCGCCATTGTGTCAATAAATGGGAAAATCACAGTAATCGTTTTTAATATAGACAAATTAGCAATAAACAACACTGGTCTAGAAGTACTTTCTGTATTAGTTTTTCTATTTGGATATAAAGGTGACGTGTGTCATTTTTTGGAGGATCTGTTTTGTTCAGAGGTATATAAAACCTTACATAAGCGATATGTTTTTATTATCTTAAAATTAGCTTTTTCTATCTACAGTACGTACACCCCGGGTCCCCTTAATGGAATTCGTCATTTATTCCTAGAGTTGCCCTAAACGGACAAACTAACGTTCCGTAAATACGTTATTTTTTTTGGCAAAGCGAAATGTGATGTCATCTTAGCTCTGTGCTTCAAAAAGCAGGTGGATGGGTGGAGTGAGCCATTGGTTGCAATTACCAACCTCACCACTAAATGCTGCTCAATTTCATGTCGTCAACCATTTAAAATTTCACTGCACAGCCACAAATACGAATAAAGTTATTTTGGCAATGGTTACAAACTGATAAAAAAACAAAAAACATTTGTATTGTATTTTATTATTATTTTATGAAATATTATATAAATGATAAAGCTGAATATTGACATTGATATTATTCAATGTTATTAAATGTAGTGCAATTTATTTTATTTTTGTCACTTCTAGCAACAAATAAATCCACAATAGTTAAATTACAACTACAACAGTTGTAGAATCTGTCACCTGTGATGACTCTACAGTATTTTGTTTTGCCAACAAACCTTTCATTCCCAGGCCTTTGGGTGAGGGTGTGTCTTAACCTTGTGTTTTGTCAACGGCAGACGAGGGTTCAACACACACATACACAAATATAGACATTACTACATATAATAAGACATATAATACATAAAAGGGAAGAATTTATCCTTGTGTCCCTGTATCCCTCTCTATAAACCACACAGTTTTATTATTTCAACAGTGTACTGTAGAAACTAAACTATTGCTCACTATATTTGTAAAATATAAAATGTGACTAAAAATGTAATTGATCAGTGTTTGTTTGCTCTATTCTTATGGCGATTATTGTTTCACAGTTGGATATACGTACAGTTTAGCAAATAAAACCCCTAACACAAACACACACACAGAGTCTGTGTATATACACACTCATAAAGTGGATAACGTCCACGCTGCGGTTTTATTGTTTTCTAGTAATTACTTGTAAACCGTGTTTCACAGTGTTTTAGAACCGAATGCTTTGCTGACATGCAAGCTTTCAAAACAAAGATGACTACTAAAACAACAAGTGTGGAATAGGAAAAAAATCAATGCACATTGCTTACTTCAAAATACTCCATCACCGTCCATATATTGACCAGCAAAGGGCTCAGAATCTTCTCCAAGGATCTGGAAAACTTATACAGTAGTTTTCCTATTAGGTTGTAAATGTGGGAAATGTCTTGTCTTATCTTATCAGCATTTGCCTATCTATTCTCCTCGAGTGTGCAGTGTGTGCATAGGGGCGCTCTTGGGAGCTCACAGGTGTGAGTCTGCTCCGTCAGGGCTTTTGCTCTCGGCATAGTTGGCTTCCTTCGCTGAATTGTTTATGTATGCCATCTCTCTGGCGTCGTTCCATCTTTCACAGGTATTTATTACTCCATCTTCCAGTTAGACATGTCCTTATCAGACATTATGGTTAGAAGAATTGCTTGAGAAAATGTGTTTTTCCTGGCCCCAATCATCTCTGCTGAAGAAAGTAATGCAAATATACGTATTAATTTCTTTTATTTTGCAAACAATGCTTTGCAATCAAATCTTAATTAGATCTTTGTTTGTCTTTAGGGTGTGACAATAGTTAGCTTGCATTTTGGGTTGATCTTTGTATGGATGAGAAACAATTCTGTCAGCCATGCACTGATCATCAAACCAACATGGGTAGTTATGGATGAGTTGCTCCCCATGAAGCTCTTTACCAGCCTGCTAAATGTTTACATAAGAAAAACAGGCATGCTGTTTGACAGAACCTCCTATGGTGATAATATTGACTGAAGGTGTGCCATTCCTTTTTTTAAGTGGTCAGACATACAGCTTTTACGTGGTAGAAGAAATAGACACAATCCCAAGCTATATATCTGAGGTCTAAAGTATTTTAAAAACTTGACTTATACCACAACCTATAAACCATAAAACCAAAATATGGGGTTAATACTACATGTTAACTTGCAAAAAGTCACTCAAAATGCTCAAGAGAGTAGTAAGTAGACAAGCACTAAAGATGAAGTTAGGCTTGTGATTGCTATTCATTGTCATTTTAAAGGGATTCTTTTCTGGGAATTCTTTCATTGTTTCCAAGAATGATTTTATTGTACTCTCGTTAATGTCCTTCCAAACCTGTATGTCTTTCTATCTTAGGCAGAGCACAAAAGAAGATATTTTGAAGAGCGTTGGTAACCAAACAACATTGGCCCAAATTGATTTCCATAGTATGGACGAAAAACCACTGTGACATTTCTTAAGAATATCTTCTTTTGATCTCCACAAAACAAAAAGAGTCATATACAGATTTTGACCAACCCTAGGGTGAATAAATGATGACAGATTTTTTATTTTTAGGTGAGCTATCCCTTTTAAGAGTGCAGAAATTAGACACTGTAAGTAATGGCTGCATTTGACATTGTTGCTATGGCATTCAGCACATCAGGCCTGTGCACCGGGGGGTGGCCCGGTGCCCCTCTCCACCCCACCCCCACCTCCGGGCAGCCATCCATCCAAGATCCCCGCTAAAAGACGTCTATTAACTTATCCGCCCCGTGTTTGCCTGCTCACTCCCCAGTATCACTCACAAACAGTCTCTGTTCGCAGGTGGAGTGAAGACGGCAGTTTTAGAAGTTCATCCCATCACTGTGAGGACTGTAGTGGAGTAGGCGGGGCGAGACCGTGGTTCGAGACCGGTGAGTAATTGTTTATGAGCGCAAGCTGTGCGTGCACCGGTCTCGAATCACGTAGGAGATAGGGAGAATAAGAGAACGAGGAACCAGACCGTCGAAGAGAGAGGACCTGGCCCGGATTCGGAATTTGATAGGTTGTTTTTTTGTTGGTAATGTTTTGCTCCTTGTTTTCTATTATTGGTGCTTACTGCTAACAGCTTGTACACAAAATACATGTTCTCATAAGAAAATGAGGATTCTTGTCAAATAAAATTGTTGTGTTGATCTCATAAATAAGACAACATTTGCTGTTTTTGGCACAATTTGTAGAAATTGCCTTCACAAATCTGACAGTTTGTCACACTGTAACTCATCTGCACTACATTGAAACCAGTAATCTATAACATATAAAATATAAATGACATTTTATTAAGACTAAATGTGAAAACCATTGAATGATTGGTTAATAATCATAATTAATAATTTGTTAAATAGCGCTTTTCTGAGCACTCAAAGCGCTTTACATGGAAGGGGAATCTCCTCAACCACCACCAATGTGCAGCATCCATGGATGATGTGACGGCAGCCATATTGCGCCAGAACGACCACCACAGACCAGCTTATTGGTGGAGAGAAGACAGAGTTATGAAGCCAATTGGTTCATATGGGCATGATAAGGAGGCCGTGATGTACAGAGGGTACAAAGGGTAACACCCCTACTCTTATTTTTTAATGACCACAGAGAGTCAGGACCTCGGTTTAACGTCTTATCTGAAGGACAGAATGTTAATGCATCAATATTTCCTGTAGCTCAGTGATAAGAGCATGGCACTAGCAATGCCAAGGTCATAGGTTCCATCCAAAGGATTGCACATTCTCAGAAACAAATGTATAGTATAATGCAATGCAAGTCATGTTGGATAAAAGTGTCTGCCAAATGCATAAATGTAAACGTTGCTTTTGCACCCGGAAGTAATGTTGAAAAATGTTTGAAATGTTGAAAAATGATTGTGAAAATGTCGTATTGGCTACTTAAAAGGTTTTAAAAGAGTTGTACCTCAAAGCGGGCGTAACACACAGTCAATCTCATATTAATATTGAGTACCTATAGATTAAAATTGCATACTTCGTATCTTCGAACATTATTCAGTTTGATCGCATTTATAAAATATATACAACATTGCAGGGCCATTTTAATATAGTGCAACATCAAATATAGATTTACATATTTACAGTGTGTTGCAGTGTAATGAGTAGAAAGTAGTGGTGGGCCGAACGCAGTGAGACTCTTATCGCGCGATAAAAAAAATGTCGCCGTTAATCTATTCTCAAAGTTGGGTTGTGAGCTGGGTCTATACTACGCAAGCTATGATGACTTTCACCTTGATATTTTAGCGCGGATGTATACCAGCTTAACTGCACTGTACGGGGCGAGAACGAGATTTTTCAACTCGCGTGATTCGCGTGATTCGCGGAAGCAGAAGCCGCCTCATCATCTCATAACCAGGGCTTCATTCTCGCCGCCTCATCATCTCATAACCAGGGCTTCATTCGCGCGATTCGCGCAGCAAGTAGGTCTATTGGCTCTTTGCATTAACATATAAATTACTCGCGCTTGACACGCCATTCGCGTTTGGTCTGAACACAACATAACGTTACTGTGAAATGACCGCATCAAACGTGACGTGCTAACATGGATGCAGCTATGAAGCCGCCGGGTTTGCTTCAGGGAATATTCATTTTTAAGAAGCTTCCCAATGGAAACATCGACAAGACTAACGTTGTTTGCACCTTGTGCAATGCGGAATTGGTTTAAAAAAAAAAAACACTTTCTCTCAACAGGTAGTGGTCTAGCTTTAGTTGAAACCAGTAACTTTGTATTGAGATCTAATGTATTATGGCTCCTGTATGACACATCGCTTGTTGCTCCCTCACTCTTTGTAAGTCGCTTTGGATAAAAGCGTCTGCTAAATGACTAAATGTAAATGTACTGTAGGAGCTCTTCCAGTCTCAAGTACCACCTAAATGCAAATCATCCCTTAGCTAATGCGGAAGTAAACACAAGTTCATTTTATTGAACATAATTTAATTTTCATCACCAATTATCATAGTAGAACAGCTTTCTCAAGCAGTTTGTGATGCATTTTGGAAACAGGAGATGAGCCTGGCTTGAGAAACCCGTTCTCAAAGACTTACTTTTAGTCATTATTTGGGTAGCACACATATTCTGAATGCCTTCGGCAGAATTCAAATGAGCCATTTTAATCTAGATTAATCTAGATTAAAAAAAATAATCTATGCCCACCACTAGTAGAAAGACATTTCTAAGAGAGTGTGCTGTCTTCTCCTGCCCCAACCCTTAGTGCCATTTTTTGTTTTGGCCACTGCCCCTCAAAATGTCTGTGCAGGGCCCTACAGCAGTTCATGTAGACAACCTCAGACACATGCATACTGTATGTACTGCAATACAGTACATCAAATAACATCCTAGATGTCAGGTCGGGATGGCAATTTGCCTACTTTCATAAATAAATGATTCTTATCGGTGTTGTATGTGTGTGTTTTTCTCTTTTCTGTTTTTTTCCTGCTGTCTGCATGGCATCCTTATTATGCCTCAGCTTGACCACGTCTCTTCTATGATCAATATTATTCTCTAGAAGGATGAGAAATGGTCATTAGAAATCTGGCGAGTGAGTGCTCTTGCCATTAATAATGCCCATTATCTCTGCCTCCAGTGCTCTAGTCTTTCTTTTTTCTCTCCACACATCCACACACACTTTCTAACCCGAAAGTCTGTTTTTTTAGACTTTTATATAAGCAAGCTTCATAGAACATACACCGTCTCATAAATCATCCAACGTATTACAGTATGAATATAATATTGTTATTCAGCTCTCTGTTTATTATTCAGAGCCTTCAAACAGTCTTAGAAAAACACATGTGGTTAACTGAGTTTTTAACGCATTTATATCTCATAAATTATACCAGCAGCAGTGCCTGTAAACAAGTTTTGAGGGATTTTTTAATACTTTACAAATCTCAAATTTTTTTGAGTAGACCGATGACTCATCGCACATGAAGATCCTATCTAAATCAATGCTAGAAGTTTTATACCTACATTAGAAGTGGAAAGCCATTACGCTAATACAGTCATCTGCAAAACATTCGCATCGATAAGTGCAAAACGCATCGGAGTGCTCTGACTCATATATTCTGCTTGCTGAGATATAGTTTTTGACGTGTGAGTGTGTTTTCTAAACGGCACTGGCAGTGGTGTATTAGGGAATGGAGAAAAAGTAGTTCCTCCAACCGAGTGCTGACAGAGACTGAGCGAGGACGAGAGAAGGAGGGAGGGAGAGAGGACTTGCTTTTGTTTCTGTTGACATAGCATACAAGCATGAATTCCTCTCAGAGAGATGCAGAATTCTCTGTGTCATTTAGAAAACGTACAAAAGACACATTTCCCCCCTTTGAATTTATTGGTGGGATACCCAGCAGATTTTCTGTCCTTTTTTTATGGAGGAGCAGTTGTCGGGAAATCATCTCTCATCATCGGATGCAGGAGAGAAGAACGGCGTTTAGTCTGCATGCTTACCCCCTCTCTTCAAGCAAAAGCAACGTCACGACAAAACAGGAAGTTCAATCTCCGCCTACCCTCCTTATGGACCTCTTGGAATCTGAGTGGCTGGAAAAGGTCATTAATGATTTAATGTTTATTAGTTTAGCTAACGCCCTTGCTTCACTAACTGAGGGAGTCTCAAACGACTCGGCTCTCTCTGTAGGCCATGACTGGTGAAATTATATTTTCCTTAGCTGTTTTTTATGTTAACACAGTAAAATGTTAATATACTGGGATGCTCATACAGTGGGACAGTTAAAGGTCCAGTATATGGAATTTAGTGGCATCTAGAGCACTACAGTGGCTGACTCAGAACTAAGATTTCGTAATGTTTTAATGTTTTCCCTTCTTTGCGAAAGAGATAATGCATTTAGGAAAGGCGCTCTGTAGAGCAGTTTAGGGCTACTAAAGAAACATTATGGTGAATTCCATGCAAGGGGAACCATGGTGTAAATAGAAATAGCTCATTCTAAGGTAATAAAAACATAACGCTTCATTAAGGTCTTTATACATCTCTGAATATAGTTATGTACATTCTATTGCATTTCTTCCAATAGAGGCGAAAAATTGCACACAGCACCTTTAAACGGCAACTTTGCAACTTTAACTGTCTTGGCCTATTTGTGAATATGTAACAAATGAGTCAACATTTTGGCTCTTGTTTTTATTTTTCTCCAGATGTAAAATTTTGAATAAAATCCCAGCCTCTTTCAATGCGCCCATTCCCGGTCAACAGCCCTCTACACAGCTGGGATCTCCCCTAGATCAAGTTACACACCAAACCATCACAATCCCAAAGCTACTGCTTCTTATTATATGCCTACAGATAGCAGTTACATCAACCAAAGAGGTGAGAAAGTAATGCAGTTCCCCCCCACTCTGAAAAGTCCTGAAAGGCAAAGAAAATTATTGTATTTGTCTGGTCAAGTACCGAGCTTAAAACATACTTAATGATTTTATTTACTTTCTTTTTTCGTCATGGGTTGTCTTTAATTCTGTCCTTCCATCAGTTGTCAAGTCAGAGCCTATAGGCATAGCAAACAAGAGCAGACATGCAGTCTATTCAGATAATGGTTTCATTCAGCTCATCGGTCTCTGTCTACTACTTCACACTATGGTTTTGACCCTACAGCCCTAAACTGAGGAAACCAAACTGTTGGTCACTAATTTGCTCCCTTAATTTATCGAAACATGCCAGCTGAGAAAGATGTACGAGTAGTCGAAGGGAAGGTGTACAAAATGACACTGATGACACACAGTAAAGAGAGTGAGATTTGTAAACCCATATTGTCTGTACATTGTGTCGGCTTCCAATTCTAATTTAAACACGCTCATATAAACAACAGGCCAGCACGCACACGCACAGATAGACCTGAAAACAGAGCTGTGTGAGGAATGCAGGGGGTGGACAGGGGTGGACAGGGGGAGAGCTTGATTAGTGTGGGCAGCTGAGATTTGTCCCCCAGCTGTAATGACAGATTACTCAGCAGGTGTGGCAGTCATCCCTCAAACTAGAGCTAGCACTTCTTCTGTACCCTACAGCTCCATACCCACCCCAATCTGCATACATGCAATAGAGAGACCCATGCTGCGTTCGCCAGTTTGCCTACTTATACTATGCAATAAAAGTATGTGCTTCTTTTGCTACGTCAAAGTATTTTTAGCGCGTAGCAAAACAGTATGCTAATGTAAAACAGAAGAGGTCATTGTTACCTAGACGACATGTGATCATTAACTGTCATGTACATCAAAATACGGCTTTTCTTTGCCTTTAAAGACATAGTTCACCCAAAAATGATAATTCTGTCATCAATAACTCACTCTCTAGTTCTCCAAAACCAGTATACATTTCTTTGTTTGTTCAAACACAGAGAAATATATTTGGACAAAAGCTTGTAACCAAACAGTTCTTGGACCCCATTGACTACCATAGTAGGAATAAATGGTAGTGAAAAGTTCCCCAGAACTGTTTACTGTCCTACATTCTTCAAAATATCTTCTTTCGTGTTCCATTATTAAGTAATTTATTCTTCGATGGTTGTCAATGGTGGCCAAGAACAGTTTGGTTACAAGCATACTTTCAAATATCTTTCTCTGTGTTCATCAGAACAAAGACATTTATACAGATTCGGAACAACTCGAAGGTGAGTAAATAATGATAGAATTTAAATTTTGGGGTAAACTGTCCCTTTAAGGATTTATTAATTCATTTTACTAACGTTATTTTATACTTACATTTATTATTTCAGCAAAGCATCCCTTAAAACTCACCCTAAAATCAGCCGTTGAGAGTCCATGGATCTCCTCTTTGAATTTTCACCTGAAACAGTAGACTATCCAGGTAGAGAATACTATATACTACTGTATATACTCAGCATTCTATGATATGGTATGTAATTCTATTTCAAATAGGGTATTTTATCAAACAAATACAAAACATACTATCCATTACCGTCTAAGTGAAAATCTCTTTCAAAATTATGTCAAAAAGTTTAAAATTTTGTTTATCATTTTCGACTATAAATAAAACACAAAAAATCTGACTTAGGTTGTAATAAATTTATTCATGAAAGGGTTGAGCACCCTGCTTCATTCTGCAACACACTTCAATAGTTGCTGTTAGAGAGCAGCACAAATAATAGAATAGTTTGTTATGTACATGTACACTTTCTTCTATTTGACTGAAGGTCTGTACAGTGTGAGCATGTGTTTGTATGACACCGAGCCATACAGTTATAGATTCAAAACTCCTGTAGTTTATGCATGCATAAACCTGCATTTGAGTGTGTCTGGACTGTCTCTGGCCCCTCATATACCCATTACACCCATTTCAGTCTGTCACACTTTCGTTTGATGGCTCTTTACAGCAGGGCAAGCTTGTGCTGCAGGGGGGGGGGACTTAGCCTTTGATAGTCTTTATGTGGAACACATGTGGTAAAGGACCTGAAGCAGCCCTGCTGAGAAGACCTGGCCCCCAAAATCACTCTCCTTTCCATCATCTGTATGGGGTCAGTCACTCACAGCACCCAGTTCTCACCCGTCCTGAATCACAACCTAAATCAACAAAGCTTGTATAAGTGTTTAAGTATTACAATAAGGTTTTATTCATTAATATTAAAATGAACTTAAAACACATTTTATAGCTTTTTATGTAAGTTCATTGTGCAATAACTATTGTTAACAGAAGTGACATGTAATTTTAAATATGCAGTAATTAACATAAAAATTAATATTGTCGCTGTCCTTCCGAAACTTCGTACCTCCAAATTCCCTGTTTTTCAGAAAATGGAAAAAGCACTGTGATTAAATGATTACATACTGTGTTGTCAAAGTTGACAAGCACTTATTAATAATTTGTATTGGTTAAATAGGCTATTTGCAAAACCCAGTGCCAAACATAAAGGGTGACTAATAATTTATGGTAAAAAGAAGGGGGATACGAAGTTACAATAAGACTAATAAATGCTGTTCATTGTTAGTTTATGTTAACTAGTTAACAAATGGATCTTTGAAGTGTTACTAAGTAAACAAATAGCTGAATGAATGAATAAAGAAATATGTTGAGGTAAAGAAATATGTGTACCCTATATTGTTATGGCATGCTTTGTTGCAATAATATTATGAATACTAGACATATTATGTGACAATTTTGACATTAAGATAAATGTAAACCCTTAAACCACGCAATGCTAAAAGAAGTACAGTAATTTGAAATAAAAAAATCGTGCTAATTTTATTCGACAAACACACATGCACGCACACGCACACATACACACAGTAATAATATCATAGTGAGAGCACTGTATGACTGAGTGGAGATGTTAATTCTCTCAGCAGGAGATGTGTGATTCCCTCAGCACGACATTCCAGCAGGACTCAGCCTCCTGCTCCGGGATTATGTGGATGAGTGGGAGGGAATGTCTTCACAATAGGATTAGATTGATTTGTATCTTCATTATGTTCCTAATGGAGCTCAGTAAGTGTCTGCTGATGTGGGACCGGCCCACAATCAACCTCTCTGTCGGTTTACTTAGAATAAGAGGCCTCCTGTAGAGAAGCAGGTTGTCCCTTTTGCAGCTTAGATGTAACTCATTTTACATTACACTATTAGCAAAACATACCAATACCACAAAAGGTGGCAGGTAGTAAAAAGACAAAATTATGGTGTGTTAAGAAAAAATTGTGCAGCTATCATTGAATTTTCTCTCCTCTAGTGCCCCCTCTAGGAGATGCCGGTCGTGACAGGAAGCCCTGTATTTATCCAATAACAAGGTTCTGCTTGAGGGCCCAGATCGAGTTGCATCTAATGCTATAGCAAGGACCTGCTGCTGAGAGACGTTGCTATTTGAAACGGCTTGGGTTTCAAGGTACCTAACAAAGCACAGCACAGCCTGTGGAAAGGGAATTATTCAGAGGGAGAGCTGGGAAATAAAAAGAGGCCGAAAGTGGGGAGGGCACAGTATATGAAAGACATTTGAGAAGAAAGGGATGGGCACGGAGATAAAGCGATTGTCTGAAAGAGTCGCTGAGCAGAAAAACAGAAAAATATTAAAGAAATATTTATTGTATATGTGTGACTGTGTGTATGTCTAGCTTTAGTACAACATTAGCCTATAAATAATGTGTGAGTGTGGATATGGGAATGTTGTCCAGTTATAGATTTGCGATAGTTAAAATGTAGTAAATACACTATTCGAAACTTTGTAGAAATAATAAAAATAAAAATGATGTCATTATTTTGTGTGTTTTCGTACTACAAGGTTGCCCCAGAACTGTTTGGTTACTTCTTTTGTGTGTAGCAGTACAGTGCATTTTATATGGGTTTGGAACAACTTGAGGGGGACTAAATTATGAAAAAATGTTCATTTTAAACAAAGGATTTTGAAAAAGCTGTGATCACATTTTGTATAAAAAAGTCTCTTTATCTATAATTTATGTCACATATACCTACCTAACACACACACACACACAGCGCTGGTTTTCAGGGGCCCCTGTTGGTGTTTGGTTACACGTTGCTCTCCATTTTCTGGAAGGAATGACCACATCGGTTGCCTAGGGAATCAAACCAGGAAGGACAGCCGACCGGGTTGAGCTGGAAATAGCCTTGGAGCTCTGACAGAGAAAAAAAACATCAGAGCAAATCAATATGCTGATGGACTCTCAGAGATAATCTCCTTTTAAGTTTTGCTTACCTCCATCACACCCCCCACCCCTGCATCTCCATGTGCATGCGTTCGATCACATCAGCCAGTATATGCATACTTTGTGCTTGCTTTCCTCTGGCAACTGTGTATTTTGAAAGTCCCGCACGTCACTCTGCACTAGGAGATATGCTGTGATGAACATAGGAAGTATTAGTGTAATTTGAGGTCAAAGGTCATCTGCTTGCCAATTATATTTGTGTCTGGTTTGAATGAGGTGAACATTTAGTTTGATGTGAAGCACGTGAGGTCCCTTAGTAGCACTAGCTTCTTAAACATTCCTCTCTTTGCCACTATAAAATGCTCAAGTAATAATCTTCAATGTTCATCAAACTGTTTATGTTTTTTATTTTAAACAATGTCTGGGAACGCTGTTGTCTGTTAAACCTTAAATGTTCAAGAGATCATTTCCAAGAAATGTTTTATTAGATTTGTCTAAACAATCAAACCCAGATTGCCATATCCTGCTATAAAGCTATTTCTTCTGTACTTTGTATGCTTGTTGTGTCTCGGGATTATTTTCATGATGCTTATTTCCCAAGGGACATTGTTCAACATACATGATACTCTCTTTGTTTCTCAGTATTCTTATTAATATTATTTTTGTAAAGAATAAACATTTCCATATAGACAACTCAAATATAAGGCTATTTACCGGATAATATTCCAGGTTTTAGGTCTTCGTTTATGAATGCAAAGTTTCTACTTTTCACATCTCCATATTTTGTGAATTAGATTTTTTGATGAGAATTAAAAAGTCCCCTTTCAACTTTGTCAACACAGTATTTGATAATTTAGAAAGAACAGTGTTTTTCCTGAAAAACGAATTTGAAAATATTTAAGAGGCAGTTGAGATGCCAGCATGGCATCATCCTGAGTGGAATTATGAATCCTCACCAAGAATAAAAATTAATTGAAAATTGCGTCATTTTACGTGTTTCTCAAAAGCTTTTGTACGCTATAAAATGTGGAAACATGCAACTGTTACCTTAAGGATCGCTTTCTACTTGATCAAACCATTAAAGTAAAATTTGACTAATGTGACCCCCGTCTGTGAAACGGATAAAGTTGCATTATAATTTTAAGATTAGGAGTGTCAAAGTTACATCAAAGGGACAAAAATAAGTACTTATTTGTGTTTATTGCTGTAAATGATACTTTATATGATAGATTTTGAGGTACAGTACTGAAATAAGTTATTTTATTCTCACTATGGATTTATTTATTTTATAGAAAGTACCAGAGTTGGACAGAAAAATGTAACTCTTAAGTACATTTTCAAGTATGTGTACTTTTTCTGTGTTTTTATACTTTGGCAAAATTATGACATAGTATATATAATGTGCAATTAAAACAATTAACAATTAAAGCATATATCATACTTTTGACTTCACTACAATTCATAAAGTGTATGTCTTTTTTACATTATATGCTTAGTAAAAATCTAGTATTCTACTTTTTTCTTTTACTCATGGGTAACATTTTTTGTAAACATTTTAGTAAACATTTACTAGAGGAACCATAAGAAAGACCTAGATTTTGAATGAAGTAAAAAGTAAAAGTATTAAAGTAAAAAAAACTTGTATTTATGTAATGTTGCCGAGTTGCACATTATATGATAACACATAAATTTCGTAGGCCTGTTTTAAGATCTGCACATGCTCGATCCCTCTACGTCGTAAAAAATCTGGTGTCCGTTCATTTTGAAAACATACATACGTCATTTACGCGACAGGAAGTGCAATCTGGACGTTTGGCGTAAACTGTAGAAAAAAGCTCATATTTTTATAAATGATGTTCAGTTTATTGCAAATACCAAGTGATTCGCTTCACAAGACTTTAATATGTCACAAGGATCACGCTTGTGTTGGATATATGAGCTTTTAGAAGTCTTGAAGGCATAGTAGCAATTCACATCCATTATATGAAGCACAGAGGGCTGCCGATTTAACAGACATTTTCTTTATTATTCTCCTGAAGAAAAAATGTCACCTACATCTCGACTGGCCTGCGGGTGAGTAAATAGGAAGCAAATTGTATATTTTAGGATGAACTATTCCTTTTATGGATGCTTCGCCCAAGCCGCTTAACTGGTGTCAATTGAGATGGATGGCCACTAGAGGAAGGAAGTGCATTTTCAGATTTTGATTGAAGATTATGAGGGCACAAGAATTTTAAATAGAGAACAACCCACACTGATAAGCTATTTATCATAAACGCTGCAATATTGCATAAAAATAGGACTTGTCATTTTTTATTTCATCTGGACTTTAAATGATGAACATTTAGAGCAGATGCTCTTATCCGAAGCAACTTACAGAGAAGATTAGAAAACAACAGTAAATCACAAAAACTGTGAATGGGCCACAATTCTTTTTTAATTGTTTTACTTACATTTAACCTATAAGATTTGTTTTAACAGCACACAAACACTACACATCTACTATTTTCTGCTCTAAAGCTGAGCAAAAGTGCCAGCCAGATGCCGAGGAGTAACTGAGAGTCTTTTTGCTCTGTATGGTGCCAACTCCATTTACACTTTGCCATGCTGTTCTCGTCTTACCGCATCACCCCATCACATCAGCATTTTCTTCTGCCCAATTCTCCTCTCTCTCCCAAACTTTTTGAAGTTGTCCTTCAGAAGGGCAGCAGTATGTCAATGATCATAAGCTCCAGAGGGCAACCCTTATAAATGCTCTAAATACATACTTCCTCAAAGCCGGCAAGGGTAGGATCCCCAAAAAGCCATTGCTAAGCCTCTTACTCCCTTCGGATGATAGACAAGCGGGATATCTGTCTCTCAATACAGCTTATAACACATCCTCCAAAAAGAGATTGTGATAAAAGGTTCAATATTTGTACAACCGCATAACTTCAGATGGGATTTTTTAGATACCGTCAACAAATTCACACCAACTCCAAAACTTTCCTCTTCAGATGGAGGTTATTTAGAAAAAATGAAACCGTTTTGTCGTCTAGACATGGATAAAGGTCTTATAAAAGTCTATTGATTGTACTTTGCAGCCATCCGTTTCACCTCAACAGGATCCTAAAGGCCACAGGCTTTACTAGTCCATTTTGCTGACTGAAATGGTCACTTAGCCCAAAAAACTACAATTTTAGAGTACATTGAGATAAATCAAGCTACACCAGCTAACTTCAGTCATTGTAAAAGAAATCCAGTGACCACCTTCTTCACATCAATTCCTTCGGGCCTCTAAAAAAACTGCATGTTCTTCCACAGTCATCAGAATTTATAATATGATTCATTTGCTGACTAACAGAAACAAGAAAACACTGAGCATAGCAAATTCAGAAGCACAGAGGGCATTCCAGCCTATTGTTCTCTGCTTTACCTGAATCTTTGAGCTCTGCTTGAAAAAATCCCTCTTGGGTTACCTATATTTAGAATCAAATTGCACAATGAAATATATTTCAACGATGCACTAATAAAGATAAATCGGTTGTAATATCTCATCATCAATAAGACGACACAATCGGCTTATGCCATGGTGTTGTTGCACAATAACCCTGTGCCAAGGTTGCCCTGGGTGTGCTGTGCCAAAAAAAGCAGGTGTTGTGTTGGTCCGGATTTGTCCAGTTAGAGGAGGATCACTGACTCATTCCACCCCAGGCACACGGGACAGCTGCAGAGGAGCGGAGGCCATGTTGCCCCTACAGCTGTCACTGTACACTGGGTAGAAGGAGAAGAGTCTCCCTGTCGTCTCGTAACCAACCAGGGAGGCTATACATTTTTATTTATGTTACAGCACAGAGAGCTTGAAGGAGTAGTTCACATTAAAATTGGTCCCATTGACTTTCCATAGTAGGAATAAAAATTACTATGGAAAATCAAAGCAAACTACTCCTTTAAAGGGATACTTCACCGAAAAATGAAAATTCTTCAATAATTTATTCACCCTCATGTCATTCCAAACCTGCATGACTTTCTTTCTCCTGCAGAACAAAAAAGAAAACATTTTGAAGAACATAGGTAACCAATCATGCCCCCCATTGACTTCCATTATATGGACACAAAACCAAAAAGACATTTCTTAAAATTTCTTATTTTGTGTTCCACGGATAAATAGAGTCGTATTCAATTCAATTCAATTCAATTCAAGTTTATTTATATAGCGCTTTTCACAATGTGCATTGTTTCAAAGCAGCTTTACAGGTGCAAATAAGAAAATCACAGAAAGGTAAAACACAGCCCCGTGCATGGTGTTTGTAGAGCAAGCAATATCGTTCTAATAAATAATATGTAATAAATAAATAAATTATACATGTTATAAATGACATGCAGGTGAATAAATTACGCAGGATTTGTATTTTTGTATAACTGTTAATGCATATGTCAGGCCATATGTGTATAAGTTGCTCGGATCATTTTTAGTTCCCTTTACTGTCTAAGGAAGCGAATCTGAACCCCTGCTAATTATATGAGGCGGATTAGAAATTGTCAAACCTCAAGTCCCCCGAAGGCCTTTAGGTCTGCCACCATTAGTTTGAGTAATCCCCAAAAGACTTACTGCAGGACCGATCCCAAACCTTCCAACAACAAACCCACCTCTACACTTCCATTTACCAGGCTTCCCATCTGCCAGACAATTAGCCCTGTTGAGTAAACATCACTTAACCCAGTCTAAAGCTGATGAGCTAATTGAGTTTAATTACAGTCCCACTGTTATGGGAAGAAAGCCTGGAGGCTGGGTATTTGTTCTAATTAAGAGGGTGAGCTGCTCTCCGCTGTTTGAGGTCATGTTGTTTCATGAATTCCACTGCTCTGACGTAGACCTGTACAGCATTGTGAGAGCTTTTGTTTTATTTATTTGATTTCACATTCTATTATGTGTACATTTTATTCATCAGAGTTCAGAGGTCGTCCTTTCCAGCCTGATCTCAGGAGTTTGTAACTATTTTTCGAGGCTGCTTATTCAAATAAAATAGTAGGAGGGATGTGACAAAATCTCACTGTACGATAATACCTAGGTAGAAAGTCCACGGTACGATGTTCATTGCAATATTTAAAATGACAAATGATGACTTGAAAACGTGCAATAAGCATCCTCTTTTCTTTATCCTCTAATCATAACTGTTGCTTAGAGGTATGAGTTATAGTATGAGAAGGGTCAAATTACCTAAAAATCCCATTTATAAAATAAAAGAATTGCACCAGATGGACCTTGCCAAAGGTAACATCTATTATTTTTTCCAACAAGCTCTATGTTAGACCCGGAAGACCTATCGTTTCATTTCGTCATGTGACCATGTAAATTTGCAACTGCGATAACACCATATCGGTAATATTGTTACATCCCTTGGAGGAAGTGAATCATGTAAAAGCTTATAAATATTACAAAAACAGTAATGAAGCCCCGAGCCGGACCCTAATCGTTGCTGGCGTGAAAGAAAATAACGAATGAAATGGTAAAAATTTACCACCTGCACAGTTATTGTAACCAAACTAATTCACGATATTGATATTATCATGATGTTAATTTAAATGTTTTAAAAAATATATAAATGATGACATCAGTCAAATTAATCTTTAGTTTTGTTTATTTTGTGTTTTGTCTGTTGTTTGGTCAATGATTCACACTCAGAATACGTGCATGAAGACAGAGAGAGAGTTTGCAACCCTTATGTCTCTTAAACGGGTGCTGAATAGTGTGCAATATTACGAAATGTGTAGAATGAACACAATATTGATAATCAGAGTATTAAACATCACGCTTATTCTCCACACTGGTATATTGTGACACCCACAATATAAATAGACACAAACAAGACAACTGTTACATTGCATGACACTATACATATTTGTGTTTATATGTTTAGTATGAGTATAGAGCTATAAGATTAGTGTGAATATCAATCCAATTTCTTAGAGAGAATTAATGATAAATGTTTGAGTTCATCTGTCTGATTTTTGTTTTTTTTAGGACAGATCGCTATGGTTCCTCTTTTAAGGAGACACAATAATTTGCTCTCTATTTGATCTCATTGCTGTCTAGAATAAACCATTAAAATTTAAACCAGTTTTATAATCATATTAATTTAAAGCTCAATTCATCCATTTATGAGATTAAATGTACACATAACATTTTGATTGAGAACAATAGTAAAAACGTCCCAATAAAAAATGGTTAAAATACAATGAAATAACAGCTTTTCCACATAAATTACATGTTTTTCATTCAGATTTGCAATCATTTCCGGTTTTTGATGGTTTCTACTGTATTTAAAAAATACATGAAAATCTGTAAAACAAGAATGACGTTTTGTAAAATTACAGCTTTTTACATTATGCGTGAAAAACCTTGTAAAATCAGAAATATTACTGTTTTTCAAATCATACAGTTAATGGAAAACAATATTTCAAATTTTGTACCCAGTTAGTATTTACAACACCCTACTTGTGGAATCTAATACACTTGTTGTTTATGACCTGTTTCCATCACATATGTTTTACTGACGCAATTGAGGTCATTCTGGATCTGATCAGGTCTAGATTTCTCATGCTGCGCGGTCTTGGGGCTGATAAGATCCCGGGGCGGCAGCTGGGCAGAGGCTGAGCTGTTCCGAAGGGTCCGCCCGGCTCAGTTTACACTGACAGCTGGCCTGCTGATGGTGGGGAAAAAGGGAGAGGCCAGGGCGGGTGGGTTGTTTCTGAATGGGACAGTGTAAAAAGACTGTTGTCTAAGGCTGGGGATTACCTTCACCGAGACCTGAATAAAACATCCCTGAGGGATGATGTTCTGTACTGTGAAAGCTTAGGGCACATGGGTGATGCCTATCCTATGGGATAGAATTGGATTGAACGGGGATTTCATGTAAATATGAGACTTTGCCAATGGTCTCAGTTATAGCAAACAAACCAAAAACAATGTTCAAAGATAGAAAAATGGATCAGTAATTAAAAACATGTATTTTTTTATTTTCCTCTTGCTCGGCCCCGGGAGAGGGAAGAATGGATAAAGCATGAACCACGAGCTTTAGGGCGTCCGGTCGGGGCCTGGACACTAATACTCTTGGCTTTCCAAGAGATTTCCTGAACCTGCTGGCCCACTTTCGCAATAAGATGCGGAAAATTGTTCTTGGAACAAATTCAGATTATAATTTAGAGTTGTCCTCCTATTTTTGGTTATGTTTTCTCGTGAGCCTCATAGATGTTGATTTATGTTGCACAGTAAATTGTGATCACTTTTTGAAGGTTCATGGGCTGATGGAGGGCTTGAGGGTTGGTAGTATTTGAGCAAAACTGCAGTTTTGTTTATGCATTTAGCAGATGCATTTATCCAAAATGATTTAACAGTTGGATTTTCTTTTGTGAGTTTCCTGGAAATTGAATACGTGACCTTGGCATGCTTTAACAGTTGAGCAACATGCCTTGCAGTGTTCCTGTAAATAGCTTTTTAATTGTTTTTGCGTTAAAGTCCATTTTTAACACAGGTAAACACTTAAAGGTCCTGTGTGTGAATTTTTTGAAAGATCTATTGACAGAAATGCAATATAATATACATAACTATGTCTTCAGAGGTGCATAAAGACCAATGAAGTGTTATGTTTTTCTCCATGTTTTTTCTACACTAAACGGACAAACTCCTCTGCAGAACGTGTTTCCTATTTATGTGATCTCCTTCGGCAAAGAAGTACAAAGTAATGTGATGAAATCTTTGTCCTGTCAGCCGCTGTAGTGCTTCAAAAGGGAGGGGGGTTTGTGAGCCGTTGGTTGCAATTCGCAACCTTACCACCAGAAGTCGCAAAATTTTATACAATGGACCTTTAAATATCTAATTGTAATCTTTACAAATGAAAAGTTTGGTTCCAAAATTAGAGAACTTTTTCAAAAATCATGTTTTTTATTGTGCATTGTAAATTACATTCAATCAAACTGCAGTTTGTTATTTCGATTTAAGCCATAATAACAAATAAATACAGCTAACGAATACAATAAAACCCAATTAAAACATGATAACATAATAAAAAACATGATTTTTGAAAAAAAATAGGAGTTATCTCATTTTGGTACCAAACTATTCATATATTTAACCAAATATATTTTGTTTAAATGCACAATTACCTTAGTATTTTTATATTAAATGTTTAATTTCACTTTTATTAAAAAAAACTGCAAGGCATTAATGTAGCTTATTTTGCCTGAACTTCGCTCCCTCGTTCACTTCTCTATAGTGAATGACATTCGAGTCCACTACATGGGGGAGAAGTGAATACAAAATGAGTGAGTGATTTCGGACACTGACGTATATGCCTGCATCTGACAATACTGTCACAGACATTCGTTATTAAAACAACGATCTGCTTATATTACTCCTGTGTCGCCTTTTGGATTGTTTTACAAAATACTAAAATTCATTTTCACCTTATTTGTCACGTTTATTAGTTTAATAGAAAATAGAACACAACAACATTTTTTTTTGCCGTCATGCTTATTTATCACATCCCATAAAATGATTTAATATATTTAAAATAAAACACTACTTTTTATCACATTAAATTAATCTGCTTATTCTTTAAAAGTGGACAATAATGTCGGGAATGAAGAAGTTCATTACAAAATGGCGGATAGCCGCTATAGTGCAAGTGCACTAGGAGATAGGGAGTGGGTTAAGACACAGCTTTAGATTTCTACGTAATTCTATAAAATTGATTGTCCAGATTGTGGCATATGATTCTGCCATGCCATGCAATTTTCGCAACACGTTTTCCATAGATTTTGTTTAGCATGCTATTTTTAGTGTTGCATCCGTACCGATCTACACACTATGACAAGCAACCAAAAGTTAATTCAATATGGCATCTACCATGTCCATGACTAAAATCCATATTCTGCAAGTCCCCTACAGAATGGCATCAAATTCCAAAGATTAATAACAATCAGTAGTGGGAAAGTAAACCTAGCACCATCCATCACTCCAAACTCAACCTTGAGGCCAGAGCAGGATTACAATGCAGCTCGTGGCTCCACTGGAATATTTTATTGAAATCCGCATTGGGAAAATTACGTCTTGCTCTGATATTCTCCCCTCTGGTGAGAGTCAATTCATGCAGCGGATCATCCTCGGAGTGAGTGGCGTGTCCATGCAGCTGGCTCGCATTAGACTCCGCCGGTCAAATGTTTCCCACGTGTTCCCCAGTCCCAGACTTACAGCTTCATCCTGCATGAGCGTGAAGATTGTAGCTAGCGGTAAAGAAATCCAAGTTTGACTTTTAAAAATATGACCCTTATAATGCGAACCTGAACACCCATAGCTTTCTTGCTAAATAGAGATAGAGTGTACACATCAGTTATTACGGTAGATCACAAGGAGGATTTGTGCTGCCTGAGAAAATACACTGATTGAAAACCTCTTTTATAATTCCTATTTCATTCATAGCCCCTCAAACACAAGTTACACGTAGAGATATACGCAAGCTTTGCCCTTGAAGAAGAAATGAAGAAAGTAGATAAAGCTTTTGTTGGCTCCTCTCTATCATTTGAAAGAGCAGCAGGGATCTAGGGTTACACGCATCCGCATTATTTTCTAAATCGGATCCTTAACGTTCAGTTTTTCCTCCTCCAAAGGTGAATTGCGGTGACCTGTTGGAGTGCCTCAAAGATGAGGTCAATAACTTTTAAATGGCACCACTTTCTATCAAGGGCTCTCCATTAATGTGATACGCTGTGCTGTGCCGATGAATGTGAATCATTGTCTAAAGGCCGTAGTGTGACACATAAGACCTCTTTGCTTTGACGAATGAGTGTCTACACATCAATAAGGAAGCAAGGTTAATAACAGACCTGTTCCAAGTACAATAGGCAGTGAATAAACAATGCTGCAAGTTTTTAAATGCAGTTCAGACACGAACATGTGCAATGTCATCATGGTGTAACCATGGTGATGCCTTTGTCATTTACTATATGATGGTGGTGAAGGGTACGGCTTCACGCAAACCAAGTGACAGCTTGCAGGTAGATGAATTTAAAAATGTGAATCTTTGCTGATAGTCTAGACGAAGAAGTATCCACTAAAGCCTGGGTTTGGTTTCAAACACCATATGGCACAGTTAAGAGACTCGAGTTAAAAGCACATCGGATGGATATGAGACGTGAGCTGCCTGAATTGCTCTCATGCCACTTAAGAAACATACAATCAATTCTCCAGATCAATATAACTGGATATGAATATGAAGGTGTTTGAGAGGCTTTGTAAATCTGCAGCGTCTATTTTTACACATTTGGTTATGGCGCACGTGTTCCCCTGGGATCATTACAGAGCTTGATGAATGAGGTGCTATTCACAGTTCGTTCCTCTGCCAGTATAGGAAGTCAGTATAGCCCAGTTGCTGACATTCACATAGCAGGTGGTGTGTTTTCATTATTTATTTTTGTGTAACACTACATGGGCTATATATTGTATGAAAAAGTTAATTAGTTAAATAGAGAATTCATGTTAATTAATTATAGGATCCTTATAAAAGCTAGATTTGTTTATTTTGACTTCTCAACAAATTGTGGCGTTTAAAAAAGTTTTACTGGAATATCAGATGTGAACATCAAATATATTAGTATATTTTTCTTACATATTTAAGCATTTAGCAAGTACTGTATAGACTTATACATTGTTTAGTCCTTGAGCACTTTGGTTTTACATTGTAAACAAACTTGAACTAAGGGCAGCAAACTTGCACGAGAGATTTCCTTAAGCTGCAGTGACATCTAGTGCTCTGTTTTATATGCATTGTTCATTCTTCCCAGATATAGTATTAGCAAATTGTTTTAGCAACCATGAGAAATGGGGTATTTATCACTGTAAATAGTTATTTTGGCCGATTGCAAGTAAGGCCTAAGGCAACAGCAAGGAAAAATCTGAAAACAATCTTAAAATCTATCTCATAAAACACATATGTGACCCTGGACAACAAAACCATTCCTATGGGGTCAATTTTTTAAAATTGAGATTTTTACTTAATATGAAAGCTGAATAAATAAGATTTACATTAATGTATGAATTGTTAGAATAGTAAAATATCTGGCGATACAACCGTTTAAAACTCAGGTATGAGAGTGCAAAAAATCTAAATATTGAGATAATTAGCTTTGAAGTTGTTAATCAGGGGCACTATGGCAGGCCATGTACTCACAATAAATAAAGTTTATATATATTTAAGGTAGGAAATTTATAAAATATCTTCATGGAACATGATCTTTACTGTATTGCCATTACACATGTATAAGTACAAGTCAACGAAATGTAGTTTTGTCTAACCAGAAGTGCAATAGCAGCATATACAGAAGTTGCATAAGTGGAGGACAAAATCAGTATTGTGAAGTAGTTTACAGATGGGTATGTACAGTGAACATAATATACAGATGGCTATTACTATAAACAGAAATAAACAGATGGGTATATACAATGATAAGTTAGGCTCAATTCAATTCAATTCAAGTTTATTTATATAGCGCTTTTCACAATGTGTATTGTTTCAAAGCAGCTTTACAGGGGCAAACAGGAAAAACAGAAAAGTTAAAACACAGCACAGTGCATGGTATTTATACAACGAGTAAGTTCATTCTAATAAATAACATCTAATTTCTAAATAAATAAATAAATAAATAAATGAATGAATGCAGTCTCCCGGTGAGCTGGCCAACACTGCCCTGCTGTGGCGAGGAACCCAAACTCCAATGATTGATTAATGGAGAAAAAAACCTCGGGAGAAACCAGGCTCAACCGGGAGGGCCAGATCCCCTCTGACGTGTCATAGCTGCACTCTGACTGGTGACATGTGATTTTAGTTTAGCATTTAATACCAAATATTGTAACTTCAGCATTAATAAGACAAATAGTCCGTCTTTGCTCTTGGTTGGGGATGTAGTGGTCTGAGCTGGGATGGTCCGATGGTCATATTTCTCTTGGCAGCTGGTGGAATTGCCTTAGATGGAGCTGGGATGGTCAGTCAGTCTGCAGCTGTATCTGGTGTAATCTCAAATTGGGGATGGGCATCTGTCGGTCGTCTGGACATGGTGGAACTTCTTCCTACCTCGGGATGGGCATGGGGATGGGCATCTGTCGGTCGTCTGGACATGGTGGAACTTCTTCCTACCTCGGGATGGGCATCCCGAGGCAGAGGCGGAAAGAGAATAAAGAGAATAATTAGCGTAGCTGCTGTTCATTAACTATGCATTAAGTGAAAGCTTGGCTGAAAAGATGTGTCTTTAATCTAGATTTAAATTGGGAGAGTGTGTCTGACCCTCGAATAGTATCAGGAAGGCTATTCCAGAGTTTAGGTGCTACGTATGAGAAAGCTCGTCCACCTTTGGTGGATTTTGTTATTCTAGGTATTGTCAAAAGTCCTAAGTTTTGAGATCTTAGAGAGCGTGATGGGTTGTAACGTGATAAAAGCTCGGTTAAGTAAGTAGGTGCTAAACCGTTCAGGGCTTTGTAAGTAATTAAAATAATTTTAAAATCAATGCGATACTTAATGGGTAGCCAGTGAAGCGATGATAAAACTGGGGTTATGTGATCGTATTTTCTTGACCTAGTAAGAACTCTGGCAGCTGCATTCTGAACTAACTGTAGTTTGTTTATCGATGATACAGGACAACCACTAAGTAGAGCATTACAATAGTCAAGCCGTGAGGTCACAAATGCATGAATAAGCTTTTCTGCGTCTGCAACACATAAACTATTTCGTAATTTGGGAACATTTCTAAGGTGGAAGAAGGCTGTTTTTGTGATATTTGAGATGTGATTTTTAAATGACAGGTTGCCGTCTAATATAACGCCTAGGTCTTTAACTGTATTTGTTGGAGTAACAGTGCAGCTTTCAATTTGCAGGCTGTAATCGGAGATATTCGGTTTACTTAATTTTGGTGCTATAAGTAATATTTCTGTTTTGCTAGAGTTTAAAAGGAGGAAATTACTAGTCATCCAATGTTTTATGTCCTCGATGCACTCTGCCAGTTTGGATAGCTTAAAGGAATCATCTGGTCTTGATGAGATATATAGCTGAGCATCATCTGCATAACAGTGGAAGCTAATTCCATGTTTTCTAATAATGTTGCCGAGGGGCAGCATGTATATGGA